>NC_064630.1:634215222-634840222 GCF_023864275.1 Schistocerca cancellata
ACCTTTCTTTTATTTCCATCATTGCTTCCTCGATGTACAGATTGAAGAGTAGGGGCGAAAGGCTACAGCCTTGTCTTACACCCTTCTTAATACGAGCACAGTGGTCTACATTGTCAAAAGTGAGATCCTGTCACAACAGGGCCGGGATGGGTTGCCGCAAATACTTCTCACTCAGGCCGTGCAATATCTGTCATCGACCTTAGCCTATCCCGAGATCACCAGTTGTCAATCCACTGAGGGTCATCCAGCCTCAACTAACCACAGGTTGCGCCTAGTCGTGCTACTGGGAGCTCAACTAAAGCTTTCAATCTATGGGCCTATTGCTGGTTTGTTTCGTTGATTCCAGGGCACGATACAGCAGTTCTTCGTTCACCAACCACGCCTGACAGCGCCTCGTTTCTGATCCCCTATCACCGCTTCTGGTATTCTCTGCTTCCGCACGTTAAGCTGTTGGCACGCTGCTGGTATTGTTTGAGCCATATGGCTGCTGAAGGAGGCGACTCTAACTGCTGGTGTAGTGTGCAGCTGGCATGCCACCAGTGTTTTGCTGACACAGCCTCAGGTGTCTGAAGACATCACACGCCCTGGAGATGTCGCCTTCAGATGTATCAATTTTAGTACACAAACTTGTTATATTATCATGGCCAGTATGAATCCTCGATGGCTGAGGAGATGATTCAACGTATCTGCTGCTCTGTCTTCCATCTTGCATCAAAATCACTGCCCTTAACGAGGTCAACAACAATGGGGACTTTTTTGATGGCGCCGCAATTCCCTACTATTGCTCGCAGCTGCTTCCTTTAACCGAACCCATCCCTGACTTCGTAGTCCTCGCAGATTTAAGGACACGGGTGACCCTTACCCGCCACCTGCAACTGGTGTCCTAGCATTTTCCAAGGTTGAATTAAAGAACTTTCCATATTTGATTTTGGCAGACATGTTTTACAACCAGATGCCCTTCCTGGCGTCAAACCTAGTTCATCACTCGGGAAACAGAAGCGGGGGATTGAATTCCCACTCATTTGGCCAAATGCAAATCAGGCCACCCCCCCATCATGGAGTCAGGTGCCCTTTGTGGTCGCTCCTCTGGAGTACAGAGGCTACAAGTTTGCTCATCCGCTGGCGACACCATATCGAAATTAGCCGTCTCCACCACAGATGCCACTGAGGCCTTCACATAACCCGAAGTAAATATTCCAGAATTCGAAACCAGAACAGCTGTTAGCATGAGTGACATGAAAGTAGGTATCTTAGGTGTTGCGAAACAACTCAAATCACTTAAGAAAGGCAAGTCTTCCGGTCCAGATGGTATACCAATCAGTTTTCTTTCAGAGTATGCAGACACAATAGCGCCTTTCTTAGCAATCATATACAACCGCTCACTTAACGAAAGGTTTGTTCCTAAAGACTGGAAAGTAGCGCAGGTCACACCAATATTAAAGAAAGGAAATAGGAGTAACCCATTGAATTACAGACCCATATCGCTGACCCCAATTTGCAGGAGGATTTTGGAGCATATACTGTACTCGAACATTATGAATTATCTTGAAGAAAATGAATTATTGATACATAACCAACACGGATTCAGAAAATATCGTTCTTGTGCAACACAGCTAGCTCTTTATTTCCATGAAGTAATGAGTGCTGTCGACAACGGATCTCAGATCGATTCCATGTAACTAGATTTCCAGAAGGCTTTTGATACCGTTCCTCACAAGCGACTATTAATCAAATTACTTGCATATGGAGTATTGTCTCAGTTGTGTGAGTGGATTCGTGATTTCCTCTCAGAGAGGTCACAGTTCGTAGTGATAGACGGTAAATCATCAAGCAGAACAGAAGTGATATATGGCGTTCCGCAAGGTAGTGTCATAGGCTCTCTACTGTTTCTGATTTACATAAATGATCTAGGTGAGCAGCCCCCTTAGATTGTTTGCAGATGACGCTGTAGGCCGGCCGGTATGGCCGAGCGATTCTAGGCGCTTCAGTCTGGAACCGCGCGACCGCTACGGTCGCAGGTTCGAATCCTGCCTCGGGCATGGATGTGTGCCATGTCCTTAGGTTAGTTAGGTTTAAGTAGTTCTAAGTTCTAGGGGACTGATGACCTCAGATGTTAAGTCCCATAGTGCTCAGAGCCATTTGAACCATTTTGACGCTGTAATTTACCGTCTAGTAAAATCATCAGACGATCAATTCCAATTACAAAATGATCTAGAGAGAATTTCTGTTTGGTGCGAAAAGTGGCAATTGGCACTAAACGGCCAGCCGTGGTGCCCGAGCGGTTCTGGGCGCTTCAGTCCGGAACCGCACGACTGCTACGGTCGCAGGTTCGAATCCTGCCTCGGGCATGGATGTGTGTGATGTCCTTAGGTTAGTTAGGTTGAAGTAGTTCTACGTTCTAGGGGACTGATGAACTCAGATATTATAGTGCTCAGAGCCATTTTGGCACTAAACAAAGAAAAGTGCGAGGTCATCCACATGGGTACTAAAAGAAATCCGATAAATTTTGGGTATACGATAAATCGCACAAATCTAAGGGCCGTCAATTCGACTAAATACCTAGGAATTACAATTATGAGCAACTTAAATTGGAAAGACCACGTAGATAATATTGTGAGGAAGGCGAAACAAAGCCTGCGCTTTTTGTTGGCATAATACTTAGAAGATGCGTCAAACCCATTAAAGAGACAGCTACATTACACTTGTCCGTCCTCTGCTGGAATATTGTTGCGCGGTGTGGGATCCTTACCGGATAGGATTGACGGAAGACATCCAAAAAAGTGCAAAGAAGGGCAGCTTGCTTCGTGTTATCCCGCAATAGGGGTGAGAGTGTCACTGATATGATACGCTGGTTGGGGTGGCAGTCATTGAAACAAAGGCGTTTTTTTTTTTTTTTGTGGCGAGATCTATTTACGAAATTTCACCAATTTTTTCTTCCGAATGTGAAAATATTTTGTTGACACCCTCCTACGTAGAGAGAAATGATGATCATAATAAAATAAGAGAAATCAGAGCTCGAACGGAAAGATTTAGGTGTTCCTTTCTCCCACGACCCATTCGAGAGTGGAATGGCGGAGAAGTAGTATGAGAATGGTTCGATTAACCCTCTGCCAGGTAATTAAGTGTGAATTGCAGAGTAACCATGTAGATGTAGATGAAGATGGAAGGGGCTAAATGAAGGGGTGCTACCATCCACACTGAAACAGACTGCCTTTTTAACGAGGTTTATATTCCTCCCTCTCCTGCTTCCTAATTACTAAGGAGCTGTTATTTCTTGCATTTACTCCTTTTAGTCGTGTGGATTGCGTGGGTGTCGGCACTTAGTGCTGTCTTTCCGTTGTGTGCTTGGCTTGGGCAGCATCGCCGTCTGCTGGACTCTTGCACAGCTAGGAGGAATGGCTCCAGCTCACAAGCAGTTAGGGATGCACACCCACGAGGAGCAAACGTTTCCTTCTTCCGGAGGGTGTGGGTGTTGATTCTGCACTGGTTGGCAGCAGGACAATTAGAGCCAGAGACAGGTCCTTGCAAAACTGAGTCGCTGGAGCTGTACTGCGGATGTCCGGTGTGACCTGACTCAATGTCTCCTGCGGCGTGCCTTGTGTTTTCCGCTGGTGTGGTATTTTATTACCCCTGGATTGCTGATGACTGGTTCTGTCAAGAGGGTAAGAGCATTCACGTTGGTTGTGAGACGCCCTTCTGATGTACTGTCTGACAGTTTAAGTGTGTTTTTCACTGTGATTTTTACCTTCAACATTTCTGTGGGCTGAATGTAATGTGCACCCACGGTGTTAAGCACTGGTGGTGCGCTAGCTGTCCTTGTGTGAATTTACTGTTTCTCCAGTCACCGTTGGTTGGTCTAGTTTTTGCTTATCTGTCCCAATGTAATGGCTTGGAAGTGTATTGTGTGGTTATACTGTGCAACATAAGCGAGGTTTTCAGATTTGCTAGTGTCCTTTAGTGAAGCTAGTTTTGTTGTAACATTGGACACTTGATGATCTTTTATGGATTCAAGGGCGCTATTTCTGATAGGTGTCCTGAAGAGAAACGGGAAGAAAGGGAACGGGAAGTACTTTGATGCAGTGTCCTGTTTATGTACATTTATGTTTGAATTGTATCTGTTCCATTATTGGCCGCTCATGGCCATTCTTGGTGTGTTAGAGATGTGGCTCCTTTCAGGAATTCCGAACCTGTTCAGCCCCGCTGTGATGTGTATCTCACCTACCCTGGCTTGTATTTACAATTACCAATGTAATATACCGCTGTCAGCTAGTTTACTGTTTCAGTGTTTTAACTATTTAAGACAACTGATTTTGTATAAGCGTTGGTCATTATTGTAATGTGGGGTGAGATCATTAATTATTTGAGCATTATTTGAGCCTAGATGTTTAAGTGCAGCTATGTTATTATTACTGCCCTGGGGTAAAATTTTTTTAACTGTTGCTGATATATTATCGTTATTGCCCTTTTTAACTATTTAAACTGATTTGCAAAAGCCTTATCATTATTATTGTTCTGGGACAAGAATTTCTAAGTAATTAAAAAACTGAGTTTGCATAAGCTTGTCATTATTATTGTGTGGGGATAAATGATTAATTATTTGAGCCTCGCACTTAAATTTGACCTATTATCATTATTGTTCTCCGACAAAATTATAACTATCTAAAAATCTAATGTTGTAGAAAGGACTAGACGTTTATTGTTGTGGGATAAAATCACTATCTCTTTACTTCTGGGATAACTTTTGGCTGTTTAAAGGGGCTGACTATCTGAAGACCTTGTTATTAATTATTTTGAGGTTTCATACCTGTAATCAGAATTTCATGGACTTGGAGATTTTTTTTTACTGTTTACAGCTACGTCCTAAGCAGCTGGAAAGCTTCTTGGATAATTATTATGTGATTTAAAATAAAGTCAGTCTATGTGATTACGAATGCTGCTATCCTTGACTGTTTCCTGGCCCAGTCTTCCCGTTTTAACCCAATTAGATGCATCTTTCTTGTAGCAGAGCATGGTTATGCTTTGGGCTCCACTGTTAGCTGAAGCAGCAACATTCACAGTTTATTTTATCTAGTGAAGGGTTAATTGATTTTCATGAAGAGACTTTGTGTTCAGTTGTGTTTCAGGAGGACAGCAACAGCCACTTGCAACCCACAGGGTGTCCTGGCTTGAACTCCCTAAGGAGAGAGTAGCTTATGTATGAAATAAACATTAGAGGATCGCCACCCAATGGTATCGAGAACGAGCTTAGTGTGCATTTGTGAGGAATCTTGAATCAGCTGGCATGCTCCACTGCCAAAAGCATTGGTGAGGCAGATGCTGCATTGGCTTTGTGCACTGCATCTCCTTCTGGTGTGCAAAATAAGCTCGAAGTTATGCACGATAGTAATCCCTCCCGTACCAAATCAGTAGGTTTCAAGCCCACCTTAACCATTGGGTCCGTAGACTTCACGATTTAGAGCAGGTAGAGGTCACTCCCAAGCAAAATACGACCAACGGGCAGTTGCTTCAGCAAGCAGTAGATTTGCAAATATATCTGAAAGAAGTAAGGTGCCAGGAAGGCTGGGTGTAGTCGGCAGTGGGGGGGTGGTGGTTAGTGTTTAACGTCCCGTCGACAACGAGGTCATTAGAGACGGAGCGCAAACTCGGGTTAGGGAAGGATTGGGAAGGAAATCGGCCGTGCCCTTTCAAAGGAACCATCCCGGCATTTGCCTGAAACGATTTAGGGAAATCACGGAAAACCTAAATCAGGATGGCCGGAGACGGGATTGAACCGTCGTCCTCCCGAATGCGAGTCCAGTGTGCTAACCACTGCGCCACCTCGCTCGGTGAAGTCGGCAGTGGTATTTCAGCACCAGGACTAGGAAATGAGTCAGAGGTCGATAGTAAGTCACCGCATTGTGGAATCTTTTGCTACGCTGGATAACCCAGTATTTGCCTTGGTGTTGGGACTGAATGCCCTGACTGTTTATGAGCTGTCATGCGTTACTGAGCTCGTTTGGTTGCAGGTGCGTTTGTTAGTTATTTCCTGTGCACTTGGTGTTATCCACTGAACAATTCTCCAATTGATTTACAAGTTGACAAAAGCCTTACTGAGTTCTATTGTTGCTCTGGTATTAGGGCTCAAAGGTAGTTTGTCCGGTTTTTAGAACAGAAGTATTGTGGGTAGGATTACCCCTCGGATTAAAGGTGATTTAGTTAGTAAATATTTCCTCTGTGTTTAGAGCCCTACAGAAACTGTCCAGCAGTATACTGAGGAGATATGGGTTACCATCCTTGCCTTTGACTCAGATATAACAAAGGATGAGGCCGTAGAAGATATATTAGGCCTGAGGATTGGTTGCAGATTGTGTTCGCTTGTAAACCAACTTCCTTCACTTATTTTGGTAGATTAGTCATCAGTACTGAGGTATTACGATTTGCTGATCGTAAGCACGAAGTGGGAACTTTGGGTCTGAGACCTTTTTGTGTGAAGTCCAATGCTACAGACGGGGAAAGACGTAGGGTGGGAGAGAAGAGATGTTTTCACTGTGGGAGTACAGACTACTTACCTTCTGACTGCTCCCACAGGGAAAGCCTCGCCGTAACTGCTGACACTTGGAGAGAGGAAGCACAATTAGGCAGAAACCGCCGATTAAGCGATGTAATCGCGTAAGGTCGGTACTTAATCAGTCCTTGCCGTTTGTCTGTGCTGTCTTGAACCATGCACTTTGGTTGACTCTGGGAGTAATGCTTCCTTGTTGGATTTGAGAGCTACCTTAGCAACTGTTCCATTTGTAGCCTTTCGCCTCTGTATGCTACGCCACAAGGATATTGTGAAGGTGTTGCCTCTGATAGGTTATTTTAGTGGGAGTTGGTCTATGCAAGACTTTTCGTGGTTGATTCAGATATCGGTAGTCAAAGATCTTTCGGTTAGTCTGTTATTGTGCTATTATTGGATCTAGTGGGTAGGGTTGGTTTTAGATTACACTAGTAAGGCTTTTTCCTTTCGGCTTTGCCGTACCATGGTATTTAGACTGTGTTTGTGTCAAATTTCAACCAGCGTTAATAACGTATCTGTGGAGAGTTCTGAGTTTGGCGTAAGTTATCCAGTCAGGAGGGGGAGGCCCAGTTGATAGCTTTCGAGATATTTTGTCTAATAAGTTAGGTGTTACCAATAGAATCTGTTATTAAATGCGGATTATCAACGATGTTGTGATTCGGCAACATCCCTATCGGCTTTCACCGCACAAGATGGAGGTGTTACGGTGGATAGTAGACAAAATGCTGAAGGAAGGAGTTATTACGAGATCTACTTCTCCCTATGTCTCTCTCATTTTTTATAGTCCCCAAAAGGGAATTGAGGCATCGCTCTGTCGTGGATTATAGGTAGTTAGACCAGAAGACCATTTTGGAATCTGTTCTGTTACTGGACTAACATTATTTTACCTGGTTTTGCCGAGGCTAAAATTTTCATGGTGCTAGATCTTAACCAGACCTGTTAGCAAGTCCCTTGACTGAAGATTTCAAGCTAGCAACTGCCTTTGCACCGACTGAATTTAATGGAGTTCCATTTGACCTGTCCACGCGAGCAGTCTTTCTTTCCCAGTTATTGGATGATCTCTTGGGTGACCTGAAAAACAAATCAGTATTAACCAGCTGGACGATGCGGTTTTTTAAAGTGCCGTGTTTGAAAAACATCTTCAATATCTTAAGCACATGTTACTCCGTTTTCATGCTGTTGGACTGACTGTTAAGCAAACCAAAATAAGTTTTGCAGTAAGGAAACTTCCTTCCTGAGGTATTTCGTGTGAGCTGGTGGGGGTACCTAATTACTATTGGAATAACCTATGGCTGTTTCAAATGGCGGACTGTCTGAGTACGTTGTTATTAATTATTTTGAGGCTAGATTCCTGTAGTCTTCGGGATAATTTTTTGTACTGTTTAAAGCTTCTTCCTAATCAACTGGAGAGTTTATTGGTTAATTGCAATATGATTTAAAATAAAGTCCTGGTCCAGCCTTCCAATCCACACACATTGCGTGCACCTTGCATCATTTTAATCCAACGAGACGATCATTTTTCTTGCTACAGAATAGACTCCCAGAGCAGAATTTATTTTAACCACATGCGATGGCTGCGTAAAAAGTAAGTCGTTATACGCTAGACAACAAATCCAAAGAGCCAGGTTTCACTCCTAAGTTGGTCTTACAATTATTACTGTCACTTATAACACGACGAGCTCACGTTACAATGTGTCTCCACCTAAGCGACTGGGAGAAAGGTCGGAGAAAGGCAAGGACATACCAGGACCTAGAGGACCACGTCTTGTAAAGCGCAATAGTGTTCAAATCAATCTTGTGGTTGGACACAGCATTACTTTTATTTAACTGTTATTGCTTGACTTCGTCATGGGAGATAACGATTTTTATTCGAGAAGTTTTTTCCTGTGAATCTCGTATTGTGTAAATGACGCAGTATTTGGAAAATGAATTTCATAATTAAAATAATTTCGCGTGAACAACAAAAAAAGACACACTGCATGCAAACTAGTACTTCTTAAAAATTATCTTGGGGGCATAGTGAATCAGTCATTACAAATAGGTATAGGGAAATATTTTAGATATAAATCTAATGGCACAGAAAGAGGGAAAATAATCTACATTGTAAATACTATTTTTACCTATATTTCCTACGGCAAATGGAAACTTTGGAGTGATTTTGATTCAGTGTGGAAGCTTTGTCAAGGGAATTCACTGCACGTTGTGTTTCACCTCAACAAATTATACAGTAGCCAGATTCGTAATGCTAGGGCTAAATGCCGACATCTTGAAGAAATAAAATTGTATTTGATGAACATCTCCATAAAGGCATCGCACGTTAAGAAGGATGTTTCCATTCTTCTCATTTTCACTGTCTCCTCTATTAATCGTATTTGATACGGGTCCTAGAGTGACAGGCATTAGTCAGTAATCGATAGAACACGTATTTTGTTGTTGTTATTGTGGTCTGAAGACTGGTCTCAAGCGTCTCTCCACTTTAGCTCGTCATCTCTATGTGTCTATTGCAACCTACATCCATTTGAACTAAATACAAGCCTTTTCTGCAGAATTTTTAGCCTCCACATTTCCCTTCCTTACCCAATAGACGAATCCTTAATACCTCAGAATGTATCGTACCAACCTAACTGGTTTTTGCTCAAGTTTTGCTATAAATTTCTCTTTCTTCAGTTAAATTCAGTGGCTCCCCATTATTTATTCCATTAACCCATCCAATGTACGAGTACTTTTCTCTGTAGAATCACATTTCAAAAACTTATATTCTTTTTTTCAGAATTGTTTATCGTCCACATTTCACTTCCATACAAGATGAATGTGTTCAGAAAAGATTTCCTAACACTTTAATTCATGTTCAGAATTAAGAAACTCCTCTTTCTCAGAAACGCTTTTCTTGCTTTGTCAGTTTGCGTTATATATCGTCTCTTCTTGGGTCATCACCTGTTTTTGCTGGCCATATACCAAAACGCATCCACTGCTATTAGCGTCTCAGTTCCTAATAAAATTCTCTCAGAATCGTGTGATTTAATTTGACTACATTCCATTACTCTTGTCTTATTGCGGTCCATGTTAATCAGCAGGAGAGAAATGGGCATTCTGGTCCGTGGGAAGAAAGCCATAGACGTTCTGGATAAAATATAAACATTGACCGTCGGGTTGTCAACATGTAAGTTCGTTATGCCCCTCAGCTCTTATAAATCACCCTTCTTTCCTAAACCATGCCCCTCCGCCCTCCCTATTCCCTAAACTTCGCTACTTCCTCTTTTCTATTAATTTATTGAAAATATTCTGTGAGAGCTATGCTAATTGCCTTACACATATTTAACTCTCCCAGTCGCAGCTCAATATTTTACTGCTTTATCAACTCCTGCAATCACATTTCTCAACTCCTTCCTAAGTCACACCCATTTTCCATTTAATTTCTTAGAAACAGACTAATCACAGAGCTTCCTATGGCAAGAACGAGCGGAGCATGTGGTCATCCTCGTCCAGTAGTGATGGGAACTGCTGAATGTCTTACATCGCCAACGGTAGATCGCTATCCATACCCTAGTGACCTAAAAAGATGTGCCTTACATTATGAGCGCCCGCCCGGCTAACCGCGTGGTCTAACGTGCTGCTTCCTGGCGGATTAGTGTCGAGGTCCGGTGTGCCGGCCAGCCTGTGGATGGTTTTTAAGGCGGTTTTCCATCTACCTCGGCGAATGCGGGCTGGTCCCCCTTATTCCGCCTCAGTTACACTATGTCGGTGATAGCTGCGCAAACACTGTCTCCAAGTCTGCGTACACCATAATTACTCTACCACGCAAACATTTGGGGTTACATTCGTCTGGTATGAGATGTTCTCGAGGGGCAGGGGGTGGGGGTCAACTAATGGCAAGGATGATCAGGTGTTTAATTTCGCCACAGGAAGAGGTTGAGACGTGTTCCTGTAACTCAACATGCAGAATAGCTAAAACTGTTATCAGACCATACGGAACTCAACAACTGCGAAACAACCTCTGAATACTCATGGGACGAAGCAAGAAAATGATGGAAGGCTGTCCAATCTATCTAGATGAACAACCGAATACAATAAAAGAATACAGAACAATTTCAAAGAAGACACCATAAGAACAGATTAAATGATAACGAGATTAAACAGGTTATCAGTCACAATTCCCGGTCCAGAGAAGAACGAAGACACAAGTGGGAAGACAGCAAGATGCACCAAGAACCGAAGATGTCACGCAGAAGATTTGGAAGAAGGAAGAGATCAAGAAATCTTTTCAAATCCCTACAAGACCATTATTGCATTTAACTAACAACGAGAATCTAATTTAACTATTCTAGCAGTATAAATATCCAATATTCCGTATGGCAAATTGCAACATCCTCAGATGTCATACCGAGAAATAGGAGATAACTATTCGTATGAATACCAAGAGACGAAGAGACCAACGATGAACTAACTTCAAGATTCGACGAATGAAGAAGAAAAGTTTTATGCTGCCAAAATCGGATCTCCAATACAACGTCACAATGGGAACATGAAAAATGCAAAAAAGGGTAACTGAGCCGTGGTAAAAATTGCTGTTTTGAAGAGCGCGCCGCAGCGCGTAGTGTAAAGCAGTCGCTTTCCGTTTCTGGCGGTGGCGCCGCTGTGGCAGTCGCACAGCTGTGGTGTCTCCCTCTGGTGGGAAGGGGGAAAAGTTGCCTGTTCACGTGCATTGAAGGGCGCTATGAGCTCCGCAGTCGGTCGGTCTGTCAGTCTGTGTCTAGTCAGTTGGTCAGCCGGCTCAGTCTAGGGGCAGTCAGTGTCTGTCTGTCTGTCGGTCTGCCGTACGTTAAGGTGGTCGGTCGGAGTGAGGGTAGGTCGGTCTCGCGTCACCAGCTGCTTGGTCTGTCTCTCGTTGGCATCTGTGCGGCAGTTAGTGTCTGTCTGTCTTCGGAGTGCGAGTATGCCTGTCGTTTGGGTCAAACTTTAAACCAGAAAATGAGAGTCTTGCCACTCCGCCAGTAACAGAACTCAGCTAGTGGTTGCTCGGTCGGTGCTGAGTTCCTGCATCTACGTGTTAGGCCGCCAGTCTGCTCGAGTTGCTCGGGCAACGGTCATGGCGGTTGGATCGGTCGGTTGGTCGGTCGCGCACTGAGACACGAGATGACTTGTCCACCTTGAGCGTCGGTGCATGTGAGGTCCCCACGTGAGTCCAGTGGGCAGCGCCGTGTAGAAAGGAGTAGTGGCTTCGCGGTTCACACGAGAGCAACAGGAACGAAACCACAACATCGGGCTGGCCGGGGGAAGCTGCGACGCCGTGAGACGGGAGATCGGCGCGCCTTCCTGCGTCCGTTGAAGCGGCTGGCAGCGGACAGTTCGGGAGAGCGTTGGGATGTGCTGAGCCAGGTCTTCGCCAGAAATCGCAGTTTATTAGAAGTTAAGTGATTGGAGATATGTTGTTTCATTTACTTATTAAATTCTACTTGTTTTCTTGGTGAGGTCACCAGCCGTTTTGTTTTTGGGTCGTCCCATCATTCTTCTCCGTTTGCCCACCCGCAGGAAGGAGGTAATTTGTGAATTGGGTGGTCCGTTTTTGCATTGTGGAATTTGGGAGGTTTAGAGCAATCTGCGGTTCGCGTTGTTTAGTAAACCTCCCCCCCCACCCCCCCACCCCCCCACCCCTATCAATCTGCCGTACGTTAATAGCTGCCTCTGTCATGTTTGCCGGATTCGATGTTAACGAATTTATTGCTTAAAGGCCGAATTCTTGAAATATGTTTTTATCTTGCCTATCATCTTGCGAGGTGGTATATGTGTAATGTAGAGCATGTTGTACATTTTATGTAAGTCTGCATTTTATGAGTTTTATTTCAATAGTCATTTTAGGTTATAAGATTGCCACCCTACCACCGTAAGAGTCCTTTAAAAAAAACGAATTGCACTTTCGGTGGCAAATAATTTCAGTGTTGTACCATTTCCATCCCTCTTACGGGGTGCATAGTTTACGTGTTTGTGTGAGTTGTTAAATTTGTTTTAGTTTAAAGTAATCTGGTGTGTTGCATAATTGCACCAGTGTACTCTTTCAGAGGTTGTTGTGAGCGGTCATGACTACAGCCGTGTTGAAAGGGAGCAGGCAAGCTTCTCAGCCCAAAGGCTCATACTGTTAATTTTGTTCTTTCTGCCTCTAAATAAAATTGTAACTTGATATTTCGAGGGTGCTTTTCTGGTTATAATTTTAAATCTGTTTTTAAAAAGCTTTTAGGAATAAAATTCACATTTGTTAAAAGTAATTTCATTTTCCATCAGTTACTTCCTGGCAACTGCTTCCACGCTCACCTAGTGTGGATTAAATGCGTTAATGTTCTTGGTGAATCGCTAGTAAATAAAGTAAATTCTTTAAGAAAAAAATTTGAAAGTAAATTCACGGTTCAGGAACCACGCATTCACAACACGCTGATACCTTCAGCTGCCGTCATTTCATGCTCAGCAGAAACGAGGTGAGGCGCATCCAAATCGTCATTCCATGCTCAACGGAGACACGGCGAGGCACACGCCGGACCGTCATTCCATGTTCGATGGAGGCATGTCGTAACACATGAAAAAAAAGTGACGATTTCAATGAACCATTTTAAAGATGTAGGAGAAAGAACTGTCTGTGAGAGACTACTATCGGAATAAACTACAAAATGGGATGATTTTTACGATTGTGTTAAAATAATTTGAATATGAAGACTTTTAGCTGTTGCCATAGTCAGCAGTTGTAACAAATTTTGCACTGATTTCAATCAGTTTCTCAACCACTTATTGACCCAGCACAGAATTGAACATGGACAGAGAAGAATACGTAAGGTGGGAGAATAAATGAAGGTCAATGTCGCACCCAACATAATAGTTTTATCCATCTTAATGGGAAGGTGAATATGACACCTAAATTACTTCGGCGGTAATGAGCAGATTTGCCTATAAGTATGTAATGCATAAGGGATGACACTCAATCGACGGTATTAACACACTGCTCCTATATAATTCATGTCAGTGAGCAGAAGGTGAAAAAAAAACAAGAGGAAACGTTTTGTGTGGAAGCCAGCGCGGGTAGAAGCAGAGGCCGCGCCACAGGAGGCACCACGAAAACCTCTTAGAAAACTGCGTTCCAGAATTCCAAATGGATACGAACAAAACCAGTGATGCAGTTGATCACGTGAATAGCGATTGGTACACATGTGATGTACGCATGTAACTTTTAGGCATCTGGAGTGGACACAAAACGTCCGATTGGCGGAAACGAACTAGGAAGGAGCAAAGTGCTAAGATTTCGGCGCAGTTTAATGGTAGGGCCCTTGCGATTGGAGCCGTGACATGGAGAATGAAAGAACCCAGATGGGGAGACAGTTCAGCTACGAGGAAGACAAGAGCGAAATTTTTGGGGTCTCTTCTCTGAACTAGCGTCAAGTGCAGAACGGGTTGCACAACACTCTGTACGACGCAGAGGAGAAATTTGTGTGAACACTGCATTCACTGCTTCTGACATTCAGCTAGATATTAGCTGTAGCGTCGTTGAGCTATAAATGCGGAGAAACGAACCAGCCAGTTAGTTAATTGTTCTTGCGAGGACTGAGAGGGCATTTCAATATGCAGTGCATATCGCCATATTGCAAGACCAGGGATGAGTACATGTTTTCTCACATAACGAGAAACATAGGGAGAGTTTCTGCTGGAAAAATCAGGCTTAATTAGTTTTTACAGGAATTACAGAGGACGAGAGCAGCTATGCAGACGACAGCTCATCGCAGCTAAGGTAAATACCGCGAGCAGAGGTGTAAATTTGTTGGTTCACCAGCTTGTATCCACTGTAAACTCGAGCGACCTTGGGTAATCTTTTGCTCAACTTGTCACAAAACTAACCATCCTCCATAGACTTGTCATCCTAAATAGTGCCGAACTTTGAACTGGAATCAGATGATTTATCATAGTAAAGAAATTTACTATTGTTGTGTTTAGGATTATTTCACTTTCTAAGGACGAGATGCGTTTGTTTGACAACTGTCATAATATTTTCACATTGTAAACTGTGTACACAAGCTGCGACATTGTTGCGAATAAAACAGTGACCAGTATATAGAATAAATTTCCTTTAATTTACGTCTATGGGCACAAACTTTTTGTTCACAGATTACCGGTTTCGGTCTATAATGATCGTCTTCTGATCTGTGTTTAACAAAAACAGTGTCCGTCTATGATCACTAACTTTTTGTTCACAGATTACCTCTTGTGGTCTATAATGACCATCTTCAGATCTGTGTTTTATAGAAACAGTGTCCTGTTTTATAAAACACAGCTCTGAAGACGGTCATTATAGACCGAAACCGGTAACCTGTGGACAAAAAGTTTGTGACTATAGACGTGTAAATACGTGCATTTCTGTGATAAGACTGCAAAATTAAACCAAAATATTGACAGCTTACACAGTTGTTGTTCTGTCCTCAAAACCTTACATATGGAAGGAGTTAGCTGAGCTAAAAACGATTACTCGTAAATCTCTTTTTTAAGAAATAGTGGTGACGTGATTTTAATCCAGGAAACCTATGCGTCATACGAAGAATATCTTCGCAAAAGGCGAGGGATATATGGCGATGAGCTTATTGGCGCAACTTATCATAACATTTATGTTTTTGCTACTTACGTTAGCGTTAAAATTTATCATGTACATCTAATCTCAGGAAATACAGTTGATAAAATTAATAATCTTTTAGTATAGCTTGAAGAGTTCACTATCCGTAATGTCTTCAAACCAACTAATGTTGAGTGGCCGCCATATGTTCTGCTAATTACTGTCCAACCACCAATACATGCTGGTGATTTTAACAGCCACCAACAGCAGTGGAAGTACGCAAGGAACAACGACTATGGAAATGTACTTTTTGATTGGTCTGAAAATAACAACAGTTACCTAGTTTTTGTCGCCAAAGATTTGGATACATTTTGATCAGCTGCAAGACGAGGACCTGTAACCCAGACCTATGTTTTAAATCACATGATCGTAAAGACCAACCAGTTCCTACATCAACTGTTGGAGCTATTCTTGCGTCTGCTAAGAAACGTATTCGTCGTGGATATAGGAGAGAATATATCCCAGGATGAGATGAGAGATGTGAACACTTGTATGAACAACTCAACAGATGTGGAGTTAGTGACATAGCAGGTGAAATTCTTCGTTGTCTCGATAATGCAGGGAAAGTTCTCTTGTCTGAGCCGGTAGAAAATCAGAATTTCAAACATTCAAGTAGGAAGGCTTGCCCTTGTTCCGCAAATTAGATGGCTCCTTCAATAAACCTGGTCAAAAGCCTGGTATTTCAGCCAGTCATATTGCTAACCATGTACTAAAAACGTCCAGATCGTCCACGGATAAAAAGCATACTTCCAGGATAAAAAAAGAGCTAACAAATGTAAACGCTCAATCTCCAAGCGATTCAAAACTCTCTTCCCCATTCACTGTGGATGAAACAGCGGTAGCTTTGGCAGAGGTTACTAGTGGTAAGGCTCTGGGGCCTAATAATATACATACAGACTTTTTATCCCATCTTGCGGAAAATGCCAAACACTGGCTGACTCGCTTATTCTGTTATTTTGAAGAGAGGAACACTTCCTACGGAACTGAAAAATATAAAAATTGTGGCAATCTTAAAACCCAACAAATCACCGGATCTCCCCCAGAACTTTCGGCCAATTTTCCTACTTTGTTGCATGTTTAAGCTTACAATCGAATTAGTGGGTGTATTTCAGAACACATTCCAATGGAACAAGAGCGGCTTAGTCTTCGCCGAAGCTGCAACAACCAGGTACTAGCTCTGACAACTTTCACAGGGGCCAGTTTCCAGGAGAAACTGGAAACGTCTGCGGCTTTTGTCGACCTTACGGCAGCTTTGACATCGTCTTGAGGGAAGGGATGTTTTACAAATTACTGAAAATAATTAAAAGCCAAAAACAGCACCTCTTTTTAATAACATGATAAGCACTCGATCGTTCAGGCTTGCTTGGGTATAAATAGCTCAATAAGACCGTGGGCTCAGTTCTCGCACTTTACCTGTTCAGCCTTTATATTTCTGACCATCTGAAAACTTCCTCAAAGAAGTTATTCGGTGCAGACCAACCACTCTGGCCTCTCAATCGAAAGAGGTTCTCCAGTCGGAGGGAACATTAACAGAGGACTTTGCGGCTCTTAACTCACATCTAAAAAAACGGAGACTGAAGCTCAGTACCAGTAATAGCGAGGTTTGTGCGTTTCACCTCAACAGTAGACAAGTTAACTCTGAGCTAAAGGTACAATTCTATTACAGTACTCTCCGTTTAACAAGCGCCCCTAGTATCTTGGCCTCAGGCTCGACCGCATTCTGTCTTATAAAAAACATCTGGAAAACACATCAGTCAAGTTCAAAAAGCCTCAACAACATCATTCAGAGACTATATGGCGCCTTCATGGGGCTACAATGGAAACTTGGCGTACATCGACTCTTGGACTAATTTTTTCGGTCGCAGAATATTGCGCTTCAGTGTGCTGTAATAGTGTGCGCAGCTCAGCAACACGATGCATATTATTGCTGGTACAATCACACCAACTCCTGTCTACTGGCTTCCCTGCTAAGCAATATCTAACCACTACAGATGCGCAGAACTGAGACTCTGCAAAAAGATTACCACCATATACGAGAGAAAAAGTCATTCATCGCGGCATATCTGTCTTACGAAGAAACAAGCTTCATTCGAGACACCCGCTGCTACTGTATCTGTACATCTAGCTACAAGTAACACCAAAGTAAGAGATCTCTGGAGCAAGAACTGCCAGCACATCGGGAATTAACGAGAACGAGAATGGTTCGAGAAATATAACTGTGATACTGTGAGTGCCAACCTCGACAGGAAACTGTGACTCAAATTAAATAGAATCCACACTGGATGTGGTCAGTGCTCTGTCTCACTCTATAATTTGGGTACTGTGGAGTCTCAGAGTTGTTTCTGTGGTGCACAGAAACAATCTATCAGACATATAAAAGAGAAGGGTGTCCTACAATCCTATAAGGGCACATGGAATGATTTTATGAAAGCCAGAGCCGCAACGGTCAATGTCTTTTTGTTTTACGCAGTGACATTTATTACATATTATAAATCTACTGCATGATTGTGCCACACGAATGATGATGACAGGCATGCTTCTCAAAGTAAACATTTGCCATTCAAACCCAGCAATCTGCCCTCCACGGCTAGCAAGCTCGGGTCGCGATACACAGAGGTTTCTGCCAATGCGGTCAACACCCAGCAGCAGACCTCTAATATGAGCTGCAAGGACGCCACCCAGAGAGAGGCTAGAGAAGCCGCAATTATGCAACGAAAACCAGTACCTTCCGCAAGCAAAGGTATTAATATGAGCACACGCATGGCTCAGTTCTCCCCCCTTAAAGAAAAGCACCGGGGGATGGTGGCGGAGACCAGACCCTAGGGTTGAATGTGCAATCTGTGGTTCACCAACTTGAACACCAGAGCTAATTTTAAGCTGACTTACATGCATCCTGACCTTTCTCTTAATGGGTCCGTCCTGAACAAAGAAACTAACTAGGGAGATCACTTTGACGTTGTGTGGCCCCACAAAACAAGGGAGCAATAATCTTCTGGTTAGCCTTACTCTGAGCCCAGAAATTCTTAAAAAGACGCATCACCGACCTTTAGCGAAGCAGAGTGCAGCAGGCAGTGCCTCTCTGGCGTGTAAGGCGAATATTGTTCCTATCAGCTTCCCAGTTTTTCTTGATGACCTCGGGATTTAAATACTCAAGAAGGAGGTCACTTATTGACCACAGATTTGATATCAGGGAGTTAACCAGAAACGAAAACATCAGCGTTTAGTTTTATGAATTTCATGCACAGCAGTGTTAAATGTAAAATTAAGGCAGTTAATGGACTGAGCTCATTTCATCTGATTCTGGACGCGACATATAATCAGCGCTGGTTTCAAGTTACTACGAAATCGTACTGCTACTGGCGTCTGCAGCTAATAGGAGGTAGTCGTGTTGCAAGAAGTATAGAAATTTGTGGTAAGCTCCTATGGGACCAAACTGCTGAGGTCATTGGGCCCTAGGCTTACACACTACTTAATCTAACTTAAACTAAATTACGGCAAGTGTAGTGGGACGCGAAATTGAAGCGTCACCCATCCACCACTGTCAGCCCAGTTTGCAGGTGAACATAAGTTTAATTTAGTTTTGTTTATGTATTTTTGTAATATTTGTAATAGTTGTGAATGGTCTAAAGTTATTGTATTTTTTTATGTTTCATGTACGGAGAGGGCGGCGCAACGAACGGAGACAGCATCTTCGCTGCCGGGACCAGAGAGAAAATTGCTGGCAACTATACGTCGCGGGTCGATAGCCAAAGAGCGACAGAAGATCCTGGAACCGAGTTGTTGCGTCGTGCTTCTAAAAATCAAATAAATGAAAATTTGTAATGTTTTTTTTGTACAACAATGATATCATAGGAAGTTTAATATTATTGAAAATGTTAGTTTTTGTCTCGTCAAGGCTCAGGTTCACGTCTGTATGTAGGAAGATAATAAACTAGTGGATGCTACTAAAGTTGAAATACGTGTTCTGAGGATTTATTTATGAAGAATTATGTGAATGGATTAATAATATATTTGACAAGATTATTGAATTTTGACAGCGTTCATCGCAACTTTGAATCTCAAAAGTTTATTCAATGTGTGGTTCTAATATCGATTAAATCAAGATAACGTGTGCCAATATAATTTCTGAGGAGAAATAAACGAAATCTAAATTGAAAAAGTTTACGCAAACCAGTTGGCCCGAGTGACGTAATTCTGTGCATACGACTCAAATGATGTTTTACAGTTTCGTTCAAGAACCATTCTGAGACAATTTAAAAAGAATATAAATAATTTTGAAGTGGGTTGTAACTGACGTAGGTGACGAAGTCTACACATGGTCATATGTCAAACGAAAATCATTTATAAAAAACTTACGTCGTTACACTACACAAGGACAGCACACACACCCATGCCTGAGGGAGGACTCGAACCTCCGATGGGGGGAGCCGCGAGAGCCGTGGCAACGCGCCCAAGACAGCGTGGCTACCCCGCGCGGCTCATGATGTCAAGAAGCCGCCTAACTAAAATAAAACCACATGAATTCCCTGGGAAAAAAAAAGGCTGGCGAATGATCGCTCACTAAAGTCTTGGATGTCCCAGACCCCGAAAATTTTTGCCCAGGTGCCGAACTGTGACCCCATTTACCGGTTGCCATAGATTTACTCTGAAGCAACGAAACAAAATGAGTGTAGCAGCCACAACAAATATGTATCAGTTACCACTCTTAGTACGGGGCAGAAGCCACAGATAGTTAATAAACAGCTTAAAAACAGGATTCTCTGTCCGAATTGATTTCAGACTCCCCCAGAGATTTAGAATGAGGTTTAGCCATTTTGTATTCTTAGCATTGACTGACCCGATTCCTTATGTTGCAATTCAAATCTGACCAAGTGAAATGCTCTTAAATCCTCATGATAATTTGGTAAATACTGATACGTCTCCCACACAGAAATTGGTGAAAGTACACTACTGGCCATTAAAATTGCTACACCACGAAGATGACGTGCTACAGACGCGAAATTTAACCGACAGGAAGAAGATGATGTGATTTGCAAATTATTAGCTTTTCAGAGAATTCACACAAGGGTGGCGCCGGTGGCGACACCTACAACGTGCTGACATGAGGAAAGTTTCCAACCAATTTCTCACACACAAACAGCAGTTGACCGGCGTTGAAACGTTGTTGGGATGCCTCCTGTAAAGAGGAGAAATGCGTACCATCACGTTTCCGACCTTGATAAAGGTCGGATTGTACCCTATCGCGATTGCGGTTTATCGTATCGCGACATTGCTGCTCGCGTTGGTCGAGGTCCAACGACTTAGCAGAATATGGAATCAGTGGGTTCAGGAGGGTAATACGGAACGCCGTGCTGGATCCCAACGCCCTCGTAGCACTAGCAGTCGAGATGACAGGCATCTTATCCGCATGGCTGTAACGGATCGTGCAGCCACGTCTCGATCCCTGGGTCAACAGATGGGGTCGTTTGCAAGACTACAACCATCTGCACGAACAGTTCGACGACGTTTTCAGCAGCTTGGACTATCAGCTCGGAGACCATGGCTGCGGTTACCCATGGCTGCGGACCTCACAGACAGGAGCGCCTGCGATGGTGTACTCAACGACGAACCTAGGTGCGCCAGCCGGTGTGGTTCAAATGGTTCTAGGCACTTCCGTCTGGAACCGCGCGAAAGCTACAGTCGCAGGTTCGAATCCTGCCTCGGGCATGGATGTGTGAGATGTCCTTAGGTTAGTTAGGTTTAAGTAGTTCTAAGTCTAGGGGACTGATGATCTCAGATGTTAAGTCCCATAGTGCTCAGAGCCATTTGAACCATTTTTTTTTTAACCTGGGTGCACGATTAGCAAAACGTCATTTTTTCGCATGAATCTAGGTTCTGTTTACAGCGTCATGATGGTCGCATCCATGTTTGGCGACATCGCGGTGAACGCACATTGGAAGCGTGTATTCGTCATCGCCATACTGGCGTATCACCCGGCGTGATGGTATGGGGTGCCAGTGGTTACACATCTCGGTCACTTCTTGTTCGCATTGACGGCACTTTGAACAGTGGACGTTACATTTCAGATGTGCTACGACCCGTGGCTCTATCCTTCATTCGACCCCCGCGAAACCCTTATTTCAGTAGGATAATGCACGACCGCATGTTGCAGGTCCTGTCCGGGCCTTTCTGGAGACAGAAAATATTCGAGTGCTGCCCTGGCCAGCACATTCTCCAGATCTCCCACCAATTGAAAACGTCTGGTCAATGGTGGCCGGGCAACTGGCTCGTTTGCAATACGCCAGTCACTACTCTTGATGAACTGTGGTATCGTGTTGAAGCTGCATGGGCAGCTGTACCTGTACACGTCATCCAAGCTCTGTTTGACTCAATTGCCAGGCGTATCAAGACCGTTATTACGGCCAGAGGTGGTTGTTCTGGGAACTGATTTCTCAGGATCTATGCACTCAAATTGCGTGAAAATGTAACATGTCAGTTCTAGTATATTTGTCCAATGAATACCCGTTTATCATCTGCATTTCTTCTTGGCGTAGCAATTTTAATGGCCAGTAGTGTATTGAACACACAATGGAATCAATTCCTTCGGAAAACAAATAAAATAAATCTTTATCCTCTCGTTATAGCGGGTAATTCTAACCGCCCAGTGGGGAAATCCTTCCTGTTTCATGAAGCCTGGCCAGCCCCCAGGTCAAAGCATCGTTACTGGTGACATCTTGGATTGTCGGGTGTTCTGCCGGATGTTAGCGTCGTACAAGCACGATATTTCGGTAGCGTAACTCGTTGCCTTCATCAGGTGCAACCTGAGACTGTCTCAGGTCGCATCTGAACAAGGTAACGAGTTACGCGACTGAAATATGGTGCAAGTACGACGCTGATATCCGACAGAACACCCGACAACCCAAGATGTCATTAGAGTCGCCGGGAAAGCCGGAAAAATTACATCGTTATTGGTTTTCAGCAGAAACAAATCGTGTTCAAGGTAGAACTTAAATCCGCCTCCAGCTCGTATAAAAAGTACTTGACTTCGGTAGACGGCAGGAACTTCGAAGCGTAGGCGACCGGCTTCTGCTTTCCTTCACACTCTTGGAACAACACTTCCTCTAGCTCTGAATTAGAAGCATCAGTTTGCAAGATAAATTCGTGGTAGAAATCAGGAACAACTAAAACAGGCACAATAGCCTACGCCATTTTCAAGGCGTCGGACACGGATTGCTGCATGTCGTACGGTCAACTGGTCAAAATTAGCGGTAAATTTTCGAAAAAAATGGACCAGTCCTGAAACCTATCCATGCCCATCTTGTGTAGGAGGAAATTATATACAGCCATAGTACTCTTCTGATTGACCTGAGTAAGACCTAGTATCAGTTATGGGGCCTGACAAAGCACCGATTCTAACATTATTAAGGGATCTGTAATGAACCATTGATCGATAACCCTCACCACTGGGTTTGTGAAATAGGCCAGGCGTTTATAGATTCTGATGGCCTAATTACGCCACGCGCCAAAAGCTAATGAAAAATTTTAGATAACACCTTCATTACAGAGTGAGATAATCGCTAAGAGGATTGGTGGACAGAGTTTTGATAGGTGAGCTGAATTCTGTACTCAATCTTTCTCCTGGCCCCTAATTTATCAATCAATACGTTAGAAAATTCCCCAAGTACTTCCACAAATTGCTGAGCCTCAATTTCGCCCACATGTACAACATTATGTAACTTTCTCTTTGGATTTACATATCCCTTGAATACAGTAATTATGATTACATGGCAAATACCTTTTGTCATGTTGAAACTGAAAAAAGAAGTCTCTACTTGCAAATCTAGAATATAACCTGTCTTTAAAAACCCACAACCAGGTAAAACATCGGCCGACAGACCCACGACAACATTAAATTTAATCAGCCACAACAGACCGTGAATCCATAAATTAATGCAGATTATGCCCAACAGAGCTAATAACTCGGCGCTGACCCTACGACATCGCTTGATTACCTTCCGTAAAGGACGAAGTCTCCTGAAGATGCTCACATACCACTGATAATCGAGCAAAGCGAGTCAAGCCAAATGCATATTAGCTCATGATTTAAGGTGATACAGACAAGTGGTAGACTTGAACTGGGAACGGTTTTTACCGTATTACAGCCCTTGAGCCACCTCCAGCACTTCTTACTGCGGGCCGCTAGCCGAAGGAGCTAGCTTTATTTTCCCCTGCCTGGGGTACCGGCTGTTTCGCGCTATATTACTTGACTGACAGCACCGAAAACAAGTTCTATTATCAGATGCCACCTTTTTTGATTTATTATCAGAGGATGTGTGTTTTTTAGCAGCAAGCTGCATTCACGAAGGCCGCGCCTTTCATCGCCAAAACGGCAAATCGGCGACTAAGTAAAAGTCGCAATTTTATTATTGAAGAGAATACGTGACCGATTTTATGGCCGCATGACTTCTAGAATGTTGCTTACTGCCTCCAGCTCGGTAACTCTAAGACAAGGGGACGACATGGCTATCCAGAAAGCCTCAATATGCCAGGCAAGTGGCTCACTATGATCCTGCACAGGACAGAAATATTGTCTGGCCAACTCATTTTTATTTCTTGACAAATTTTTCACTAGCAAGTTTCTTCAGAAGTCGAACAACGCGCGATTCGAAAAGAAGTGTGTGAACTGCATATCACTGATTTCCTCTTAGCTACATCATTAACCTCACCCGCCAGCCTTCTGATCCCTCGACCATGATGGTATCTTGCTTCTTCACTTCTGGCAGAAGTTTTGACAGCTAAATAAGAAAATTTATTAATTTAGGGCAACAGGGGAATGCTACAGGGCAGTAGGTAGACAAATTGGTATACAGGTATACGGGACTGATGACTTCAGAAGTTAAGTTCAAATGGCTCTGAGCACTATGGGACTTAACATCTATGGTCATCAGTCCCCTAGAACTTAGAACTACTTAAACCTAACTAACCTAAGAACATCACACAACACCCAGTCATCACAAGGCAGAGAAGTTAAGTCCCATAGTGCTCAGAGCCCATATGGATTCATGGGGTGGTCTCCATATCCGTACATGTCCATCCACTAGATACAGTTTGAAACGAGACTCGTCCGACCAGGCAACATGGTTCCAGTCATCAACAGTACAATGTTGGTGTTGACGGGCCCAGTCGAGGCGTAAAGCTTTGTGTCGTGCAGTCATAAAGGGTACATGAGTGGACCTTCGTCTCCGAAAGCCCATATCGATGATGTTTCACTGAATGGTTCGCACGCTTACACTTGTTCATGACCCAGCGCTGAAATCGTCAGCAATTTGCGGAAGAGTTGCACTTCCGTCACGCTGAACGATTCTCTTCAGTCGTCGTCGGTCTCGTTCTTGCAGGATCTTTTTCCGGCTGCATCGGTGTCGCGGAGATTTTATGTTTTACAGGATTCCTGATATTCACGGTACACTAGTGAAATGATCGTCTTGGAAAATCCACACTTCATCGCTACCTTGGAGATGCTGTGTCCCATCGCTTGTGCGCCGACTATAACACCACGTTCAACCCCATTTAAATCTCGATAAACTGCCATTGTAGCAGCAGTAACTGATCTAACAACTTCCCCATCCGGCCAGTGTGGCCGAGCGGTTCTAGGCGCTTCAGTCTGGAACCGCGCGACCGCTACGGTCGCAGGTTCGAATCCTGCCTCGGGCATGGATGTGTGTGATGTCCTTAGGTTAGTTAGGTTTAAGTAGTTCTAAGTTCTAGAGGACTGATGACCGTAGATGTTAAGTCCCATAGTGCACAGAGCCATTTGAACCATTTGAACTGCCCCAGACACTTGTTGTCTTATATAGGCGTTGTCTTATGTAGGCGTTAAGTAAATACAACAGACTACTTCTCAATTTAAAAGTTTTATTTTGGTATATATATATATATATATATATATATATATATATATATCAGCAAACAATGAAATATCACTTAAAAAACGAATAAAACTTGAACAACTCTTCTTCAATATCCATGTGTCTGCGTTTGAACAAAGGCCCAGGTAGGGGTGGTCTAGGGGTAGCGTCTTTGATTCATGATCAAAACGTCTTCGGTCCCGGTTTCGATCCCCGTCACTGCCTAAATTTTGATAAATAATCAGCATTGGCGGTCGAAGACTTCCGGCATAAGAAGTCAGCCTCATTCTGCCAACGGCCTTGTCAAAGAGGGCGGAGGAGTGGACAGAGGTTCAGGGCACTCTCTTGTCCCCTAAAGGCGGAAGAATCAGCAATGATCAACGACATGAGGATGCAGAAGGCAATGGAAACCACTGCATTAAAGACACGTAACGTGTATCCACAGGACATGTGGCCTGTAATTGAAGAAGTGTCATGATGATCTCTCCATTGGCAAAAGATTCCGGAATAGTCCCCCATTCGGATCTCCGGGAGGGGACTGCCAAGGGGGAGGTTAGAATGAGAAAAAGATTGAATAATCTACGAAAGGATAACGTTCTACGAGTCGGGGCGTGGAATGTCAGAAGCTTGAACGTGGTAGGGAAACTAGAAAATCTGAAAAGGGAAATGCAAAGGCTCAATCTAGATATAGTAGGGGTCAGTGAAGTGGAAGGAAGACAAGGATTTCTGGTCAGATGAGTATCGGTTAATATCAACAGCAGCAGAAAATGGTATCACAGGTGTAGGATTTGTTATGAATAGGAAGGTAGGGCAGAGGGTGTGTTACTGTGAACAGTTCAGTGACCGGGTTGTTCTAATCAGAATCGACAGCAGACCAACACCGACAACGATAGTACAGGTATACATGCCGACGTCGCAAGCTGAAGATGAACAGATAGAGAAAGTGTATGAGGATATTGAAAGGGTAATGCAGTATGTAAAGGGGGACGAAAATCTAATAGTCATGGGCGACTGGAATGCAGTTGTAGGGGAAGGAGTAGAAGAAAAGGTTACAGGAGAATATGGGCTTGGGGCTAGGAATGAAAGAGGAGAAAGACTAATTGAGTTCTGTAACAAGTTTCAGCTAGTAATAGCGAATACCCTGTTCAAGAATCACAAGAGGAAGAGGTATACTTGGAAAAGGCCGGGAGATACGGGAAGATTTCAAGTAGATTACATCATGGTCAGACAGAGATTCCGAAATCAGATACTGGATTGTAAGGCGTACCCAGGAGCAGATATAGACTCAGATCACAACATAGTAGTGATGAAGAGTAGGCTGAAGTTCAAGACAATAGTCAGGAAGAATCAATATGCAAAGAAGTGGGATACGGAAGTACTAAGGAATGACGAGATACGTTTGAAGTTCTCTAACGCTATAGATACAGCAATAAGGAATAGCGCAGTAGGCAGTACAGTTGAAGAGGAATTGACATCTCTAAAAAGGGCCATCACAGAAGTTGGGAAGAAAAACATAGGTACAAAGAAGGTAGCTGCGAAGAAACCATGGGTAACAGAAGAAATACTTCAATTGATTGATGAAAGGAGAAATTACAAACATGTTCCGGGAAAATCAGGAATACAGAAATACAAGTCGCTGAGGAATGAAATAAATAGGAAGTGCAGGGAAGCTAAGACGAAATGGCTGCAGGAAAAATGTGAAGACGTCGAAAAAGATATGATTGTCGGAAGGACAGACTCAGCATACAGGAAAGTCGAAACAACCTTTGGTGACATTAAAAGCAACGGTGGTAACATTAAGAGTGCAACGGGAATTCCACTGTTAAATGCAGAGGAGAGAGGAGATAGGTGGAAAGAATACATTGAAAGCCTCTATGAGGGTGAAGATTTGTCTGATGTGATAGAAGAAGAAACAGGAGTCGATTTAGAAGAGATAGGGGATCCAGTATTAGAATCGGAATTTAAAAGAGCTTTGGAGGACTTACGTATCAAATAAGGCAGAAGGGATAGATAACATTCCATCAGAATTTCTAAAATCATTGGGGGAAGTGGCAACAAAACGACTATTCACGTTGGTGTGTAGAATATATGAGTCTGGCGATATACCATCTGACTTTCGGAAAAGCATCATCTACACAATTCCGAAGACGGCAAGAGCTGACAAGTGCGAGAATTATCGCACAATCAGATTAACAGCTCATGCATCGGAGCTGCTTACAAGAATAATATACAGAAGAATGGAAAAGAAAATTGAGAATGCGCTAGGTGACGATCAGTTTGGCTTTAGGAAAAGTAAAGGGACGAGAGAGGCAATTCTGACGTTACGGCTAATAATGGAAGCAAGGCTAAAGAAAAATCAAGACACTTTCATAGGATTTGTCGATCTGGAAAAAGCGTTCGACAATATAAAATGGTGCAAGCTGTTCGAGATTCTGAAAAAAGTAGGGGTAAGCTATAGGGAGAGACGGTTCATATACAATATGTACAACAACCAAGAGGGAATAATAAGAGTGGACGATCAAGAACGAAGTGCTCGTATTAAGAAGGGTGTAAGACCCAAGGCTGTAGCCTTTCGCCCCTACTCTTCAATCTGTACATCGAGGAAGCAATGATGGAAATAAAAGAAAGGTTCAGGAGTGGAATTAAAATACAAGGTGAAAGGATATCAATGATACGATTCGCTGATGACATTGCTATCCTGAGTGAAAGTGAAGAAGAATTAAATGATCTACTGAACGAAATGAACAGTCTAATGAGTACACAGTATGGTTTGAGAGTAAATCGGAGAAAGACGAAGGTAATGAGAAGTAGTAGAAATGAGAACAGCGAGAAACTTAACATCAGGATTGATGGTAACGAAGTCAATGAAGTTAAGGAATTCTGCTACATAGGCAGTAAAATAACCAATAACGGACGGAGCAAGGAGGACATCAAAAGCAGACTCGCTATGGTAAAAAAGGCATTTCTGGCCAAGAGAAGTCTACTAATATCATAGACCGGCCCTAATTTGAGGAAGAAATTTCTGAGGATGTACGTCTGGAGTACAGCATTGTATGGTAGTGAAAACCGGAACAGAAGAGAATCGAAGCATTTGAGATGTGGTGCTATAGACGAATGTTGAAAATTAGGTGGACTGATAATGTAAGGAATGAGGAGGTTCTACACAGAATCGGAGAGGAAAGGAATATGTGGAAAACACTGATAAGGAGAAGGGACAGGATGATAGGACATCTGCTAAGACATGAGGGAATGACTTCCATGGTACTAGAGGGAGCTGTAGAGGGCAAAAACTATAGAGGAAGACAGAGATTGGAATACGTCAAGTAAATAGTTGAGGACGTAGGTTGCAAGTGCTACTCTGAGATGAAGAGGTTAGCACAGGAAAGGAATTCGTGGCGGGCCGCATCAAACCAGTCAGTAGACTGATGACGAAAAAGAAGAGGGGCAACACGAGTAGCGTACTGCATAAGCATAGAAAATGTCGCTATGCCCGTCGATCTAGTTTCAAACGTTTGCACCGTTTGTGAAGTCGCGATCGTTTTATTCAGAAACTGCGGAACTTGACCTAACTGTTCGGTCCGTGCTTGCTACCAAGTAACGGAAGCAAGGTTGTAGACTCTGAAAAACTGCTACCGTGAGATGACTCCACAATAGATCTGCAGCGCAAAGCTATCTGAGAGCGGTTCTGCACACTATTCTCGATAGGGATGCCTCTTCACAGTAAGTGTCCGCCGGGAGAAAGAAGTTCCCGCAGCCAACGTAACAGGGTTTACGTAAAAGGAAGGTGGAGGGGCGAGAAAGGGAAGGGGAGGGAAGAAACTTTTGATGTCAGATGCATCGAGACGTTATGCAGAAACAGCGGCGACGAGTGAAAATGTGCGTCGGACCGGGATTCGACCCCAGGATCGCCTGTTTACTACGCTGTTGCTTAACTCCCGCGCCATCCGGAGACAGTGGTTATCACAGCTGCGCGGACTGTCTCGGTACGTCCTTCGGCTGACCCACATTTGCACCTAGCGCCACATATCCGCAGTGCCCATGCACGTCCTCCTTGCTCGCTACTTAGAGATCCCCCCCCCCACAGGAGGCCGATGTCCGCCGCTCGTGGTCTCGCGGTAGCGTTCTCGCTTCCCGAGCACGGGGTCCCGGGTTCGATTCCCGGCGGGGTCAGGGATTTTCACCTGCCTCGAGATGACTGGGTGTTTGTGTTGTCCTCATCATTTCATCATCATCCAGGAAAGTGGCGAAATTGGACTGAGCAAAGATTGGGAAATTGTACGGGCGCTGATAACCACGCAGTTGAGCGCCCCACAAACCAAACATCATCATCACAGGAGGCCGAACGTAGTTGTGCATTCACATTGAAGGTGGTGGATTCATTGCTCTTCGAGGCGAACCAATTATATGAATGCATGGAGTCTGTCCTTTCGGACATGTACCACGCATTGATATAACAGGGATTGGTGTTTACAATCTGTTCCAACCAGTGACAGTCTGGCCTCCCAGTTCAGGAGTTTTAGAGACTGTAGTAACACCAGTTCATCTAAGGCAGGCAAGCCTTTTATCCTAGCACACTGAAGTTGCCGTGGCTTCAAATTCTAAACTAACGGCTCGGAATCTTTACAGAATTTTGCAATCTTGTCCATAATTAATAATATTCAATCTGTCGCCCAGAAAATTTCTTTGGTCCCACCAGTTGATAGATCCCTATTCAGGCTGGCCATCGGTAGGCTCAGATTTCCTGGAAAAATTGATTTTATACCACTTACTCATGAATTAATATTACTGACTTCAAAAGCAATACCTCGATCAACCCGTGATTGATGCCATTTGATTCGCAATTTCACAAGAAATCCGAATCTGCCTTCGGAAATGTAAATTTAATTTAATTAGCGATTCTCTCTTTGTCAGGATGCTGTACAGGGCTGAAGTTCTCCACGTCTCATGTATATCAGAGGGAAGCTTCTTGGTTACAGAGTGCTCGATGCCTCAAAAAATTCTAATGAACGACAGGTAATGATGGTTCAATTTTTTGGCCCCACGGTTTCTTGAATATTGTTTGCAATAACAGATGGTGTCCCACAATACAAACAATACATTTATAAAAATTCAGCAAGTTTTACTTGGAAACAAACCATTTTACTTTTCGCTTATAAATACCTAAGACTCATGTTCACTTTTCCAGTGGACACTACTGATGAAAAAATTTCGAGTTTGCAGCCGGGTGGTGGCGTTAAGATACCATCATGTTTCAGCAAGTGTTGTACTCATTATCTTCTAGCAAAGTAGCTATATCTATTTGTCCCATAGAAGCACAACTAGGCTTTGACCATCTGACCTTTAGCATGGCTGAATGATGTGGTATAAGAATGACAGCTTTCGTTTATCTGGATAATTGTATGTATGACTGGTTGTCTGTAATCTGTTACACACCAAACTGTCTGGTTAGTGTGAAAACTGGACTTTTGTCTGAAGCGTCGGGGTGCTGTGTTACTAACTGATCAATAGAATGGTGGGTCGAAATGGAAGTTTTCTCATAGAGGTTTTCTGACTTCCTTGTCATGTATGTCAGGACTAGAAGGTCGTTAATGAGTGTGCTGGGCATATACCGGTTTGCTTCTGCAATGACACGAAGGATCCTGTTTTATAAATACTGTGATTGGTCCAGATGGAAGTCTGCTGCCAAGCACCACGCTTCGCAGCCATAGAGCATCTTTGGTAGGATGGAGCATGAGTTAAGTGTCTACTTGGCTGATCGTCCAGCGACAATTCTGCCGTCACAGAAATAAGTCGGTCTAGGGATTATTTTGAGTGTGAACATTATTGCTACAGTATTTTATTGATTTATCTTTTACATCTTATCTTCGAGGTGTTGCACGAATGTGTGATCTCGTCTAAAAGTTCTTGTAGCTTCCTGTCAATGAATTAAGATTGCTTCTGCACGTATAGACCAATACGTCATTGTTATACAACGCTATTTCACTCCCTGTCAATTTTGGCACCTCATTGGTACATAGGGAGTATAATATGAGGCCAAGAACGGAAGCCTGCTGAACTCCGTTCACAGCATTTCAGATAGTAATGACATGTTTGTTGCAGCCGACAGAGTACTTGCTTCCTGTCAGAAACGAGTTAGTCATGCTGATCATGTGTTCTGGAATGTATAACTGAGATAGTTTATAAATTAGACCATCATGCTCTCTCGAAGTCATCTCGTGTCAGGCCATCCTGATTTAGGTTTTCCGAGTTTCGAGTCCCCCCTCGGGCATGGGTGTGTGTGTTTGTCCTTAGGATAATTTAGATTAAATAGTGTGTAAGCTTAGGGACTGATGACCTCAGCAGTTAAGTCGCATAAGATTTCACACACATTTAAGGTTTTCCGTGATTTCTCTAAATCACTCCAGACGAATGCCGGGATGGCTCCTTCGAAAGGGCACGGCCGATTTCCTTCCCCGTCCATTCCTAATCCGATGAGACCAATGACCTCGCTGTCTGGTCTCCACCTCCAAAACAACCCAACTCTCTGGAAGTCGGGAAACACCGCTCCTGTACAATGTTTCTTACCTCTCGCCCGGCTTATGTGCTTGACCAGACAGGGATTTATGGATTGTGCTGCATTCTAGACGGTAGCCAAACTGCTCAGGGGTGATTATGTTGCTGCCACGTAGGGATCTGGCGAGGTCACTTTGATTAAGACAGTCCAGTATTTTCCATAGAAAGCACAAGAGTGAACTCTGGCGAAGCCTGCGGATGTCCCAATATTAAAACAGTGGTGCGCCGCCTCCACTTGGATGCGGGCTGATGGTTTCTGTGCGACCGGCGGTGAGAAAGGGGGAGGGTGCAGCGGTACGGATGTCGAGACGACCGAAGGCTGTGCTCGAATCTCTGTAGGGGCATTACGGACTCCTGGACAGTGTTGGGTGTGCTCCCGTCGTATTGTCACTAACGCTCCAATTGACGATGTTGTCAAGCGATGCAGAAAGTCTCCTAGCCGAGCTGCAACACCTGGAAGAACTGTTGGTAAAAATGTTTATAGTGAAGCAGAGATAAAAAGGCCGTCCAAGGGGGGAAAAAGACCTAAAAAACTGGAAAGAGGAGGAAGTAGACGATTCGCTTTCCTTCTTTACTTTGGGCCGCTCTCAGCCAAAATTGCGAGGTTGCCTTGGAAATGCAACATCAGAACCGTCTACCGACGGCCTAAGCGACAGATTTCTGCTGCTCTGGGAAAGAACCGTGAAAACTGAATGTACCATGGATACACGGAATGTCATGTGTACCTGTAGGTGGCTGCCAATACATTTAGCAAACTCAGTGATGTATCTGGAAGCATCGCGAGGAACACATTAGCTGAGTTTGACGGGAACACACGGAGAAATCGGCAGTGGCAGGGTACAGCATAGGCAAAGATCATACTTTTGACTTTGAGATCACCGTGTTGCTGTGCCAGCAACCGAATATTGGGACAGCATTAGTAAACAATCTATAGAAACACTAGCTATACCCGGCGAACTTAGTTCCGCCTCTGAAAATCTTTATATGTTATAGCTGACCCGGCAAACGTTGTTTTGGCGTATAAATTATCTCTAGTCTATAAAAATAATGTATACGTGTAACACAATGTATACGTGTAACACAATAGCCGTTGTTGGCGGGAGCTCGTGACACAAACAATAGTAATGGCCGAAAACTGTGTAGGATGTGAAAAAAGGCCTAGGAGGCCACTGTTAGTTCTAGCGTTTCTACCGTAGATCGCGTGAATTTAACAATTTCAGCCGAAACACGGCTCGTCCATGAGCATACAAACATAGCGGCAATTTCGTGTCGAAACGCGTTCGCCAGCATTATGAATAAGGCCAAGCGTAACGCATCGATTTTTATCGTACGTAAAAATGTTGTACGATTAAATTCTTTTAGAGGAACGAAGGAGAGCATAGGAACTTCTTTGTTCCACTAAAAGAATTTGATAGTACGATATATTTCCGTACGATAAAAACCGATGCGTGTGCGCTTGGCCTAAATGTCGGTTTGGCGAATGACGCGTGCCACCTAGTTAAACTTCTCGGTCTAGTTACGTCGATTCAAAGCGGGATATTCGAGTCGTTGCTTTTGGTACGTTTTCTTCAATTACCTATCTATCGAATAGTGAAAGACAATCACCGGTAGACAACTGGCGGGCATTACTGATCAAGTGATAATTGATCAGTTATCGACGGGGGTTGAAAATTATTAAATTACTAAAATCGCTATTAAAAAAAGGGGTTGGTGGTAGAAGGGTAAAAACTTAGGGTTGCGTGCATTTTGTAACGCATCGTAAAAAAAAACAAAAATAAAAATTTCTGTCCCAAAAATAAGAAATTTTTTTTTGGAGTGGACCACCCTTATCACTTAGGTGTGTGAAAAATAGATTACGACCGATTCTCAGACGTACCGAATATACATGTAAAATTTCATCAGAATCGATCCAGCCGTTTCGGAGGAGTATGGTAACTAACACTGTGACACGAGAATTTTATATATAAGGATGGATTCACAGAACCTCGTCAGTAGGGAGGGGCATTCGATAAGTAATGCAACACCTTTTTTTTACTGAAACAAGGCTGCTTTTACTCATGATGCGAATACACAGTACTGTTCCCCACGCTTTGGGCTACAAAATCCTATTTTTCACCATACTCTCCGTTCAGTTCGACGGCCTTACGTCATCTTACTAGGAGGGCATGTGTGCCCGTGTGGTACCACTCTACAGGTCAACGTTGCAGCCAACGTCTTGCTGCCTCAATAACCTCTCAATCATCCACGTACCGCTTCCTATATTGCGCATCATTCATTGGGCCAAACGGATGGAAGTCCGAAGGTGCGATATCCAGGCTTTAAGGTGGATGAGGCAGAACAGTCCAGTGAAGCTTTGTGAGCTCTTCTCGGGGTGGAGACTTACGTGAGGCCAGTTGTGCAGCAAGAGCTTTCAATGTAATCCGCCGATCACCTCGAATAAGAGAGTCCGCACGTTCCAGCACTGCAGGAATCACAGCTGTGTGTGGCGCGCCGGCACGCGGGAGATCGGACAAGTTTGTCAGACCTCGCCCAACGATTCACCGTCCTTTTTTTCACTGCCGGATCTCTGTAACTTCTGCAAGTTCCTATGAGAATTTGCGATGCACTGTTTCCCACGAAAAGTAGCTCAATGGCAGTTCTCTGCTTGAAACACACCTCCATTGCACACAGCATTTTGAAGGCTACATTTAGAGCCGCCATCAATCGGAAGCGAGAATATTCCACGACGTCCCACAACTAATATCGCATTTTTCAGCTGAAATTCGCTGAGATGAAATGTGTTACTATTAATAACTTGAATACAGGGTGTTAATGTTCTACAATAACATTAATTTAATACTCGAACAGTCCACGGGTGTACTGCAGGTTCGTAGTGTCCAACGGGCACAATATTTCGGCTACCAGACATGTCGCCATCGTCAGGTGCGCTGACGATCTGAGCTCCTGAGGGCGGGCGGCCATCTTAAATCCTCTCCCCCTGCGAGTCGTGCTCTCCGCGGTTCGCGCCCGCGGCTGCGTGTCGGCGGTCGCTGGCACGCTGGCGTCAGCGTCTGTGGTAGCGTCGGTGTAACTGCCTCGTCAAAGACGATCTCGGTTTGTGGAAGGTCTGTGTATACCAGATTCCGTATCAGTGTGGTAAGACTTATATTGGACAGACAGTGCGCACCATCGAAGATCGTTGCCGAGAACGTCAGAGGCACACTCGACTTAGCTACCCGAACAAGTCGGCGGTCGCAGAGCACTATTTGTCCGAGAATCACGAAATGGACTAGAGACACACCAAGGTCTTGGCACAGACATCTAAATACTGGGACAGCGTCGTTAGAGACGCTATCGAAATTCGCACCAGCGACAGACTCATCAACCGAGATTGCGGCTATAACCTCAGCAAGGCACGGAAACCAGCACTGAGTCTAATTAAAAAGACCCTCAGCAAAGAAAACGAACGAGCGACCAGAGGGGACGAGGCAATTACACCGACGCCACCACAGACGCTGACGCTGGCTGTGGGCGCGGACCGCGGTGAGAACGCCTTACAGGGGGGGGGAGGGGATTTAAGGCGGTCGTCCGCCCTCAGGAGCTCAGTTTGTCAGCGCACCTGACGATGGCGACATGTCTGATCGCCGAAGTATTGTGCCCGTTGGACACTATAGACCGGCAGTACACCCGTGGACTGTTCGAGCAAGAAATACGCCGGGAGAAACTGAATAATCACATTTATTTAATAATTCGTTATGAATCAGCTTGTGGCTTCTTAGGCTTAATACTAGACACAGTCGTCCGCCGCTCGTGGTCTCGCTGTAGCGTTCTCGCTTCCCGAGCACGGGGTCCCGGGTTCGATTCCCGGCGGGGTCAGGGATTTTCACCTGCCTCGAGATGACTGGGTGTTTGTGTTGTCCTCATCATTTCATCATCATCCAGGAAAGTGGCGCAATTGGACTGTGCAAAAGATTGGGTAATTGTACGGGCGCTGATAACCACGCAGTTGAGCGCCCCACAAACCAAACATCATCATCATCATCACTAGACACAGTCCACACAACTTCGGCGAGAATTCATAGCCGTACACGGTTTGCTGTAGAAAGATAAGTGATATTTCATGACTATATTGATAGAAAACACAAGCATAAAGTAACACCTAAAGGGACTCTGAAAAATAAATCTCATATTACAATATATTCAAGTATTAAAACTATATGAATGTCTAAGCCAAAAATGGTGAACAAGTGTGTAATGGCACACGCTACTATGTCATATGGACTAACTGGTGATTGTGACAAACAGGCTGAAAAAGGGAAGGGGTGGTGGGGAGAAAGGAGTCTGTGGAATGGGGGTGTGGAACAGTTATAACAAGGTATTTACTAACGGTGAGAGAAATAATGAGTGGTTGCTGCTTCTTTAATAAGAGTGTGTAGTGGAGCAGTGTTTGATCATTAAGGAACAGGCCAGGGTTCTTTGACTGGTGTTTATTAATGGCCAGAATTTCAAGTAATGTTGGATTTCTGCCTGTTTCCTTTACGGAGAACATCATATTTCACATCATATGAATGACGTTCATTCAGAACTCTCTACACTAGGAATACCGTTGCCCACCTTCCGTTTAACAGCAAAGATAAGATTCCGCTCTTAGAACAGAGTGGAATTTATAAAATTTCCTTCAATCTATGTAACAAATTATACAGGGTGGTCCATTGATAGTGACCGGGCCAATATCTCACGAAATAAGCGTCAAACAAAAAAACTACAAAGAACGAAACTTGTCTAGCCTGAAGGAGCAAACCAGATGGCGCTATGGATGGCCCGCTAGATGGCGCTGCCATAGGTCAAACGGATATCAACTGCGTTTTTTAAAATAGGAAACTCCATTTTTATTACATATTCGTGTAGTACGTAAAGAAATATGAATGTTTTAGTTGGACCACTTTTTTCGCTTTGTGATAGATGGAGCTGTAATAGCCACAAACATATGGCTCACAATTTTAGACAAACAGTTGGTAACACGTAGGTTTTTTAAATTAAAATACAGAACGTAGGTACGTTTGAACATTTTATTTCGGTTGTTCCAATGTGATACATGTACCTTTGTGAACTTATCATTTCTGAGAACGCATGCTGTTACAGCGTGATTACCTGTAAATACCACATTAATGCAATAAATACTCAAAATGATGTCCGTCAACCTCAATGCATTTGGCAATACGTGTAACGACATTCCTCTCAACAGCGAGTAGTCCGCCTTCCGTTATGTTTGCACATGCATTGACAATGCGCTGATGCATGTTGTCAGGCGTTGTCGGTGGACCACCATAGCAAATATCCTTCAACTTTCCCCGCAGAAAGAAATCCGTGGACATCAGATCCCGTGAACGTGCGGGCCATGGTATGGTGTTCGACGACCAATCCACCTGTCATGAAATATGCTATTCAATACCACTTCAACCGCACGCGAGCTATGTGCCGGACATCCATCAAGTTGGAAGAACATCGCCATTCTGTCATGCAGTGAAACATCTTGTAGTAACATCGGTAGACGTAAGAAATCAGCATACATTCTACCATTTAGATGGCCATCGATAAAATGGGGGCCAATTATCCATCCTCCCATAATGCCGCACCATACGTTAACCCACCAAGGTCGCTGATGTTCCACTTGTCGCAGCCATCGTGGATTTTCCGTTGCTCAATAGTGCATATTATGCCGGTTTACGTTAGCGCTGTTGGTAAATGACGCTTCGTCACTAAATACAACGCGTGCAAAAAATCTGTCATCGTCCCGTAATTTCTCTTGTGCCCAGTGGCAGAACTGTACACGACGTTCAAAGTCGTCGCCATGCAATTCCTGGTGACACTTGGATGATGTCGTCCAGGATACCGAGCAGCATACATAGCACACGCCTGTTGGGCATTTTGATCACAGTAGCCATACATCAACACGATATCGACCTTTTCCGCAATTGGTAAACGGTCCATTTTAACACGGGTAATGTATCACGAAGCAAATACCGTCCTCCTGGCGGAAAGTTACATCATACCACGTACTTATACGTTTGTGACAATTACAGCGCCATCTATCACAAAGCGAAAAAAGTGGTCCAACTAAAAGATTCATATTTCTTTACGTACTACACGAATATGTAATAAAAAATGGTGTTTCCTATTCTAAAAAACGCAGTTGATATCCGTTTGAGCTATGGTGGCGCCATCTAGCGGGCCAACCATAACGCCATCTGGTTTCCCCCTTCGAGCTAGATAAGTTTCGTTCTTTTTAGTTTTTTCGTTTGACGCTTATTTCGTGAGATACTTGGCCTGGTCACTATCAATGAACCACCCTGTATATAGGCCAGTCAGGCTGACTGAGCATGAAAGGAGTTGCAGACTGAAAAGAAAGTACGATACAAGAGGCACTGTGACGACTACGGCCGTTGTGAAATACAGGTATTCGCACTTGCGAATACCGACAGCCATCAACTGTATAATGGAATGACGACAGTGAAAATATGTGCCGGACCAGGATTCAACCCGGATTTCCCGTTTATCACGAAGGATCGCCTTACCATTAGGCCATTCGAGCATGACATATGGAAGATTGTATCTGAGTCGTCCTCGGATAGCCTAATGGTAAGGCGACCCTTCGTGACAAACGGGAAATCCGGGTTAGTATCCCGGTGCGGCACAGATTTCCATTGTCTTCATTCCATTATACAGCTGATGGTTGTCCATATTCGTAATTGCGAATACATTTCATGTATGAAAAGAAAGATTCCACCTTTAGTGAATATGCCCTGAATGAATGTCATTCATGTGCTGTTTTACACAAAGGAACTAAGGGCAGAAAACCAATATTATTTGAAATTCTGGCCATTGATTAACAGCACACCAGAAAACAAAGAATTTTGGCTAGGTCCTTAATCAACAGAAGCAGTTCCCCCCTATTAATGCACCAGCAGGCAGTTATTATTTCTCTCATGATCAGAAAACAAATTTCCACGACCACATTACATAGACTTTCTACCCTCTTCCCCCGTCCCACCTCCCTCTTTTTTCGGCCTGTTCGTCACATTCACCACGTAGACCATATGACATAACTGGCTTTAGGAACTTGCTTATTAATAATAGTGATGCTGTAACTGTTGGTTGGTAATATTTACTGACAAAACGCAACCTAACGCTAGATTGCGTACTTAGGGCTAGCCTGTGTGGCCGTCTTTTAGTACGACTTTAAAAGAGAGAGAGAGATTTATGATTGATCACCAATGCGTCGGTTCTCGATTGTGTTCAGGAGACGTAAGGATTGATTACGCGAATAATTGACCTTTTGACCCGGATTGCCTTCACGCAATCAGAATCTTCGATGAAAATACCTAAGGGACCTATTTGAGTATAAAAATGAAAATGAAAGCAAATTAGTGGAATTTCATAAGAGAAAGATTAACAGATCGGAAGCTGAACACATTAGTGGTCTCCCAAATACAATCGAGACACCGCGATAAAGAGCGAACCTGTAACAGAGCTCATATACAATTTGAACATAATTTTTGGTTAGTGAAAGAAAAGAATAAGGAGAAAATTACTGCATCGTAAAATATTAATATATTTTGAACAAATTGGCTTTAAACTTCTACACATTGACAAATACACAATAAATGCATGACTTCCATCTGATATTTCTTTTGTAAATCGCACAGTCCAATAATCACTGCTTTGTCAGTCCGTTCCTTCTTAAAATTAAATGTCCTTGCTTGTGCGTAAGTACATTGTATCCACACCCGAGTTACCGAAATGTTTGTTCGTCGTTTCAGATAGCTTTTAGACCAAATAAAAATACAACTTGTAGCAATGCTATGTAGTACGTCTTAACATGTCGGCGACCAAAAGTACAAGGGATAATGAAGTCTCTAGAATATTTCTTAACAAAAGATAGATTGTTCTTTCTTCTGTTTCGCAACTTCTTGCTACCAAGCGCTGCGACAATGATTTTAAATATCTGCGCCCAGCGGGTCAGAATGTTTATTTAGAGTATTTAAACGCTTTACGCGCGTTTTGGTAGAGGCGCACATTAAAAAAAAAATATTTCATCTCTTTACTCTCGCGCTGTGATGCTTAGCATCTTTACGAACTACAGCTCGTTGGCTGTCCTTTTCTTTAATGACAAATATCTCACATGCGAATTAGCTGAAATCCAACAATATTACACATAGTAGCCTGTGCCATTACTCACTTGTTCAACGTATTTGGCTTGGAAAAGCATATAGTTTTAATATTTGAATACACTGTAATATAAGATTGATTTGTTCAGAGTCTCTTTAGGTATTACGTTATCCCTGTGTTTTCTATCGATACAATCATGAAATGTTACATATGTTTGTACAGCAGTCTGCGTACCGCTATAAATTCTCGCCGAAGTTGTGTGGGCTATATGTTCAACTTTAAGTTATCTGACGATGGCCCAAGAAGCTGAAAGCCGGTTCATAACGAATATTAAATAAATTTGATTGAGGAACATTAATACTGTGTCTTGAAGTTAGTAAAATGTCTATGTTCTCTCAAGGACAGCCGAAAAAAAATGTGTTGCATTAGTTATTCAACGCCTCTCGCAGTTAAGGAATCCTGCGTAAGCGGCAGAACTGTCATAAACATTGAGATGCGTAAAAAACTAGTCTCCGCTTAAAACGGAGAACAAATTACGAGTACCTAGATGTTTGAAGCTGATTTATGCGTGGTAGTTTCATTCCTTAAGGAAGTGGGGTTTTGCCCTAAACAGCCACAGGAAATCTAATCCGAAAAGTGTACTTTCCGACCTAGCTCCTCGTTTACGCAAGTGTTGCAATCAACTGCCATGCAGAAAATCCGAGATGTAAATGTACACCACCGCTGAAAATGAAACAATGTAAACACATTCTTTGCAATCATGGAAATCCTATATCATTAGTGGCAAAAAGACTTTGTTCAAAGTTCTAACCGTGTTTTTGTCTCTGCTGTTGAAGAATTAAGTCGCTTGGCTGTTCTGACGCATTAACTACCTCATGTACGTATTTTCTGCTACAATATACGGATAAAAGTGAATTTCTCCTGTTCTTATTCAAACCCTCTCCCATCCGAGGAAATATATAAATAAAAATAATTATTTAAAGTGAATTTTGTCGAAGATTGCCATATGACATTCTTTTGTCGTAATGGCGCATAGGTGGCCATTTCGTGGAATTTAATTAAATATTAAATATTGGGCTTCACCCTCAAGTTAACATAATAAATACTTTGTATACTGATGGTAATTTTCAGGGATTAATAATTGCAAAGTTCATTTTATCAGAATTTTGACAAAACTGCATTGACAAATATAGCTGCGGTAAGCAACAAGACTTAGGTTTGCTTTATGTTTGCAATTAAATTTTTTTCTGTCAAATAAATGCTTAACCAGCCTGAAGCCAGAGTGATATAAATGAAATTATTTATCGTTAGTACAAATCCTTACGCTACATAGGTGGTTATATCGCCTCTCTCTTTGCAACAATTTACCGGACAATAACGGTAACAGTTTCATGCTACTTCTCACATTACTTATTCAACGCCTCTCGCAGTTTAGGAATCCTGCGTAGGCGGCAAAAAAAAAAAAAAGGTTCAAATGGCTCTGAGCACTATGGGACTTAACATCTGTGGTCATCAGTCCCCTAGAACTTAGAACTACTTAAACCTAACTAACCTAAGGACAGCACACAACACCCAGCCATCGCGAGGCAGAGAAAATCCCTGACCCCGCCGGGAATCGAACCCGGGAACCCGGGCGTGGGAAGCGTGAACGCTACCGCACGACCACGAGATGCGGGCCGTAAGCGGCAGAACTGTCATAAACATTGAGATGCGTGAAAAACTAGTCTCCGCTTAAAACGGAGAACAAATTACGAGTACCTAGATGTTTGAAGCTGTTTTATGCGTGGAGGTTTCATTCCTTAAGGAAGTGGGGTTTTGCCCTAAACAGCCACAGGAAATCTAATCCGAAAAGTGTACTTTCCGACCTAGCTCCTCGTTTACGCAAGTGTTGCAATCAACTGCCATGCATAAAATCCGAGATCTAAATGTACACCACCGCTGAAAATGAGAAATCCGATGTAAATTGTTCTGCACTACGTTACAGAACTACTGAACATGTGAGAAGCTTTCCAGGATTGGGGTACGCCGATTTCCGCGTATTGGCGGGTAGCTATCGGATACGTGAAAAACGCGTGGTGTCGTAAGAGAATCAAATTCAAACAAATTAGGGCGCATATTGTTAGCGGCCGTAACAATGAACGAGGGGGCTCCACGAGGAGAGCTCGCGGCAGCGCGTCATATTTCTTTCCGCTTTCAGCAAATTGAATGTGGCGCGTGGTCGCCATATTTAAACGCCACAAACAGCGGTGTGCGCTTTTATTCTGCTAACGGCCGGCTCATACCAGTATCCTTTGTTCGGCTGGCCTTTATACACTGCCCACCCGGCCATAAATAAAACAACGGCCACTCGTGTTCCGTTTGCAATTTTTCTTAACTTCACAAGCCACTTCTCTTTGTGAACTACTCGTTGTGAGCGTACTACGTATTCAGCGTAGGCGTGGATAAAAACTTCCTCGCGCTTGTCCGGCGGGGTGGTGGCGAAAAAAAAATTACAATATGCAGTTAGCAGCAAAGTACCTCTACTTGTGTGGACCAGTTTACTTCAATAGCGCAACGTGAAACACGCTTTTTTAATCGCTCTTGCAAGTGGTGCATTTATAAAGGGAATTGACATGTTGTGTAACAGCGTTCAAGGGGGAGGGAGAAGTGACTGGCGATCTCGAAACCCTTCGTCTCCCAAAGTAATGAATGCTAAACTCGACACAGTTCAAAATGAAGTACTAATCGCCACACGTCTCTCTGATGACACAGACTGGGTGGTTCACATAAGGCTTTTTTCCTTGTAACGTAAACTGAAAGAAAAATTTATTCAGTTAGGTAAGCGTATGAAACGCTATTCTCCCTGCAGAGTTATCGACATAGTTTAGCTATTTTTCCAGGCAGTTACAGCAACGAGCTGAAATCTTTCTAAATAGAAAAGGTTTTCGTATTATACAGCTAACGTATTTAAACCAACTGTATAAAAATCATTTCAACTCTCATTTTTATCAATTTTAGCTAGGAAGCTAGCAACGTTCAAAGTTTTAGCGGTGGGTGAAACATGCTGTAATGTCTGGTTGTGTTTAGATGGTCATTCTGGTGGTGGATCGTTCATTTCAGTGAATTTCAAACGAGTGCCCGTTTTCTGTATGCACAACTCAGTGTACCTTCTAAATAATCAGAGGTAGAGATGAAACGTTGCTGGTTACATGGAGCGCCAAGCTTGTTTGTGCTCGCGCCATTTTGCACCCAAAAAAGACTTTCGGTAGCCTGTAGTTGATGAGACCTATAATTCTAAATCTCAGCTTCTTCAGAAATAGCTGACAAGCAGAGTGATGATCCTGTAGAATGTTTAAAATTTATCTTGTTTCCCTTTCATGGTAATGATTCGTAGACGCTCAGGGGATGATTCGACAAATTCATTGTCAGAATTGATTTCAAGATCACTAACCCACTAAGTCAGTTACTTGTATGTAATATTAAAACTAAGGAAAACAAATTTGAAGCGGCAGGCATATATAAAATCTAATTTATTGAATGTTAAGCTTGTTACATCGTGCAAACTGAAAGAAACATCAAAGACATAATAACATAACAGAAATATGGAGAAAAAAACGCCAAACCACAGAGGGACTATTAATATTGAAAATAATCTTACGAATTTGCATAAAATGGAGAAAGGTAAAGGTATGGACATCGTTGAAGAAACAGAAGTCTATAACATTGTGCACCATAACAAAAATAAAATTGAAATGATAATTAAATGGACACCCTAGCTGCAAACAGGCGTTGATGTACTTCATTGGGGACATGTTGAAAATGTGTGCCCCGACCGGGACTCGGGGCACACATTTTCAACATGTCCCCAATGAAGTACATCTACGCCTGTTTGCAGCTAGGGTGTCCATTTAATTATCATTTCATTTCTAGCAAAGCTACATGGTCATCCACGGTAACTGTTCTTTCGGGAACAGATACTTCCGTCATATATAGTAAAAATAAAATTCTTAAGGAATAGAGAAAAACTCTAAAATCATAGTTTTCCTTGATGCTCAACAATTCAACATACATGTCGCAATGTGAATGAGTGTACCGCACTTAGTTATCTTTTCTAATATACCTTGGTTTGGAAAAGTCGATAAAACAAGTTATACATGTATTCTAATTACTGGGGTTTATTTCCACATCAAAAGTCAGACAATTAACAATTACGTAAAATGATGTTAAAATACTCTCATTGACAATTAACATTAATACACAAAAATGGCGTTGTGTGACAACTTTTAATAACATTTAAAACTGGTAATCTGTGATAACTTCTTAATAATTTACGAAGACAACCTGTGGAACTGAAAATCTGACAAATCTGACGCGAGGCTAAGGGGAAATCAATAACTGCCGGCCGCAGTGACCGAGCGATTCTAGGCGCTTCAGTTTGGAACCGCGTTACCGCTACGGTTGCAGGTTCGAATCCTGCCTCGGGCATGGATGTGTGTGATGTCCTTAGGTTAGTTAGGATTAAGTAGTTCTAAGTTCTAGGGGGCTGATGACATCAGAGGTTAACTCCCATAGTGCTCAGAGCCGTTTGAAATCAATAATTGTGCAAGTAGTTAGTGATTGTCATGAGACTGGTTAACGTAGAATACAACTACTGACAATTATACTTGGAAATATTGAAGGTAACATGTCACATCTGTTGTCGATTCTGGAGGCAAACTGTTCATGATTTCACAAGGCAAATCTTCAAAGTGAGGCTCTAAGGTTTGTGGCCTGACTTGAAATTCCCTTGGTTTCATGAAATGTAGCTGTCGGTGACTGAAGTATTGTGACCTCAATCAGTTGCAGTGCCAGCAGACATCTGTAGCGCCCACGTGTTGAATGGTTCGAAGTTCTCTAAATCCCACAAACACATTAGGTCAAATGGTTCAAATGGCTCTGAGCACTATGCGACTTAACTTCTGAGGTCATCAGACGCCTAGAACTTAGAACTAATTAAACCTAACTAACCTAAGGACATCACACACATCCATGTCCGAGGCCGGATTCGAACCTGCGACCGTAGCGGTCGCTCGGTTCCAGACTGTAGCGCCTAGAACCGCACGGTTACTCCGGCCGGCCATTAGGTCAACTGGTGGCCAAAACTGACAGTGATGGCGGAGTGGTAGTAGCAGTGCTCCGAGACAACACTTTCAGAGATGAAGGCAACGAGACGAGTGCCGAGTGATTTCTGAGTGAAAGCACCTGACAAGGAAACTGAACTTTCCCACGTTTTCTGAAATATACTTGATTCGATTCCCTGGGCTCTGAATCTTCTGAGCTTTGACCAATCAAAATGCTCGTTAGAGAGATCGGGTCGAAGTAGGTTTCCATCATCACTGTTGTGCTACTCTGTCTCTTTGGTAAAAGTTTAGATGAGACATTGTCCATAGATTTTTACAATGCGTTTTGTAAGAGCTAAACATTTTACAGTGTCTCAGTTTTCAAAGGCCTAACTTGGGTTTCTCTTTTCCACCTGCAAGATATCAATCTTCAGTGTCAGTCCCAATAGTCGGCTATTTGTGTTCTACTGACAATAATGTCTTTCAACAAAAATTCTTCTTCGTTCCATCCCGTAAATCATTTGCATCACATGGTGTCACAAGGGAGCATGTCGGCCTGGCCATGGTAATGACCGCCTTTCCTCGTTAGTCTTCTAAGAGGAGCTTAGCAGGTTCCTGACTATTCCAGCGTTCAGTTCCGTGCCCTCGTGAGCCACTGGGGCTCCAAAAATATTCACTTATTTCCAACTAGCACACGGTTCTGTTTGCTATGGAAGCTGACAATCACTCATAAATTTAATATTAATTAATTTCTCCGATTTCAATTAATTATTCAGTTCGAGGGTGGAACTTTAATATGAATTTATATGAACCTTGTAAGGAGTGTGTTACAGCACTCCATTACGTTGAAAACAATATAGTCAACGCTAATCTTTGCATTGTGTAAGCACTCAGATATCGATAGTGACAATCTGAGTGAAACATGGGAGCGCTATTCTAAGCATTGTTGTGAGACGAGGTCTGTCCGCGAGAGTGGAAGTGGTGGTGTCGGTCGAGAGCTCAGAGACAGAAGACATGTCATGCTGGCTTACCATACGCAAGACCTGATTTCAGTTATACATCCAGTAGAGATCTAGATGGCTTAACTACGCTTGAAGATGGAATTTAAGGTAAAATTCTCAAGCATAGCGCAAAAGCAATTGCAAGGTTCGGCTAGTGATTGCTAGTCCGAGTTGGCAATAATCCCATGTTTTGCTTGTCAGTTAAAGAAGCTTCCTTATCCTCCAAATAATAATAATTATTCTTCACATAAATAAATAAATGCTGTGGTTATTGAATGTTAATGTAACTTTGAAACTTAAATAATCTGTTAATCTGACACTCAGCCATTATTGACACATACGTCATTGTCATCGTCATAATTAATACTTGTTCATGATGATTCTGAAGTTTTAAATAGACTTAATTAATGAAATCCCTTCTCAAAAGTTATCTAGTAGTTAACAGGACCCACTCAAACACCATTTTATTAAATTCATTCTTAGTAGCAATGAGATTCAGCCGCTCCTGCTGCACGGTGCTGCGAATTGCTGTAAACCATTTAGAAAAAGGCAGTCATCTAAAGAGGTGAGCGCAAAACTTAGGGCTAAAACAGAGACACTGACACACCACAACATGGCATGTACTCTAATCCAGTAAATTCCGTTGCACGAGTCAGATTCTGTATCACTCGTAAAATTCTTATTCAAAAATGCAGTCAGATAGCTTATCTAAACGTTAGTTTTAAGTTTTTCATACAAGGATCTGTTGAGGACTTAAATGACAGTGAAACTGACACTCATACAACACGCACATAGTGTTATGCAGGTTAGATTTCGATTACTGATAACTCAGGTTGCATATACGTTACAATTTATAAAAGACTGCGTGACTGTTCTAAAAAACTTTCTCGTAAAATTTTACACAGTACGTGTAGACTCACTCTCTGTAAACAACATGCCCCATTCCAAACTCTGGCGTAAATGTATTGTTCATGTTCAGAGATAGATTTCTTGAGTTCACTTGTCTGGCAATGCTGACGTTCCATAGTTGTCGATTCATCCGGCAAGGACCTATATGGATCCTCGGTGGTCTTTACTTTTCTCATATTACTTATTTGTTCAATCTTGTCTCTTACGTGTCTTTGCAAATGTTTTAAGTGATATCTATTTCTTTATTCTGTTTCACTTTCTGAGCTTTTCGTTTATGTACTATAATATTAGTAAGAATAATAATTATTGTTATTAATTTTACAGGGTGTATACAACCGGGAGGTCCGGGAAAAACCCGGAAATATTATCATCCGGGAGAAAAACGGGAAAAACCCGGGAATTTTTTAGAATTCCGGGAATTTTTCATTGTTTTAGTTTTTGGTTACATTTTTGTAACTTTGACTAGTAAGAACCAATACTCTAACAAAGAATATTGCTGTATCTCGCTACTGCAGAATAATACTACAGCAATAAAACACGTACGAGAGAAAAAAAAAACGAAAAAGTTAGGAAGATTTTTCTGTTTAGAAAAAGTGACAAAAATCAGATTACAGAGTACCTGACGGCTCAACACAAAAGTTTTGTCTCAAGTACAGATAGTGTTGAGGCTCAGCGGACAAAGTTCAAAACCATCGTACAATATGCGTTAGATGAGTATGTGCCAAGCAAGATCGTAAGAGATGGAAAAGAGCCACCGTGGTACAACAACCGAGTTAGGAAACTGCTGCGGAAGCAAAGGGAACTTCACAGCAAACATAAACATAGCCAAAGCCTTGCAGACAAACAAAAATTACGCGAAGCGAAATGTAGTGTGAGGAGGGCTATGCGAGAGGCGTTCAATGAATTCGAAAGTAAAGTTCTATGTACTGACTTGGCAGAAAATCGTAAGAAATTTTGGTCTTATGTCAAAGCGGTAGGTGGATCAAAACAAAATGTCCAGACACTCTGTGACCAAAATGGTACTGAAACAGAGGATGACAGACTAAAGGCCGAAATACTAAATGTCTTTTTCCAAAGCTGTTTCACAGAGGAAGACTGCACTGTAGTTCCTTCTCCAGATTATCGCACAGATGAAAAAATGGTAGATATCGAAATAGACGACAGAGGGATGGAGAAACAATTAAAATAGCTCAAAAGAGGAAAGGCCGCTGGACCTGATGGGATACCAGTTCGATTTTACACAGAGTACGCGAAGGAACTTTCCCCCATTCTTGCAGCGGTGTACCGTAGCTCTCTAGAAGAGCGTAGCGTTCCAAAGGATTGGAAAAGGGCACAGGTCATCCCCGTTTTCAGGAAGGGACGTCGAACAGATGTGCAGAACTATAGACCTATATCTCTAACGTCGATCAGTTGTAGAATTTTGGAACACGTATTATGTTCGAGTATAATGACTTTTCTGGAGACTAGAAATCTACTCTGTAGGAATCAGCATGGGTTTCGAAAAAGACGGTCGTGTGAAACCCAACTCGCGCTATTCGTCCACGAGACTCAGAGGGCCATAGACACGGGTTCAAAGGTAGATGCCGTGTTTCTTGACTTCCGCAAAGCGTTCGATACAGTTCCCCACAGTCGTTTAATGAACAAAGTAAGAGCATATGGACTATCAGACCAATTGTGTGATTGGATTGAAGAGTTCCTAGATAACAGAACGCAGAATGTCATTCTCAATGGAGAGAAGTCTTCCGAAGTAAGAGTGATTTCAGGTGTGCCGCAGGGGAGTGTCATAGGACCGTTGCTATTCACAATATACATGAATGACCTGATGGATGACATCGGAAGTTCACTGAGGCTTTTTGCAGATGATGATGTGGTGTATCGAGAGGTTGTAACAATGGAAAATTGTACTGAAATACAGAAGGATCTGCAGCGAATTGACGCATGGTGCAGGGAATGGCAATTGAATCTCAATGTAGACAAGTGTAATGTGCTGCGAATACATAGAAAGATAGATCCCTTATCATTTAGCTACAATATAGCAGGTCAGCAACTGGAAGCAGTTAATTCCATAAATTATCTGGGAGTAGGCATTAGGAGTGATTTAAAACGAAATGATCATATAAAGTTGATCGTCGGTAAAGCAGATGCCAGACTCAGATTCATTGGAAGAATCCTAAGGAAATGCAATCCGTAAACAAAGGAAGTAGGTTACAGTACACTTGTTCGCCCACTGCTTGAATACTGCTCAGCAGTGTGGGATCCGTACCAGATAGGGTTGATGGAAGAGATAGAGAAGATCCAACGGAGAGCAGCGCGCTTCGTTACAGTCTCATTTAGTAATTGCGAAAGCGTTACGGAGATGATAGATAAACTCCAGTGGAAGACTCTGCAGGAGAGACGCTCAGTAGCTCGGTACGGGCTTTTGTTAAAGTTTCGAGAACATACCTTGACCGAGGAGTCAAGCAGTATATTGCTCCCTCCTACGTATATCTCGCGAATAGACCATGAGGATAAAATCAGAGAGATTAGAGCCCACACAGAAGCATACCGACAATCCTTCTTTCCATGAACAATACGAGACTGGAATAGAAGGGAGAACCGATAGAGGTACTCAAGGTACCCTCCGCCACACACCGTCAGGTGGCTTGCGGAGTATGGATGTAGATGTAGATGTAGATGGAAATAAAACCTAAGTTGCAAAGGAAATGCTCCATATACAGGAACAAAACACAGTGCTCATACAAGCGTCTGCCAACAGCAAAATGTGTTAAAGGCTTTAGGAAGACTATGCAATGTCTCATAAAAACAAATTGCTTCCGATGCGAGGCCCACGAGGAAGACAGGCCGCGGCGCGTACGTCACGAAGGTCATCCTGAACTAGGTCGCTCGCTCAGCTCAAAAGACAAAATGCGTTTCTAAACCTGTTAACTTGCAGCTGGGCGTGTAAGTACTAACGAGAATTGCATTTTCCACTGGAATCTGCTGTTATGAAGTCTTACTGATTAACAGTACTACAGCAAAATTTAATTTGAGATCAATACTCGATATACAGGGCTATTACAAATGATTGAAGCGATTTCATAAATTCACTGTAGCTCCATTCATTGACATATGGTCACGACATACTACAGATACGTAGAAAAACTCATAAAGTTTTGTTCGGCTGAAGCCGCACTTCAGGTTTCTGCCACCAGAGCGTTCGAGAGCGCAGTGAGACAAAATGGCGACAGGAGCCGAGAAAGCGTATGTCGTGCTTGAAATGCACTCACATCAGTCAGTCATAACAGTGCAACGACACTTCAGGACGAAGTTCAACAAAGATCCACCAACTGCTAACTCCATTCGGCGATGGTATGCGCAGTTTAAAGCTTCTGGATGCCTCTGTAAGGGGAAATCAACGGGTAGGCCTGCAGTGAGCGAAGAAACGGTTGAACGCGTGCGGGCAAGTTTCACGCGTAGCCCGCGGAAGTCGACGAATAAAGCAAGCAGGGAGCTAAACGTACCACAGCTGACGGCTTGGAAAATCTTACGGAAAAGGCTAAAGCAGAAGCCTTACCGTTTACAATTGATACAAGCCCTGACACCCGATGAGAAAGTCAAATGCTTTGAATTTTCGGCGCGGTTGCAACAGCTCATGGTAGAGGATGCGTTCAGTGCAAAACTTGTTTTCAGTGATGAAGCAACATTTTTTTCTTAATGGTAAAGTGAACAGACACAATGTGCGAATCTGGGCGGTAGAGAATCCTCACGCATTCGTGCAGAAAATTCGCAATTCACCAAAAGTTAACGTGTTTTGTGCAATCTCACGGTTTAAAGTTTACGACCCCTTTTTCTTCTGCGAAAAAAAACGTTACAGTGTAAGTAGGCTGTTTATGTTTTCTTTATGTAAGTAGGCTGTTTATGTTTTCTTTATGTAAGTAGGCTGTTTATGTTTTCTTTATGTAAGTAGGCTGTTTATGTTTTCTTTATGTAAGTAGGCTGTTTAGGTTCTTATATTGGTAACGCCGCCGCCACGTAGCGCTCTCTGTATGAAAATCACTGGCTGTGCTGTGTGCAGTCTGTGGCTAGTTTGCATTGTTGTCTGCCATTGTAGAGGGGCAGCTGGATGTTAACAGCGCGTAGCGTTGCGCAGTTAGAGGTGAGCCGCCAGCAGTGGTGGATGTGAGGAGAGAGATGGCGGAGTTTTGAAATTACATATATTATGACTTTTGATGATATTAAGGTAAATACAGTGTTCGTTCTCTATTAAAATCTTTCATTTACTAACTATCCCTATTAGTAGTTAGTGCCTTCAGTAGTTTGAATCTTTTATTTAGCTGGCAGTAGTGGCGCTCGCTGTATTGCAGTAGTTCCAGTAATGAAGATTTTTGTGAGGTAAGTTATTTGTGAAAGGTATAGTTTAATGTTACTCAGGGCCATTCTTTTGCAGGGATTTTTGATAGTCAGATTGCGTTGCGCTAAATAATATAGTGTGTCAGGTTAAGCACAGTCGTGTATAAATTCTTCAAAGGGGACGTTTCATATGTCGACCCTTAGCCAGGATACCTCACTGGAATCTTCTGATTTTTTCCTTGTAGTTTGTGTAATTAGCGTAGATTTTGTTTATTGCTAGCGCGTAATTGTAGAAAGAATTTCCTTTGTAGTTGTAGTTTTTCATTGTTGTACTGTAAAACAGTTGTGGCATGCATGTAGATTTGCACCAAGTATTTCGCAGCTGCAATTAACTAGATATTATTTTCAGTACTATGTTAATGTGTTCTCTTATTTTTGCTCTTCAAATTGTGTTTTTCTGTGTTATCGTGTGAAATATTGTCACAATAATGGCGTGTGAGAAACGTAACACTAGGCTCCAAAGTAAACTGAGAAATAATAGTGACGACGAGCGTAGCTTATCAGCACCACTGTGTAGTGAATTAACAGACGTTCCAAGTAGTAATTTGGTAATTGTGCATAGGGAAATGGAGCGGGCGGCAAATAATGGTGTAGACAGTCAAACAGGTAGTGAAAAGGGAAGCATTATCGATCAATCGGTCGGCAACAGCTCGCCTCAGGAATCCGAAATGATAGGACACAATTTTGCAAATACTGTAGATTCAGGTTTTGCGTCCTCACCGTTTTCTCAAATGAGTCAAGACACATTTCCTGCTTGTCAAAATGTGAATGTTGCCGGTGAAAATGCACTGCCAAAAAGCATAGAGAAACAGATTCCAGACACCAATGCATTGTTATTACAATTAATACAACAAATGGGACAAACACAGCAAAAGCTTCAAAAGTTAGACACAATGGAACAAAATCAGAGACAAACACAGCAAAAGCTGCAAAAGTTAGACACAATGGAACAACACCAGAGACAAACACAGCAACAGTTAGACACAATGGAACAAAATCTTCGGAAGTTAGACACCACACTTGAACAAACACGTGAAGATTTAACTACTGAGTTACATAATATTGAATCGAAATGTCAAAAAGTCTGTAATGATGTAAAAACACAAATTTGTGAGCATTTTCAGCCTATTTTTTTGCGGCATGAAAATGCATTACAGAATCACGAAGCAGCCATAAAAGAACTGCAAACTATTGTTCATGAAAATCATGAGACCTTGCAAGCTAAAATGGACTCAGTTGCATCTACCGATTCGGTTACGCAACTTGCAAAAACTCAGGAAAACTTGAAGGACACAGTAGATACTCTGAAAATTGGTTCAGAAAGACACATGGAGGAAATTAGTTCATTATCAGAGAAAGTAGTTGAACTTTCGGATCAGCTAAATAATTTATCTGCAAAGGTAGATGATAATCTGAATGACACAAAACCGGTAGTCTTTAATGACACAGAAGAGTGCGAACAAATTAGGAAACTGAAACAAAATCTGAATCAAATTAATACGCAACACCAAAGAGAAATCCGGGAAGTACAAGATCAGCTGACACAGGTAATACAAGAATTACATATTTCAAAGGACACTCGCGCTCCAACAGGGGAAGAGGAACTTAGAAATACGGAAAAGCCACAAAATAATAACACAGGGCATTTCGGTAATTATGAAAGAAATTGGCAAGGTACACCGAATTTTGAGATGGAACTGCCGACACGACGTAACAATGACCGATATGCTACTCGCCGACATGATGATTTTGACTATAAGCTGTTCATTACTACACATAAATTCAAAACGTTTAAGAATTCTGCCAACGACATTCATCCAAAAGCGTGGCTCCATCAATTCTCTCATTGTTTTCCTCCTAACTGGTCATTGGAGCACAGATTAGAATTTATGTGTGGCTACTTGGAGAATGAACCAGGTGTAAGAATGCGATCGGTCATTCACGATTGTCACAGTGAAGGAGATTTTTATCATGCCTTCCTCTCAGCATATTGGTCTCAAGCTACACAAGACCGAGTAAAACATAGCATCATAATGATGAAACACTTCGAACAATCTGAATTTTCCAGTCTTGTGAAATATTTTGAAGACATGTTGCACAAGAATCAATACCTGTCAAACCCATACAGCCCCTCAGAACTCATCCGCATTTGCTTAATCAAACTGCCTGAACATTTACAACATATTGTTTTAGCAGAACGTTGCAAAGACGACATTGAAGCTTTTCAGGGACTGTTACAAGAATTAGAAATTGACACAGGCAGTCGCGGGATGCGAAAACAGGAAAACAATCACTACAGGTCACATCCGTCACAATTCCGTGACGACAGAAATGATAACTGGATGCGACAAGGCTATTCTCACCACACAAATCATGACCAAAACAGACACCACCCGTATGACAACCGTTGGCAGAGTAGTAATAATTACAGGGAAAGATCACCTCTCCGCAGTAATGACTATCACAGAGACAATCAGAGAAACAGACAATATGGGAACCAAAATAATTATTATCAAGGGAGACAGAATAACTTTAGACGCAACGGTCCAGCGCGCAGTTACGATTCAGGGAGAAATTCTCCACTACGTGACCGACAAGAAAGAAACTATCGAATCTACCGACATGACGACAGACGATATGATCGTAACGACAGACCTGAATTGCATCAGAACTGGCGAGATTTAAACAGAGCAGAGCACTCTCGTCACGATGAATTTGTAGAAGTTAGGTCTCCAAATCCCAATAACGACGCGCGCCAACAAAGAGACAATAGGCAATGACTCACTCCGCTGGCAGCCACAATACGTACTTATGAAACTGACGACGCAGCTGCCGTAGCTAGTAATTACGTAAAAATGGAAGACATTAGGGACATCTTACTCCAGGAACACGATGTAAAACATAACAACATTGCATATCCTGTGATTCACATTACTGTAAATGACGTAAAATTTACGGCAGTACTTGACTCTGGCAGTCCCATTTCAGTAATTAGTGAAACAGCTTTTAGCAAATGCAACAAATCGAACGATTGCCCCACACTTCCGTTACGTAAGATTAAATTACACGGTGCAATCTTTGGAAAAAGTGTAGATGTACGCCAACAAACCAACTTAGAATTCTTTTGTCAAAGCCACAGCTTCTCTATGAACTTTCTTATTGTTCCATTATCGTCGACGGAAATTATACTGGGAGTAGACTTTTTGAATGAACACAAAGCAATCTTGAGCTTTCACGATGCTGAAATAAGTTTAGAGAAAGAAGGTAAGTCAATAGTTTTGAAATTTGTAGACTGGCTCTCAAACCATGATGAGGAAATTAATCGGCTTTACCTTCTGTTAGATAACAGTTCGGAATTTTCTACGGAACTAGACACTAACAATCACTCTGCAAGTACTGACAGGGATGACATCGACGGCATATTTGAAATTAATGAGTTAATTCAGAATAAAATTCAAACAATTGAGAATTGTAATGACACTGATAGGCAGGACCTTTTTGAGATTTTAAGCACATTTCACAGTTTTTACTCACAAAACAGGAACAATCAAGGGATTTCAATACCAATTTCGTGTTCGGGAGCATACTAAATTTTGTGTTAGACCATACGTAATTCCGGCGCATTATAGGGACCGTGTTAGAACAGAAATACAATCTATGCTTAATGAGGGCATTATTGAGCCTGCAGTAAGCTCATACAACAATCCGTTACATGTTGTTGAGAAGAAAAATGGATCGATTAGGCTTGTTTTAGATTCGAGACAAATCAATACTATCATTATTCCTGAAACAGACAGGCCGCAGACGATGGAAGAACTTCTTCAAAATTTTAATGGTGTAAAAGTGTTGTCTTCCATTGATCTCAGATCCAGCTTTTATCAGGTCGAACTTCATCCAGAATGCAGAAAATACACAGCTTTCCTTTGTTTCGGCGTTTGTTATCAGTTTCGGAAACTTCCTTTTGGTTTGAACATTTCTTCGGCAGCATTCATTCGCGGGTTAAATTCCATATTACCTGAGTTCTTAAAACGTCACATCACCTTATATGTGGACGATATTCTAATAGCAGAAGCTCCATGGGAACAACATAACCGCATCCTCAACAGTTTGTTACGTATTTTTGCAGATTCTGGAATTACAGTTAACTTGGAAAAGTCTGAATTCGGTAGGGCAAAGGTGAAGTTTTTGGGACATATTATTTCTTCTGAAGGCATTCAGCCGGATCCTGAAAAGTTAGAAGCAATCAGAGCCATTCCAGTTCCATCCACAAAAAGACAAGTCCGCAGTTTTCTAGGTCTCGTAAAGTTTTACCGTCGTTTTCTGAATATGCAAATTCTAGTTACACCAAAACTTTGTTCTCTCACTGGAAAAAATACTATTTGGAACTGGGACGAACAAGCACAGTTGGAATTCAATTCTTTGAAAGAAGCGTTACTTCACGGGCCAATACTAGCTCATCCAGATCTGTCACAAGGTTTCTGCCTTAGCACGGATTCTTCTAAAGTCGGTCTTGGTGCCCACTTATTTCAAGAAGCCATAGAAAATGACACTACTGTTCAGAAAACCATTGCTTTTGCTAGCCGAGTGCTAACAAAATCTGAAAAAAATTATTCCGTTACTGAATTAGAAGCTTTAGCTATCGTTTGGGCATTTAACAAATTCCGTTTCTTTCTTTCTGGTAAGCACGTAAAAGTATACAGTGATCATCGTGCATTACAATTTCTTATGTCTTCAAAATTAAATCATGATAGGTTAAAACGTTGGGCATTGTTTCTGCAAGAATTCCGCTTCACAATAGTCTACATTCCCGGCAAGGAGAACATTGTTGCGGACGCGCTGTCACGCGCACCGGCTGGGCTTGAGAAAAGTAACACAGAAGGCAACCTCGAGAAAAATTTCAGTATTCTTTACATCAGAAAGTCGCCTTTGAAAACTTCATCACCACATCTTTAAAGGACATTGCTCATGAACAAGATAAAGATCCGATTTGGAAAGACATCAAAAGTAAATGGCATGAAAAGACACACACTCAGATTCGGCATTATTACCTGGTTAGAAACAACATACTCTTCAAACGCTGCACTGTTGATGACAAGCTATGGGTACTTTGCATTCCAGACGATTTTGTTAATAAGCTCATTTGGTACATTCATTTCAGCTACGCACATTTTGGTCCACGAAAATGTTATCATATTCTTCGAACGACTTGTTATTTTAACAATATGGAAAAGAGAATTCGAAGAGTCTTGTCTATTTGTAAACTTTGTCAAAAGGCGAAACCATCTACTGTCTCACATCGTGCTCCGCTGTTTCCTATCATTCCTTCTAAATTAAAAGAATTTGCTGCTGTTGATCTCTTGGGACCACTTGTCAGAACATCTAATGGATTTGCGTACGTTCTAGTCGCTGTTGAACTTACTTCAAAATTTGTTTCTTTCACTCCGTTACGTAAAGCCACTGGACGGTCTGTATCCAACGCCTTTGTTAAAAATTTCTTACGTGAAGTTGGCCACGTTGCTAAAGTCATTTCAGATAACGGACCACAATTCAGATCTGCTGTTTGGTCACGCATGCTTCGGAACCATAAAATCAAACCTGTTTTTATTTCATTGTATTCACCACATTGTAACCCGTCTGAACGGATTATGAAAGAAATCAATAAGCTTTGCAGACTTTATTGTCACAGAAAGCATCAGCATTGGGACAGATATTTACACTTATTTCAAAATGTGCTGAATGAAATGCCTCATGATTCCACTGCTTTACTACCTACTCTTGTACTGAAGAATGAAGCACCACCGAACAGAATCAGAGAGCTTGTACCTTTCCCGAATACACGTAAACTTCGACACAAAGACATAATTGATTTGGCTCTTAAAAATATAAAATCTGCAGCAGACAAAAGGAGAAAACTACACGGTAAAGCAAATGCAAAGAAATTATATATTGGTCAGAAAGTTCTCATTAAAGCTCATTCATTGTCACATAAGAAGAAACACTTGAGTCACAAATTCTTTCTAGTTTACAATGGACCTTACAGAATCCGACGTATACCACATGATAATTGCGTTGAAGTTGAAACTCTGCGTACTAGGAAGAGTAAAGATTTACACCACATTTCACATCTAAAACCATTTATTGACAGATAATCTGCTTTTTAACTTAGTCTTTGCAATTTTCACTTCACGCTACTTGTACAATTTGTCACACTGAGAAACTGTTAACATGCAACAATGTTTGAAGTTAAATATCCAGTCAAGAACCAAGAGAACTTATTTAAACAGAAATTACGAATGCATTGTTATTGTGAACAGGCGACACAGTGTTATTGTGTGTGCGCATTCTTGCTTGTTAGTTGCACGATTATGTAATGACTATAAGGCTCACACACTTGGAACATATACCGGCACTGCTAATGAAATTTTCATGCAACATTTTGGTTTGCTTGAGAGTGGATTCTGGATTTAAGGTACTTTCAGTGAGATGCCAGATGAGAGAGTGGTTAGTTTATGTGACAGCTACACGATTTTATCACGACGCTACTAATGAGCGACAATTTACAATGTTGCTTTTGCGGTGTTTCTGTTTTATATCTGCACAGTTTTTCTGTATTATTCTGGAAAGTAAAACATGTTTTAGTAGTAACTTTTGTGGTATAGCTACAAGGAGACAGCCTTTTCTGTAGCACAACAAGACGTTACAGCACAGTCTTTCTTCATCACGGCAATAAGCGTAATAAGTATGATATCTATACGCAAAGCATTTCACTTTGTTTATATTGAGGTCAGTACATTGACTTCTGCAGAACTTAGCTTTTGGAGGACGATAACTACGACACTTCCACAGAGATTATCTTACAGCAAGACGCATATTTAGCGCTACAGGACACGTATTTGAGTGATTAATTTTGTACTAAAAACATTTATTTTCAAAGATATTTGAAATACAATGATACAAAGGTTTTCCGTAATACATTTCATTCCATTCTTGTAATCTGTAACACTTGAGGGTATAATTACAATAAACCTCAGGGGGGTACACGCTTACTTTGTGTACCATGTGTTTGGCAAGCACAAGGAGCCCTAGATAATATGGTATTTGCTTATACAATTTTACACATCAGTACCATATTCCTCTAACACATAAATTACATAGCTATCTGATCGTTTAACTGAGACAAACTTTTTTACTACGGCAGTGACAGATGTTTACGTAATTACACCGTTGGATAACTTCACACTTACGAAATTGTATTTTGTCTGTAGTTTGTGAACTGTTCATATTTTTTCGGAACCATTGTGATACTATGAGAGCTTTGAATGATGTATTTGGTATGAGATCATGATTTTTAAAGTACGTTTGAGGCAGACGACACTATTGAAATGAGCAGAGAATATTTTTTTATGGTTTGAAATTATTGCAGAAAGCTACGACGATTTTGAGATTTGACTAAGGTGTTATGATGTTATTTTTACGACGACGATGTGTATTATGCTGTTGAGGTATGTTTATGTCAATAAGATGATGCTACCATATATGAGGAATGTGATTACGTGTTTATATGTATATGAATAATGAATAGAAGTTAGCGACGCTTGACTTGTGAAAAAGGATGTTGGAAACCAAGAATCGTACTTTAAGAGTTATGAAATGTGTGTAAATGCGTGAATGTATCACAATGCCGGCGAAAATTTTTTTTGACACTGTTATATTCATAGGATTTTGGTTCTACACATTTGCAACGTAAATTCTCGACCTGTGAAATTTTTATATGAGACTGTCACTGTAGCGGAAACTGCTGTCGTAAATATTTCCGTAAGAAAGTGACCACCTGCACGTGCGTCATCGGCACACAGTTGTGTCAGACACCTGGAGAACTAGGCATTAGGGTGTGCCTTTCCGGAAGCACAGGTAGAAAAAAAAGGAGGCCTATACCCGCTAATGACATTCCTTTGTAGAAAGCATCGCAAAAACGACATGGTCGAACTTGAAAAAATATGATTACACTGTGGAGCTCGTAATTTATGATATTTAATAAAACGCCTAATGAAATGGTTAGAAACATTTTACATCTATTGTCTTTGTAGTTAAGAGATTGCTCATTTTGTTTAATATCTGGTTTCCAGCTGTGTTGCAGCATTAGTTTTATAAAATGCATTTGCTAATGTGAACACTTTCTGTCAACAGATCTATTAAATGATAATTTTGTAATCCACATTCTTTAAAAAAAGGAGCACTTGGAAAGGAAAGAACAATAAGAAGGGACTAGTAACAGTAACAGGACACATAATTTTCTTTTCAAGTACATGGTAATATTTTTTTTACAATAAGTTGTTGTGGTGCACCACTTTAATTACATAGACATTAAGATGTGAATAGACATTTCCCTTGTCTGCATTGTTGTTTTTACTGTAATATTTTTTCTGCTTGAGCTATGTCATGTTTAGGTATAAGTTGCTGCTGTTTGCCAGGCATAGTGCTACTAAATTTCCCTTTGTATTACTCTGTTAAGCTAGTTTTACTATTGATTTATATTTATTGTTGCTGCACATTGGCTCATATTATTTGTAATGTTGCATTGCTTGGTAATTTAGATTTACTGTAGCTTGCTTTGCGATTTTCCATTTTTTTTGTCATTGCTGTTTGCGTTAATTGTTTTATGTGATGCTGCATTGCCTCGTCCCTTAGTTTAGCATCTGAGCTCAGTAGATTTAAGTTAGCTTAAGAGGGGTAGACTATATAAGAAACTAACTATGATGACTTGGAAGAAATGTATTGAGAAGCTATAAGAAAATAGTTTGGCCAAAAAAAAGTAGTGCACAGTGGAGAAAAACTATTTTTGAAAGAGGATGTGAACAGAATACAGAAAGCATGCTTGGATAGGATTTTTTTGGTGGAAACAAATGTTGAAATAAGACGAATGATCTATCGAATGAAGTTGTGGGGTGGACTGCAGTACCAAATGTTACACTGAAAACAAACCCTGTCCTTTCCTTTTGTGTTATTCCGCTATATGTTTGTGTACCCTTGTGTATTTGTGTTTTTCCTGTCTTTATGTGTTTAGCTGATGAGAGCTATGTTGTAGACTTTTTCTAATACTCTGTTATTTACTTTGTAAAGATGTTTAGACATTATTTATTCTGTTTTAATGCTCATGTGTGAAGTTGATGTTTCGCAAGTTATTCTGATCTTTTATGTATTTACTTATGTCATAATTCTTGTAACACTGATGTATATGTTTATTTCTATTGTTTTGTAGAGCCTATATTACTACAAATGTTATCTGTATTGTTATGTTTTTAATGATGTATTTTGTACCTTTGTAATTGTATTCTTACGTCCTAAAATTGTAATTGACACCAGTTCATCATATTATTAACTTGTAAGCATTCATTTCACTGCACACTTTTCTGTTGGTCATAGTATATGGACAATATGTGAGAAGTAGGGACTGTTAGTGTTTGCACGTGTGTTAATAATTCAGCAAGGGACTGGATAACAGCATTGCTGGTTCTAAGGACAATTCCAAAAAATTTGTGAGTGCACAAGTGGTGGTTTATGGACTTGCTATATTATCTGCAAGACTCTTCAATGGTGATTGTGCACCTGCACAGTCGCAGCAGATGGCTGCTGGACATCTCTACAAGGACTACAGTGGGTCTGCATCTCTGGTGGCCCACCAATACCACAATCTCTACCAGGACTACAGTGGGTCTGCTCTGTGATGACCTACCTACCAATATTCGTCAGAACTTTGAATGACTCTGTTGTGGGTTTGCTCTGTTGTGGCCCATTACCTGTCAGCATGTCAAGAGGCAGCACTGTCTTTCCGTTGGAAGGACAACACTACTTCTTTAAGACTGCATGGAAATCCACTACTTCTGTGTGCAATTTCTTTTACTAATGAGACTTTGTGAAAAAAACTGTAATTACTATGAACAATCTGGACTGTCTTTATGGACTGTGAGAAAATTTTAGCTTTTGACCAACATTGTATTAATCAGTGTGTGCATTTGATATCTTTCTTACTGTAATTATGAAAAAATTTTTCAAATCTGTATTGGCCACTGGCCAAAACAATTTGTAAAATTTTTTGTGGGGAGCATGGGGGCTATGTAAGTAGGCTGTTTATGTTTTCTTTATGTAAGTAGGCTGTTTATGTTTTCTTTATGTAAGTAGGCTGTTTATGTTTTCTTTATGTAAGTAGGCTGTTTAGGTTCTTATATTGGTAACGCCGCCGCCACGTAGCGCTCTCTGTATGAAAATCACTGGCTGTGCTGTGTGCAGTCTGTGGCTAGTTTGCATTGTTGTCTGCCATAGTAGAGGGGCAGCTGGATGTTAACAGCGCGTAGCGTTGCGCAGTTAGAGGTGAGCCGCCAGCAGTGGTGGATGTGAGGAGAGAGATGGCGGAGTTTTGAAATTACATATATTATGACTTTTGATGATATTAAGGTAAATACAGTGTTCGTTCTCTATTAAAATCTTTCATTTGCTAACTATCCCTATTAGTAGTTAGTGCCTTCAGTAGTTTGAATCTTTTATTTAGCTGGCAGTAGTGGCGCTCGCTGTATTGCAGTAGTTCCAGTAATGAAGATTTTTGTGAGGTAAGTTATTTGTGAAAGGTATAGTTTAATGTTACTCAGGGCCATTCTTTTGCAGGGATTTTTGATAGTCAGATTGCGTTGCGCTAAATAATATAGTGTGTCAGGTTAAGCACAGTCGTGTATAAATTCTTCAAAGGGGACGTTTCAACAGGACACGTGTATCTGGACATGCTGGAAAATTGGCTCATGCCACAACTGGAGACCGACAGCGCCGACTTCATCTTTCAACAGGATGGTGCTCCACCGCACTTCCATCAGTGTTTAAACCTCCTCTACCAAGAAACGTGCCAGAACTGCGAGCTCGCATCAACGATGCTTATGAATTCATTGATGGGGACATGCTGCGCCGAATGTGGGAGGAAATTGATTATCGGCTTGATGTCTGCCGAATCACTAAAGGGGCACATATCGAACATTTGTGAATGCCTAAAAAAACTTTTTGAGTTTTTGTATGTGTGTGCAAAGCATTGTGAAAATATCTCAAATAATAAAGTTATTGTAGAGCTGTGAAATCGCTTCAATCATTTGTAATAACCCTGTAAATGGTATGGTGGCTTGTTTATAGCATTTAGTCTCTTCTGCTTAGCAGTGCTCATTAAACACTGGAAGTGGTGCCTTATGCAACTGATAATCATTTTAGCATGATTTTATTTTATTGTACGCCAGTGGCAGCCGTAACAAATTATAAGCAGGCCCATGGACTTCCCATCATTATAAGACTAATAACAGTAAGATTCCATAATAGCAGATTCCAGTAGAAGATCCAGTTTTCATTTGTACCGACACGTCTAGTTACGAATTAACACTTGCAGAAACGTAGCTTGTCTGTTGATTTGAGCTATCGAGCGAGCGCAGGACTACCTTCGTGACGTACGTGCCGCGGCCTGTCTTTCTAGTAGGCCTCGCTCCGATGAGCGTGACGTCACAACTGTTTACATTTGATTCGTTTGAGCAGTTGCGAGCGAGCTTATGCGCATGTGCAGTTGAGTCGCGTATGAGTAGTACCTTCTCCCACTTCTGGCTACAGAAGTGTGGCAATTAGCTGTGTAAGCAATAGCAGCAAGCAGCCAGATGCTATCCGGAAAAATTTACTGGTGCACCTAAGCTGGCAGATTCACGTATGCGCAAGAGGCCCGGAACTAGGGGGCGGGGGCGAATCGGCGTATCTTGGTTAAAATGGCTCTGAGCAGTATGAGACTTAACTTCTAAGGTCATCAGTCCCCTAGAACTTAGAACTACTTAAACCTAACTAACCTAAGGACGTCACACACATCCATGCCCGAGGCAGGATTCGAAGCTGCTGCGACCGCAGCGGTCGCGCGGTTCCAGACTGTAGCGCCTAGAACCGCTTGGTCACCTCGGCCGGCCCGGCGTACCTATCTGTCCTGTGTCCCGGGCGGCAGTTTCAGGGGTGGTGGGCGGCATCAAATTCATATTATTAAGGAAAAATACCTAGTTTCATAAAGCGACTAGCATCCAGCGCACATTGGTCTATCGATTACTCATATGGTTTTGAACGCATCCCTGTTGGTTTTTGAACATTTTTGGTCAAATTCTAAGTTGATTTCTGAATGAATGGTAAGTTGATTTTTGAATGCGTACATAGTGTACGTGATGTCTCTGCCAGGGGAATCCCCATCGCATCTAGAAATAAACTTTCCTGCAGACGAAAGTGGACGGGTCTATACGAGATGAGCGAATAAAGCCGAAAGGGTGAATGACAATCGCTGTTTATGTGGCTGACTGGGTTTGCAAATGATCAGTGTTGTTATAATTACTAGCGAATTCCATAGATTCAGACCACCAAGGTGGAAATAAACGACTAACATGAATAACAGGCAACTAAGATTACGTATTGTCTTCTCCGTGTATCCAAGAAAATGAAATTTTTACAGAAAATTTTTGGCCAGACCGGTACACTACTAAGGGCCAGTTCTATTCTGGGAGTAGCGCGGAAAACGCGTTGTACGAACACTTAATAACGCATAACCGGAGAACAAATGCGGGTGATTGTGGCAGGGTTAGTGAAGTTAACCAGAGAATAAATTTTGACACTGGCAGGAATAGTTACAGAATTAGTGATGACAAGATTGTTTGTTAGAACGAGGAAGGAGAAGAAATGGAGACTCGCAAATTACGGAAGAATATGACGATTCCAAATTTATATAAAAATTTCGTACTACTACTATTCGATCTCATGCTTCAGAAGGTAGAGAGTATGAATGAAATGTGAAACTATTTCCTCACATAAAACCTTTCGCTTGCAGTAGGCCTCTTAGGCATTTGATATTGGTACTTCGTGAATTATATTCTGTCGTGTTATAAAAATGACCATTTGTGCCAAAACAGTCTCATTTATTTGGTGTGTGTAACAATAGCTGCAATATTAGGCAGGCCTATTTCGTTTTATCTAGCAGATAGTGACAAAATACACGTAATCAGATCGAGAAACCACACCAGTCTTGGGTACTATTTGTATTAACAGCTTTTCTGCGTTTTTAGATGTGGCAAAACATTGACGAACTTTGATGGTTTAACAGGTTCTTTCCCAGAAAGGAAAGTACACCATATAAAGCTGTGGCAAGATTAGAGAGAAAAAAAGCTAGGACTTAAGGATTGAAGAAATATGTACTGTCTTGCTTGTCTCTTGTCTTTACTCGTTTTATGTAGCCTATATTTAATTTTATGTCACACAGAACAGCAAGTTATTAGCTAGTAGGCAGTAAAGACTGAAAATTTTCTGAAGAACTCTTGTCCTCCCGGTTACAGATAATACCATACACTGCTAATTGCGAGATTTTTTTTAAGAGGGTCAGGATGCCAAACCGGCCGACTAGGAGCAGGAGAGGCACCACAGGACATTTTAATTCCCAGTGGCCTGAATATAGTTTGATGGCACCCATTACAAAATATTACACGTTTGAATTCCACAGAGGGAAATACAGAGACGTGCGATGGAAGAATTCTGTGAAGAGGCGTGGCACTGCACTTCGGCACACGTTTTCATCTTCTAGCACGTATGGCATTATGCCATAAAAAAGAACCAAACATGAGTTAATGCGGTACTGGTACTCCAAGAAAATTTACATCTGAATCTGGACATATGAATGTGCACTTTAAGCCGAATTATGCATCTTAGTAGGGTTCACAAAATTCCCATGCTCTTGGAGTATCCTCTAACGTCTTGTTTCTTTTGTGACACAATGTAAGATCTTTTAATATTTTACACGTACGAACATACGTCTTGCGTCATCGTAGCTGCGCAAGCTCGTCGACACCTGTTACCTGGCGCAACTGCTGAAACGAATCTCTTTCCAACAGGTCGCGGGAAAACATTCCGAATGGTTGTTTGAAAAGCGTTACTTTCAAGTAAAGTAAATTTCCTTTTACACAAGATGAACTCTGTCCGCCAATGTCCGGGGAATTTCTTAAATCACAGAGCGTTTGACTATCATTCAAAATTCAAATGTTTGAGAACGACCATTTAGAATATTTTCGAGCCCGGAAGATAAGACATTTATGTCGTCGTTAAAAATTTTACTGGCAAATTTGTGTGATGTATCTTAAAGTGTAAGACGTGCAAAAGAGATCAACATTATGTGTGAAAGCTTAGCTTCTTTTGAAACTTATTAATCTTAGAGGCCAATATTATAGGCCACGTGAAAGCTTTCCTTTTCTTTCAGCAACACTATATATATTAATTTAAACCATTACCTTTCCGTATTTGTGTGTTTGCGCTACTTGACAGTGATGTTGCTATTGGCTGATGACATCATGTGTCCTATGCTCTGAATGAATGTCCGCCGTCATCGGCTGGCAGGATCGCTTGACATGAGCTACGACTGGCTTACAAAAGCGCATCGCAATCTCGATCTCAATCCTTCGGAAACTAACACGTGGTGTTTGGTGGAATTCGAATTCGTACTTTCGTAATACGAAATATGCAGTGTACTTGTTGCTGCACATCAGACATATTTCCAAAACGTGTTTTTACCCCCTGAGTTTCGTTTTCTAAAGTGCTGGGAAATTCTACGCCGGTGTATAAAACCACAACCATTGAAAGGATTGATAAGTTTTACAGTTCCGAGGAAAAGTATACTGTTACTTAAGACGGAAAAAGTGTGTTTTCATCCGGGAGAAAGTGTATTTTTAACTGGGAAATCCGGGAAAAATCTGGGAATTTTTTTTCCTCGTCCACATATACATCCTGTTTTATTTAATATTTTAATATTTCATTCGTCTTGTCTACTTTCCCTGCCTTCAAAAACACTCTGTGTAACACCCTGTCCTCTATTTAAGCAGTGACTTCTCATATGTCTCAGTCTACATATGTGTACCACCATGACATTAGGATAAAAAATTCGTAAGTTATTTATGTTATGTTTTTAAAATGTACGCAAATTGCTACACAGCGTTATTTGCTTTAATGATGTTTTTTGGTACTTTCTCTTGTTATGTATTCAATTTTTATTTATATTTTGTCGATAACCACTTGAAAATGTCACCGGTGGTGGAAAATTGTTGCGGTATTTAAAAAATACAATTGTAACTGGTGCTGTAACGTGTTTAGAGTTAACTATAATATTTTCTCGAGGCTATTGCTAGATATTCTCAGTTAGTAGCTAATGGTTATTGATACCAAGCAACGACTGCCAGTGTCTACACCAAAACATTATGGAGGCTTTGACCACAAGAAGATCGTTCCAGTGTGGAAACCTGCAGCTGCTGGTTGCCAATAGCAACCACCAGCCACCACCTGACGCTGTCGAGCAATCGTCTCGAAGCAACTTCTTGGTGGTTAGTTGCAGATTAAAACTAAAGAAAGCGCAGAAAGATATGAAATTAAAGAGATGGTATGTGGATAAAGTCGAAGAGCCAGACAGTTTCAGTTGTATTCGTCAAAAATTCTTATCGTCAGACAACTAAATGTGGCAGGAAGAGAACTTCTACTACCAAAAGTGGTTGCTGTTATGAGGTGGCTGGTTTGAATGTAGCAACTATACAGCTTTATAACGGGTCCAAATAAGGCTAGGCGACAGCTACGACAAAGTGATGGCGACATAGATTAGCAACAATTTATTAATAGGAATTCTGTAAAACTAAACTGCTGTATGAAGATACTGCATGGCAGTAGTTTAATGTTCATTTGCACTGATCAGTCTTTAACACTGGTCAAGTCCTGTATCCAGTCAACGATAACTACCGTCACATGTAGAATGTCCAATGGGCTCTTCTTGGCGGTGATTCTGGATGATACCTGATGCTCTCTTCAGGTACTGCTGCGAATACTGTGCAGTTCTAACTGTTGAGTGGCGGCATGTGTCCGGTTACATCTGCGTTTGGCGGATGAATGTCCACTTGGAAACTATTTGCGTGATGTGTGGTGCGCGAGTAAAATACATTAGTGTATAAAACTTAAGAACGAAAGTAACTTTCGCATGACGTTTCATTGTCAAGTAACATAGCTCCATGAAACTAGGATCACGTATAGAAAGAATAGAATAGTGCAGAAGGTTACTGAAAGAAACACACAATGAGAGGAACAGAAATGACACTTTTATTCAATGATTTATGATGGTCTCCTGGACATTACAAAAGGAGGACATGGTCCTTAACAGGGTGTGTGATCGCCACAGACGACAGTGCCTGCTCTGCAACGTGCTCCCATGTTTCCACAAGACAGCTAAGGAGTTCTTGTGGGAGGGCGTTCTATTCCTCCCCCAGAGCGGCCGGTGGTCGTTGGTGGGTGTGGACATGCTGCAGTACGTCTTCTCAACGCATCGCACATATGCTGGATGGAATTTAATTGAATTGTGTGTTAGAAACCGTAAAAACTGAGTCTTACTGTGATTTAACGTGAGTTTATTCTCTACAAGCCATGAACTTAAGTCATCAACTGCACTATTTGAAACAGACCAAATGTTGCATACAACATCCTTTACTACCAAACTAGTGTCATCAGCAAACAGAAATATTTTAGAATCAACTTCAATACTAGAGGGAATATCATTTACATAAAAAAGGAAGAGCACTGATCTCTGGGGCACCCGTCATTTGACCGTGTCCCACTCAGACACCAAATCATAGAATGACCTTTTGCTGTCTGTTGTTAATCTAAGAGGTGAACCAACTGTGAGCTACTCCCCATTGTCCATAATGGTCCAGCTTCTGAGCAATATTTTGTGATCAACACAATCAAATGCCTTAATTAAATGAAAAAAGTGCCTAGTCTACGAAACCTTTTGTTTAATCCATCTAATACCTCACAGAGAAAAGAGAATATAGCGTTTTCATTTGTTAAACCACTTCTAAAACTGAACTGCATATTAGATAGCAAATTTCAAAATGTGAAATAAAATGATCAATTATCCTTACATATACAACCTTTCCAATAACTTTAGCAAACACTGATGGCATAGAAATAGGTCTCAAACTGTCTACATTATCCCTTTCTCCATTTTTAAACAGCGGCTTTACTAATAAGTGCTTTAATCGTTCAAGAAACTGACCTTGCTAAGTACAGGGCAAAGTACTTGTTTCGGAACTCCTAAATGTTCATGGCGTCCAGTATTATCTTTGATCATCCTTATTAATTGTGTTAATTATTAGTCAAAATTAAAGCCACTTTCTGGGCGTATTACGGCCGCAGAATCTCGGTTAGATGATCCTCGCGTGTCTCGCATTTGATCCGTAATCTGTATAATGGCCTCTTGCTTATAAGATACATGTTCTGGCAACGTGGGAGTTCTTACTTATTTTGCTCTTCCTCTGTAGCTTTTTATACTCTCTCTCGGTGTGTTTTCGAAGTGACTTTTTTAATTACAATTAATGAATGAGTCTTCGAAGCTTTTAATTTCAGCAAAACGTCATCACATATTGTGTGCGCTCAGGATTTGGCCGTGTGGATGTCTACACTCTATGTAATTGGGACCCGTACATTTTTTTTTTTTTTTTAGGTCTCATTGATTTGATGCCGATCGCCAAGAATTCCTCTCCTGCGCCAATCTTTTCATGTCAGAGTATCACATGCAATCTGCGTCCTCAATTATGTGCTGGATGTATTCCAGTCTCTGTCTTCCTCTAAAGTTTTTACTGTCTACGGTTTCCTGTAGTAACGTGGAAGTTATTCCCTGATGTCTTAACAGATGTTCTGTCATCCTGTCTTCCAGTCTGTGTTTCCCATCGCTCTTTTCCTCGCCGTTTCTGCGGAGCACCTTCTCATTTTTTATGTTATCAGTCCACCTTATTTGCATTACATCTCAGAAGCATAACATCTCATATGCTTCGATTCTCTTCTGTTCCGGTTTTCCCACAGTCTATGTTTCACTGCCGTACCACGCTTTACTCCAGACATTCTCAGAAATTTCTGCTTCAGACGACTGCCTGAGTTTGATATTAGTTACTCCGTTTGGCCAGGAATACCCGTTTTCCCAGTGTTAGTCTGCTTTTGACATCGTCCTTGCTCCGACCGTCTTGAGTTCCTTTGTTATATAGGTACTTAACTTCGACTTATTCGTTATTACTAATCCTGATGATGAGTCCCTTATTGTTCTCATTTCTGATACTTCTCATTACTTTCGTTTTTCTATGCTCGATCCATATTTAACTCAGAAAATCCTGTAATTCTTCTTCGCTTTCGCTGAGGATAGTAATGTCATCAACGAATATTGTCATTGATATCCTTTCACTCTGAATTTTAATTCCATTTTTGAACCTTTATTTTATTTCCGTTATTGATTCTTCGATGTATTCTTTGAAAAGTATGGGTGAAAGGCTGCATCCTTGTCCTACACCCTTTTTTAATCCGGACAGTACTTAGTTTTTCCCTCTTATCGTCCCCTCTTGGCTCTTGTACATATTGTACATTACCTGTCTTTCCCTATAGCTTACCCCTCTTTTTCTTAGAATTTCGAACATCTTGCATCATTTGAGATTGTCGAACGCAATTTCCAGGTGAACATGTCCTATGAACGTAACTTGATTTTTCTTCAGTCTTGCCTTCCTAATAAACCGCAACGTCAGAACTGCTTATTTGTTGCTTTGCCTTCCAAAAAGTAACTGATCGTCATCTAATACATCCTCAGTTTTCTTTTCCATTTCTTTGAATACTATTTTTGTCAGAAAATTTGATGCTCGAGCTGTTAAGCTGACAGTGCGCTAAATTGTGCACTTGTCGGCTGGGCCGGCCGGAGTGGCCGAGCGGTTTTAGGCGCTACAGTCTGGAACCTAGCCACCGCTGCGGTCGCAGGTTCGAATCCTGCCTCGGGCATGGATGTATGTGATGTCCTTAGGTTAGTTAGGTTTCTAGGAGACTGATGATCACAGAACTTAAGTCCCATAGTGCTCAGAGCCATTTGAACCATTTTGAACTTGTCGGATCTTGCTACTTTCGAAATTTTATGGATGATTTTTTTCCGGAAGTCTAACGGTAAATCCTATAAATTCTACACAACAACGCGAATAATCGTTTTGTTGCCACTTCCTCAAATTATTATAGAAATTCCAATAGAGTACTGTTATGTCTCTCTTCTGCCTTATTTGGTCTTAGTCGTCCAAAGCTCCTTTAAATTCTGTTTTTAATACTGGATCCCCTATCTCTTCCCTGTCGACTCATGTTTCTTTTTCTATTACGTCATCAGACAAGTCCTCCCCCTCATATAGGTTTCCAATGTACTCTTTCCACCTATTCTCTCTCTCCTTCGCATTTAACAGTGGCATTCCCAAAGCACACTTAATGCTTCTACCCTTGCTTTTAATTTCACCGAAGGTTGTTTCTATGTGCTGAGTCAGTCCTTCTGACAATCATTTCTTTTTCAATATATTTCACATTATTCAAACAGCCATTTCGTCTTAGGTTCTCTGCACTTTATACTCATTTCATTCCTAAGTGACGTATATCTGCATTACCGAATTTTCCTGACCTTTTGTACTTCCTTCTTTCATGAATCAACTGAAGTATTTCTTCTGCTACCCATTGTTTCTTCACAGTTACCTTCTTCGCACCTATGTGTTTCTTTACAACTTCTGTGACTGCACTTCTCTTCGACTGCACTGCCTGCTGAGCTATTCATAATCGTTGTATCTAACACGTTAGAGGACTTGCAAATGCATCTCTTTATTCCTTAGTACATCCATATCCGACTTCTTTGCGCTTTGATTCCTCCTCACCGCCGGCCGCTGTGGCCTAGCGGTTCTAAGTGCTTCAGCCCTGAACCGCGCTGCTGCTACGGTCGCAGGTTCGAATCCTCCCTCGGGCATGGATGTGTGTGATGTCTTTAGGTTAGTTAGGCTTAAGTAGTTCTAAGTATAGAGAAATGATGACCTCAGATGTTAAGTCCCATAGTGCTTGGAGCCATTTGAAGATTTTGAATCTTCCTCACCAGTCTCTTCAACTTCAGCCTACTCTTCATGAGTACAACATTGTCATCTGAGTCTATAGCTGCTCATGGGTACGTCTTACAATACAATATCTAATTTCGTTACCTCTGTCTGAACATGATATAATCTAACTGTAATCTTCTCGTATCTCCCAGCTAAGTATAAGCCTCGTCTTGTGATTCTTGAGCAGAGTATTCGCTATTACTAGCTGAAATTTATTGCAGAACTCAAGTAGTCTGCCTCCCTTCTCATTCCTACTACCAAGCTCATATTCTCCCGTAACTCTTTCTTCTGTTCCTTCCTCTACTGTCGCATTCCAGTCTCCCATGAGTATTAGATTTCCATCTCCCTTTGCGTACTAAATTACTCTTTCGATATCTTCCTATAGTTTCTCTCTATCTATATCTTCTGCTTCCGACGTCGGTATGTATACCTGAACTCTTGTTGTCGATGTTGGTTTGCTGTCAACCCCATCACTGAACTGTTCACAGTCACTCACTTTTTACCCTACCTTCCTACATCTTTCGGAAGATGTTAAAGAAATCACCGGGTCCCACGCCTTATCTAGTTGACAACCGCCATCACGATTAATAAGATCTTGCTCTAAACGCTTCCGATTCCTTAATAACTGAATCCCAGAAGGACCTCATCGAAGCCAAGATTTGCGTGACAGCGTAATCCGTGGAACGTCCTATGGAAACACAATGCTCGGCTGTTGTTGTTGTGGTCTTCAGTCTTGAGACTGGTTTGATCCGGCTGTGGGTGACGTAATGGGTTGCGGAGAGTGAATTTGGCGATCATTTTCAACACACCTTTCACGTAATGTGCGCGTTCTCTGACCAATGCTGGCTTTGCCACACTGGAAAAGTATTCTTTAGATTTCACCTCTGTTCAATCCCAGATCGTCCTTTCGCTAACCGAGAAGAGCACGAGTCTATGTGGGTGGATGGAAGATTATTTTGACGTAATATTTCCTTAAGATTCCGCCTAATTTCTCGAAATATTGTCGACATGTGGAAACAACGACACTTGAGCAGATCTTTTTCCTCTTGATCTTGTGAGTGGTCACGTTTTCTCTTTATTAAAGCTGTGATGATGTGGAGAGTATCCGCTACCTTTGAACATAGATTGCAGGTGTTCCAGCTCCTTTCCAAGGCTGTCTCCATCGGACACAACTTCTACCTGGTGCACCAACGTTCGAAGGATGCCCATAGTTTGTGACTGGAGGCGGCAGGTAGACCCCTGCTAAACAGGTCTGTATGTGTAGGCTATGCCCCAATGAGTTATTCACTTTCCGGCTCACTAGGACGTCCAGAAACGGCAGAGACTTGCCCTTCTCCACTTCCATCCTAAATTTTATTTTCTCGTGGATGGAATTTAGATGGTGCAAAGAGCGTGACAGTTCTTCTTCACCGTGGAGTATCTCCTACAATTTGCCTGAAGACTTTTGGTTTAAGTTCTGCCGAATCAAGTGCCTTCTCTTCAGAGTCTGCCACAAACAGATTTAGTGCTAGAAGAGAGAGAGGACTACCCATGGCAACACCGTCAATTTGCTCAAAATATTTATGGCTGAATTAAAATCGTTTGAGGAAAGGGCGCTTTGAACTTACTGCTGATGACCGAGAATAAATCCATGAGAGAGACCCTAGCGAAGAGTGAGACGGCATCTAAACTTATTAGTAAGTCCGACTCATTGAGTCGAAGTGACTTCAGTCTGTTAATAAAATCACCGGAGTTGCAAATACGATCCGAGCACTTCCGCACAAAAGGTCTCAGTGAAGACACAACATGTCTAGCCAAGTCATAAATTGGAGTGCCGATATTGCTCAAATAGGACGTATTTGAAGACCTTCTTTGTGTATTTTTTGAAGATCGTATAACCTTGTGGCCCCCCATGAACCATGGACCTTACCGTTGGTGGGGAGGCTTGTGTGCGTCAGCGATACAGATAGCTCTACCGCAGGTGCAACCACAACGGAGGGGTACCTGTTGAGAGGCCAGCCAAACGTGTGGTTCCTGAAGAGGGGCAGCAGTCTTTTCAGTAGTTGCAGGGGCAACAGTCTGGATGATTGACTGATCTGGCCTTGTAACACTAACCAAAACGACCTTGCTGTGCTGGTACTGCGAACGGCTTAAAGCAAGGGGAAACTACAGCCGTCATTTTTCTCGAGGGCATGCAGCTTTACTGTATGGTTAAATGATGATGGCGTCCTCTTGGGTAAAATATTCCGGAGGTAAAATAGTCCCCCATTCGGATCTCCGGGCGGGGACCACTCAGGAGGACGTCGTTATCAGGAGAAAGAAAACTGGCGTTCTACGGATCGGAGCGTGGAATGTCAGATACCTTAATCGGGTAGGTAGGTTAGAAAATTTACAAAGGGAAATGGATAAGTTAAAGTTAGATATAGTGGGAATTAGTGAAGTTCGGTGGCAGGAGGAACAAGACTTATGGTAAGGTGAATACAGGGTTATAAATACAAAATCAAATAGGGGTAACGCAGGAATAGGTTTAATAATGAATAGGAAAATAGGAATGCGGGTAAGCTACTACAAACAGCACAGTGAACTTATTAATGTGGCCAAGATAGATACGAAGCCCACGCCTACCACAGTAGTACACGTTTATATGCCAACTAGCTCCGAAGATGACGAAGAAGTTGATGAAATGTATGATGAGATAAAAGAAATTAATCAGATAGTGAAGGGACACTAAAATTTAATTGTCATGAGTGACTGGAACTCGATAGTAGGAAAAGGAAGAAGAGGAAACGTAGTAGGTGAATATGGAATGGGTTTAAGGAATGAAAGAGGAAGCCACCTGGTAGAATTTTGCATAGAGCGTAACTCAATCATAGCTAACACTTAGTTCAAGAATAATAAAAGAAGGTTGTATACATGGAAGAATCCTGGAGATACTGGAAGGTCTCTGACAGACTATATAATGGTAAGACAGAGATTCAGGAATCAGGTTTTAAATTTTAAGAATTTCCAGGGGTAGATGTGGACTCTGATCGCAATCTATTGGCTATGAACTGTAGATTAAAACTGAAGTAACTGCAAAAAGGTGGAAATTTGAGGAGATGGGACCTGGGTAAACTGAAAGAACCAGAGGTTGTAGAGAGCTTCAGGGAAAGTATTAGGGAACAATTGACAAGAATCGGGTAAAGAAATACAGTAGAAGAAGAATGGGTAGCTTTGAGAGATGAAATAGTGAAGTCAGCAGAGGATCAAGTAGGTAAAAAGACGAGGGCTAATTAAATCCTTGGGTAACAGAAGAGATATTGATTTTAATTGATGAAAGGGGAAAATATAAAAATGCAGTAAATGAAGCAGGCAAAAAGGAATACAAACGTATAAAAAATGAGATCGACAGGAAGTGCGAAATGGCTAAGCAGGGATGGCTAGTGGACAAATGTAAGGATGTAGAGGCTTATCTCACAAGGGGTAAGATAGAAAGCCTACAGGAAAATTAAAGAGACCTTTGGAGAAAAGAGAAGCACTTGCATGAATATCAAGAGCTCAAATGGAAACCCAGTTCTAAGCAAAGAAGGGAAAGCAGGAAGGTGGAAGGAGTATATAGAGGGTCTATACAAGGGCGATGTTCTTGAGGACAATATTATAGAAATGGAAGAGAATGTAGTTGAAGATGAAATAGGAGATATGATACTGCGTGAAGAGTTTGACAGAGCACTGAAAGACCTGAGTCGAAACATGGCCCCGGGAATAGACAACATTCCATTAGAAATACTGACAGCCTTCGGAGAGCCAGGCCTCACGAAACTCTACCATCTAGTGTGCAAGATGTATGAGACAGGCGAAATACCATCAGACTCCAAGAAGAATATAATAATTACAATCCCAGAGAAAGCAGGTGTTGAAAGATGTGAAAATTACCGAACAATAAGTTTAATAAGCCACGGCTGCAAAATACTAACACAAATTCCGTGTTTTTCATCCATACATGGCTACAAATTTCTCCATTCTGTTTCGGTAGAGTTTAGTATATAGCTAACATATTTTCAAAATAAGACTTAAAAAATTTAAAGTATATCAGATTATGAGTTCCTGCTAAAACGTGTACAGAAGAGTAAAATTTTACCAATTCGTGGTGGTTATACTTCAAAATGTCATCTATGTTTTTACACCGAACTCCTCAACTCTCCCTTATCTCCAGCACTAAAACATGTGTTAATTACAACAAAATCGACGTTGTAGTAACATAAAATTGCAGGAAAAAGATATCTGAGGCAGAAGTCACTGTAATAGCAACGCTGTATTCCACACAACGCAGCTAAATTTCGTTTTATGTAAACTGCAATTTGAGCAGCAGCAGTAGCTATCTGATATTAGTAGCTGGGTAAATATATAGCCGACTCTTCTCGAAGTATGCTTCTGTACTAGTACTACCATTACTACTACTGCACAAGCATGCCGCAATTTCACAATAATCATGGTAGTTTGTAGCTTGAGAATGGCTATCGAAACGTAGCCCCTACAAATGGTTCAAATGGCTCTGAGCACTATGGGACTTAACATCTGAGGTAATCAGTCCCCCAGAAGTTAGAACTACTTAAACCTAACTAACCTAAGGACATCACACACATCCATGCCCAAGGCAGGGTTCGAACCTGCGACCGTAGCAGTCGCGAGGTTCCGGACTGAAGCGCTTAGAACCGCTCGGCTACCGCGGCCTGCCGTAGCCCCTACACAGCATGCATCAGAAGTAGGAAACATCAGTCGTTCGCAGAAGAGCAGAAACAAAAAACAGAATTAGTAAAGTATTGTCTCTCATTGAACGAGGCATTCAAACACGCGACTCCACCTGTGCATCCTCCAATTGGCCACCTCACTGTACCTCCAAAGTATAGGCTAGAGACATACCTTCATCTTCACCAGCCAAAGACTGTAGTAAGCTTAGCAGGTGATAACCATACTACAGAACATCATTACAGCTACTTAGAGACTCAGATCACAAGTAAAATGAATAATTTGAAAAGTGACTTTTTAATGAACGGGTTCCAAAATTTTTTAGGTCTATCTCCTCTATGTTTCAATAATTGTCTTTATCTCCTCTATGTTTCAATAATTGTCTTCATCCATTGGATTATGGATTTTTACGTAATAAATAACGTAAATTTCTTTCTGTTTTGTAGCTCAGAGAGATCACTTATACAGGGGGCTACAAAGAGGTACGGCCAAACTTTCAGGAAACATTCCTCACACACAAAGAAAGAAAATATGTTATGTGGACATGTGTCCGGAAACGCTTACTTTCTATGTTAGAGCTCATTTTATTACTTCTCTTCAAATCACATTAATCATGGAATGGAAACTCACAGCAACAGAACGTACCAGCGTGACCTCAAACACTTTGTTACAGGAAACGTTCAAAATGTCCTCCGTTAACGAGGATACATGCATCCACCCTCCGTCACATGGAATCCCTGATGCGCTGATGCAGCCCTGGAGAATGGCGTATTGTATCACAGCCGTCCACAATACGAGCACGAAGAGTCTCTACATTTGGTACCGGGGTTGCGTAGACAAGAGCTTTCAAGTGCCCCCATAAATGAAAGTCAAGAGGGTTGAGGTCAGGAGAGCGTGGAGGCCATGCAATTGGTCCGCCTCTACCAATCCATCGGTCACGGAATCTGTTGTTGAGAAGCGTACGAACACTTCGACTGAAATGTGCAGGAGCTCCATCGTGCATGAACCACATGTTGTGTCGTACTTGTAAAGGCACATGTTCGAGCAGCACAGGTAGAGTATCCCGTATGAAATCATGATAACGTGCTCCATTGAGCGTAGGTGGAAGAACATGGGGCCCAATCAAGACATCACCAACAATGCCTGGCCAAACGTTCACTGAAAATCTGTGCTGATGACGTGATTGCACAATTGCGTGCGGATTCTTGTCAGCCCACACATGTTGATTGTGAAAATTTACAATTTGATCGCCGGCCGGAGTGGCCGTGCGGTTCTAGGCGCTACAGTCTGGAGCCGAGCGACCGCTACGGTCGCAGGTTCGAATCCTGCCTCGGGCATGGATGTGTGTGATGTCCTTAGGTTAGTTAGGTTTAATTAGTTCTAAGTTCTAGGCGACCGATGACCTGAGAAGTTAAGTCGCATAGTGCTCAGAGCCATTTGAACCATTTTTTTTACAATTCGATCACGTTGGAATGAAGCCTCATCCGTAAAGAGAACATTTGCACTGAAATGAGAATTGACACATTGTTGGATGAACCATTCGCAGAAGTGCACCCGTGGAGGTCAATCAGCTGCTGATAGTGCCTGCACACGCTGTACATAGTACGGAAACAACTGTTTCTCCCATAGCACTATCCATACAGTGACGTGGTCAACGTTACCTTGTACAGCAGCAACTTCTCTGACGCTGACATTAGGGTTATTGTCAACTGCACGAAGAATTTCCTGGTCCATTGCAGGTGTCCTCGTCGTTCTAGGTCTTCCCCAGTAGCGAGTCATAGGCTGGAATGTTCCTTGCTCCCTAAGACGCCGATCAATTGCTTCGAATGTCTTCCTGTCGGGACACCTTCGTTCGGGAAATCTGTCTCGATACAAACGTACCGCGCCACGGCTTTTGCCCCGTGCTAATCCATACATCAAATGGGCATCTGCCAATTCTGCATTTGTAAACATTGCACTGACTGCAAAACCACGTTCGTGATGAACACTAACCTGTTGATGCTACGTACTGATGTGCTTGATGCTAGTACTGTAGAGCAATGAGTCGCATGTCAACACAAGCACCGAAGTCAACATTACCTTCCTTAAATTGGGCCAACTGGCGGTGAATCGAGGAAGTACAGTACATACTGACGAAACTAAAATGAGCTCTAACATGGAAATTAAGCGTTTCCGGACACATGTCCACATAACATCTTTTCTTTATTTGTGTGTGAGGAATGTTTCCTGAAAGTTTGGCCGTACCTTTTTGTAACACCCTGTATAAAAGGCATCTACGTTATTAGTAGAGTAATGTTTGCATCCTTAATCGAAACATCTTCATATACTTTTTTTGATATTATTAATCTTAGCGTAGTTGCTCCATGCACAAGTAGGCTGAGCGGTTGTCTCTGGCCGTGCTGTATTGCGGCAGCAGAGGGAGCTCGTAGCACAGAGTTGCTGGACGTGTAGCTCCGTGGATGGGTACTATTGGGTCCACAAGAAACCGCTCGACTGCCGTCGGCGTCTGACGAAAGCTTGGTCATTCCATTACCAACCTTGATGCACTGTGGGGTGGCATCGATACGTAATACCACACCTGCAAAAAAAAAAAAAAAAAAGAAAAAAAAAGGAAACGTCAATAAATTTTGTACTGGTATATGTTTTCGCAGGAGACCACGGTTTTTCGAGTTATTAAAGAGAAACGTGTTTGTGGGTCATTTTTGTACGTTTCTCTTGAATAATTCGAAAACTGCAGCCTCTTGAGGAAATGTATCCCAGTACAAAATTTAACTACATTAATTCTCCTGCGAAAAGGTTCGATTCATGTTTCTGTAGGATTAATAGTTTGTGCTTAGAGAGTGAGGGAATATAAAAATCTAGCACATGGTATTTGAAGGCATTGTTGGTTGCATAAAGCCAATTGGTAGGGCATCTGAATCACCCTGTATAAGTTTTTACTGTGGTAAGTCATTCATGTTGGTCTGTGATGTGTGTTGTAATGACAGTGCCAGTTACATACCACACAACAAGCATAGTGCTTGATTAGCCAAATACAGCTGCTGTTTTTGTATGTGGAAAATAGTTTCCGATCCGGTAGAAATATGCGACTGATATTAGTTGTGTGTTTATTACTGGTTTATTTCTGGTCCTGTTCCATATTACTGTTTGATTTACACACTTGATTAAGTGCCATAAAGTGCCAGCGATAGACATATTGTGCAATTCGCCGTGGATCTCAGTTTCTCGTCAGTCCTTTCCTGCATCGTACCGGATGGAGCGAATTTTTATTGGAATCATCGGATTGTCGCTGCTTTGCCAGATATTTTTCTGATTGTAGGATTCCTTTTAGTATTGGGATTTGTGCAATTACCCTCCCTGAGTGAGTGTGTTGTACATGTTTGTAGTGTTGATGTTGCGCAAGTCGTTAGCTTAGCTTCAATCTATATAACTGAGTTCAGTACGATACTTTATCACGCAATGCATATTTTTATTCATATGGCTCACATTCACTAGGTATTTTTTGTCTTCGTATCTGAACAGCTTTTAGTTATCTTTAATCTTCTCTCAATGAATTATGGAGTGCACTGTGACTGTAGGTTTCTTAATTCAAGTCTTCCTAGACGACAACGTTGACGAGCCATGTGGAACGGGCCTGAAGTATGTTGTATCTCCATATACTTCCGGCGTCTCTTCACACAGCGTCTTTTCGTTTAGGTAGTGTTGTTGCAATATAGTATGCCTTATTGTATAAATGCATGTATCTTCTGCTGTCAATCTAGTTCTTTGACCTTGTATTTGTTCATTACTGTTCGTATTAAGCTGAGTCTGTCCTGCCAGTTTGCCATTACCATTTTATTCGAGTTGACTGAAGTAATCGTCCCTAACTGTTTCACTCTTTCTGTCATTTGTATCGCGTGTCCTGCATGGTGTCCTTACGTGGTCCTAGTGGCACAAGTTGCGATGTTTGGTGGTTTATAACGGCACTGGTTACCCTGTATTACGGATTCTTCTTGTTGTATGCAGATCCTCGTTGTTGCTCATACAAATAGCGCTGGTCCCATCTGCATATGCGTGACATGAGGGCTTGGCTGGGAGGGTTTGTAAATCGTGTAGATTTTATGTAACTTTCTCAGTATTGATTCTACTGTTATTGCGTCTGTAGTTACGAAAGGGGGCAACGCTATCATATGGTTTGTTGCACTCGTACTGGTCAAGTTATTTGATTATTTATCTTACGAACTGAGAGAGTGTCAGAAATGCACTCTTGTATTATACGAACGATCTGATCCTGAAATCAAATGTTTTGCATTACATTGATTAAAAATGTGTGATTAATTCCGTCGCAGGCTTTGTCAAAATCGGTAAAAGCCAACGCTGGTCCATGTTAGACTTGCTGCGTCCGATATTCGGCTAAAATATTCGGCGTGAAGCACACTTGTTTGATATTGATGGAGTATGTTGGTGAAAAGTCCTTTCATCCTATTATTTAACAGCTGTGTTGAAAGTTGCAGGCCTGTCAGGTACCAATGTAAGTAAAATTTGACAGGTATTCCATACAAATCTGCTGCTTCATTGTTCAGTGACTGCTTAATTATTCTTAATGGCGTTACCCATCTAATATAGCTTCGTTATAAACCGTATTGGTACGCACAATTATGTCTGATAATAAAATGTAGCACGATCTGCTCTTTGATCGAATTTTGTGTATCATATATATTGTTCCTGTCGTCTGTTAACTTACTTGTCAGGTGTTATCTTTCTTTCTTTATTTCTCCTCGCTAATCTTACGATATGGTTTACGGAAATAGTTTCATTCGTTCTATCACTGTGATTGGGTAACACGATTCAGGTGGCGTCCATACATTTTCTGATAAGGTAAGTAATTTATGCTGTAATGCACTTAGTTCTTGTTATGTTGTCTGTTAAACGGGATCTGTTGTTACGTGATATCAGTAGAAGAATGAAATAATATTCTACTGTTCTGTTCTTCGCAAAATGAGTCAGACTTTTTTATTTGTAGTATAGTGTATTGCGTCCACCTGGCCACCAGTTCTGTATATTTAGTTTGCATTCGTGGACATTTGTTTCAGATTTTCCGCCCCGTTGTTTTTGTTCCCGGTTCATTTAGGAGAGGCTTGTTTCCCTGCGGTACCCTCTGCTCTAGAAGCGTTTTTCTATTGTACATGCCTCAGTACGATGTGGTGTGGTAAGTAGTGTGATAGGAGATGGTCAGTAGCTTCTCCGCCCATAAGGCCTGACGATCACATCCCGTCTAATCTGCGTTTAGCGATTTTAGTAATATAAATGAAAGACATGGGTGTAGTCTTTCGCCCCTACTGTTCAATCTGTACATCGAAGAAGCAGTGATGGAAAAAAAAGAAAGGTTCAGGAATAGAATTAAAATTCAAGGTGAAAGGGTATCAATGATACGATTCGCTGATGACATTGCTATTCTGAGTGAAAGCGAAGAAGAATTAAAAAAAAAAATGTTCAAATGAGTGTGAAATCTTATGGGACTTAACTGCTAAGGTCATCAGTCCCTAAGCTTACACGTTACTTAACCTAAATTATCCTAAGGACAAACACACACCCCATGCCCGAGGGAGGACTCGAACCTCCGCCGGGACCAGCCGCACAGTCCATGACTGCAGCGCCTAAGACCGCTCTGCTAATCCCGCGCGGCATAGAAGAATTACATAACCTGCTGAATGGAATGGACAGTCTAATGAGTACAGAATATGGACTGAGAATAAATCGAAGAAAGACGAAAGTAATCAGAAGTAGTAGAAATGAGAACAGCGACAAACTTAAGGAATTCTACTCCCTGGAAGCAAAATAACCAATGACGGACGGAACAAGGAGGACGTCAAAAGCAGACTAGCATTGGCAAAAAGAGAAGTCTACTGGTATCAAACAAAGGCCTTGATTTGATGAAGAAATTTCTGAGAATATACGTTTGGAGCACAGCATTGTATGGTAGCGAAACATGGACTGTGGGAAAACCGGAACAGAAGAGAATCGAAGCATTTGAGATGAGCTGCTACAGACGAATGTTGAAAATCAGGTAGACTGTTAAGGCAAGGAATGAGGGGGTTCTGCGGAGAATCGGAGAGGAAAGGAACATGTGGAAAACACTGACAAAAAGAAGGGACAGGATGATAGGACATCTGTTAAGACATCAGGGAATGACTTCCATCCTACTAGCGGGAGCTGTAGAGCGAAAAAACTGTAGAGGAAGACAGAGATTGGAATACACCCACCAGATAATTGAGGACGTAGGTTGCAAATGCTGTTCTGAGATGAAGAGTTTCGCACAGGAGAAGAGTTCGTGGCGGACCGCATCAAACCAGTCAGAAGACTGATGAAGAGGTGCTATTGGAACAAACGTACTGGATGGTTATAATTAAAGTGCAGCTACTCACGAATGTCCATTGTGAGCTGCAGTTACCGTATGGAAGCGAACCTTTGTAGATATGTTAATACATTAATACGGAGCCGGTTTACGCTGGAAAAATGATTAGTTCTAGTTGTGAACACCATGCGCATATCTGACACTGTACAACGTTTTTATGACGCTATGACACCCACAGTGTCAGTTGACAAGCCATAACCTGAGTGAACAGTATGGATATCGAGAAGAGAGACCCTGCGTTGTTAGTGAAACTGTTTCATGTGAACGACAGCAATTGCTATGCTATACTGAGAGAGAATCGCCGACGGAAAGGTGTGAGGAGAGGCTTTCTATCATAAAGGGGAGTTAGAAAGGAATTTCTTTTCACGTTTTCGGATTTTTATCTCATTATAAAATTTGCAATTTTCCGAATAAAATGATGTATATATCATTATAAACTCACATGGGAAGTACTTTACTTTATTTTTTAACTATAATCTGCACCGGTTGAAAATGTTAAAATTTTTATGTAAATTACTTCAAGATCTAATAAAATCGGTAATTTTTTATGTAGAAGGCTGTGGATTGCTGTGTCGTAAAGGTTAAATTACGTGTTTGTATTGGTAGCACTGTCAAAAACAGTGTCTTATCGTTTCATAGTATAAACACGCGTTGCATGTCGAAGCGCTAACGTTTTTCCGAGGAAAAGTGACGAATAGATTGCTAAAGTATGACGCCAAAACGAAGTGTTTATAAGAAACTTGGGTTTCATGGAAATAGATGTTTGAATAAAGCGAAACATTGTGTTCAACATGTGGCGTGTGAAGTTACAGACAATGAAATACAGGTAAACTCATCAGTATCTAGAGAAACATCCATTAGTGCTTCGAAGATTAAAAATAAAACATTATGATACACATTATTCTCAAAACGTAAGTGATGTAAATGGTAGGTTAGGTCATATTCTGAGAGATTTACACATCATAACAAGGGTGTTACGTGAATGTGTCTGTTGTAAAATATGTGGAGGACCAGTTAGTTTACATGAAAACAGTGAGGTATCAAATGGACTACCCAGGAAACTTATCAATAATTGTGTCAGCTGTAAATATACTCATTCGTTTTGGAATTCCGATAAGTGTAAAGATAATTATTTTGGAGTAAATTTTAGGTGGTTTTATGGCTTGAGAACTATCGGCAAAGGACACACTGCATCAGAAACAACGTGTGCCGTGATGAATATGCCACGCCCACTTAGTAAAACCGACATGCATGCAGGATTTATTGGAGCTGTTGTGGAATCTGTTGCATGTGAGTCAATGAAGGGTGCTGCAAACGAAGCTCTTGAAATAAATGATGGTATGACTGACATATCAGTAGCTTTTGATGGCACTTGGCAGGAGTGCGGCTACAGTTTTAAGAATTCTGTTGCTACGGTTACCAGTGTGGATACTGGAAAGGTAGTAGAGTTCCAGATTTTAACCATACATTGTTATAAGTGTAAATCAGGGAATGAAGAAGGGCATATCTGTGACAGAAATTATGAAGGAACAAGTGGTGGCATGAGGGCCTCTGCAACTATTGAAGTTTTTTGTCGATCTGTGAACGAAAGGGTAGTGTGTTACAATAAGTTCTTAGGTGACGGAGACTCAAAAGCATACAACAGTGTAATAGTCGCTCAGCCTTATGGTGAGAAGATTATTACAAAACTAGAATGTGTTGGTCATATCCATAAGAGGATAGGCACCAGGTTTAGAAAGTTGAAACAAAGTTTGAGAGACAAGAAACTTTCTGATGGGAAGACCATAAGAGGCAGCTGATAGCCAAAATGATTGATGAACTACAGCAGTATTATGGGATGGCCATTATAAACAATACTGAGGGTTTGTTGAAAATGAAGCAGGCAGTATGGGCTACCTTCTTCCACAGACTGTCAACTGATGAAAAACCAGTACACCACCTTTGCCCTCCTGGATCTGATTCATGGTGCAATTACCGCAATGCCCAGTACTCAAACAGTTCATACAGCCATAAACATTCCATCCCAGCAGCAGTCATGGATATCATAAAACCTACTTACAGAGACCTGGCACATCCTGAATTACTGAAGAAGTGTCTGCATGTTCAGACTCAAAATCCCAACGAGTCGCTCAATAATCTTATATGGACTCGCTTACCAAAAAATGTTGTTGGTGGAATGAGGACAGTAAAGTAGGGGGTCGGTGATGCTGTTATTGCTTTTAATGATGACAACATTGGTAGGGTGAAAGTGCTACAGCATATGGGAATTAATCCAGGAGCAAACTGCATCAGAGAACTTGAACGGATGGAAAAGGTTCGCATTGATAAAGCAGAGTATCCAGCACAATTGGTCACTAAGGAGTCCAGAAAGAAGAAAATAAGGAAGAACTGGGAAAAAGATCAAGAGGATGATATACAGTATGGTGCAGGGTGCATCTGAATGACTAAAAATAAAAAATTAAGCATACATTAATTGAGTTACAGTCTTTTGAAACCTTAGAAGCCGTTCCTGAAAGTTTACATTTTCTGTTGCATTTTTCCCTAAGTCTCAGAAACCACTTCGAGTAGAGTATTCAGATTTTCAGGGAGTAATAGCATACATATGCTGAGTCTACTGAATTAAAAAAAGAACATAATTTTATGTATAATTAAAATTATTTAGGATAACGTATAAAAAAGTACACAAAATTTTAAACATGTAATTAAAAATTATATTTCCGAAAGCAGTGACTGAAATGCAATTATTGTAGTTCAGTAGACACAGAACAAACAGTTTAAAGTCCTGTAAAAGTTTCATGTCAATGGCTACAGTGGTTCTTGAAATACAGGGAAGCCAAGTCACTAAATTTAACATTGTCGAGATGGGGCGTTCCAACTCCCCTTAAATGGTTTAAAGGGTATGATAACGACATTCAAAAACGCGTGTGAGTCTGGTGTGGCACCTGAAAGAGGAAGACGTCCTGTCCCAGTGGAAGTTACTGACGAGGTTACTGTTGACGCAACTGACCATGCAGCACATGCCCCGGGTAGTATTTGTGGTCGTGCAGTGTCACGGAAACTGTCCATCCCATGGTAAACAGTACGAAAAGTTTTGCGGATACTTTACACTGCTACCCGTACGAGATCCAGACGGTGCAGCAACTGAAACCTCATGACCCGCAAAAACCTTCTGAATTTGCTCTTCTGTTTCTGGGACGGATCGAAGTTGATGACATGTGGCTAGGCAATATTCTATGGAGTAATGAGACACGTTTGACATTACAGGGTGCAGCAAATAAACAGAACTCCCCAATCTGAAGTACAGTTAAACCGCGTGTTGTGGACTAAGAGCCATTTCACTCGCCGTATATGACTGTATGGTGCGAATTCACAAGCACCTTAACTTTTGGTCTGTTCGTCTTTGAAGAGAATACACTCGAAGGCCCTGTCACGTCTACTGTGACGTCTTCACGCTATTGTGCCCTCCTCCGTTTACATGCAAGGTGGGGCAACACCTCATGTCGCTCGTCTGGTGTAACATCGGCACAATGCAATATTCAAAGAACATGTTGTTTGCAGAAGTTTTACAGACGAACGCCGTGCAAGATCACCTGATCAGAATCCATGTGACTCTTGGCTATAGAGATATCTAAAAGAACTCATTTACCATGAACACGTTCACTCTCTACCTGATCTGAAGGTCAGTATACAGGAACACGATCGTCAGATTGCACCGGAACTGCTGCGAGCAACTGCTGATCACGTCGTTTTACGGACGTCTCCGGTGCTCATACTGAACAAATTGTGTAAGCGGCAGTTAATATTAAAATAAACAATATGCCTTCCTCACCTGGTCGACCTTTTCTACCAACGTCTCATTCCTAATTCATTACGTATGAAAACATTTGTGTATGTCTTTGTTGCATTCAAAGCGCTTGATTTGCAACTGGTGGCCAGAATTGGAAATAACTTTTTTGCAGAGTAAATAGGTTCCTCATTAAAGCATTAAAATATCTACCATGTTCCGTTGCCATATGATAATTAGAGCTAACAGTGGACCTCTGTAAGTAGCTGCACTTCGATTCTAACCACCTGGAACGTCCAGGTGTCCACTGCTCTGAGTTATCTATGAAAATCTAGAGATTTTGACAAAAATCCAAACTAAGACTTTGGTCGGAATTGTTTAAGGCGCAGTTGAAATCTGTTTATTAAATTAGCATTTTCTGATTTGAAAAATTCGCTTCTCTGCTTGCCATCGCTTTGCCCGGCGGGACAAGTACGTTTACGATTAAAATGTACTCGATTTGTACGGCGTTTCCTCTTTCGGATTCAAGCAGCGTTTGTGTCGTACAGGATGGTTATAATTAAACTTACTCTATTTGAGAGGGTCCGCAGAGCAATAAGTGATCATAGCACAACGGAACTTTGTGGAAACATTTGTAAGGACATGCGGAAGAGAAGTAGTGAATAAACCACTGAAAGAAATACATTTCAATTTCCATATGAGAGGGTAATGTTTCTTAATTGCGTACCATGCTTACGTTCCAGGTTACGAATGTTCCTCAATGTGATGACCATCTGCATCCACCCCAGCTTGGAAATTTTTTTCCCAAATGTTCTCAGTATTTTTCGAATAGTGGACCATAGAATGGTTCAGCTATCGTGACACAGCTCGTGCATTGCTTGAAGACTGCACATTGCTTCCAGTATTCCCAGCTATAGCAACAATAACTTCTTCAACAATTTGTGGCGCAATTTGCCCTCAGCCTCTTCCAGGAGTAACTCCAAAATCAACAGTTAATTCAAACTTCCGAATCATGTGCGGAAAGAGGACCCCTCTGAATTCCCTTAATGCATCGACCCTCGAGAAGAGCACTACATCTATTGCTGATGTTTTGTTAAAAGCCCTGCCTACTTTGGCCAACCCATATTGACTGTCTGCATATGTAATACAAACTGATGCTTATATTACAATGAAATGAACTCCATTAGCTGCTTACAGGCGTTGACATACGTCAACGAGGACAGATGAAAATGTGTGCCCCGACCGGGATTCGATCCCGGGATCTCCTGCTTACATGGCAGACGCTCTATCCATCTGAGCCACCGATGACCCAAAGTATGGCGCGACTGCAGGGATTTATCTCTGGCACACCTCCCGCGAAACCCACATTCTCAACGTATTGTCCCGCACAGCATTTGTAGTGCCCCTGCACATTATACTCATTACTCGCGGCGCGTTGCCGATTCCCGTAAGAGTTCGGGCACTGTTTGTGCATTCGCACAGAAGAAGAAGATGGTCAAGTGGCCGGTGAGCCTTAACTATATATATACGAAGATAGTATCTGTTCTTTCGGACATGTCCGAAACAACAGATACCATCGGTGACCATGCAGCTAGTTAGAATGAAATTACAATGAAATGAACACCGTTAGCTGCTTAAGGCGTTGACATACGTCAACGGGGACAGATGAAAACGTGTGCCCCGACCGGGACTCGAACCCGGGATCTCCTGCTTACATCGCAGACGCTCTATCCATCTGAGCCACCGAGGACACAGAGGATAGCGCGACTGCACAAACAGTGCCCGAATTCTTACGGGAATCGGCAACGCGCCGAGAGTAATGAGTATAATGGGCGGAGGCACTACGAATGTAGTCTGGGACAATACGTTGAGAATGTGGGTTTCGCAGGAGGCGTGCCAGAGATAAAACCCTGCAGTCGTGCTATCCTCTGTGTCCTCAGTGGCTCAGATGGATAGAGCGTATGCCCTGTAAGCAGGAGATCCCGGGTTCGAGTCCCGGTCGGGGCACACATTTTCATCTGTCCCCATTGACGTCAACGCCTGTAAGCAGCTAAGGGTGTTCACTGCATTGTAATTTCATTCTAACGAGCTGCATGGTCACCGATGTCCGAAAGAACAGATCCCATTTTCGTATATACATATGATGCTTATATTTCAATCCTACGTCGCCGTTGTAGTACCAGCGCGGCGCATAACGGCAAATCATGACATTAACACGGACAGCAACGCATATTCTGCAGCACGCAGTCTGAACGTAATTCGTATACAGTTGGGTGGCCGCCACTGCCTGAGTTTCTAGTGAGCCTCGCCAGTATAGCACTGACGTATCAGAGACACCATGATTTGAAGATAACCATCCCTCAACATTGGACTCGCACTCGCTCCGTTTCTGATCTCAAATGGCCGCCCAACTGTATAGGAATTACGTTCAGACTGCGTGCTGCAGAACATGCGTTGTTGTCCGTGTTAATGTCATGATTTGCCGTTACGCGCCGCGCTGGTACTACAACGGCGACGTAGTATGGTATCTGTTCTTTCGGACATGTCCGAAAGAACAGATACCATTTTCGTATATTAATATGATGCTTATATTTCAATCCTACGTCGCCGTTGTAGTACCAGCGCGGCGCATAGCGGCCAATCATGACATTAACACGGACAGCAACGCATATTCTGCAGCACGCAGTCTGAACGTAATTCCTATACAGTTGGGCGGCCGCCACTGCCTGAGTTTCTAGTGAGCCTCGCCAGTATAGCACTGACGTATCAGAGACACCATGATTTGAAGATAACCATCCCTCAACATTGGACTCGTACTCGCTCCGTTTCTGATCTCAAATGGCAGCCCAACTGTATAGGAATTACGTTCAGACTGCGTGCTGCAGAATATGCGTTGTTGTCCGTGTTAATGTCATGATTGGCCGTTATGCGCTGCGCTTGTACTACAACGGCGACGTAGGATTGAAATATAAGCATCATATGTATATACGAAAATGGTATCTGTCCCTTCGGACATGTCCGAAAGAACAGATACCATACTACGTCGACGTTGTAGTACCAGCGCGGCGCATAACGGCCAATCATGACATTAACACGGACAACAACGCATATTCTGCAGCACGCAGTCTGAACGTAATTCCTATACAGTTGGGCGGCCATTTGAGATGAGAAACGGAGCGAGTACGAGTCCGATGTTGAGGGATGGTTATCTTCAAATCATGGTGTCTCTGATACGTCAGTGCTATACTGGCGAGGCTCACTGGAAACTCAGGCAGTGGCGGCTACGTCACAGCACTTGACAGTGCAGATCTTACGAGTGACAGCAGCCGTCTCCAGTGGGGAACGAATAACTATTTCAGACGAGTTTAACAATTCTCGACTGCGTGTTTAAAATGCATGCAAGTTTTCGATAGCACACGGCAAAATTAACAAAAAAAAAAAAAAAAGGTTCAAATGGCTCTGAGCACTATGGGACTCAACATCTTAGGTCATAAGTCCCCTAGAACTTAGAACTACTTAAACCTAACTAACCTAAGGACAGCACACACACCCATGCCCGAGGCAGGATTCGAACCTGCGACCGTAGCAGCCTCGCGGTTCCGGACTGCAGCGCCAGAACCGCACGGCCACTGCGGCCGGCCGCAAAATTAACACCTTTAGCGGGTACTTCTTCAATGAAACATCGATTTCTCGTGGGCCCTGAACGGAGCCGGGCGTTCACCAAGTGTGGCGGACAAGCCGACTAGCGTGACGCCCGTACATCTCATTGGCCCCGTATACTGGTCTTTCTCCTTCTGCGAGTATGACGAGTCTGAGAACGAAGGCTCTGCGGTCGCTTCCTATTGGTCGACTCGTTCCTTTACTAAATCGTGCTGGAGTGTCTTATCCGCGGCGAGCTTTGAGTAACATCTATACTTCTGTTGACACCACGTTGAACCTTGTGTTTTTTGCCAGAGCTCAGCACAGTTTACAAAGATTCATCTCATTAACATGCTCTTGAAGTTATAATTGCGACAGAATCCTGAAACAGTGTTTTATTAAATAAATTCAAATGGCTCTACCCACTATGGGACTTAACATCTGAGGTCATCAGTCCGCTCGTCTTAGAACTACTTAAACCTAACTAACCTAAGGACATCACACACATCCATGCCCGAGGCAGGATTCGAACCTGCGACCGTAGCAGCAGCGCGGTTCCAGAGTGGAGCGCTTAGAACCGCTCGGCGACAGCGGCCGGCAGTGTTTTATTAAATAAGTAACAGAGAATATGGAAAAAGCTCATTCTCAGTATCAAAATAAACGTCTAATTTCTTGACTTACGTTGTTGCAAACCCACACAGATTTTTATTTCGTCATCTATGGCCATTAAAACTTACATTATTCCACTGAAAACGGTATGTATTGCCTTGGATATTGCAGTGGGTAATGAAGTAGCGCATATCAAAAGCGCGCTATTTGTGATTCAGTGATATTTAAGTGCTGCAAATATCTTAGACCATTCAGTATGATTGATGGCCCAGGTTTTAAAAGGACTAAGCACCTATATCTGTGGGAGCTGAAGTGGATTGTGGAGTCGATGTGGAAGCTATACACCTCATCCGATTGCGTTTAAGAATTGAGTAAAATCCACTGCAGACGAAGGTACTTGTTCACGTGTTACTGCTGCCGTTACCGATAAAAGAGCTTCTTCTCAAATTGCAATGTGGATAGATGACGCACGTAAAATTACGTACACTACAGTGTCTGCGTCCAATATTAGTAAAACGTGGCACATGGAATACAGAATACTGTTTACAGCCCGACGTGGAAAAAACAGTAGTTAACGTTTTACCGGAGCTTATTCACCGTTTCGAGTCCTTGCAGATTTGTGAGGATTTATTGAGTCAGCACCTTTAGTAACAGATCAGTGTTCTAATACAGTGGCAACTCTGAAAGAATTTTGAAGACTTCCTTGCGCCTGTCATTGTCTTAGCACTTTGTTCAAACATTCTTTTAAGTCGGAGTTTTTAGCATCATAGTCGGAAGTAGCTTGTGTAGGAGAGACGGTGTAAAGCGCTAGCGACGTATTGTAAGGGAAATGGTCTTTCAGAGAGATTCACCAAATCACTCAAATACAAGGTAGAAGGCCAATGTAACACTTTGTTACATGTTTTTTTCTCAGTATGCGATGCTTTAATCAAGGATAAGTAGTTGCTCCCACAAAAAGAGTTATAGATGATTCGACCCTAAACGAGCTTGTTCCTCAAGATATTGAATGTAGAAAGTAATAATACAGAACGAGACAACTATCCAACCCTCCGTTTGGTACTTCTGTGGCGGTGTAAACTTCTGGTTGATTGCTTGAGCCTTAATGAATTAGGTATTGATGCTATGGCAATATTAAATAAAGATGCGTAAGTTACGTGGACGGAAGGAATGATAAGACTAAATTACAGTTGTACCACAAGATCGTAAAGGTTTTTGTGTCCCCCATATTGTGATCTTTTGATTCTGAGCACGGAGGACAGAGACATTGTTTTCCGAGAGGTTGGTGCTAATCTGTAAACATTTCAGGTGATTAAACAACTGTATAGGTCTACTATTCTATGATCTTGAAACATTAATAAAAGTGAAAGTTGGTACAAATTACGATTCCTTTCTTTCTAATTACTCGTCGTAAACATGAAAGTACTTCCAGGTCCATCGAAAGTGCCGCTCCCGTTGAAATTCCAGAGGTATGCGACGTCTGGGCCATGTGGACAAATACAGCGAAGCATTGTTGTATTTCTCAGTCGCTGCTACCGAAAAGGATGCAGAGGCGGAAACTGGTATTCTCGGATGGTGAAAGGAACGTGAAAAGACAGTGCCTTCTCTGGAAGGTGTAGCTAGGGGCACAAGTCGTCTGCACCCTAATGTTGTGAATGACATTTCTTTGATACACAGTACCAATGATCTGTTAAATACTTTTGACGTAGGTAATTGATATCGATACTATTCGGAAATTGAGGTATATTTTGATATAGTGTTAATTATATTTAATGATCCTCTCGAACGTTTTCCCAGAAACGCCAAGGTGGCGAACCGTCGTCTTTCAGGAATTTCTTAAAGTCTCGATAACCTGCGACAAAGAGTCATCGCATTACTGTTAACTGCCGTTGAATGATGCCGGGCTGTTTTTTAACAAACCCAGTTGGAACAGGCATTTTAAACCAGTCTCTATGACAGTGCAAGATACACTCCTGGAAATTGAAATAAGAACACCGTGAATTCATTGTCCCAGGAAGGGGAAACTTTATTGACACATTCCTGGGGTCAGATACATCACATGATCACACTGACAGAACCACAGGCACATAGACACAGGCAACAGAGCATGCACAATGTCGGCACTAGTACAGTGTATATCCACCTTTCGCAGCAATGCAGGCTGCTATTCTCCCATGGAGACGATCGTAGAGATGCTGGATGTAGTCCTGTGGAACGGCTTGCCATGCCATTTCCACCTGGCGCCTCAGTTGGACCAGCGTTCGTGCTGGACGTGCAGACCGCGTGAGACGACGCTTCATCCAGTCCCAAACATGCTCAATGGGGGACAGATCCGGAGATCTTGCTGGCCAGGGTAGTTGACTTACACCTTCTAGAGCACGTTGGGTGGCACGGGATACATGCGGACGTGCATTGTCCTGTTGGAACAGCAAGTTCCCTTGCCGGTATAGGAATGGTAGAACGATGGGTTCGGTGACGGTTTGGATGTACCGTGCACTATTCAGTGTCCCCTCGACGATCACCAGTGGTGTACGGCCAGTGTAGGAGATCGCTCCCCACACCATGATGCCGGGTGATGGCCCTGTGTGCCTCGGTCGTATGCAGTCCTCATTGTGGCGCTCACCTGCACGGCGCCAAACACGCATACGACCATCATTGGCACCAAGGCAGAAGCGACTCTCATCGCTGAAGACGACACGTCTCCATTCGTCCCTCCATTCACGCCTGTCGCGACACCACTGGAGGCGGGCTGCACGATGTTGGGGCGTGAGCAGAAGACGGCCTAACGGTGTGCGGGACCGTAGCCCAGCTTCATGGAGACGGTTGCGAATTGTCCTCGCCGATACCCCAGGAGCAACAGTGTCCCTAATTTGCTGGGAAGTGGCGGTGCGGTCCCCTACGGCACTGCGTAGGATCCTACGGTCTTGGCGTGCATCCGTGCGTCGCTGCGGTCCAGTCCCAGGTCGACGGGCACGTGCACCTTCCGCCGACCACTGGCGACAACATCTCTGTACTGTGGAGACCTCACGCCCCACGTGTTGAGCAATTCGGCGGTACGTCCACCCGGCCTCCCGCATGCCCACTATACGCCCTCGCTCAAAGTCCGTCAACTGCACATACGGTTCACGTCCACGCTGCCGCGGCATGCTACCAGTGTTAAAGACTGCGATGGAGCTCCGTATGCCACGACAAACTGGCTGACACTGACGGCGGCGGTGCACAAATGCTGCGCAGCTAGCGCCATTCGACGGCCTACACCGCGGTTCCTGGTGTGTCCGCTGTGCCGTGCGTGTGATAATTGCTTGTACAGCCCTCTCGCAGTGTCCGGAGCAAGTATGGTTGGTCTGACACACCGGTGTCAATGTGTTCTTTTTTCCATTTCCAGGAGTGTAGAATTTTGTGTAACACGTGTATGGGACGAAACTTCGAATACATACTAATAAATCATGAATACACGTTCGTGTATACCTTTTGTCATGGTAACTTGGGTTTATAGGCTACTAGAGAGTTGTGTAGCGTATAACTAATTTTTGTAATATAGCAACTAGGACATTCTGACCACCGACTTACAATCGATATAAACCTGTCCAGGCGATAGCAGCGTCACCTGGCGATGAAAGAGTGCCAGTCAAATACACGGAGGTTGCATATAGTATCAGTGAGCATGCTGTCACCGTGTAAAACGGGGAAGGCGCACAATCTATCTGAATATGATCGAGGGAAAACTGGGATGGCCCGGAGGCTCACCAGGAGCATTTTGAAAATTGCATGACTTGTTGGGTGCCCGGAGAGCGCTGTGGTGAGCGAGTGTCTTTAACACTTGGCGAAACCAAGTTCACCACGTTCAGACGTCACAGGGTTGGATGGCCATCCCTCATCACAGATGTCGGACTGGGCAGATTGGTAAAACAGGAAAAGCGGCGAACCGTGGCGGAACTAACATCACACTGTATTGCTGGGCAGAGTAAAAGCACGTCTGAACACACAACCCATCGAACACTCCTAATTATGAGCCTCCACAACCAACGACCGAGGTCTGTGTCAGTGTTAACACAGGACTTAGGCAAATACGACTGAAACGGGCATATGAGCATTGGCACTGGACGCTGGCGCAGTGGCAGAGCGTTGTATGGTCTGACGAAACCCGATACATTCTTCATCATGCCGATGGAGGCGCGCGAATCCGTCGTCTTCCAGGGGGACAGCTCCTTGACACCTGTACTGCGGGACAGAGACAAGTTGGTGGCTCCATTATGTTCTGAAAAACATTCACGTCGGTATCCATGAGCTAATCCAAGGCACCACGATGGCCAAGGGGTATTGTACACTGGTTTCAGATCACGTACACCCGTTCAATAACGATCATGTTTCCCGATGGCAGTGGCATTTTTCAACAAGATAATGCCCCATGGCACAAAGCCAAGACTGTGATGGTTGGATCGCCAGATCTGAACCCAATCGAGCACATCTTGGATGTGGTTAAACGTGTCGTCAGAGCTCATCGCTCCCCTCCCCGGAATTTACGTGTGTTAGGTGACTTGCGCGCTACCAAGGCCTCATTGCATCCATATCACGATGCGTCGCCGTCGTTATCTGTGCCAAAGGTAGATATACCGGGTATTAGATAGATGGTCATAATGTTGTGGCTGATAAGTATATATAGGGTGTTTACGTAAGAGCGTGCAAAAATTTAACAGGAATAGAAGATGCTCCACTGAACAGTACGAGGTGGGGAACCGGGGGTCGGACAAGCCAGCTAAAGGTGATAATAGGAATAAAATCACATTACTCTGTATTTTTATATTTACATTAGTTGCTGTTAACTGCAAATACCATGATGGACACAATGAACGTACCATTTGTACCGTATCTTACAAAGTGTGCAGAAACTGACGACTATCAGCCTCAATGCAAGCGTGACATCACCGAACAAGACGCCGACACACCTTAACAAATATCCCTGGTGTGCTTCGAATAACATGAACCACAGTTCTCGCAATGCGTTGTTTCCTTGCAGGAAATAATTTATTGTAAATAAACAGCACAGTACGTGTAAATTTTACGCATGTTAGGTGTAAATAAGCTGGAAAGCAGTAATTCTAGACAAAGCAGTAGGCAAGTTTACTTACATACCTCGTTAAGGTGGCTTCTCCGACTCTGGGATCCCTACCTCAAATTGTTCGGTGGAGCTTTCTCTATGTCCTGTTACATTTTTGCACGCTCTTTCGGAAACACCCCAAGAGGAACATGTGTGTATTTATTTGCGCTAAGCGAGGTAATTCGTGCTCGTTGGTATTTAGTGTTATCCGTACGAATCCTGGATTCCCCCTGCGGGTCCGGGGATTAGGCCCGAGATATTCCTGCCTGTCGTAAGAGGCGACTAAAAGGAGTCCATCCCCCTCACGGGGGTAGTTAGTGCCTGCGTCCGGAGACGGACGATTCCACGACCTATAATTGTGGTCTTTTTGGTTTTTCACTTCTCGTTTCTTCCTTCCTTTTGTTGGTTCCTTTCTTTGCTCTTCTCCACCTCACTGTCTTCCTTACTCTTTCCCTTGACTTCTCCTTGCCTTCTCATTGCCTTCTTCTCCTTGCCTCCTCATTGCCTTCTTCTCCTTGCCTTCTCATTGCCTTCTTCTCCTTGCCTTCTCTGGTCTCCGCCTCGGCGTTTGAGACAGTCTGTCCTCTTTCTCCCTCTCTCTCTTCTTTTTCCTCTTCTTCGTTCCTCCCTGTGCGTGCCTGAAGGCCGACCCACGCGTTCGCACGCGTAGCCGGTGACGGGGTAACGCGTAATTCCCCGCCCTGGGTAGACATGTAAGGCACGCGCGTACCCCCTGGTAAAGGCCAGGCCCGGGGAGGGGTGATTGCCTGAGCTGATACCTTCTGACCATGCCGATTGGTCCCTCCGTCTGTTTCTCGGGAGGTGTGACCTGAGGTGTAAACATTCACCTAAGGCGGGAGTGCCCTCTGAGAGGGTCCCCACAAGGAAGAAGCGCGCCATCGGAGACGCTGGCAATCATGGGGGATTCCTCCGCAATGGATTCTACTCCATCTCTCTCGACTTCTGCCCAAAAACGGAAACGTGACCAGCCACCAGTGACAAAAGTACTACCGCCTGCCCCACAGTTCCTCGTCGTTTCTCGATCTGAGGACGGAAAGGATTTTTCCTCTGTCAACCCTTTCGTTATCCAGAAGTGCGTAGATGCCATAGCCGGATCTGTCAAATCTTGTACCAGGTTGCGTAACGGTACCTTATTACTAGAAACTGAGAGTGCCTTTCAGGCACAAAAACTGCTTCGGGCCACACTCCTGTACACGTTCCGTGCCCGGGTGGAGGCCCACCGAACTTTGAATTCGTCTCGTGGAGTAGTCTATACTAGCTCCCTCGACGGATTGACTGACGAGGAGCTTCAATCTTTCCTCGCTGAGCAGGGCGTGACGGCTGTCCATAGGGTCATGAAAAAGGTCAACAATGACCTTGTACCGACCCGGACACTTTTCTTGACCTTCGATAGTGTTAAGCTGCCATCGCGCATCAAGGCGGGCTACGAGGTTATTTCTGTTCGCCCCTATGTCCCGACACCTACGCGCTGCTACCAGTGTCAGCGTTTCAATCACACTCGACAGTCTTGTTCCAATGCGGCTAAATGTGTCACTTGTGGCAGGGATGCCCATGAGGGTGACTGTCCACCTCCGTCTCCTCGTTGTGTGAACTGTCAGGGTGACCATGCCGCATCCTCCCGCGACTGTCCTGTCTATAAGGAAGAACGCTGTATCCAAGAAATTCCGGTCAAAGAGAAAGTGTCCACCTCGGCTGCTCGCAAGCTATTGGCTAGTAGGAAGCCCGCGCTGCTCCCAGCGGGGAAATACAGTACTGTCCTCGCCTCGCCTCGGACTACCAGGGAGGTAGCAACCCAGACATGCGATCTGACCTTCAGCACCACGGTCGTCCGTTTGGCCAGTGCTAAGATCGCGCGGTCGACGTCTCCTCTTCCTCCCATCACCCCACAGACACCAGCCCCTTCATCAGCTTCTGCTAAGACGAAGACCCCGAAGTCAGATGCAAGGGCCTTCAAGAAGGAACCATCCCGTGCAGACTTCCTACGTACCTCGACCTCCCAGCCTTCGACCGGTACTTCCACCAAACGTCCTTCCAAAAAGGCTCATAGGAAGCACAGTTCTCCTTCTCCGCCACGGCGCATTTCTTCTCCTGCGCCACCCAGCGGTTGCCGCCCCAGGCCGTCATCCGTTTCGCCTGGCCGCACCGCTGGTAGCCGTACATCTGGCCGTTCACCGGCGGAGGAAGCTCCCCCTCCCGGCCATCCTCCCGAGATGGCCGATGAACCTATAGACCCAATGGACGATGACTGTCCGCCTACTGATAGCGGCGGCAGTGCTCGCTCGAAGCCAGGCCCTCAGCGGCCTTCGAGGTGACCCCTTCTTTCCTCTTCCTTTTCTTACGATGGCACTTATTCACTGGAATATTCGCAGCATTCGCTCCAACCGAGAGGACCTGAAGTTGCTGCTCCGCTTGCACCGTCCGCTCGTCGTAGCCCTCCAGGAAACGAAGCTACGCCCATGCTATCAAATTGCCTTGGCACACTACACCTCTGTGCGTTTTGACCTACCCCCTGTGGTAGGTATCCCAGCTCATGGAGGGGTTATGTTGCTGGTCCGGGATGATATTTACTACGATCCCATCACGTTGCACACCAGCCTGCAGGCAGTTGCCATCCGCATTACTCTCCCCACTTTTACGTTTTCCTTTTGTACCGTTTACACTCCATCGTCATCTGCCGTTACCAGGGCAGACATGATGCAACTTATTGCTCAGCTACCTGCACCATTTTTGTTAACTGGAGACTTCAATGCCCACCATCCCCTTTGGGGCTCTCCAGCATCCTGCCCGAGGGGCTCCTTGTTAGCAGACCTTTTCAACCAGCTCAATCTTGTTTGCCTCAATACTGGCGCCCCTACTTTTCTTTCGGACACATCTCACACCTATTCCCATTTAGACCTCTCTATATGTACTCCCCAACTTCCACGCCGGTTTGAGTGGTATGCACTTTCTGATACATATTCGAGCGACCACTTCCCGTGTGTTATCCATCTCCTGCAGCAACCCCCTCTCCGTGCTCCTCTAGTTGGACCATCTCCACGGCAGACTGGGGGCTCTTCTCTTCCAGGGCGACCTTTCAGGATCAAACCTTCGCAAGCTGCGATAGTCAGGTCGCACACCTCACGGAAGTCATTCTCACTGCTGCTGAATATTCCATCCCTCACACTACTTTTTCTCCATGTCGCTTACTGGTCCCCTGGTGGACTGCAGCATGTAGAGACGCTTTACGTGCTCGTCGACGTGCTTTACGCACATTTAAACGCCACCCTACAGTGGCGAATTGTACCAATTATAAACGATTACGTGCTCAGTGTCGTCGTATTATTAAAGAAAGCAAGAAAGCCAGCTGGGCTGCTTTCACAAGCACCTTCAACAGTTTTACTCCTTCTTCTGTTGTCTGGGGTAGCCTGCGCCGGCTATCTGGCACTAAGGTCCACTCACCAGTTTCTGGCTTGAAGGTCGCGAATGACGTCCTTGTGGCCCCTGAGGCTGTCTCCAATGCCTTCGGCCGCTTTTTCGCAGAGGTTTCGAGGTCCGCTCATTACCACCCTGCCTTCCTCCCCCGCAAACAGGCAGAGGAGGCTAGGCCACCTAACTTCCGCTCCTCGAATTGTGAAAGTTATAATGCCCCATTCACCATGCGGGAACTCGAAAACGCACTTGGCCGATCACGGTCCTCCGCTCCAGGGCCTGATTCTATTCATATTCAGATGCTGAAGAACCTTTCTCCTGCGGGTAAAGGTTTTCTTCTTCGTACATACAATCGCATCTGGATTGAGGGACATGTTCCCGCATGCTGGCGCGAGTCTATTGTTGTCCCGATTCCTAAGCCGGGGAAGGACAAGCACTTGCCTTCCAGTTATCGACCTATCTCGCTTACCAGCTGTGTCTGTAAAGTGATGGAGCGAATGGTTAATTCTCGATTGGTTTGGCTGCTCGAGTCTCGACGCCTACTTACCAATGTACAATGTGGATTTCGTAGGCGCCGCTCTGCTGTTGACCATCTGGTTACCTTGTCGACCTTCATTATGAATAACTTCTTGCGGAAGCGCCCGACCGCGGATGTGTTCTTTGATTTGGAGAAGGCTTACGACACCTGTTGGAGGGCGGGCATTCTCCGCACCATGCATACATGGGGCCTTCGCGGTCGCCTCCCTCTTTTTATTCGTTCCTTTTTAATGGATCGACAGTTCAGGGTACGTGTGGGTTCTGTCCTGTCCGACACCTTTCGCCAGGAGAATGGGGTGCCACAGGGCTCAGTTTTGAGCGTTGCTCTCTTCGCCATCGCGATCAATCCAATAATGGATTGCCTCCCAGCTGATGTATCAGGCTCCCTTTTTGTGGACGATTTTACCATCTATTGCAGCGCGCAGTGTACACGTGTCCTGGAGCGCTGTCTTCAGCGTTCTCTTGACCGTCTTTACTCCTGGAGTGTCGCCAATGGCTTCCGTTTTTCTGCCGAGAAGACGGTCTGTATTAACTTCTGGCGCTACAAAGAGTTTCTCCCACCGTCCTTACGACTCGGTCCCGTTGCTCTCCCAATCGTGGAGACAACCAAATTTTTAGGCCTTACATTTGACAGGAAACTTAGCTGGTCTCCACATGTGTCATATTTGGCCGCCCGTTGTACCCGTTCTTTAAATGTCCTCTGTGTTCTCAGTGGTATGTCGTGGGGAGCGGATCGAACCGTCCTACTTCGTCTATATCGGTCGATCGTCCGCTCCAAGCTGGATTATGGGAGCTTCGTATACTCCTCTGCACGGCCATCCATCTTACGCCGCCTCAACTCCATACAACATCGGGGTTTACGACTTGCGATCGGAGCATTTTATACTAGTCCCGTAGAGAGTCTTCATGCTGACGCTGGCGAATTGCCACTCACCTACCGGCGCGATATACTGCTTTGTCGGTATGCCTGTCGGCTACTGTCAATTCCCGACCATCCGTCTTATCGATCCTTTTTTGACGACTCTCTCGACCGTCAATACGGGTTGTATGTCTCTGCCCTGCTACCCTCTGGAGTTCGCTTTCGTCGCCTCCTTCAACACCTTAATTTTTCACTCCCTGCAACCTTTCGATTGGGCGAGAGCCACACGCCACCTTGGCTCCAGGCTCAGGTCCGCGTTCACGTTGACCTCAGCTCGCTCCCAAAAGAGGTTACCCCCGGTTCGGTCTACCACTCCCGTTTTTTGGAACTTCGTTCGAAGTTCATCAACATGACTTTCATTTATACAGATGGCTCTAAGACCAATGACGGGGTCGGGTGTTCCTTTATTGTCGGGGCACAAAGTTTCAAATACCGGCTCCATGGCCATTGTTCGGTCTTCACAGCTGAGCTCTTTGCCCTCTACCAGGCTGTTCTTTACATCTTCCGCCACCGACATTCTGCTTATGTCATCTGCTCCGATTCCCTGAGCGCCATCCAGAGCCTCAGTGATCCGTACCCGGTTCACCCTTTCGTACACCGGATCCAACGCTCTCTTCAGCAGCTGGTGGACGTCGGTTCTCCGGTTAGCTTTATTTGGGTTCCTGGCCATGTCGGTATCCCTGGGAACGAAGCTGCAGATGCCGCGGCCAAGGCTGCGGTCCTCCAGCCTCGGACAGCTTCTTGTTGTGTCCCTTCGTCCGATTTTAGCAGGGTCATTTGTCGGCGCATTTTATCGCTGTGGCATGCCGATTGGGCTGCACTTACAGACAACAAGCTTCGGGCCTTAAAACCTCTTCCCGTGGCTTGGACGTCCTCTTCACGCCCTTCTCGGCGGGAGGAGGTAGTTTTGGCCCGGTTAAGAATTGGACACTGCCGGTTCAGCCATCGCCATCTGCTGACGGCTGCGCCGGCGCCGTTCTGCCCATGTGGGCACTTGCTGACGGTTCGACACATTTTAATGTCCTGTCCAGATTTTAACACACTGCGCCTAGATCTTAACCTGCCAAGTACTTTCGATGCCATTTTAGCGGATGACCCACGAGCAGCTGTTCGTGTTCTTCGTTTTATCAATTTGACAAACCTCTCTAAGGGCATTTGATGATGCTGTTTTTTAATCCTATGCCTGTCAGTCTGTCTTTTATCGTGTTTTCCCTTTTAGTTGTTGTTTTAAACTTGTGCCTCGCGGTGCATTCTTAACGTAGTCTGGGCGCTAATGACCACTGAAGTTGTGCGCCCTAAAACCACAAAAAAAGAGAAAAAAAAAGAATCCTGGACGAATCCCTAGTTACGAGGGTTGTCCTGAAAGTAAGTACCGATCGGTCGCGAAATGGAAACCACTGGGAAAATCCGGTAAAGCTTTGCACAGATGTGTTGGGCAGTGTCTCTAGTATGCTCATCGATCGTGTCGCGTCGCTCTTTTCAGTTTTGTGTGAACAGCGAGCACGTAAAGATGTGTAGGGAATAGAGTCTGCCGCCAAGTATGAGGGCCTAGTTAGAGATTTCGCCCGTGTCATGCAGCCCACATAACACAACTGTCGAGCATTTCCTTCTTCATGCCAATTCTCGGCCGCACACTGCAGGAGCAATGAAGACGCTCCTGCAGCGTTTCCGATGAGAAGTGTTTGATCACCCACAGTACAGTCTGTGATTCGCTCCCCCTGAGTCTCATCTCTGCTCCCAAAAACCGCTGGCTATGAAGACAAAATTTTTTCACAGACAACGAGCTGCAGACCAGTGCACATAACTGGCCGAAAGCACAGGCGGCTGCTATCAATGACGAGGATATTAGTTGATACAACACTACGACGAATCTCGAAGTTGGAGCGGCCGATGTAGAAAAGTAGGAGGAAGATGTACCTAACTGTTGCAAATAAAAAGATTCTTATGCAGTCACACACGAAAATAAAACGTTGTAAACTATACCTATATGGGTCAGATACAGTATAGACGCTGCCTTGGCACAGAGACAGAACATCAAAGAGTTCGCAAAGGGACAAAGGCGCTGAAATGGAGAATGAAAGACAGACTCTAGTAACAATGGAAACCACAAACAAGAACATAGCTGTAAAAATACGCATATACACTCATCCTAGTCGCGTTAGAATCAGTGTATATACACTACTGGCCATTAAAATTGCTACACCAAGAAGAAATGCAGATGATAAACGGGTATTCATTGGAAGAATATATTATACTAGAACTGACATGTGATTACCTTTTCACGCAATTTGGGTGCATACATCCTGAGAAATCAGTACCCAGAACAACCACCTCTGACCTTTATAAAGGCCTTGATACGGCTGGGCATTGAGTCAAACAGAGCTCGAATGGCGTGTACAGGTACAGCTGCCCATGCAGCTTCAACACGATACCACAGTTCATCAAGACTAGTGACTGGCGTATTGTGACGAGTCAGTTGCTCGGCCACGATTGACCAGACGTTTTCAGTTGGTGAAAGATCTGGAGAATGTACTGACCAGGGCAGCTGTCTAACATTTTCTGTATCCAGAAAGGCCCGTACAGGGCCTGCAACATGCGGTCATGCATTATCCTGTTGAAATGCAGGGTTTCGCAGGGATCGAATGAAGGGTAGATCCACGGGTCGTAACACATCTGAAATGTAACGTCCACTGTTCAAAGTGCCGTCAATGCGAACAAGAGGTGACCGAGACGTGTAACCAATGGCACCCCATACCATCACGCCGGGTGGTACGCCAGTATGGCGATGACGAATGCACGCTTCCAATGTGCGTTCACCGCGATGTCGCCAAACACGGATGCGATCATCATGATGAACGTGGATACATCCGTAAAAATGACGTTTGCCATTTGTGCACCCAGGTTCGTCGTTGAGTACACCATCGCAGGCGCTCCTGTCTGTGATGCAGCGTCAAGGATAACCGTAGCCATGGTCTCCGAGCTGATAGTCCATGCTGCTGCAAACGTCGTCGAACTGTTCGTGCAGATGGTTGTTGTCTTGCAAACGTCCTCATCTGTTGACTCAGGGATCGAGACGTTGCTGCACGATCCGTTGCAACCATGCGGATAATATGTCTGTCATCTCGACTGCTAGTGATACGAGGCCGTTGGGATCCAGCACGGCGTTCCGTATTACCCTCCTGAACCCACCGATTCCATATTCTGCTAACAGTCATTGGATCTCGACCAACGCGAGCAGCAATGTTGCGATACGACAAACTGCAATCACGATAGGCTACAATCCGACCTTTATCAAAGTCGGAAACGTGATGGTATGCATTTCTCCTCCTTACACGAGGCATCACAACAACGTTTCACCAGGCAACGCCGGTCAACTGCAGTTTGTGTATGAGAAATCGGTTGGAAATTTTCCTCATGTCAGAACGTTGTAGGTGTTGCCACCGGCGCCAACTTTGTATGCATGCTCTGAAAAGCTAATCATTTGCATATCACAGCATCTTTTTCCTGTCGGTTAATTTTCGCGTCTGTAGCACGTCATCTTCGTGGTGTAGGAATTTTATTGGCCATATGGATATATAAACTAGAATAATGTTCACTGCTTATCAATGAGTACTAGTAAATAGGCTAACTAGGAATTCGTCCAGGATTTGTACGGATAGCACTCAATACCAACGAGCACGACTTACCTCGCTTAGCGGATGTAAATACACAAATCGTCCTCGTGAAACACTCTGTGTATTAGTGAATATCGTATCAAAATCCGTACAGTAGTTCCTGGGATTAGCCTTCACATACCGATAGAAGAGTGCTGCTGGGAACTTATATTTATAGTATAACATGTGTAGATCATCCCCATGCCCAACCATTGTGTGTGTAGCGGAAATGCTGCGAGTCTTCGGTTGTGCTCGTGTACGGGCTCTCGTTGCTATGCTGGGAGAGTGCACTTGTACACGAGAAGACTCAAGCGACGAGTTTAAGGGTATAAACGGGCAGCCCGCAGACTGACGAGTCGAGTCTGTGGACATACGGAGGTGGCGAGTTCGGAGATGACGTCATGGGAACCGCTGGCGAGTTTGAAGCAAGTTTATAGAGGTCATTTCTGATCTCTAGTAGCCATACGGTAAATAGTTCCGTCTACACTGCCTCAAATAGTGGAAGTTAAATTGTAACCACTCCGTTTTAATTGTTCCACGTTCATTCCCTACATTGGTAATTACATTATACCCGGTAACATCACTAATTTTGTATGTGACCGTTTCCTGTGTGTATACTGTATCAGCCCCACATAGGTATAGATTTGAACGGTTTATTTTCGTGTTTGACTGCATTTACTGTTGCTCTAATGTTGCATCATTATGTATTCGTGTTAAGATCTTTCTTGCATTCATCTGCCCCTTGTCGAATGCTCACAGGTGTGTACTTGTTTGTGGTTTCCAATGGTATTGGATTACGTCTTTCATTTCCCATTTCTGCGCCTTTGTCCCTTTGAGATCTCTTTGACATACTGTCTTGATATCGAAGGGTCGACCATATGTCTCTCCCCCTCTTTGGTATTAAGCGTTTTGATTTTAATATAAGATGTGGTCGGGATTGATTGGAAAAAGTAAAGTATATTCAATACAGTGGTGGCGTCGCGTATATTCTGCACGCTCGTAAATGCAGCTTACGTATACGCCGGCGACAATCAAAGTCGTAAAAATGGGTACAGATTTGCTTGTAACGGTTTAATTACGCTATCCAAAAATGCGGCTAGCTCAAAGATAGTAGGAAGTAGCATGAAACTGTTACCGTTATTGTCCGGTAAATTGTTGCAAAGAGAGAGGCGATATAACCACCTACGTAGCGTAAGGATTTGTACTAACGATAAATAATTTCATTTATATAACTCTGGCTTCAGGCTGGTCAAGCATTTATTTGACAGAAAAAAATTTAATTGCAAACATAAAGCAAACCTAAGTCTTGTTGCTTACCGCAGCTATATTTGTCAATGCAGTTTTGTCAAAATTCTGATAAAATGAACTTTGCAATTATTAATCCCTGAAAATTACCATCAGTATACAAAGTATTTATTATGTTAACTTGAGGGTGAAGCCCAATATTTAATATTTAATTAAATTCCACGAAATGGCCACCTATGCGCCATTACGACAAAAGAATGCCATATGGGCAATCTTCGACAAAATTCACTTTAAATAATTATTTTCACTTAAATATTTGCACAGGGTGGGAGAGGGTTTGAACAAGAACAGGGGAAATTCACTTTTATCCGTATATTGTAGCAGAAAATACGTACATGAGATAGTTAATGCGTCAGAACAGCCAAGCGACTTAATTCTTCAACAGCAGAGACAAAAACACGATTAGATCTTTGAACAAAGTCTTTTTGCCATTAATGATATAGGATGTCCATGATTGCAAAGAATCTCTTTACATTGTGTAGTTACTCTTTGATACCAATTTTAACACGAAAAATAGCATATTAACGATTTGTAGGTTTTATAATTATCTGTCGTATTAGCAACGGTTTTTATCGACAGAAATACACCCAGTTTTGTATTTGCTTTCCATTTCACCTTACCCGTCTGGTATAGGTTTAGTTTAATTTTATAGAGGTTTCCAGGAGACGTCACAAGCCATGCTCCGCTTCTCTCACCTTACTCCTGATTGTGTTTAGCTTTCCTTCCAAGTCCCATGCGTTTGGTTTCCGGTTTTCCTTGTGTGCTTTTCCTTTGCTTGCTTGGATCTTGAAAACCATCGATTACAGTGATGGCGCAGCATCGTGAGGGAGTCGATAGCTCCCTTTGTCTGCGTAATCTGGCATGTTTGGGTGGTTTTTGATTGGCGTCGTTTTTCATCGGCTGGCTCTCAGTTACGATTTGTTCTTGCCTTCGTTTGGTTTCCTGTTTGTTACTTCTGTTTACTTAGCTGAAAATGTCCTGCTCTCGCGCACTTGCTTTGGTGGTTTGGTGCCTTGTCATTGTCCTGTGTTTCGACTTTACTGGATGATCGTAAGCATTCATATTTCGACTTACCATCACTTTTGCAGCGTGTGTTGTCAGGGAGGGTTCTTAGGCTACCACTTTTGAACTGTGACCATTCTGTTTTTAGGTGTTCTGATGAGCAGGTAACAACACATGTGTGACGTTTCCAGTCATATATGACTTGTGTTTTGAAATCATATACGTTGACGTATATCGGGATGGGCCTTTTTAATTCCATTTTTACGTTGTTGCATTATCGACAGTGAAATATTGTTTTGTGGTACTCTACTCATTACTTACTCGAATTACCGTGCCATATGGCGCAATCGCATTTCGGAACATGTCTCGAGGTATTTCTAAAGGCAAACTGAAAGTCCTCACTGTTCTCAGTTCTAATTTGGCAAAATTAATCATGACCTTACCAAGTTCTCCATTTGTATGTAGGAAGTTTACTGATTCTTCAGTTCGTTTCATTATTCTTAAACACGTTTCTTCTTCAAAGAAATTTGGACTAACAGTATTTGACACAAAGTCACATGGAAAGCCTCGAATATCGGAACCTTTTAAAGGGATATTATGTGAAACCCAATGCCCATTTCTGTAAATTAAAATGGCTCTGAGCACTATGGGACTTAACTTCTAAGGTCATCAGTCCCCTAGAACTTAGAACTACTTAAACCTAACTAACCTCAGGACATCACACACATCCATGCCCGAGGCAGGATTCGAACCTGCGACCGTAGCGGTCGCCCGGTTCCGGACTGCAGCGCCTAGAACCGCTCGACCACCCCTGCCGTCCCATTTCTGAAACTGTGGGACGTACGTAACAGTATTCCAAAGTAAATTTCATGGGTGATTTTCATAGTAAGGATTCTATATTTGAAATTTTATCTGGGTACTCAAAAATGTTAACGTTGTTTGCTGCCTCGCAGGCGTACTGCAGTAGAATGTGAACAGGCCTCTGCGCTCGGTCGCTGTTGCTGCGGGACTCACCCCAGTAGGCCCGACGTTTTGTATGTTTACGCATTTCTACAGTCAGATGTCGAACTTCATGTGAAGTTGTTAAATACGATATGAAACTTCCTGCCAGATTAAAATTGTGTGCCGGACCGAAACTCGGACTTGGAAGCTTTGCCTTTCGCAGGCAATTGCTCTACCTACAGCTACCCAAGCGCGACTCACGACCCCTCCTCACTGCTTTACTTCTGGCAGTACCTCGTCTCCTACCTTCCAAACTTTACAGAAGTTCTTCTACGAAACTTGCAGAACTAGCACTCCTGGAAGATAGGTTATTGCGGAGACACGGCTTTGCCGCAGTCTGGGGGATGTTTCCAGAGTACAGCATTTGCCCGCGAAAGGCATAGGTCCCGAGTTCTAGTCTCGGTAAGGCACACAGTTTTAATTTTCCAGATGTCGAACTTCATGTGAAGTTGTTAAATCCGAAACTTCATGGCAGATTAAAACTGTGTGCCGGACCGAAACTCGAACTTGGGACCTTTGCCTTCGCGGAGAAGTGCTCTACCAACTGAGCTACCCAAGCACGACTCCCGGCCCGTCCTCACAGCTTTACTTCCGCCAGTACCTCGTCTCCTATGTTCCAAACTTCACAGAAGCTCTTCTGCGAATCTTGCAGAACTACCATTCCTGGAAGAAAGGATATTGCGGAGACATGGCTTTGCCACAGTCTTGGGGGATGTTTGCAGAATGAAATTTTCACTCTGCAGAGTAGAGCGCTTTCACGCAAAAGGCAAAGGTACAGAGTTCGAGTCTCGGTCCGGCACACAGTTCTAAACTGCCAGGAAGTATCATATCAACGCACATTCCGCTGCAGAGTGAAAATTTCATTCTGTTAAAACCGATAGTTTGAAAAATTGTTCTGGGAACGAGTCCGTGTAAATCTTCATCTCAGTAACGTCTAGTGGTAGTAGGTTGTTCGTAGACAAGTGCTTTCAAATTTATCTTTCTCAATTTGTAAAACACTAGGTGAAGACGATGTTCATAGAATAGCACATGAAAAGAAATAGACCGTGCACCATAGATCTTTACCATTTCACCCTGAGTTCAAGGAAGAAAGAGTAAAAAGAATAAAAAAGAATGACAGTAAAATGAGTATTTACAATAATTCGTTTGCATTCCAATAGCTGTTCGGGCACAAGATGAGGTCTAATACAGACTGTCTGTATTCAAAGTAACTGAAGTCCAGGTCATAAATTAAGAGAGACATTCCAGTATCAAATGCGGTACGATATTTGTAAAGTAGAAATGAAGCTATCATTAAATCCGAAGAGTGGTTTGATTACCACGGTGGTTCACTAGCCTACTGGTGGTGATACTCGTATGCCGTTGCACACCTCCAACATTTTGTACTGAATTACCTGTCCAGTTATCGAGAGCTCGGCCTCTTTCACATTAACAAATATTGCCAGAGATGAAGGAAGTGATAATTTAACAGATTGAGATCGTAAGAGTGATCGGCGATTCAGTCTATGACCCTTGCACTTCTAGTGTGGAACTGTGTTACTGAGCCACTGAGACTCCCGATAACAATACTTAAAATTGTATCGGTAACTCGACAATTTCGTGCAGCATAAAATGTTTATCAAGGCCTACATTTTGTATGCGGTTCGAATAATTGGCCTTGTTTGTATTTGTTTCTTTACTTATGTTGGTCCATAGCACAATTTTTGCATTTTGACTTGTGTTTTAAATGAGTCCTCTCGTATACAAGTAGAGCTTAAAAATATGTAAGCGATCAACACCTCGCCACACTGTCGGTGTCGATTGCTTACATGTTTTTAATCTCTTCTTGCGCTAAAATGGATTCACTTAAAATACAAAACAAAATATGAAAATTTTGCTGTATGGACCGACGTAGGAATAGAATAAAATATTAATTCAAGATGTGAAAGAGAGTTATTCGAACCGCAAACGGAACGTAGGCCTTGACATACATTTTATGCTACCATATTTACTGTTATTGCTGTGCATAATTAAAAAAAACCTGTATGTTACGATCTATGAGCACTTATTCAGTAGAAGCGATGTGCTTCACAGTATCGAAGACGAACAAGAACTCACAGCTCATGTTTACTTGACATTTTTCCTTGTTTCGGTCCATACTACCTCTCCAGAAATACATAAATCAATGAGCTCGCAGTAGAACAGATTTGTTTCACAGCATCGAAAATGAAGAAGTGGTCATAGCTCTTAAAGTATGCCTTCGAAAGTCAGTGTCAACTGGACTTTTTGATCGAATGATCGTTCCTGTCATATCTCTGAATGTTGACTGCTCCCGGCATTTGTACACTACCACACATGTTTAATGTATTCTATGTAAATTAATACGAATGTTTCAGTTCTCACCAAACTAAACATGAAAGGTTCGGTTATATCAATATTCTGTTATTTCTTACGAAAATACGAAATTTTCGAATACTTGACACCGATACCAATACCAGGTGTTATGAAATAAAAGTATTCCTATTTATTGATGTGAGCAGTTACAGCTTTATTGTTACATAAGTCTACTTTTGCAGCTGTAGGCGATACGTGTGGGGCACCATGCTCGTCGGTGATAAGGAAGCTTTGCAAAGTGTAAATTAAGCGACGGACAGAGCGGATTATTCGTTTATTCCACCCTCCCATTAGTGAGAGCGCAAAACGTCATAACAGCAGAGAGGTAAAGGTATTCCTAGCTGAATTCTCTGTTCTGCAGGAAGCGAATAGCTCATTGCGCATAACGAAGGCTATTAGCCTCGGCCCTAACAACTTCACCATAGCCACGCAAATTGGATCTCTCAGCATTTTTTACGAACAACGGCAGCTAAGCCGAGCGAACAATTGGGCTGCGTAAGCATTCGTCCTATAGCGAATGAGCAGCGGCCATGCTAATCCGATCACGTGACCCACGGGACGCTGCAGACCGTTTCGGACGCTCTGCTGAAGTCTGAAATACACTGCTGCTCCCAGCTTTACAATCGCAGCAGATGATGGCAGACTGGGTATTATATGTACAAAAACATTTTCGTTTTTGTTCAATATCCAAGCGGGGCTATATAATTTTGTTTTATTACTTTATATTTACCTCGCTGATAACGTCCTCCATCTCTTTGTATCCTGTCGGTTCATCTCTACATGCCTACTATGCTTGACACACCTTATTATGCTGAGACATCTTCGAAAGACAAAACACATACCGCAAGGGTGCTTTAACCCTATTGCTTCTGACGTCAAAACTAATGGACAACGGCTTTTTACACATTTTGTAACAGAAAATGATTTAGTTCGTCTTTGCGACCTAGTGGTATATTTACTGGACGTCTGTCGCCTTTTGTTTCGTGATTATTGCTGATCTCTGTCGCTGTAACTTCTTACTACATCGGAAAAGAGTGAAGATGGCAGACCCATTGCTAAGTGCTCAATGGAAATCGTATTTACGTATTAATTATTGCAATAATACACTCTTTCTGGTGCGCAAATAATAAGCTGACAACGAGATATCTATAAAGATTGAATTTATAGTGACTCTTGATTTCTTATTTCGCATTCTCAAATACTTTCCAGACGCAATGTCCAATTCATTGGACATTTTTTAAATTTTGGACCAAATATGACATTTTAATTTTGCTCAAATATGCAATAAATAGGTCCATTGTTATCAACACTCCGTCTTTCATAGATGAAAGATGGAGACCAATCTCACAATCATGTCAACAGTCTGTTTCCATTTTTCTCTGTCTTCTCCATCTCGAAGTAGCTGGCCCCAGGTTTGGTGCGTCTTCTCCTTTATCTAGTATATCAATGGTCTCGGTGGTCTTCCCTGAGAACTTTTCCTTTTGGTTTTGCGTTGGGCGATCTTTTTTTTCCAAGTTATCATCCTGTCGTCGAATTATGTGACCAAAGAACTGCAGGATTCTTTGGAAACAAATAGTGGACATCCTCTTCTCCACCCTGAGTTCTTGAAGGATTGATTTGCTGGTCCATTTGTCCATCCATCACATCCTGAACAATCTCCTATGTGTCCACATGTCAAAAGCGGCCCCCTTCAGTTCAGTTATTGCCCATATTTCAGCGCCATAGAGCAAAGCTGTGAACACCAGAGATTTCATCACACTCTGTTTAGTATACCTGGTTAGGGCTCGATCTTTCCAAATCACTGTCAGCTTCGATGCAGCTTCCCTACCCAGAACAATCCTACGTCGTATTACTGTGTGGAGCCACCCTGTTTCTGAACTACTGAGCCCAGGTAGACAAAGTGATCCATAGAACAGATTATAGAATGCATCTCTGTCTAACTACTTTACTTGGTTCAAAAGGACTTGAAACAGCTTTATCTCGTCTGATTCTTGCCTTTCTCTCAAAACAGAGACGACCAGAAACGCCCATTTCTGCTAATAAGCTCCACAGTTCTTTCCATCGACCACAGTCGAAAGCCTTACTGTAGTCCAAGAAACAAAAAACTAACTATCTATTGAATTCCCTACATTTCTCAATTAGCTGCCTGACAGTGACAATCTCTCTCATGTTCCTTTATTTTGCACAAATCTGGTGGAATTGATGTATCTAAGTAGGTTCTCAGGCGTTGTTGAATGTCATTTAGAAGACTCTTGCTGGCATGTGAAATTAATGAAATGGTTCTGTAGTTCACAACGCAATGAGTTTCCTTTCTTGTGAAACGGAATCATTAGCGACATGGTCCAGTCTTCTATCCATGTTACGTTATTGCATTTGCTGTTACATTTTTCATGCACAATTTTCAAACCAAAATCTCTAGATACTTTGACCATTTCAGCAGTAATGAGGTCAAGTCCAAGTCTTCCTTTATTTTTCAGTTTAGCTATAGCTTCTCAGACTTCTTCTTTTAAGATATTAGGTTCCATCTCTGCTGGAATGTTTGCGCTACCAAGTTTTCCGTTTTTATCCATGTACATGTTGTTGCAGTACGCTCTCCATTGATCAGGAGCTACTTCTATGTTGGTTATATGTGTGACACCTTAATCTTCTGTAACACATATTCCTGGTTTAAAGGACCTTGTTAGTTTCCTTATTTCATGGAACATTCTACATCTACGTCCATACTCCGCAAGCCACCTGACGGTGTGTGGCGGAGGGTACCTTCAGTACCTCTATCGGTTCTCCCTTCTATTCCAGTCTCGTATTGTTCGTGGAAAGAAGGATTGTCGGTATGCCTCTGTGTGGGCTCTAATCTCTCTGATTTTATCCTCATGGTCTCTTCGCGAGATATACGTAGGAGGGAGCAATATACTGCTTGACTCTTCGGTGAAGGTATGTTCTCGAAACTTTGACAAAAGCCCGTAACGAGCTACTGAGCGTCTCTCCTGCAGAGTCTTCCACTGGAGTTTATCTATCATCTCCGTAACGCTTTCGCGATTACTAAATGATCCTGTAACGAAGCGCGCTGCTCTCCGTTGGATCTTCTCTATGTCTTGTATCAACCCTATCTGGTACGGATCCCACACTGCTGAGCAGTATTCAAGCAGTGGGCGAACAAGCGTACTGTAACCTACTTCCTTTGTTTTCGGATTGCATTTCCTTAGGATTCTTCCAATGAATCTGAGTCTGGCATCTGCTTTACCGACAATCAACATTATATGATCATTCCATTTTAAATCACTCCTAATGCGTACTCCCAGATAATTTATGGTATTAACTGCTTCCAGTTGCTGACCTGCTATTTTGTAGCTAAATGATAAAGGATCTATCTTTCTGTGTATTTGCAGCACATTACACTTGTCTACATTGAGATTCAGTTGCCATTCCCTGCACCATGCGTCAATTCGCTGCAGATCCTCCTGCATTTCAGTACAATTTTCCATTGTTACAACCTCTCGATACACCACAGCATCATCTGCAAAAAGCCTCAGTGAACTTCCGATGTCATCCACCAGGTCATTTATGTATATTGTGAATAGCAACGGTCCTATGACACTCCCCTGCGGCACACCTGAAATTACTCTTACTTCGGAAGACTTCTCTCCATTGAGAATAACATGCTGCGTCCTGTTATCTAGGAACTCCTCAATCCAATCACACAATTGGTCTGATAGTCCATATGCTCTTACTTTGTTCAATAAACGACTGTGGGGAACTGTATCGAACGCCTTGCGGAAGTCAAGAAACACGGCATCTACCTGTGAACCCGTGTCTATGGCCCTCTGAGTCTCGTGGACGAATAGCGCGAGCTGGGTTTCACATGACCGTCTTTTTCGAAACCCATGCTGATTCCTACAGAGTAAATTTCTAGTCTCCAGAAAAGTCATTATACTCGAACACAATACGTGTACCAAAATTCTACAACTGATCGACGTTAGAGATATAGGTCTATAGTTCTGCACATCTGTTCGACGTCCCTTCTTGAAAACGGGGATGACCTGTGCTCTTTTCCAATCCTATGGAACGCTACGCTCTTCTAGAGACCTACGGTACACCGCTGCAAGAAGGGGGGCAAGTTCCTTCGCGTACTCTGTGTAAAATTGAACTGGTATCCCATCAGGTCCAGAGGCCTTTCCTCTTTTGAGCGATTTTAATTGTTTCTCTATCCCTCTGTCGTCTATTTCGATATCTACCATTTTGTCATCTGTGCGACAATCTAGTGAAGGAACTACAGTGCAATCTTCCTCTGTGAAACAACTTTGGAAAAAGACATTTAGTATCTCGGCCTTTAGTCTGTCATCCTCTGTTTCAGTACCATTTTGGTCACAGAGTGTCTGGACATTTTGTTTTGATCCACCTACCGCTTTGACATAAGACCAAAATTTCTTAGGATTTTCTGCCAAGTCAGTACATAGAATTTTACTTTCGAATTCATTGAACGCCTCTCGCATAGCTCTCTTCACACTACATTTCGCTTCGCGTAATTTTTGTTTGTCTGAAAGGCTTTGGCTATGTTTATGTTTGCTGTGAAGTTCCCTTTGCTTCCGCAGCAGTTTTCTAACTCGGTTGTTGAACCACGGTGGCTCTTTTCCATCTCTTACGATCTTGCTTGGCACATACTCATCTAACGCATATTGTACGATGGTTTTGAGCTTTGTCCACTGATCCTCAACACTATCAGTACTTGAGACAAAACTTTTGTGTTGAGCCAACAGGTACTCTGAAATCTGCTTTTTGTCACTTTTTCTAAACAGAAAAATCTTCCTACCCTTTTTAATATTCCTATTTACGGCTGAAATCATCGATGCCGTAACCGCTTTATGATCACTGATTCCCTGTTCTGCGTTAACTTTTTCAAATAGTTCGGGTCTGTTTGTCACCAGAAGGTCTAATATGTTATCGCCACGAGTCGGTTCTCTGTTTAACTGCTCAAGGTAGTTTTCAGATAAAGCACTTAAAAAAATTTCACTGGATTCTTTGTCCCTGCCACCCGTTATGAACGTCTGAGTCTCCCAGTCTATATCCGGCAAATTAAAATCTCCACCCAGAACTATAACATGGTGGGGAAATCTACTCGAAATATTTTCCAAATTATCCTTCAGGTGCTCAGCCACAACAGCTGCTGAGCCAGGGGGCCTATAGAGACATCCAATTACCATGTCTGAGCCTGCTTTAATCGCGACCTTCACCCAAATCATTTCACATTTCGGATCTCCGTCAATTTCCTTCGATACTATTGCACTTCTTACCGCTATAAACACGCCTCCCCCTTCACTGTTCAGCCTGTCTCTGCGGAATACATTCCAATCTGAGTTTAGGATTTCGTTACTGTTTACGTCTGGTTTCAGCCAACTTTCTGTCCCTAGTACTATATGGGCGTTGTGATCGTTTATTAATGAGAGCAGCTCTGGGACCTTTCTATAGACGCTCCTGCAGTTTACTATTAGCACATTAATATTGTTATTCCCTGTTGCATTTTGCCTACTCCTATCTTGCCGCGTCTCAGGAGGCGTCTTGTCGGGCCTAGGGAGGGGATTCTCTAACCTAAAAAAACCCCCATGTGCACTCCACACGTACTCCGCTACCCTTGTAGCCGCTTCCGGCGTGTAGTGCACGCCTGACCTATTCAGGGGGACCCTACATTTCTCCACCCGATAGCGGAGGTCGAGAAATTTGCACCCCAGATCTCCGCAGAATCGTCTGAGCCTCTGGTTTAAGCCTTCCACTCGGCTCCAAACCAGAGGACCGCGATCGGTTCTGGGAACGATACTACAAATAGTTAGCTCTGATTCCACCCCGCGAGCGAGGCTTTCCGCCTTCACCAATTCCGCCAACCGCCTGTACGAACTGAGGATGACCTCTGAACCCAGACGGCAGGAGTCATTGGTGCCGACATGAGCAACAATTTGCAGTCGGGTGCACCCAGTGCTCTCTATCGCCGCCGGTAGGGCCTCCTCCACATCTCGGATGAGACCCCCCGGCAAGCAGACAGAGTGAACACTGGCCTTCTTCCCCGACCTTCTCGCTATTTCCCTAAGGGGCTCCATCACCCGCCTAACGTTGGAGCTCCCAATAACTAATAAACCCCTCCCCCCGTGTGCCTGCTCGGACCTTGCTGAAGGAGCAGCCACATGTCCCCTCACAGGCAGAGCGGGCGTCTGGTCTCATTGAAGTCCCGAAGTTTCCCAATTCTCTCACATCTTTCATTGATGTAATTATTTTTGTCTCTTCAGCAGCTTCTCTACATTACCGCCGATAACTTGCGGTACCGCTGAGTTCCCTGCAATCCTCTCATCTTCAGTACTTTTCTGTCTCCGATGATTTGTGTGGTTCGTTAGTAAGCCAGTTATTTTTATTCTTGACTTTTTGGCTGTTTTTGACTTCTTCCTCAGACGTTTTAACAAATGTCTCCGTCAACAATCTACCATTCTCTGCAGATGTCATATTATCTGACTGGTCGAAAGTGTTTCTTGGACTCAATTGCTAAAATGCTACTTTCAACGTTTTTTTTCTAATATTATTGATTTTGGAGGTGCCCCTTCATATTTTTCGAGTTTAATTCTCAGTTCAAGACATAGGAGATGATGGACAGTAGCACAGTCGGCACCGGGAAGAGTCTTAATGTTTTTAACTGACAGTCTCCATATTGAGCCAATCAGTGAATGTCTGTCTCATTATTACATGTTCCTCCTGGTGAGGTCCAGTTGTAGAGTTTTCGTGGGTGGTGTTAGAAGCAAGTATTGGTTATAACAAACTTATTTTCCTGACATAATTGAATCAGTCGATCTCCAAGATCATTTATTTTACCTAAACCATGACAGTCAAGTACTTCGTTTGATAAGTCCCACTTTCCCAACTTATTATTAAAATCTCTATGCACTATGGTAACTTCCTTTTTGGCTATTGACTCTATGCAGTTGGAAAGGGACTCACAAAATTCTTCTAACTCTTCATTATCAGCTTTTGAAGCTGGTTCATATGTCAGGGTCTAGTGTTGAATTTCACTAGTATTATTCGGTCCCTGACAGGCCTGTACTCAGTCACTGCAGCATTCCGTCCCTTCTGTACTAACAAGGCAACACCATTGACAGACTTATTGACGGCCGCTGTGGCCGAGCGGTTCTAGGCGCTTCAGTCCGGAACCGCGTTGCTGCTACGGTCGCAGGTTAGAATCCTGCCTCGGGTATGGATGTGTGTGATGTCCTTAGATTAGTTAGGTTTAAGTAGTTCTAAGTCTAGGGGATTGATGACCTCAGATGTTAAGTCCCATAGTGCATGGAGCCATTTGAACCGTCTGATAGCCTTATTTGAGGCACCAGAAAAATATACTGTATTGCCATTGGCTGTTTCGAGGTGCCCAGTGCCTTCCTAGTGAGTCTCTGCTAATCCTAATATCCCAATTTTAGTTCGCTTGTATTCATTTTTCACAAACTGTAATTTTTAAATTTGGCATACACAATCCTTGTACATTCCAAGACGGATTCAGGGGTGTATTCCTTTTGATGCTCGTAGTTTCGCTTACGGCTGTCCCCCCGTCTGCTCCTCCCCCTCCCTCGGAGATCCGATTGGGAGGGTGTTCATGGGAAAGTCATGGTTCATCCTGGATAAAGACTTAGGACAAACGAAGTGCTCGTATTGGCAGGGTGGCTAAATTCCTGAAACAGGATTATCCTTTACTGGGATTGTAAGTTGTTCCTGCTTTCTGCCTAAAAGTAGCTCCGTATATACATGGAAAAAAAGGAAAACACGATTTTTTTTTCTATTTTTAAAATAATTCAGGATGAAGGGGTTAAAATGTCATGTATTCGAACAGGAGATGTTCAAAAAATGGCTCTGAGCACTATGGGACTCAACTGCTGAGGTCATTAGTCCCCTAGAACTTAGAAGTAGTTAAACCTAACTAACCTAAGGACATCACACACATCCATGCCCGAGGCAGGATTCGAACCTACGACCGTAGCGGTCTCGCGGTTCCAGACTGCAGCGCCAGAACCGCGCGGCCACTTCGGCCGGCCGAACAGGAGATGTTACTAGAAAAACTAGAAGTCCTATACAGATGATCCGGGGTCAAATTCTTGTTGGATGTGGGCCTATCTGTCCCATAGCAGCCATCTGTCATGAAATATAAGAGGTGCTCAATATCACCAGAAACTCCAACACATCCTTCACACCATACCAAAAGATCAATGACTCGTGGGAAAAACACCTGGATGCTCTCGGATTCTGTCACATGTTTGCGGTATAAGCTGCTGTAACATGTGGAATACTCCTTAGCCAGAGATGGAAGGGATTACAGTGAACGGCGGCGCCACGGTACTGACCTCCAGCACCAATTCGTCGCTCGTATAAGTTTTGTCTTAGCTAATCTTGTTTTGTAATCGCACTTGGACACACGCTGACGAATGTGTGTATGCGCGCATTGCCGCCATAATGTCTTGTACGTCTACATAAATAAAAATGTAAATGTTCGTTTGTTCGAAATCTTGTATCTCCGAAAGTTCATCTATTTCTTTGAAGTTTTGACACAACGTTTCATTAGTGTACGCGCTTGTTTTTGTATACCTACTGGGGCGCTTTTTAATGTGTACGTATTTATAATTTAATATATGCCTCATAGGGCCGAAAATGTCGAAAATCACCCGAAAGTAAGTAATAAACGTTGAGCATGTGATGTCACCAAACGACATACATCACTGCATGTGCAGCGGTTGGGCTTGTCGATCGTACACTCGCCGGGAGGGGGGACAGTGCTACACGTTCTCTGCTAGGGTACTCTGTATTCGTTCTTGCATTCTGCAGTGTGATACTGTAGTGCCCGCAGTAGTGGTAATACAAGACTACACTGAATCGGCTTGCATTTATGAAAACAGAGTATCATAGCGAAGTGATGCGTCGTACTGTCCCCTACTAGCGAGAGCGGCATCGACAACCCAAACCATTGCATGGGCATCGAAGTACATCTGCTGACCTCACACGTCCAACGTTTGCCATCTACTTTAGGAGTATTTCCCAACATTTTCAGCCCAATGTGTCTTATATTAAATAATTAAATACGCTAATAAGTATCACTACATAAATTTTGAGGGGTTGTAGAGGGTGTCCTGAGAAACAAATCGAGGGTAGAAACCGGTATCTGGAAACGTCATCCAACGACGCTGCTTTCCAAGGTTCCAGGGGGAAAAGAAACTGCAGACGGAAAATCGTCTCAGAAACCGTCATCCACCGAGGCATCACATCATCGCACTCATAGGAGAGAATGTCTTTCCACGCAGCAGATAGTTTCACCTTGGCAATCAATCGTAATCATTGAATAACAAGCAACTTTGCCAGAAATTCTGCCTACAGTCCGTCAGTATACAAATTCACGTTTGCTGCCGAAGTGGTGGCCTAGTGACAGGCGCAGGAGCCTATAACTTCGACTCTCTGTGGCGTCGTTGGATGAGCTTTCCACAAACGGGTACCTATCCTCGATTCGTTCCTCAAGCCGCCGTCTACAACCCCTCGAAATTCGTCGCAACATTTCTGGAACAGTCGTCCTTTGGAATTTTTATTGGCATATCTAGATTTCAGCTAACAACTAGCCATTCTCAATTTTGGTCAATGCATGTAATGCCTGTTGGTGTGGCTTTCTACACAGTTCCATGAACTGCGTACAAAGCCAGACCAACAGGCATCATAGGCACAGACAAAAAAAAAGGATAGTGCATTGAGAATGGCTAGTTGCTAGCTGAAATCTAGATCTGCCAATAAAGATTCCAAAGGACGACTGATAGCTGAAATCTATTATTTACAAATCAAAATAATGGTCGCTGCGTGCAACAGCTCCTGAATGGAGGGTAACCTGATTTCGGGGACACATCGTATAGAAAGGGAACAGTTGTTTGTCGGTAAGTAAACATTCGAAGTAAATCACTCAAGAAATTTTCGAGATTTTTGCTGTCAACGTGTTGCCTTTATGTATGTAAATTTTTTGGCTGATTTTCTTCGATTGTTTACGCAATACTCGAGTTAACATTTAGACGGACATAGCATGCATATTTTATTTTAGTTACGTAAATATGTAGCTAATAAGAAAAATGGTTAGCAAAAATCTCGAAAAATTCTTTACCGACCTATTTCGAATCCATACACGATACTCTAATAAACGTACGATGTTTATGCAAGATGGCGCTCCACCCCATATTGCTAGACACGTGAAAGATCTCTTGCGCGCGTCGTTTGGTGATGATCGCGTGCTCAGCCGCCACTTTCGTCATGCTTGGCCTCCCAGGTCCCCAGACCTCAGTCCATGCGTTTATTGGCTTTGGGGTTACCTGAAGTCGCAAGTGTATCGTGATCGACCGACATCTCTAGGGATGCTGAAAGACAACATCCGACGCCAATGCCTAACCACAACTTCTGACATGCTTTACAGTGCTGTTCACAACATTATTCCTCGACTACAGCTATTGTTCAGGAATGATGGTGGAAATATTGAGAATTTCCTGTAAAGAACATCATCTTTGCTTTGTCTTACTTTGTTATGCTAATTATTGCTATTCTGATTAGATGACATTTCGGACATTTTCTGAACTTTTGTATTTTTTTGGCATATCTAGTAATATCTGAACTCCCATGTAAATGTTTTTTAAAAAATGTCCTAATAATAATTTTTGTCATATAAAATAATTTCTAACAAGCATTCATTTCAATTTAAAGAATTTACTAATTTCTCTACTCCATGATCATTCCGATTGTTGCAAAAGAAAAATCAGTTGCTTCCTTTCATAAATGACCAATCTATGGGCCAGCATTGCACAGTGCTGTGCCGGAAAAATTTATTGTAAGAGCAGATATATTCGACAATTTTATTGAGGTAAGAATTTTTCCTTTTTGATTCAGAATGATCCTACAGGGCCATGTCGTTCAAAATTTACCAGGTTACTGAATTTATTTTTATTACGAGTTTTAGGAATTTTTCTGTTTCGAGCTTACATTAGATGAGAAAAGAATTTTGTGGATACAATAAATGGGAAACAAATTTTGTGTGGAGGTTAAATGTGAATGAATTTCTGTAGGGAGGTTATAAATGGGAACCAAATTTTGTTCTGAGGTTACACAAAAATTAGAATCATATTCATATTATTATTATTATTTATACAAAATTTTGTGGGGAGGTTACACTTGGCGACAACCGGCCAGGATCGGATTTCATTTGTGAATTTCTGAGAAGTAGTCATATATGTGCTCTTATTTACTTAAATGTAGTTTGCGTCTGGCGCAACGCATTTGCTAATTTGTCACTCTTTCTTTCACAGATCATCGGCAATTTATTGCTCTTTGTTGTAATTGTGTTTGTTCCATTTTTGCTTTGTCCTTGTTTCATTTCTGTGCTTAATTTTGATTTATGAAAAATGTCACGAAAAACTGTTAACAGTACATCGCGATGTGCAATGAGTGAAATAGCCGACTCGAATAATTTGACCGATAATACTTACGACATTCAGTGTAATAATGATGATCCCCTAATTACAGATAATCAGTGCCTACTGATCACTAGTATTGAGTTAAATCCTAATGATGGGCAAACAAATACAATTATGTCCACAGTAAATTTAACAATTGATGACGCAGCACGTTCTGTTACAATGAACGCTGCCCAGTTTGACACACCTAATTTGCAAAATTTGAATAGTGAACAGATAAATTTTTCTCACGATGATGAACACTGTAGTCAGAATACGTCAGATTTATTTGATTCCGAGGTAGTGACTAATAATGCACATCCAATTGGCGAACCTGTTCAAGAATCAGAGAATGCCCAAATGGTTACACAAAACGCCACAAAAGCAGATACACCATCACACAGCACAGAGAATACAGTAGCTAATTTTGGCATGGATCGAGTTATAGCATTAATGCTACAACTTAATGAAAATCTCAAACGACAAATTAATGAACATAATGAAAAACAAGATAACAATTTCAAACAGTTGAATGAAAAACACGACAACCTAAATGAACAGAACAAACAACTTAGTGAACAGATTACAGCCGTTGCCGCGCAATGTCATGATACTAAAGAACAATTACGTGAGGAAATTAAGGCTTGTGCTAGGAATAGTAGTGAAGAAATTAGATCTGTGGCTCAAGAATTAAATAATACACATGCAGCCACAACTAAATTATTTAGAGATGAAATTAGTGCAGTCGCTAAACAATGTTATGAAAACGCAACACAGTTACGTGACGAGTTTAAATTAATGTCAGCAGAACTTTCACGCACACTGGATGCGAAAGGAGACACGAAATTTGACCAACAGAACAGCCAAATTGACGAACGTTTTAATCACCACCTACAAAACAGTGAAACGCGTTACCGTAAATTTATACAGGAACAGAATAAAGTAAAGCAACAAGTCATGGAAACAATTACTGCACAGAGACAGGAAGATAAGCATAAATTGTTTACGAAAGCAAAAACATACGTAGACAACAATATTGCTACAGTATCAGACGAAATTAATACTATGAAACAGTTGAACACCGAATTGCATGATGAAATCTCTGATCTTAAAACAAAAACAGACACACACACAGTAGACTTTCAGACAGAGACCGATAGACTTGAACAATTAGAACTAATACAGGATCCCGATGCCATCAAAGCAGACGTTAAGAAATCTACGTTGGTGAAAGAGTATGGATTCTGCAAGAGTGTGGTGTTGACACATCATGCTGTCCACCACCTTGAACAATGGAGATGTTATTATGGTCCCACTGTTTGGTGTACCTAATGTACTACCAAATGATAACAATGAATATTAATACGACATTTCAGTGTCTTGGCTACACTGATTAATACTTCAGGGAAGAGAACTTCAGATGGTCTCACTTGGTGTTGTGCTTCTGTAGAGAGATATGGACTTTCAGTGCAGCTATGTGCAACCTACTATGCTACAACCACGATGCAATCCTTCCCTTTCCTATCCTAGTTCTTGTAAAATGGTAAAAAAATATATACAGTGCATGTGCACTTTATGTCATTTGTTAATATGTTTTGTACTCATTGCGTATACTAGTTCTAGTAAAATGGTGGAAATATATACAGTGCGTGTGCACTTTATGTCATTTGTTAATATGTTTTGTACTCATTGCGTATACATTTTGTCATTTCTTGACATGTTCTCTACTCAGTGCATGTGCACTCTATTTCATTTCATGTTCTGCACTTATATGTATGTGTATATACTCTATGACTGTAAACTTAGTTAATTAAGAAAAATTTGTTGCTCATGGCAAGTCCAATTGACTCACCATCGCTGCCAAATTTTTGCCCCCCCCCCCCCCCCCCCCCAGTGGAGGGTTATGTAAGAGGTCCGAGCAGATGTAAGGTTATGTAAGAGGTCCGAGCAGATGTAATTTTATGTAAGAGGTCCGAGCAGATGTAATGCAGATGTAATTTTATGTAAGAGGTCCGAGCAGATGTAATTTCGATGTATTGCTCATGCGCTGCCTGCGATATGCAAGGTATAAGAGAATCGCTGACTAGAGAGCAGTGTTGACTGCTGTAGGAACTGTGTAGCTGTAGCAGTAAGTTGTTGCTAGTCTGCGCTAGTCTGGAGTTTGCTCTGGTCTAGTATGGTGTATCATGTTGGCTGGCTGGTCGCGGTGCAGCGATGCCGGAGCCTGAGTATTATTGTAAGGTAAAAAGCAGCCTAGCGCATATGTAGTAATGTTATCTGAACTCCCATGTAAATGTTTTTTAAAAAATGTCCTAATAATAATTTTTGTCATATAAAATAATTTCTAACGAGCATTCATTTCAATTTAAAGAATTTACTAATTTCTCCACTCCATGATCATTCCGATTGTTGCAAAATAAAAATCAGTTGCTTCCTTTCATAAATGACCAATCTATGGGCCAGCATTGCACAGAGCTGTGCCGGAAAAATTTATTGTAAGAGCAGATATATTCGACAATTTTATTGAGGTAAGAATTTTTCCTTTTTTATTCAGAATGATCTTACAGGGCCATGACGCAGCACTGCTGTCGTCCAAAATTTACCAGGTTACTGAATTTATTTTTATTACGAGGTTTAGGAATTTTTCTGTTTCGAGCTTACATTAGATGAGAAAAGAATTTTGTGGGTACATTAAATGGGAAACAAATTTAGTGTGGAGGTCAAATGTGAATTAATTTCTGTAGGGAGGTTATAAATGGGAGCCAAATTTGTTCTGAGGTTACACTAAAATTAAAATCATATTCATTATCATTATTTATTCAATTATTTTGTGGGGAGGTTACAACAGATATTATTGTGAATCATGTACCGTCAAGAGCGACGTTCATCATTAATGGATTAAAGTTAAGTATCAAACGAATTATGTCCGGTTTCTGAATTCTCACTCCTTGTCATGTTCCAGACCTCACGTCAGTATAGTTCTTCCCTCCTCACGCTAGCCTGCATGAGCTAAAACGCGTGCATTTCGGCCTCCATTCGTAACACCGTGTTGGCTCTTCTGCTAACAGAAAATTGGCGACGAGGATGGGATAATGGTGTTCTTAACTATATGACATATGTCGTTGCGACTGCCCTGATTCATTGTGTAATGGCTTCGCCACAATCTCCAGATATACTGTCCAAATTTTATCGCTTACGGAATCAGCAGACGCAGGCATTACTGGATGCTCTTGGACAGCTCGTCCAGGATCAACGTGCAATGCAAAACGATGCGGCAGTCGCCGCTCCACCGCTAACGCAGCCACAACACGCAGTTGCACCGACCTTCAGACCTTTTGATGCTGCACTGGAAAGCTGGACGGAGTGGTCACGCGAATTTGGATTCCATCTCGCTGCCTACAGAATTCAAGGTAACGACCGGCAGCCTTTTCTTTTGTCGTCCGTCGGTGTGCAAACCTACCGTGTGATAGTTAAATTATTTGCCCAACGCGACATAGCAACTCTGTCCTACGAATAAATTTTGTCTGCATTAGATGCATATTTCAAACAATCAGTCAATGTAGTTGCGAAATGGTATACCCTCTTTCATACAAAACGTATGGCAGGCCAGACTAATCGGGAGTGCGTTGCAACCTTGCAAGGCCTTAGTAGGGATTGTGCTTTTGAGTGTCAATGTGGACTCCCATATTCAGATACTATGGTACGTGATGCAATTGCACAGAACGTTTCTGATGTTCGTATAACGGAACAGATTTTGAAACTCGTCAATCCCTCCCTTCAACAAGTGATGGACATATTGGATCGGCAGGACACACTTGACTTTGCTCAGGAATCATTTGAAACTTCGCCAGCCGTGCGTCAGGTTAACCGGCCCGCCGGGCGAGCTGCACGGAGCAGTAAACAGCCCTCGCGCCAGGTCACGCCCCTGCCACGTGTGCCACGATGGCAAGCAAATGCAGTGCTTAAATCATGCCCGCGGTGCGCTACTTAACATTCGCGTGAGAATTGCCCGTCACGCCAAACTATTTGCTTTTACTGTAATAAAAAAGGACATGTTCGGAGTGTTTGCCAGAAAAAGCTCAGATCGGAAGCTCCAAACCATTCCAGGCCCTTTGCTTCGCGCCGGAATCGGAATCGAACCAAGGATACTCAGGCTCGCGAAACTTCGCCCATGGAAATTCATGTCGTTCATTCCACTCTGCCCAGTGCCACTCTCACAGTGACTGTGTTCGTCCCACAAATAGTGTGCGTCGACATCGCCAGTGCTCCCGTCAAGTCGCAAGTGATTTTGTACCAGTGTCAGTTCACGTTGCACGAGACAGTCGCTCTTGTCGTCAGCAGGACAGTAAACTTTTTGTAGACTTGGCAAAGTGACACCATTCCAGCTTGATACCGGAGCTGCAGTTTCACTGATCAATCAAGAGACTAACAAACTGCTGGGCATACGTCCGTTGCGTGCCGCAAATGTTAAGTTAACTAGCCATTCAGATCAAGAGATCCCTGTGTTAGGACAGTGCAGCCTTTTTGCAACATACAAAGGACAAACAAAACTTGTGTCATTTTACGTCCTTCGTTCTTCTTCTGCAGTGAACTTATTTGGTTTCGATTCATTTCAGTCGTTTAACTTGTCTATAGTAAATCAGGTCCTATCAGTGAACCAGACTGTGCCTTCAGACAGTGTTTCTCGTCTATGTGACGAATTTGCAGACATTTTTGCACCGGGCCTCGTTTGTGCTAAGAACTATAAAGCACATTTGGAACTGAAAGTAAACGCGCAACCGAAATTTTTCAGAGCGCGCAATGTTCCCCACGCATTCCGTAATGAGATTGCAAAAACATTACACGATTTGGAATCACAAGGTGTAATTGAACGTGTGCAGGCTCCTCTCTGGGCATCACCCTTAGTAATTTTGCCAAAACTTTCGGGAAAATTGAGACTTTGTGTGGACTTCAAGGCAACAATGAATCCACAATTAGTGATTGCAACTCTTCCTTTACCCCGCCTGGAAGATCATTTTGACAAACTGTGCCCAGGCAAATATTTTTCGAATTTGGACCTAGCAGATGCGTACTTGCAAATACCGCTGGACGAAGAATCCCAGCGTGTTTTGGTGGTTAACACGCATCTTGGTTTATATCAATTCAAACGACTGCCATTCGGGTGTGCATCCGCCCCCACAATATTTCTGCAATATCTACAAACTTTTTGTGCGTCGGTCCCTACTGCAGCAAACTATCTGGACGATATTGTGATCTCCGGAAAGACGGAAGGAGAACATTTAGCCAATCTCAGAACATTATTTCAGGTCTTGCGACAAAATGGTCTTCGCTTACGGAAGGACAAATGTGTGGTTTTTGCTCGTGACTTGCGATACCTGAGACATGTACTCAATGCCCAAGGCATACATCCCAGTCCCACGCCCCTCCATGCCATACAAGACTTGCCTCTGCCACAGAATTTGAAGCAGCTACAGAGTGTGCTGGGAAAAATCAACTATTATCACCGATATGTGCCGCACGCCTCTTCCATTTCAGCTCCGCTTCATCGCTTACGCCGCAAAGGTGTTCTGTTCGTCTGGACGACGGAATGCGAACGCGCCTTTCGCCGGTTGAAATCGGCGTTGATTTCCAATACATGCCTTACGCCATTCGATCCCCGGAAGCCCCTTTTGTTGATGGCGGATGCATCTGATTTCGGGATCGGTGCTGTGCTTGCGCACAAAGATGGCTCGCACGATCGCCCTATTGCCTTTGCGTCCAAATTGCTCTCGTCTGCGCAAAGAAATTATTCACAGATCGAGAAAGAAGCATTGGCTCTCGTATTTGGAGTTACAAAGTTTTATGACTTCTTGTATGGTCGTCACTTTACCATAATCACAGGCCACAAACCTTTGACATCGCTTTTTCATCCGTACAAGCCTGTACCTCCACGTACAGCTCAGAAATTCATTCGCTGGTCTATTTTCCTCTCGCAGTACCGCTACGATATCTTGTATCGGTCCACTGCTCAGCACGGAAACGCCGATGCGTTGTCCCGTTTGCCTGTTGCTGAGGATAGGGCATTCGATTCCTCCGAACTTGCTTGCATTTTCATTGATTCGTGGTCGTGCGGTAGCGTTCTCGCTTCCCACGTCCGAGTTCCCGGGTTCGATTCCCGGCGGGATCAGGGATTTTCTCTGCCTCGTGATGGCTGGGTGTTGTGTGCTGTCCTTAGGTTAGTTAGGTTTAAGTAGTTCTAAGTTCTAGGGGACTTATGACCACAGCAGTTGAGTCCCATAGTGCTCAGAGCTATTTTTTGTTCTGATAATGATCAGTCCAGGGTCGTGGTACCACGTTCGTTACAGTCCTCTGTCTTAAAGCTTCTGCACTAAGGACATTGGGGTATAGTGAGAATGAAACAACTTGCTCGTCGGCACTGTACTTGGTTCGGAATCGATGCTGCGTTTACGAATATGTGCTCTTCTTGCACGGTGTGTGCCGAACAACAATCAGCACCACTGCAGAAATTTTTGGCATGGCCAAAAACCACTTTCCCTTGGCAACGCTTAGACATCGATTTTGCTGGACCATTCTGGAATGCTCGATGGTTGGTTGTGATAGATTCATTTAGTAATTTTCCTTTTGTTGTCCAACTGTCTTCCACGACATCATCTGCCACCATCCAAGCGTTATCTGCTATCTTTTGCATTGAAGGTCTTCCACAGACAATTGTTTCCGACAATGGCCAACAATCCATGTCCGCAGAATTTTTCATTCTGCAAGGACGATGGTATTCAACATCTGACGTCCGCGCCGTTTTCGCCACAGTCCAACGGTGCCGCTGAACGATTGTTCAGGACTTTCAAGTCACAGATGTTGAAGTTGAAAGAATCGCATTCTCGGGAGGACGCGTTATTGCTGTTTTTGTCCTCGTATCGCTCTCAGCCCCGGGATGGTCGCTCGCCGGCTGAGTTGCTCCACGGTCGTCATCATCGCACCTTGATGTCTTTGCAACATCCGCCGCATCAGGTTTCTGTGCAGTGGCAGACGCCTGCTTTTGCCCCAGTCGACGTTGTCTACTACCGCCACTATCGAGGTTCACGGCGTTGGCTGGAAGGGCGCATTCTTCGCTGCCTCGGACGCGCTATGTATCTGGTTTTGGGGGCCTCTGGTGAGGTGCGTCGGCATCTCAATCAGCTGCGCCTCTGTCGTCGCACGGGCTCTGTCGCTCGCCGTCTGCTTTCAGCGACGGTGCCGTCCGGTCAGCGCCCCGGGGCCCATCTACTGGCTCGCCTCAGCCCCAGGTGTTACCGACGCTGCCTTCCATTTTGCCCCATGGCGACGCGCCGCCGCCGCCGCCTGTTCTCCCGCCGGCGACGCCCGCAGTTAACGCGTCGCTGCAACCGCCGGGCGCCTCCCTGGGTCACGCGCCGCCGATCAGTCCCCGTGACCAGTTGCCCTCCGACATGGAACTCTTGCCCGCTCCAGACCATATGTCGTCTTCGCCGGTCGGGTGGCCCAGCCCGATGGAGGTCGACCCTTCGGCCCCTCCTGTCTCTCTACGGGCGCATACACCGCATGTAGGCGTGCACCCTGGAGTAGGTTTTCAGGCGTTGCCTAGCTCCCCGCGGTCCGTATGACAGGGTGCGGGTGGCACAGCCTCGCCTGTTGTTAGGCTCCCCACCTCGTCGCACACGCTAACATGGGTCCTCCCCACGGCGGGCGGAGGCCTTATACCACAACCGTCCGCATATTTGCGGGGGAGGAATGTGGTGTCACCGCCAGACACCACACTTGCTAGGTGGTAGCCTTTAAATCGGCCGCGGTCCGTCAGTATACGTTGGACCCGCGTGTCGCCACTATCAGTGATTGCAGACCGAGCGCCGCCACACGGTAGGTCTAGTCTAGAGAGACTCCCTAGCACTCGCCCCAATTGTACAGCCGACTTTGCTAGCGATGGTTCACTGTCTACATACGCTCTCATTTGCCGAGACGACAGTTTAGCCTAGCCTTCAGCTACGTCATTTGCTACGACCTAGCAAGTTGCCATATTCAGTTACTATAATTACTTCAAGAATGTATTCTGAAAAGATAATATTGTGAATCATGTACTGTCAAGAGCGACGTTCATCATTAATGGATTAAAGTTAAGTTTCAAACTACTTACATCCGCTTTCTGAATTCTCATTCCTTGTCATGGTCCAGACCTCACGTCAGTATAGTTCTTCCCTCCTCACGCTAGCCTGCGTGAGCTAAAACGCGTGCATTTCGGCCTCCATTCGTAACATGGTGTTGGCTCTTCTGCTAACACGAAAGGGGGGACCATGCACGGCAGTCATACATGATACACCTGACGTAGCACACTAGGACTTCCACTTGTTTGGATCATTAAAGGATGCCATTCGTGCAAGAGATTTTGAGGACGATGAGGAGGTGATTCACACAGAGAAGCACTGGCTCCGCCACCAGGACAAGGATTGGTACCGACAGGGCGTAAACGCCCTTGTTTCGTGCTGGAGGAAGGCCATAGAACGGGATGGAGATTACCTGAAAAAAATAGGGTGTGTAGATAAAACACCATTCTTTCGTGTGTATGTTTCTCATTATGTTCAATAAGGAACTGTTGAAGCAAAAAAATGCGGTGCATTACTTTCTGGGCAAACCTCTTACTTTTTAGAGAAATTCAGTTAATGTGTTTGGTTTACAGCTCTTCTCAGTACCACCTGATTTTTCACTCCGTGTATTCAGCTTATTCTTTCGTTCATTTTATCATTTAAATTTTTGGCGGATTGATTGTATTAAATGCTTTAATTATCGCTTACAATGAACATTACAGCAACCCTGCAGATTAAGACGTGGCCAGCTCTTATATATTCCTAACGAATACTTGTTTTGGCGACTTAATGCAATGCTTGAGAGTTGCTGACTCCTAGGTTACAATAGTGGATTAGCCATCCTTTCATCAGAAGCACCGATGTGTTCTGCACTTGTGTGTATGTGTGTGTGTGTGTTTGTGTGGACAGATTACGGTACTGAGTTCCCCGCTGTTATACATGCGTAATCAGTTTACTTGCGTGCAAGCCATGTTTATTGAAACGGTGCACGTTTGTGCTGCAGCAGCGCACCGCATTCGCGTCTCGTCACGACTGGATAAGAAACTGCCGCTCTCCTGTAACTGGTTCTAATGGTTCGGCGCAGTGCAGTGCAGTGGGCCAGGGGGCGGGGTACGTGCGGGCTGGGGGTCCCCGGAACCTAAACAGAAAATGTAATATCGGCGATGCAGCTCACCGGTAATCCAGTTAGCGCCGGCTACAAGCACCCGGCGAAATGAACGAGGCAAACGCGCCAGGCTTCGTTAGGCAAACATGTAACCCCGTAGACTTGCGGTGCATTTCCGGGTCGCGCGTTAATTGCGAATCGGATTTGGTGTGTGGCGGGCAGCGCGCCCGCGGGGGCGGCGGCGGGGGCGGGCCGCACAAATGAAGGCTCCTCCGTCCGCGGTCCGCCTACGCTTCCCACACTGACTCGCCCCCGCACCCCCTCCCCCCGCTAATGACGTTCGGTAATTACTCGGCCGCTGCTTTCACTGGGTGCCGGCGCTTCGAGTGGCAGCTCGGCTGGGCACCCACTACGCTGTCCCGGAGATCTCTGCAGCGATTCTGGGTCGAGCTATTCCCGAAGTTCCGTGCCGATATGTTCGGGCGGAAATTTTAAATGACCGACACGGATTATTTAGGACACAAGAAAATGTCTAGTTTACTAAAACGTCCACGTTAAGAGAAACAAAAATGTATCATATACGTAAACAGAAACGAAAATTCAGATGTAAAGAAGAACAGCAGTCGGTCGCAGGATCCCTAATTTACTGCAGATCTATAGTTTGACCACAGCATAGTCATCACTGGTGCATTACGAGAAGACTCATACAGGCATAATCATGTCAGAGAAAGAACACATAACAACTGACGCCAGCATTTACACAACAGAAAGAAAAAAAAATATTTCTGCTATGCAGATGCTGCCATCTATGGAAGAGAAACGTGGACGATAAATACTTTAGACAAAAAGAGAATAGAAGCTTTCGAAATGTGGTGCTACAGAAGGATGCTGAAGATTAGGTGGGTAGATCACATAAATAATGAGGAGGTACTGAATAGAATTGGGGAGAAGAGAAATTTGTGGCACAACTTGGCTAGAAGAAGGGATCGATTGATAGGACATATTCTGAGGCATCAAGGTATCACCAATTTAGTATTGGAGGGCAGCAGCGCGGAGGGTAAAAATCGTAGAGGGAGACCAAGAGATGAATACACTAAACAGATTCCGAAGGATGTAGGTTGCAGTAAGTACCGGGAGATGAAGAAGCTTGCACAGTGTAGAGTAGTATGGAGAGCTGCATCAAACCAGTCTCTGGACTGCAGACCACAACAACAACATGCAGATGTTCAAAAAATGTTCAAATGTGTGTGAAATCTTATGGGACTTAACTGCTAAGGTCATCAGTCCCTAAGCTTACACACTACTTACCCTAAAGTATCCGAAGGACAAACACACACGCCCATGCCCGAGGGAGGACTCGAACCTCCGCCGGGACCAGCCGCATAGACCACTCGGGTAATCCCGCGCGGCCATGCGGTTGGCTTCAAATGGCTCTGAGCACTATGGGACTTAACTTCTAAGGTCATCAGTCCCCTAGAACTTAGAACTACTTAAACCTAACTAACCTAAGGACATCATCCATGCCCGAGGCAGGATTCGAACCTGCGACCGTAGCTGTCGCGCGGTTCCAGACTGCAGCGCCTAGACCCGCTCGGCCACTCCGGCCGGCCCATGCGGTTGCTAGCGTCAATTGTCACATGTTTTGTTCTGACATTGTTATGCCCTTGCGACTCTTCTGATAACGCAGCGATGATTATGTTACCGTTGATATCTAGAACTGCAATAAATGACGGATTGTGCAACTAACTGCTGTCGTTCTTTACGTTTGAATATTCAACTGTCGCTGCGGCAGCCAATACATTCCAGTTTATTTAAGAAACGAAATTATTATATTTGCATGTCGCGTTTCGCCTTTGTCAAAAATATCGATTATTCTTTATAAATAATGTTGGCTGAACTAAACTTTTTGAAATATTTAAGGTAGTGGAGTAAGAATAAGGGAGCGAAATATTACTTACATCTTGTGCAGACTCCAAAGCTAGAATATGAAGCGGAAGTGGTGGCTGAGATTGGAGTGTGACATGGTTGTAATGTTTCCCCAATCCAAGCAGTAAATGAAACCAAGGAGAAATTTGCCCGCACGGTTGGCCGTGCGGTCTAACGCACGGATTTCCGGGCGGGAAGGAGCGCCTGGTCCTCGGCACGAATCCGCCCGGCGGATTTGTGTCGAGGTCAGGTGAGCCGGCCAGTCTGTGGATGGTTTTTAGGCGCTTTTCCATCTGCTTTGGCGAATGCGGGCTAGTTCCCCTTATTCCTCCTCAGTTAAACTATGTCGGCGATTGCTGCGCAAACAAGTTCTCCACGTACTAGTACACCACCATTACTCTACCACGCTAACATAGGGGTTACACTCGTCTGGTGTGACACGTTCCCTGAGGGGGTCCACCGGGGGCCGAACCGGGTTCGGTGTGGGGTGGCGGTGGGGTGAAATGGATTGCGGTAGTCGTCGTGGGGCTGTGGACCACTGCGGCTGCGGCGGGGACGGAGCCTCTCTGTCGTTTCTAGGTCCCCGGTTAACATACAATACAATGCATTCAAGGAGAAATTTTGAATAGGAATTAAAGTTCAGGGAGAACAAATAAAAACTATGAGTTCTGCCGGTGTAATTCTGTGAGAGACGACAAAGGATTTGGAAGGGCATTTGAACCGAATGGAATGTGTCTTGAAATGACGTTATATGATATGTTGGTAGGTTGGTTGATTCATGGGAGGGGACGAAACAACAAGTCATCGTCCCATCGGATTAGGGAAGGATAGGGAAGAAAGTCGGCCGTGCCCTTTTTAAGGGAACCGTCCTGGTGTTGCCGGGAGCGATTCAGGGAAATCACGGAAAACTTAAATCAAGGTGGTCGGACGCGTTTTCTAACCGTCGTCCTCCCGAGTGCGAGTCCAGTATGCTAACCGCAGCACCCTCTCGCTCGGTGTTTATAACATGTCAACAAAGGCAAAACACGGGTAATAGAATATAATCGAATTAAAACAGGCGATGCTGAGGAAATTACCTTTGGAAATGAGAAACAAAAACTAGTAGGTGCGTTTCACTGTTTGGACAGCAAAATAACTGATGAGGAGAGTGGAGAGGATATAACTTGCAGATTGGCACTAGCAAAAAAAAAAAAAAAAAAAACGCTTCTGGAAAGGAAGAATTTGTTAACATTGATTGTACACTGAAGTCTTAGGAAGTATTTTCTGAAGCTATTTATTTGCAACATAACCTTGTACGGAAGTAATATTTCAGAACAAATGAAAATTTGTGCCGGACCGGGACTCGAACCCATATTTCCCGCTTCTCGCGAGCAGTTGTCTTAACAACTTCGACTACCCGTGCAATTTTCCAGGAGGAGCCAGAATCTCCATTTGTCTCGGTGTCTTCACTCCTTTGTGCTCACACTACATTATCGTGATTCCCCAAAGGGCCGCATGGTAAGACAGTTTTCTCTCGCCATTGTCTTGCCATTTTTTGTCTTTATTTTTTTTTTCTTTATTGAGGCCTCAGTCTTCTGTACCACGGAAGTTCTTCTCTGATGTCTTAACAGATGTCATGTCATTCTGTCCCTTCTTCTTGTCAACGTTTTCGATATGTTCATTTCCTCACCGATTCTGCGGGGAACCTCCTCACGCTTTACCTTTATCACTCCACCCAGTTTTCAACATTCGTCTGTAGCACCACATCTCAAATGCTTCGATTCTCTTCTGTTGGAGTTTTCCCACGGTCCATTTTTCACTACCACACAATCTGTGATCCAACCGCACATTCTCAGAGAATTCTGCCTTGCTGTGGCATGAGATACTGTAGTGCAATCTGAGGCACTGCGTTGACGGTCAACTGCCCTACTGAATCAACAATGAACTCGTAAAATGCGGGAATCACGATAATATAGTCTGAGCACAAGGGAGTGGAGACACCAGGACAGATGGAGATTTGGACCGTCCCTGGAGGCGTGCTCGGATAGCCGTAGTAGTTACGACGACCCGTTCGCGACAAGCGGTAAATCCGGATTCTTGTCCCTGTCCGGTACGAATTTTCATGTGTACTGAAATACTCTACAGCTGATGCGGAACCATGATTGCAATTTTGCGAATTCATTCATAATTCAATACGGCTGCTAATTGTCAACGTAGTGTGTCACACTGCACTACAGACTGTTAACGAAGATTCGAGAACGAGCTTTAAGTGAGGAATCTAGGGACATGCTACAGCTCCTTAAGTGTCACTCTCGTAGGCAATGCAAAAATATGATTAGACCAATTAGAGAACGAGCAGCGGTGTTTAAGCACTCATTTCTCCAGCGATCCAAAACCGAATGGAACGGTAAGAATCGCTAATAAGCGAATCAGAGAGAAGTACCCTCTGCCATGCACTTCACACTGGTTTGAATAAATGTAAATGAAGGAGGAGGTATATTTGGAGAAGACTCGGAGGCACAGGAAGACTCCACCTAGATTACAGCATGGTCAGACAGAGATTTCGAAAGCAGATACTGGTTATTTCGCTAAGGCTGTGGGTATCGCGGTAAAGAATACCAGGGTAGGTAGTTCAATTGAAGAGGATGGATATCTACGAAGAGTGACGTCATACAGGTGGGAAAGACGAATACGGACACAATGAAGATAACTCCGACGAAATCTTGGGTAGCAGAAGAAAAACTTCAGTTCGTCGACGAAAGAAAGAAGCACAAAAATCTTCGGGGAAACCCAGGGATACCACAGAAAAATGAATCCCTTGGGAATGAAATAAATAGTAAGCTTAGGGAAGCCATGGTTAAATGGCTGTAGGAAAAATATGAAGATAAAGAAATGACCTTCGGAAGGACGGATTCAACATGCAGAAAAATCAGAACAATGTTGTGTGAAACTATAAGTGAGGGTGGTAAGATCAAGGCTGCAATGGACATTCGGCTGTTAAATGCAGAGTAGAGGCCGCGTAGGTGAAAAGAATACATTGAAGGCGCTTGCGACGATGAAGATTTATCTGATGACGTGATGGAAGAAGAAACTGGAGTCGATATGGAAGACATATCAAATCCAGTATTAGAGTCAGACTTTAAAACAGCCCTGGAAAAACTGAGAACATACTAGGCAGAATTCCGTCGGAATTCCTAAAATCACGGGGGGAATTGGCAATCAAACTACAATTCAAGATGGCGTGTAGAATATATCAGGCTGGCGATGTAGAATGAGACGTTGGGAAATATAACATTCTCATAATTCTGAAGATAGCAAGAGAAGTTTGAGAACTATCGCACAATTAGTTTATTGCTCCTGCATTCAAATTGCTGACAAGAATACATTGAAGAGCCAAAGAAACTGGAAAACTTGCCTAACATCGTGATAAGGCCCCGTGAGAGCACAGACGTTTCGCAACACGACGTGGCATGGCCCGACTAACGACTGAAGTAGAGCTGGAGGGAACTGTCCAAAATTCGATGGGGGTGGAGATCTCTTCTGAACAACTCGTTGCAAGGCATCCCAGATATGCTTTATAATGTTCGTGTCTGGGGAGACTGGTGGTCATCGGAAGTGTTTAAACTCGAAAGAGTGTTCCTGGAGCAACTCTGTAGCAATTCTGGACGTGTGGAGTGTCGCATTGTCCTGCTGAAATTGCCCAAGTCCGTCGGGATGCATGATGTACATGAATGGATGCAGGTGATCAGACAGGATGCTTACGTACGTGTCACGTGTCAGAGTGGTATCTAGATGTATCAGGGGTCCCATATCACTCTAACTGCACACGCGTCACACCATTACAGAGCCTCCACCAGCTTGAACAGTCCCCTGCTGACATGCAGGGTCCATCGATTCATGAGGTTGTCTCCATACCCATACATGTCCATCCTCTCGATACAATTGGAAACGAGACTCGTCCGGACAGGCAACATGTTTCCGGTCATCAACAGTCCAATGTCGGTGTTGACGGGCCCAGGCGAGGTCTAAAGCTTTGTGCCGTGCAGTCATCAAGGGTACGCGAGTGGCCCTTCGGCTCCGAAAGCCCATATCGATGATGTTTCGTAGAATGGTTCGCACGCTGACACTTGTTGATGGCCCAGAATTGAAATCTGCATGCATTTGCGGGAGGATTGCACTTCTGTCACGCTGAACGATTCCCTTCAGTCGTCGTTGGTCCCGTTCTTGCAGGATCTTCCTCCGGCCGCAGCGATGTCGGAGATTTGATGTTTTACCTGATTCTTGATATTAACGATACACTCGTGAAATGGTCGTACGGGAAAAATCCCCACTTGATCGCTACCTCGGAGATGCCGACCATAATACCACGTTCAAACTCACTTAAATGTTGATAACCTGCAATTGTAGCAGCAGTAACCGATCTAACAACTGTGCCAGACACTTTTTGTCTTATATAGGCGTTGCCGACCGCAGCACCATATTCTGCCTGTTCACATACCTCTGCATTTGAAAACGCATGCCTATACTAGTTTCTTTGGCGCTTCAGTGTAGTATACAGAAGAATGGTAAAAAATGAGGACCTGGTAGAGGACGATTAATTTCGCTTTAGGAAAAATAAAGGTACCAGAGAGGCAGTTCTGAATCAGTGTTTGATAGTGGGAAGAAACGTGAAGAAAAGTCAAGATACGCTCTTAGGATTTATCGAGGTAGAGGAAACTCTTGACAAGTGTGAAATGAGGCAAGATGTTCGAAATTCTGAGAAAAGTAAGAGTAAACTATAGAGAAAAGCGGGTAATATGCAATATGTACTTGAACCAAGAGGAAATTTGGATGACCCAGAATGAAGGGGTCAGATTAAAAAGGATGTAACATAGGGAGGAAGCCTTTCGCCCTTAATGTTCAATCTATACATGGAAAAAGCACTGAAGGAAATAAAAAGAAGCTTCAAAGATGAGATTAAAATTCGGGGGAAAGGATGTGAATTACAAGATTCGCTGATAACATTGCTGTTCTCAGTGAAAGTGAAGAAAGAGCTACAGAATCTGTTGAGTGGAATAAACAGTCTACTGAGTATGGAATACGTAATGAGAATAAACCGGAAAAGAGCAAACTAATGAGAGCATCGAGAATCTTAGCATCAAAATTGGTAAGTATGAAATAGACGGAGTTAGGGAATTCCGCTACCATTAAAGAAAATAAACCAAGCCGGATGAAGCAAGGATGACATAAAAGGGGACTAGAACAGGCAAAGAGGGCATTCCTGACATATCGACGTCAACAAGTTTCAAATAAAGGCCTTAATTTTAGGAAGAAATTTCTGAGAAAGTACGTTTGGTGCACAGCATCGTATAGTAGTGAAACATGGACAGTGGAAAAAGTGGATCGGAACAGAATCGAACCTTTTGCATGTGGTGCTACAGAAGGATGTTGAAAATTCAGTCGAGTCATAAGATAAGGAATGAAGAGACTTTCCGTGGAACCAGTGGGGAAAGGAATGTTTGGTAAACATTAAAAAAATGAAGGGATTGGATCCTAGGACATGTGTTACGACATCAGAGAGTAACTTCTATGGTACTAGAGGGAGCTGTAGGGGCTAAAAACTGTAGAGGAAGGCAGAGACTGAAATGTATCCAGCATATAATTGAGTACTTAGGTTCCATGTGCTACTCTGAAATGTTGAGGTTGGAGAGGAATTCGTGGCTGGTTGCATCGAACCAGTCAGAAGACTGATGATCGATCAATAAAGTAGTCGATTTCGCAGTAATCATTTATTTGATAATGATGACAGAAGTCTGCCTTTATGCTGGCCGTCTTCAGATCTTACTCATTGTAAATATATGAAGAGTGGCCAATGAAATAGGGAAGTCGGAAAATAACAAAGTGTGTGCAAAAGAGAAAAGAAGACCAACAACAGTTAAAACAACGTAGCAGTTACCCACACTGCTGCAGCCGGCGATGCACGGAACGTTGTGAGATCACACTCGTTTACTGCTGCTGATGGCAATCTGCTATGGGTTCACTAGGGTGAAAAACGCCTGATTATGCCGCATGGTATCAGCCTCAGCCGAAGCGCAATGACGTACGTAAGATGAGTTCAGATGAACGCATGAAATATGAAAGAAAATATAAAAGTATTTGTACAACAAATAACTATATCATTTCGTTGATAACAGTCGTGTAAGCTTAAAAGATTAAAACAGCCAATGTCATATGCTGTATGATAACTGACCGGCGCATGGTTGCATTGGTACGCCTAGCGACGATCAGTTATCATACAGCGTATGACATTGGGACGCAGTTTCCATTAGAAATTGTCGTCAAGATGGCTGCTGGTAGTTAGAAATGTACGAGAAGGACGACGTATGTTGATATGAGGATGGTATGTGGTTATCGACATGCACCGGTCCAGAGTAGCCATCAGCAGTACTAGATGACTGTGGTTTCACGCGGGTGTTCCATTCACTGCCGGCTACAGCCTTATGGGTAAATGCTACGTTATTTCAACTCTTGTTGGTCTTCTTTTCTTTCTTTTTTCGCACACTATGTTGTTTTCTGACTTCCTCACTTAATGTGGCGCACTTTAAATCTTTACAGTGCGATAGATGTGAAGATGGCCAACGTAAGGGCCGGAACCAGTAATCGATTTAAGTAAATGATTGTTGGAATCTTGACTGTTTCATAAATTGATAATTTATAATAAATTACTCTCAAATCTCCAAACCATGGAGTCTAAAATTAAGGAGACCGATGATTGGTTCAAATGGTTCAAATGGCTCTGAGCACTATGGGACTTAACATCTGAGGTCATCAGTCCCCTAGAACTTGGAACTACTTAAACCTAACTAACCTAAGGACATCATATACATCCATGCCCGAGGCAGGATTCGAACCTACGACCGTAGCGGTCGCGCGGTTCCAGACTGTAGCGCCTAGAACCGCTCGGCCACCTCGGCCGGCGAGACTGATGACGCAGAAACAAGAAAAAGTATCTTTGTACTCCAAGATTGGGGAGTAGGAGCAGAGTGGAGAAGAAAGCTGCATCTATTAGGTGTAAAACTTTGTTTCCGCCGTTTTCTCTCGAAGTTCGGGGCTTTATTGTGCAAAACGTACAAAAAAATTATGATTCGTAGTATTTCCCATCGCTGGCCACTACAGTCTCCCTCCTTTCGGACAGCATACGAATCCCGTGGCAGAAGAACTGGGCGTCGTTTGTGGGGGGTCCATGAATCGATTCAATTTTGCACTTGTTCATACGATCGGAAGTGCTGGTAAACCAGACTGTATGCCACTGATCGAAAAAGGTGCTAGTCAGAGAGACCAACGTATGGAGAATACGGCGGGAGGGATAGGACTCCTCATTTCAACGTTTCCATGTATATTTTGACGGGATTTGCGACATGGAGTCGAGCACTGACCTGCTTCAAAATGACCTTCATGTGTCTATAGCTGTACTGTCGCCGATTGTGTTTCAGTGCTGGGCTCGAACGCATCAGTTGCTTTCGATAATGATGTCCTGTGACTGTTTTCGTCTGTTTCAGTAGCTACGAAAACGTTCTGTCTTCCACCGCCGTGCCGGTCTTCGACAGCAAAATCACCGTTCTTAAGGCGTTGAAAACATTCTCTGTACGTTCTCCCACTAATAGTTCCCACACCATTGGTCTTACCCAGCATTTTAAGAGCCACTACCGCAGATTTATTCATATTAAAGCAGAAATTAAAACTTCCCGCAAATGGCGAGAAATGGGTACGTAAATTGACGTATTTAATCGAGAATAACCTTATGATGCATCACAAATCGACTAATATTTTTATGGCATTATGTTTACAGATGCCTAAGCTTATTGTATCACATCTATGACTAACCACTTGCCGCTACTGCCGTCTATTTCAAAACGGCGGAAGCAAAGTTGTAAACCTAATACATCTATACTTTTTTATTGTTTTTTTTTTTTTTACGCTGAGGTGACAAAAGTCATGGAATAGAGATGTGCACTTACACAAATGGCTGTAGTATCGGTGCTCAAGGTATAAAAGGGAGTGCATTAGCGAAGCTGGCATTTGCAGTCAGGTGATTCACGTGAAAAAGTTTCCGACGTCAATATGACCTCACTGCACAACGGGAATTAACAGGCTTTGAACGCGAACTGGTAATTGGAGCTAGAGGCATGGGACTTTCCACATCGGAAATCATTAGGAAATACACCACTGGCCATTAAAATTGCTATACCAAGAAGAAATTCAGATGATAACGGGTATTCATTGGACAAATATATTATACTAGAACTAACATGTGATTACATTTCCACGCAATTTGGGTGCCTAGATCCTGAAAAATCAGTACCCAGAACAACCACCTCTGGACATAATAACGGCCTTGATACGCCTGGGCATTGAGTCAAACAGAGCTTGGATGGCGTGTACAGGTACAGCTACCCATGCAGCTTCAGCACGATACCACAGTTCATCAAGAGTAGTGACTGGCCAGTTGCTCGGCCTCCATTGACCAGACGTTTTCAGTTGGTGTAGAGATCTGGTGACTGTGACCGAGACGTGTAACCAATGGCATCTCATATTATCACGCCGGGTGATAAGCCAGTATGGCGATGACGAATACACGTTTCCAATGTGCGTTCACCGCGATGTCGCCAAAAACGGATGCGACCCTCATGATGCTGTAAACAGAACCTGGATTCATCCGAAAAAATGACGTTTTGCCATTCGTGCACCCAGGTTCGTCGTCGAGTACACCATCGCAGGCGCTCCTGTCTGTGATGCAGCGTCAAGGGTAACCGCAGCCATGGTCTCCGAGCTGATAGTCCATGCTGCTGCAAACGTCGTCGAACTGTTCGTGCAGATGGTTGTTGTCTTGCAAACGTCCCCATCTGTTGACTCAGGGATCGAGACGTGGCTGCACGATCCGTTACAGCCATGCGGATAAGATGCCTGTCATCTCGACTGCTAGTGATACGAAGCCGTTGGATCCAGCACGGCGTTCCGTCTTACCGTCCTGAACCCACCGATTCCATCTTCTGCTAACAGTCATTGGATCTCGACCAACGCGGGGAGCAATGTCGCGATACGATAAACCGCAATCGCGATAGGCCACAATCCGACGTTTATCAAAGTTGGAAACGTGATGGTATGCGTTTCTCCTTCTTACACGAGGCATCACAACAACGTTTCACCAGGCAACGCCGGTCAACTGCAGTTTGTGTATGAGAAATCGGTTGGAAACCTTCCTCATCTCAGCACGTTGCAGGTGTTACTACCGGCGCCAGCCTTGTGTGAATGCTCTGAAAAGCATTTGCATATCGCAGTATCTTCTTCCTGTCGGTTAAATTTCGCGTACGTAGCACGTCATCTTCGTGGTGTAGCAATTTTAATGGTCAGTAGTGTTTATTATTCCGAGAGCCACAGTGTCAAGAGCGTGCCGGGAATACCAGATCTCTGGAATTACCTCTGACTACTGACAACGCAGTGGTCGACAACCTTCACTTAACGACCGAGAGCAGCGGCGTTTCCGCGGAGTTGTCAGAGATGCTGAGAGACAATCAGCACTGCGTGAAATAATCTCAGAAATGAAAGTGGGACACACGATGTAAAAAATGTAAATGTCGTGTGACTAGGGCCTCCGGGTAGACCGTTCGTCGGGTGAAAGTCTTTCGAATTGACGCCACTTCGGCCACTTGCCCGTCGATGGGGATGAAATGTTGATGATTAGGATAACACAACACCCAGACCCTGAGCGGAGAACATCTCCGACCCAGCCGAGAATCGAACCCGCGCTGACCACTCAGCTACCGAGGGCGGACGGACGTACGATGAACGTATCCGTTAGAGCAGTGAGGCCAATTCTAGTGGTAATTGGCTGTGGCAGCAGACGACCGACGTGAGTGCATTTGCTAATAGCATGTCATCGCCTGCACCATGGTCTCATGGTCTCCCGGGCTCGCAACCATATCGGTTGGAACCTAGACGACTGGAAGACCGTGGCCTGGTCAGATGAGTCCCGATTTCAGTTGGTAACAGCTGAGGCCTTGGCTCCGAGTTGTCGACAAGGAACTGTGAGAGTTGGTGATGGCTCCATAATGAAGTGGGCTGTGTTTACATGGAGTGGACTGGGTCCTCTGGCCAAACTGAACAGATAATTGACTAGAAATGGTTATTTTCGGCTACTTGAAGACCATTTGCAGCCGCTCATTGACTTCATGTTCCCAGACAAGGATGGAGTTTTTATGGATGGCAATGCGCCATGTCACCTTAGTTTACTATTGCTTCCCTAACGACACTGCTTTGGCGAGGTGTTAAAAGTACGTCAGTTTATGAGCAAAGCTCCAAAGTAGTTTTTCATCGTCCAGTGGGACTCGGTCGCGTTGCAACGGGAAACGGGACCGCCGCGCGTCCCGTGCGAAGTTGCCGGCAGCTCGGCTGGTAGTGGCGGACATTAATCAGGGAAGGACACGGCTCTGCTGGACGCCTGGGCCGGCATAATCAAGATTTATCTCGCCATCCATCACGGCACGCCTCGTCTCGTCCTGTCTGGACGGCCCGGGGCAAAGTCTTTTAAACGCGCCGCAAACACCGCTGTGTGAGGCGACACTAAAAGTCAGTGTAGCGCCGGGACAGGATGTCCAGACATTGCGGAATCCCCACAAAATCTCGGCGGAATTTGTATGTACTGTCACAGCTGACATGAATCCAGCGCCCAAGAAAAGAGGGGGACACAGTTTTCTTATCTTTTTAGGGTTGCATACTTTAGTCCGTAAACACGAGATCCTTATAAGATTGCTTTGTTGTCTTTGTCCATCTGTCCGTCTCACCGACTGATAAGAGCCCTTTTATCAGGAACAGGCAGACGTATAAAGTTCAAATTTAAGTCACATATTAAGATCTATGGTGTCTTGCAACTGTAAAAATTTTAAGTTTCTAAGTGTGTGTAACCAAAGATATGGCCTTTTATGTTGCATATTTTGATACTCCAAAAGTAACTAATCAAAACCTATTCCGTCGACCTAGAATCATGAAATTTAGCAAGAAATGAGATTTCGGAGTACAAGTAAAGGACAAAATCCGAAAATTAATAATTTAAATTTATGTAATATGAAGAAATATTTTTGTAATTTCTTAATCCGTCTGCCTGTTAAGATCCCTTTTATTCTTGAACAGGTAGGCGTTTCAGGTTCAAATGTATGTCATTTTCTAAGGCTTATGATCCCTTGGCGGTGTAAAACATTGAACCTTTATGTCAATTCAATCAAAAGATGCAGCCATTTGTAACACATATTCTGATACTCGAAAACTCACTCATCAAAACTAACAGAGTACTTCCCGTTGAGCTATAGTCATGAAATTTACAAAGACGCGCTGTTTCATATTACAAGCAAAAGAAAAAATCCGAAAATTGTTAATTTGTAATTATATCACACGAGAAGAATATGTTTCGTTACTTTTTATCCATATGTCTGTCTGTCCGTCTGTTAAATCCCCTGTTTCTCTCAAAGACTTTGGCGTATCATGTTCAAATTTGGGTCATATACTAATGTCTATGATCCGTTTGCAATGTAAAGCATTCAAGATTGTAAGTCAATTTAGTCAAAGGAAACGGTCATTTATGTCACATATTATGATACAATCTCGCTCATCGAAATCTGTAAGCTACTTTCCGTTGATGTAGAATCATGACATTTGGCTAGAAGCAAGGTTTTAACGGTAATTGTTAAGGAAAAAATCCTAAAAGTGTTAAACTGTAATTATGCCACATAAAAAATATAATTTTGCCATCAGAGCATACATTTAATTTATCACCCTTCAGAAGCACAGCAGACCGCATGAAAACATAGCTGCATTGTAGCAGCGCTGCAGAAATTTTGCATAATGGGTTTTGTGAAATCAATAGAAGTAAATCATTGTAAGCCGTCAGTTTCAGAAAAAATACTTTCATTGTTTGTTCTAACTACACATTGTAGTTTAAATAGGAGCGTTAACATTGCAGAGCAGTCTGACACACATCTGATAAGCATTCTACGCCAAAAATGCCTCGAGTTTTTTCTATCGGTGATAGATGGCATTTTAGTCGACAAAAGTCAGTTTTTGCAGTTAAGAACAGACTAATTTCATTCGAGGTTACATTTTCTTTGAAAACGTAATCCTTTTGTTCGAAACAGTTGCTGTTATTGTTACAAATTTAATTTGTTTTTGCAAAGTAAAACTTTTAGGTTTAGACGTTTAAAAGCCTACAAACTAATTACTTTTATTACGGTATATTGATAATTTTTACTTATGGACCGTCTGACAGTAACTGAATAAAACACAATTTTAGTTCCATAGTGCCAAAAAAGGGCTCTTAACAGTCGGTGAGACGGACAGATGGACAAAGACAACAACGCAATCGTATAAGGATTTCATGTTTACAGACTAAAGTATGTAACCCTAAAAAGATAAGAACATTGTGTCCCCCTCTTTTCTTGGGCGCTTGAAAAACAAGCGTTCAGTGCATAGTGCTGTGGAATGTGGAAAAAACCGCAAATTGGCGTTCATAATAAGAATAACAACACCAAAAATGCAACAGGAGCGTAATATGTAAGAAATTGTCCACGCAACCTGCCACTGATGATGCCTTGCAGAAAATAAAGGCGAAATGCGTATGGCACTAAAATTGTGTTTTATTCAGTTGCTATCAGACGGTCCATAAGTAAAAATTATCAATATACCTTAATATTACACGCAACTGAGGAAGACAAGACTATAAAAGTTGAAGATGTTAGTTACTTTTAATTTAACATTCCATCAAGATGCTTGATTTCGGTTAGTTGCCTCGAATCTCACATAAGTGACTGATTTCGATGTGTTCTTCCATCGAACTGCCGTAACTCTTGTGTCAGTTACACCATCTATCTCTAGCCGAAAAAAATATTTCGAATTAACCCTAGATACGTGTTAGCCTATAATCTGAATCTGCAATAAAATAGGTGAGGGACGCGGGCGTTTCCATCTGAAAATAAAAAGTTGACCTCTTTTCATCTGCAACATTCTTTTTTATACGATGCGTATTTTTCAAGAAATTTAGTTGTTCCAAGTTGAAATATTCATCCCATATATGGTGTGATTCATATGCTCCTACCATTGGGTTTTATGCAACCAGCAGTGTCTTCAAATATCACGTGTAAGATTTTCATATTCTCTAGCTTGCTAAGCACAAACTGTTAGTTGTACAGAAAAAGGGAACAGGACCTTTTGGTAGGAAATTTACTGTAGTAAATTTTGTACTGTGATACGTCTCGTCTGGAGCCCGAATCTTTCGACATATTCAAGAAAATCTTACAAAAGTGACTTTCAGAGGTGCTTTTCTTGAATAACTGGAAAAACATGGCCTCCAGTGAAAATATAATGCAGTACAAAATTTAACTACATTAATTTTCCTTCAAAAAGATCCTATTACTTTTTATATAAGACTAATAGATTGCGCGTAACGCGTGAGAGAATGTGAAAATCTCATGTACTGTTTTTGAAGGCATTGCAGGTTGCATAAAACCCATCGGCAGGGGCAGCTGAAGCTATCTGTACATAAATTTATATACAAATATCACTGATAATTATCTAAATGTAGACTAAATATCACCCTGTACATGAATTTATATGTGAGTATCACCGATATTTATCGAGATGTAGACTAAGTATGAAATATGCCAGTAACTTTAAATTAATCTCTCCACTTCTGTGAAATTATCATGATCTATACAAAAATGTAGTATTCTTACACTACTGGCCATTAAAATTGCTACAACACGAAGATGACGACAGGAAGAAGATGCTGTGATATGCAAATGATTAGCTTTTCAGAACATTCATACAAGGTTGGCGCCGGTGGCGACACCTACAACGTGCTGACATGAGGAAAGTTTCCAACGGATTTCTCATACACAAACAGCAGTTGACCGGCGTTGCCTGGTGAAACGTTGTTGTGATTCCTCGTATAAGAAGGAGAAATGCGTCCCATCACGTTTACGACTTTGATAAAGGTCGGATTGTAGTCTATCGTTATTGCGGTTTATCGTATCGCGACCACTCTTCGAACACATTCATCCTCTATAGGTTAAGCACACACAGAGAGCAACGGAGCGAATGAGAAATGTAGGCGCTTCAAAATTTCACCTGGTCGCTGAATCTTAGTGCACTTCAGGCCATACACTGCGCCTATGGAGAGCCACAGGAAGCTCTGTCCGCTTGACAAAGAAAAATTTAAAGTATGAAGTTGATATTTTATATTACACATGTGTGCCTTTGTAAATACGTATGCTCAACTGATTTTCAAGTTTTCATTACTCTGTCTTTCTTATACTCAGTGCAACAGACATTTGCCTGAATGCCTGCCTCGTCATTTGATTCGAATCTTCGTCCAAACGGCCCTTGCTTTCGGCTTGGTAAAAGAAAGCGTTTGAGTGCAGCAGAACTACCATCCCGATAAGTATTATAGTTTTTTTTAAAAGTCGATTGCCAACAGCTGAAACTATTTTATAATATGCGTAAAACGCAGCTGTATCTCTGTCTTTCATTACCAGTATCGCTTTATCGATTATACATGAAGTATAAAACACTTAAAGAAGTTAGTATTATTTACACATCGGGCCATGTTATTTCAATATGGCAGCGTTGTTATTACATAGTAACATCCCAGTCCCATTTTTTCACTACATTCTTGTAGAACAGACTTCTACTTTTATGTTGTACATTTATTTTATTTCTATGAGTAGAGGACTAGAGACAATTTTTTGTAATATTTTTCAGTAACGTCCAACACTGGATGCATGAAGCAGCACTAACTATATCTTGCTTCAGCTTGTTCTTCGTAACACATACCTGTGGTCAGTTATTCTCCAATTTCCTTACAATTAGCTAATGATCAGTTGTAACTGTGCTTGCACATCCGACGTATCACCTCTCGAGTACAGATGTCGTTTTGTTCTTTTGATGTTCAGAAGTTCTATCTAATGACGCTGTTTTCATGACATGGGTACATTAATATGAGGTGACATGATACGGAAATATAGTGGAAACTCGATTAACCGTCATCTTCGGGACCGTGGTCGTGACGGTTGAGCGAATAGACGGATAACAGAAACACTGTATTCCTTCAAAACATAACCTCAATCAGTTATTTTATGTATAGACACATATCACTCTCACAGTAATATAATAATATTTCGGAGCGAAAACAAATTAAACACGATTGTAATAGCAAATAAAACTATTTATTACATGATAAAAACATCCGTACAGTAGCTACAAAAGTTGCAAAATACGTAATGTACAGTATTGTGCTGTACTATAAACTTACAGGTGAAATAGTTTATATAGCTTGGAAATAGTCAATTTCTTCTGCCTTTTTGATGTTCGAGCTTTCACCGCGGCAATATTTCGTATTTTTCGGAGCTGTAGTGCCTGCGTTGCAATAGCCTCTTCTTGACTTTCAAACCATTCTATACACTTGGACAGCATTGTTTCCCCCTCTGAATGGCTAATAGTTTGTTTTTCTTCATGGTTTGAGCACTCGTCTTCATCAGCTCCTTCTTCTTCTTCTTTGGTGGCACTTACGCTGGCAACAATTTCGTCATCACTCAAAATTTGAAAACCCCCGTCCCCTTTGTCACACTCTAACCACTCTGATACTTCTTCTGACGTCAAATTTGTGCTGATTTGTAAATTATTGCACAAATTGACCATGTCGTCAACCGTCACACACTCAGGTTCCTCCGATTCTTCACCTCTAGGTTGAGGCCGAAGTTTATTCCAGCCGTTCTTGAGATTTGACGCTGACAAATCACTCCATGCACTGGCAACATTGAAAATGGCACCTTTAATACTGTAAGACCTCCAAAACTGTTTTACAGATGTTGATTCATCAGATGAGAGCAAACTTTCGATAAATATTTTTCTATAACGACGTTTCATGTTTTCGATGATTCCCTGATCCATGGGCTGTATAAGTGAAGTTGTGTTTGCTGAAAGGAAGAGACATGTTATGTTGCCGTCATCACTTTTCATTTCACAAGTAGGGTGTGTTGGGGCATTGTCTAATAGCAATAGCACTTCCTGTGACAACTTTTTTTCAGCCAAATGTGCTCTAACTTGAGGTGCAAATTGTTTGTGAAACCAGTCAGAAAAAATTGATTGATCCATCCAAGCACTCTTCTGGGCGTAGTATTGTGCAGGGAGGGCATTCAAATTCAAATTCTTGAATGCACGAGGTTTTCTTGTTTTCCCAATCACAAGTAGGGGTAGCGTATGATTGCCGGTCGGATTTGCGCAAACCACAGCAGTGATGCGATCTTTTTGTACTTTGAAACCTGGAATAGCTTTTTCAGAGAGTGATGCTAATGTCTTTTGTGGTAAAGCCTTCCAATGAAGCCCAGTTTCATCACAATTGTAAACTTGCTTCCTAACAAGATTCAATTCAACCATTTTTACTATAAATTGTTCCCGGAACTCAGCAATTACAGAGCTATCCGCGCTGAGTTTTTCTCCACTGATATCGAGTTGGCGAATGGTATGACGAAATTTAAACTTGTCGAGCCATCCGATACTTGCTTTAAAAGACGAGTCCCTATCAAGTTTGTTGTTCATTTCAACAGCCTTGGCCATTATTATAGGCCCTGAAAGTGGAATCCCCTGACTTATTGCTTGTATAAATCATCGGTACATTGCAGTGTCCAATTCATAATATTTTGCAGGTTTCATTGTCTTTCATGTTCGAACATCTCCATCCATGCTCTGCATTGTTGACACATGTTGTTCTATTTTATCAGCATCACGTTTTATATCGTTAACTGTCGTTCTTCCAATACCATAAATTAGCGCTACACTTGTCGCCCTTTCTTAAGCGTTTTATAATTTCAAGTTTTTGATTAAGTCCTAAAACAACACGTTTACGCTTTTCAGACACACCTGCACTAAATACGGTAGTGTAAAATATTAGTCAATAAAGCTTTTTCAAGTGGAAAACACGTAACACGGCACAGCCCGCTAGATACACTGCGACAATTACAGTGTTCTCGCCGCAAATGGGAACCGATCCAGTGGTGATTGTTGACTCACAAGTGAGACAAAGGCAAGAAAAGGGGGAGATGTGTTAGCACGTCAACTGAAGGTCATATTTTATGTACCATTCTACGACGGGCGGGTACATTAACTTCCCACTAAAATAGAGTAAATAAACAAAGCGAACGCGCCACTGCACCTTAGAGCATTCCGTTATTACAGTATTATTATGCTGTTACAGCAGTGACGGTTAACAGAAACTGACGGTTTAAAGAGTGACGGTTAATCGAGTTTTTACTGTGAATATACTCTTGCAAATATTGGGTTATACTGCCTCATGTACACTGGTGTCCAAAATTAAAGCAACAAGCGTTAATTTAGCAAGGTTGAGTGTACTTTACCGCAAAACAGTAGAACGGAAACAACTGCAACATGTTTAATGTTAGATAATAAAGGTTCTTCGCTTTCTCCAATTTGACGGATTTGCACACACGTTCGGACAACTGGTTAATGTGCTCAGCAGGGGGTGTGACCACCTCTGGCAGCAACACAGGCCTGATAATGATGGATTATGTCATCAGTCCCATGTCGAGGCAATAACACCCACTCTTCCTGCAGAGCTGCTCACTAATCTTGGAGAATGGTTGGTGGATGCTGACGTGATGCAACCAGTCTCCCTAGCGCATCCCAAACATTTCTACGGGATTCAGATCAGGAGGCCAAGCAGGCCACGCCAAGTGTGCAATATCTTCTATTTCCCAGGAAACGTCAACCACCCATGCTTTGTGAAGTCGAGCATTGTCGTCTATCATTACGAAGTCTGTGCGAACATCACCTCACAACAACCGCTCACGAGGTCTAAATATCTCGTCACAATACCTGGCAACAGTTAAACCTTGCCGATTCACCCATAAAGTTTACTGAAGAGGTGTTTCAGTGGTCAACACAGTCCCTGCCCACACCATTGGGGATTTTCCTCGATGTTGGTCTCTTTCCACAATGTTTGGGTCTCTAAACTGTGTTCCATGTTTCCTACAGATGCGAATCCGTCGAGAATCACTCTCCAGACCAGATCGGGACTCATCTATGAAAAGTACATTTACCCCCCCCCCCCCCCCCCCCCCCGTTCGACCGTCTAGGTGGCATTTTGACGACTCCACTCTAGACGTTCCCTTCTGGGAAGACACAAAGTACACGTACAGCATGTCTGCCGAAGTCTTCTGCACACCGGTTGCCTCGATAAAACACGTCCAGAGGATTCTGCGAGGTCAAATGCCAGTTGCCACGCAGTACTAAGGCAGTCCCGTCGTGTCCTTACAGCCAAATAATGGTTCTGAGTCGCACATGGTCGGCCCTAGTCTGGTGTTCACGATACAGTTTCAGTCTCTATAAAATGTCGCCACATTCGAGAAACAACAGAACGATTCAAATTAAGCCACCAGGCCACATCAGGTTGCAACTGTTCTGCTTCCATTCGTGCTATGACCCTCCATTGCAGAGTCTAATAGGCGTATTCTCTGTGCCCATGTTGAAGCATCTGTGACTCTGTATACAGTGACCGTGGATGTGGTACTACCCGGCAAACACTAACCCGTTTGATAGATGCACTGACGTCAGCGTTGGCGTGGTTATCCGTTGACAGGAATGCCATCTTCCGTAAAGAACACGATCGAACGGACATCTGTTGCCAGTTTGTAGAATTATTCGTGAATAATTCTCTGGTGTACATTTACCTTTTTTCTATGTAAGAGGACTAGAGACAAATTTTGTAATATTTTTCAGAGCATTTTGTTGCTTTAATTTTGGACACAAGTGTGTAACTGAAGGTACTCTACGCAGTTCTGGTTGTTTCATGATTTTTTGCCGCATCCTGATACGGTGATGGTTGTTGATAACTGAAACCTGTAGTGATAATAAAGGACATATGCATTTAAGATCACTTGGTTGTGAATCCGCTTCAAAAAAATAAATTTCTTGTTTTTCATCTTAAGACGATGGTTATAGTTTCTTGAACAAAATGATATCTCAAATAATTCAGTTGAATATCGGGAAGTTGTTTAACAATCGAGTTAAAGATCTCTCGGTGTGCGGCTACACTCATTTTTCCGCTGTTTTCACGCGTGAAATGTTGTCACTAGACTCCTATTCGAGAAAAATACACTATACAACTGTTTATTGAGTTGGCCGTCCTGTTAGAAGATACGCTGTGTGACTATCTTATGTTAGCCCTTAAATGTCTTTGATTTTCGAGCATTATTTTTCTTACAAAAACTTCTGCAGTTTGCCTATTTCCTATTTTGACATTCTCAAAAGTTATTATGCCTCCAGAAAAGTGTTTTGATATTGGTGTGAAGTTCTAGAGTTGCTAGGAATATATTCTGGGTCAAGTTGACGGCAATCACTGGTGGCAGGTGATTTCGTGAGAGTGGCCGAAGTTGAGAAGTGGGTCCTTGAGGCAACTAAAGAGGCCATAATAGTAAAGAGAAACAAGGAAAGGAGGAGAGAGGATGAGGAACCTGTAAGCCAATACGATTATGCAGCTGGGACGTATAAGGGACAACAGAGATCTTCCATGCACCAAATATAACTCTGAATTAAATTTCCTGACAATTAAATTTTCTGACATGTTTATTTTATGCACAAAAAATCTATTTGAGCTAGAGGTTTGTAATTTTTTGGAGTGTTCCAGGATACTATTCGGAGTGAAGCAGACTTTAGGCACTAATGTACTACCAACAGGAAGAAAAGTACGTACCGATTAGTTATAGAAAAGTGACCTTAATATTGATCATCAGATGTAAATAGTTTCATTATAAAATAGTCTGACTGAAATGGCATGAATATAGTTGACTTTTTAAATGGACATGTTGTTAATGTGTATAAAGTGTCAAGCATCTAAGTGAGACAGCCAGTCACTGCATTGTTTCCAAGTATTGACTGGCAAATAGAAACTGTAATTTGCTGATCTTCACAAAAAATTGTAATACAATCAATATGAGAACTAATGTGGTTAACTGTATATCAAAATCTTGAGCAAGGTGCGCTCCTTATTGTGCTACAATTCTCATCCCACTAAAAGTTTTTTTTAGTTAGAAAATCATTAAAATTGTTAGTATTTTTCTAAGCGTTCACAGACAAGTTATCTTGAAAATACACTTAATAATACTCATAAGAACTACTAATGGTAGTATGGAATGATTAGCCTGGAGGAGTATCTGTTCAAGTTATGGGGTATGTAAGATTACACCAGGTTATACAGACTCTGTGAACATAACATTTATAGCGTTTGTAGCTTTAGAGAATGTTTTAGATAGGCTTGACTGGAAGTTATACTACTGGCCATTAAAATTGCTACACCAAGAAGAAATGCAGATGATAAACGGGTATTCATTGGACAAATATATCAAACTAGAACAGACATGTGATTACATTTTCACGCAATTTGGGTGCATAGATCCTGAGAAATCAGTACCCAGAACAACCACCTCTGGCCGTAATAGCGGCCTTGATACGCCTGGGCATTGAGTCACAGAGCTTGGATGGCGTGTACAGGTACAGCTGCCCATGCAGCTTCAACGGCATACCACAGTTCATCAAGAGTAGTGAATGGCGTATTGTGACGAGCCAGTTATTCCGCCACCATTGACCAGACGTTTTCAATTGGTGAGAGATCTGGAGAATGTGCTGGCCAGGGCAGCAGTTGAACATTTTCTGTATCCAGAAAGGCCCGTACAGGACCTGAAACATGCGGTCATGCATTATCCTGCTGAAATGTAGGGTTTCGCAGGGATCGAATGAAGGGTAGAGCCAAGGGTCGTAACACGTCTGAAATGTAACGTCCACTGTTCAAAGTGCCGTCAATGTGAACAAGAGGTGACCGAGACGTGTAACCATTGGCACGCCATACCATCACGCCAGGTGATACGCCAGTATGGCGATGACGAATACACGCTTCCAATGTGTGTTCACCGCGATGTCGCCAAACACGGATGCGACCATCAAGATGCTGTAAACAGAACCTGGATTCATCCGAAAAAATGACGTTTTGCCATTCGTGCACCCAGGTTCGTCGTTGAGTACACCGTCGCAGGTGTTCCTGTCTGTGATGCAGCGTCAAGGGTAACCGCAGCCATGGTCTCCGAGCTGATAGTCCATGGTGCTGCAAACGTCGTCGAACTGATAGTTCGTGCAGATGGTTGTTGTCTTGTAAACGTCCTCATCTGTTGGCTCAGGGATCGTGACGTGGCTGCACGATCCGTTACAGCCATGCGGATATCGACTGCTAGTGATACGAGGCCGTTGGGATCCAGCACGGCGTTCCGTATTACCCTCCTGAATCCACCGATTCCATATTCTGCTAACAGTCATTGGATCCCGACCAACGCGAGCAGCAATGTCGCGATACGATAAACCACAATCGTGATAGCCTAATATCCGACCTTTATCAAAGTCGGAAACGTGATGGTATGCATTTCTCCTTCTTACACAAGGCATCACAACAATGTTTCACCAGGTAACGCCGGTCAACTGCTATTTGTGTATGAGAAATCGGTTGGAAACCTTCCTCATCTCAGCACGTTGTAGGTGTCGCCACCGGCGCCAACCTTGTGTGAATGCTCTGAAAAGTCAATCATTTGCATATCACAGCATCTTCTTCCTGTCGGTTAAATTTCGCGTCTGTAGCACGTCATCTTCGTGGTGTAGCAATTTTAATGGCTAGTATTGTAAATGGAGTGAAAGATTATCTCCACTTGCACAGAAACCGGACAGCAGTTACTTGAGTTGATGGGCGCGGCAGGGAGCCAGTAATTGAGAAGGGCGTGACACTGCGTACCAAACGCTCGCGCTTGAGGTGGGCGTGGCGCACCGTCTGTCGACAGCGAGTGTACGGTCGTCAGCGCACGTTTCTCTGTCAGACTGGACAACCGCCTGATGAAGTTCTGTACGCTAGAGGAGCTCCCGCCAAGGAAGACTGCGGCCGGGCTGCTGTATGTCTGTTGCACGGGGTGCTTCAGTCGGGATAGTAATTACTTTAGGAGACGGTGGTACAGTGTAAATTGAATAAAACATTCCCTGTAACATACTCACAATTTCATTGGTTACAAACTTAATGCTGGGTACAGAGATAAGTTTTCATTCTACCCGTTCTGAAGTTGTGCTCGAGTTTACAATGTTGAATTTGTCAGCTGTGACTGTGATTTGTCGGCTAATTCTACTGCATTGTTCAAGCATGCCACACATTACACAGATTCTGGGTATGCAGGTATAGTGTACGGATATTGTGATGTAAAACCTGCTGCTGCTTGTAGAGAACACCGTAGACGATTTCGCAGCCGCAGAATACCAACTTCAAGATTTTTTTTGAGGATGTCATGTTCGCCGTTGACTGCAGAATCATTTATTTTACAATTGAGGATTCGCCCTTTGGGCCATTTTCAAGTGATACTGCAAAAGATATTGCTTCAGCAAGTCTCAGACTTTAAAATCCTTATACGTGTCATCGTCAAAAGTATGGGCTTTCACTGTAGAAATACAGTAACATCAAACGAGTGCGAAGCTTTGTAGAAATGAAGTAAATTGCGTGAAATGTCACCAGTGTTAACATCCTTTACATAAACTGCTACAGGTCAACGTTCTAACTCACTCATTACATATGTACTAAGGCCGCTGGCGCAAAAATAGCCTTAGTTCACACGAAAACAGTGTGTTAGAATACTGATTACTGTTAATGTATTTTGCCGCCAACGGCCTTAGTTCACATGTAAACAGTGTATCAGAACATTGATTTGGAGCGAGTTATGTAAAGGATGTTCACATTGGTTACATTTCACGTAATTTACATCATTTCACAATGTACAGAGCTTCGCACTCGTTTGATATCGCTCTATTTATCCAATGAAATGCCTTATTTTTGACGATGACATGTAAAAGGATTTATAGTTTGACATGTGCTGAAGCAAAATCTTTTGCACTGCCACTTCAAAATGCGTGTTCCATCTTCTTGTCACAGAGCCAGCACCCACCATTATGCTAAAAATAATGATGTAACCTCCAGAAACCATCTGAAGATGAACCTGAAAACATTCGAAAACCGGTTCATGGAATAAAACATAATTATTCAAAAAAGTGACTGGTTGCTGTTTTATGTAACTTATTTACGTACAGGTAACAGTCACGTATTCTAAAATATCCGTAATGGATAAGCTTAACTCCAAAGAAGGGCTTTTCAATTACAGTTATGCCGTCACCGGCGGACCAAAACACAGTCGACGATTCCAAGCCGGCTAACACAGCCAAGGGCTGAGATTTTTACGTATATTTTTATGACCTCAAGCAACCTTGAAAACTTTCTTGATATATGTATCCGTTTCCAAGACATAGAGCTTCAAAGTCACCCTAGTTCTACCCGTAAACTCCAGTATGAGGCCAAATCTGGAGAATAAATAACAGCAGCAAATGGCTCAAATTTTGACGGTATAATCTCTAGGAATCTATCTAGAAGAGCCATCTGTCAGTCTTCAAAAATCTTCATCTGTTATGGAGAAACACCACAAAAACTTGTGTATTCGGTACTAAAACCCTATCGCGCATTCCGAGACGGCTATTTGCAGCAAATGGTTGTAATTTTTACGATGTATCCTTAAGATAGCGATCCTGTATAAAATGGAAAATTTTCTTCATATCCTTATCCGTTTCCGTGATAGAGAGGTTCAAAGATACCCTACTTGTGCGGAAAATAGGCACGTGAAGTACGGTGTGGAGCGAAAACGTAGTTTGTAAAGGGACTTAGCACGGAGAACTATTCTGTAAAGTGTCTCCGTTTCCATTTGGGAACACCATGTTGTAGTACTGAAGGATATGCAAAAATTTTTTGCACGTCAATTTCGGTCCGAGGTGTAGAATTAGTTTTGCGTTATTTAAATTTAACATAGTTAAAATAACTACATTTTCCTGACCAATACATTTCGTTTCATAGAAGTTACATGCCCTGTCGCAGTAGGAAAAAGAGAGGAACGAGCGCAAATTGCTACTATTGGAGCACAAAAAAATAAGAATACGTCCCTGTTAATTTGAAAGATTCTGCTGAAAAGTGTGGTACTAACTACCTCATTCTGCTTTCCTCAGGATCTTTAAAAAATTTCGCGAAAATTTTGGCATGCGAGCATACTCGCGCTTTTCTGTACCCGGAGAGAAGAAGACGGTGGCAGTGGCAAAGAGACGGAAAATTAATAAATACTTTAAGACAGTAAACGGTTGTTGTGCTATAGAAAGAGCGAATGAAACAATGGCAATGTGAGAGAAAGGCAGGGACATAGTGATAGTAGAACATAGTTGACAGTGGCAGAACAGTGCTAGGAAAAGAGTGAAAGAGACAGTGCCACGGGACGATGGAATAAAGAGAAAGAGCAAACTGAAGTGGGTGAGAGCCAGTGATAATGAGGGACAAAGTATATGAGAATGACAGCGAGGAAGAGAGAGATAGTGGCAGTTGGAAGAGACAGGAGCAGCAGTATTGAATGAATGAGGCATTAGCAGTAACAGAGAGCGACAGGGACTCATTGACACTGACAGGAGACTCTAGCAGGACAGAACGAAGGGGATTGTGGCTGTGATACAGGAGACAGTGACAGAGAGAAGAAAGAGATAACGACAATGAGTTGGCTGTTACGAGTGCGTGAGAAAGGGTAAGTGGTAGTGGATGGGTACGAGCGATTTTCAGCGATGGGCTGGTGGCTGATAGTGAGTTACAATTAGAGAAACTGGTGGGAGTATAACGTAAAGTGCATGTTAAAAAAAGTGCGATTATGTTCGCATGCCAAAGTTTTGGGAAACTTTTTAAGAGTTTGGAGAAGGTAGAATGAGGCTGCTGGTACACCCCTTTCAGTCAGAATCTTTTAATTAAACGGGAACATTTGAATTTTTGTGCTTCAATTGGAGCATTTTTCCACTGGTTCCATTCTTTTCCCAGCTGCAGCTTTTCAGAGCATTCACACAAGGTTGGCGCCGGTGGCGACACCTACAACGTGCTGATATGAGGGTCGTTTGCAACCGATTTCTAGTACACAAACAGTAGTTGACCGGTGTTGCTTGGTGAAACGTTGTTGTGATGCCTCGTATAAGGAGGAGAAATGCGCACCATCTCGTTTCCGACTTTGATAAAGGTCGGATTGTAGCCTATCGCGATTGCAGTTTATCGTATCGCAACATTTCTGCTCGCGTTAGTCGAGAGCCAATGACTGTTAGCAGAATATGGAATCTGTGGTTCAGCAGGGTAATACGGAACGCCGTGCTGGATCCCAACGGCCTCGTATTACTAGTAGTCGAGATGACAGGCATCTTATCCGCATGGCTGTAACGCATCGTGCAGCCACGTCTCGATCCCTGAGTCAACAGATGGGGACGTTTGAAAGACAACCATCTGCACGAACAGTTCGACGACGTTTGCAGCAGCATGGACTATCAACTCGGAGACCATGGCTACGGTTACCCTTAACGCTGCATCACAGACAGGAGCGCCTGCGATAGTGTACTCAACGACGAACCTGGGTGCACGAATGGCAAAACGTCATTTGTCGGATGACTCCATGTTCTGTTTACAGCATCCTGATGGTCGCATCCGTGTTTGGGGACATCGCAGTGAACCGATATTGCAGGCGCGTATTCGTCATCGCCATACTGGCGTATCACCCGGCGTGATGGTATGGGGTGCCATTGGTTACAAGTCTCGGTCACCTCTTGTTCGCATTGACGGCACTTTGAATAGTGGACGTTACATTTCAGATGTGTTACGACCTGTGGTTCTACCCTTCATTCGATCCCTGCGAAACCCTACATTTCAGCAGGATAATGCACGACCGTCACGCCAGTCACTACTCTTCATAAATTGTGGTATGGTGTTGAAGCTGAATGGGCAGCTGTACCTGTACCCGCCATCCAAGCTCTGTTTGACTCAATGCCCAGGCGTATCAAGGTCGTTATTACGGCCAGAGGTGGTTGTTCTGGTTACTGATTTCTCAGGATCTATGCACCCAAATTGCGTGAAAATGTAATCACATGTCAGTTCTAGTATAATATATTTGTCCAATGAATATCCGTTTATCGTCTGCATTTCTTCTTGGTGTAGCAATTTTAATGGCCAGTAGTGTATTTTCGCATTCGGGGGAGAAAATTGGTGACTGGAATTTCGTTAGAAGATTCTGCCGCAACGAAAAACGCTTTGTTTTTATGATGTGCACCCCAAATTCTTTATTATTTCAATGACACTCTCTTCCCTATCTCACGATAATATAAAACGTGCTACCCATCTTTGAACTTTCTCGATGTACCCTGTCAATCCCGTCTGGTAAGAATCCCACACCACAGTATTCTAAAAGAGGATGGACAAGCGTAGTGTAGGCAATCTCCTTAGAGGTCTGTTACATTTTCTACGTCTCCTGCAACTAAAACGCAGTCGTTAGTTAGCCTTCCACATAACATTCCGTATGTGTTCCTTCCAATATAAGTTGTTCGTAATTGTAATTACTAGGTATTTATCTGAATTTACGGCCTTTAGGTTTGACTGTTTATCGTGTCACCGAAGTTTAACGGATTCCTTTTAACACTCGTGTGGATGACCTTATACGTTTCGTTATTTAGCGTCAATTGCCAATTTTTGCACCATACGCACATCTTGTCTAAATCGGTTTGCAATTTTTTTGATCTTCTGATGACTTTACTTGTCGATTATCGACAGCATCATCTGCAAAAAATTTAAGACGACTGCTCAGATTGTCTCCTAAATCTTTTGTATAGATAAGAAACAGCAAAGGGTGCACAACATTGCCCTGGAGAACGCCAGAAATCTGTTTTACTCGATGAATTTCGGTCAATTATTACGAACTGTAACCTCTCTGACAGGAAATCACGAATCCAGTCACATAACTGAGATGATATTCCATAAACACGCAATTTCACTAGAAGCCGCTTGTGTAGGACAGTGTCAAAAGCCTTCAGGAAACCTGTAAATACTGAATCGGAATCAATTTGAAATACCTTTCCTTATTTGGTTACGAAAACGCAGTTTTACGCAGAAGACAGCAATCAGTTTCACATTTTAAACAGATAAATATTAAGTTCTAAGTATTGTAATTGCTCAGAAACTAGTGATCGTATTTTATAGGGTGAAACGCCTTTGAATTTGTCTCTCTTAGAACGATTTTTAGCAGCAGAAATTACTACAGTACCATTCGAAAATGAGAAATTGTTTGTTTGAGAATGATAAGTTGATAAAGATACCTCTGTAATTAATGTAGGTATAAAGAGCAAGTGTACTTCGTGTAATGAAGACCTGCTTAAGTTCCATCGGAGTGAAAACAGAGTTACGATAGCTTAAACGGTTCTGGAAATATTTAATATGAACAGCTTGTCTGTATATGAGTTATGTTGTTCTGTACTGAAACTTACACAGAATGATTCAGCTGCCCCTACCAGCAGGTTTTATGCAACCCACAACGTCTTCAAAAACCGAGCACGAGATTTTCATAATCTCTCGTTCGCTACTCACAAACTATTAGTGCTACAAAAAAGTGGATGGGACCTAATTGTAGGAAATTTAAGAGTAGTTAAATTCTGTGGTGAGATACATTTTCTTTATGGTCACTGGTTTCGATCTACGTAAGAAACAAGCGTTTGGAGGTTACTTTTGTACTTTTTCTTGTATCATTCGAAAACTACTGCCTCTAGCGAAAACGCTTCCCAGTACAAAATTTGGCTGCATTAAATTTCCTACAAAAAGATGCTCTCCACCTTTTCTGTAGTACTTAAGGTTTGCGTAAAGTGAGCGAGAGAATATAAAGATCTTGCGCTTGGTGTTTGAAGGCGTTGTGGGTTGCATAAAACCCATGCGTCAACCCGCATACCTGAAACGGGAGAAAAAGCATGAACTTTGTAAAAGAAACGTTAGGAGATGGACTTGAACTGATATTCCAAGATATGTTTCGGTGTTGGAAATACTGCTATTAGATATATCAAGACTGGAACATTACGCTCGCACAGTATGGAAATCTCAGGGTAGTCGTGTTACATTTCATGTACAACGTGCTGCAGAATTCATTTCTAGGACTGCCAGGCGGCAATTCTGACAAACAGACATCGAGGCTGATGGAAGCAGACTACCGTTGTGATACTCAGTAAAAGAAACTCTGAAGTTCATTCAATACTAGCGCGTAAGCACACAGCTGTCAGTCACATTCTGCCGCGTCTTTCATGATACCTGTAAATCGTGGGGAAACAAAGTAGCACATCTGACGCATCGCACAAGAGGCTTTCAAAAGGCTGTACAGTTAACTCTTGAAGATCACAGTCACCTCTTTTGTTTGAGAAAAAAATTTAAATTTGTGGTAAGTGACCAAACTGCTTAGGTTATCGGTCCCTAAGCTTACGTAGGCCTACTACTTAATCTAACTTAAACTAACTTATGCTATTGACACCACTCACACCCATGGCCGAGGGAGGACTCGAACCTCCGACGGGAGGAGCCGCGCAGACCGTGACAAGCGGCTTTTGTCTGAGATAAATTACTCAGCAACAAGCGCTGCAAAACAGAGGAACAATAAGGCCACTAAAATATGAAAAAGCAACGAAGCAGGTTCATCAAATACTTCAACGATGCTAATGTAGCGAAACGAGAGTTTAATTATTCTCAGTTAAGTTTTCGGCAGCCCTGAAACTTGCTACTATTAATTATTCACAAACTTTCTTTATTACGAGGTGCATTCAAGTTCTAAGGCCTCCGATTTTTTTCTAATTAACGACTCACCCGAAATCAATGAAACTGGCGTTACTTCTCGACGTAATCGCCCTGCAGACGTACACATTTTTCACAACGCTGACGCCATGATTCCATGGCAGCGGCGAAGGCTTCTTTAGGGGTCTGTTTTGATCACTGGAAAATCGCTGAGGCCAAAAGTCACTAGGAGCCAGGTCAGGTGAGTAGGGAGCATGAGGAATCACTTCAAAGTTGTTATCACGAAGAAACTGTTGCGTAACATTAGCTCGATGTGCGGGTGGGCTGTCTTGGTGAAACAGCACACGCGCAGCCCTTTCCAGACGTTTTTGTTGCAGTGCAGGAAGGAATTTGTTCTTCAAAACATTTTCGTAGGATGCACCTGTTACCGTAGTGCCCTTTCGAACGCAATGGGTAAGGATTACGCCCTCGCTGTCCCAGAACATGGACACCATCATTTTTTCAGCACTGGCGGTTACCCGAAATTTTTTTGGTGGCAGTGAATCTGTGTGCTTCCATTGAGCTGACTGGCACTTTGTTTCTGGATTGAAAAATGGCATCCACGTCTCATCCATTGTCACAACCGATGAAAAGAAAGTCCCATTCATGCTGTCGTTGCGCGTCTACATTGCTTGCCAACATGCCACACGGGCAGCCATGTGGTCGTCCGTCAGCATTCGTGGTACCCACCTGGATGACACTTTTCGCATTTTCAGGTCGTCATGCAGGACTGTGTGCACAGAACCTACAGAAATGCCAACTCTGGAGGCGATCTGTTCAACAGTCATTCGGCGATCCCCCAAAACAATTCTCTCCACTTTCTCGATCATGTCGTCAGACCGGCTTGTGCGAGCCCGAGGTTGTTTCTGTTTGTTGTCACACAATGTCCTGCCTTCATTAAACTGTCACACCCACGAACGCACTTTCGACACATCCATAACTCCATCACCACATGTCTCCTTCAACTGTCGATGAATTTCAATTGGTTTCACACCACGCAAATTCAGAAAACGAATGATTGCATGCTGTTCAAGTAAGGAAAACGTCGCCATTTTAAGTATTTAAAACAGTTCTCATTCTCGCCGCTGGCAGTAAAATTCCATTTGCCGTACGGTGCTGCCATCTCTGGGACGTATTGACAATGAACGCGGCCCCATTTTAAAACAATGCGCATGTTTCTATCTCTTTCCAGTCCGGAGAAAAAAAATCGGAGGCCTTAGAACTTAAATGCACCTCGTAATTTCTAAATGAAACTCGTGTTCAGAAACCACCAAAGATCTCGATTCTTAAGGTCTTTATCTACAGGTACTGCATAATCAAAAATGTTTACTGATACTGTTAAATTCACACACATTATTTGCGTTAGACGATCACTTACATTTTCACTGCTGTTCCAAAAGAGACACAGATGCTGGTCAACTTATGAAGTGCTGAGTTACGGTACCCATTACGTTTCATTAACAAAGTAGACATTTTTCGGTCATAAAATTACAACCACAGATAAAAAATCTCACAGTTATGTTGAACAAAAATTTGGTAACATATGATTTCATTATTATTAATTATTGTTATTTTTTCAACCAGCTAATTACCACTTTAATTTAAACGTGTTTTTCTTTTAGTTTTATAATTTGGAGTTTTCTCGTAGTTTTCTTCTATTCCTCAGTTAATGCTTTGTATTTGTCAGGTTTTGTCTGGAACACGTAACACACAAAGTTTCAGAGGGACTCTTCTCAAGAAAGCGGCATGCAAGATTAAAGATCTTTTCTGTTTTTCCACTTCTAGTAACAGTACTCCTTTGTGAAAGAACGACTGCAGGTCACAGGGCAGCTGGGATGGAAGTACTAAGTCGCATCTGAGGATATACAGATTTGATATTTATTTATTTATAAAAAACATGAAACATTCCACCACTAGTAGCAGCATAGCCACATTCTGATTTCCGACAGCAGTTTTATAAAGGAATGCCTTTAAAATGTTCCGGCCTCACTGCCATTAAAAGTTAAAGTTTTAAAAGTTAAAGTTAAGATACAGCTGAAGATCGACAAAACAAATAACCTTAAAACAATAGCAGCGAGTTTAATTTACACCTGGTTGCTAAAACCTGTTAAAAATTGACAGGAATCAAACTTAAATAGCATCAAAATTTAACTTCAAATATTTGTTTGTTTTTCTTTCTTTGACAAGTTTACTGAAAACACTTAAATCTTCCTTCAAATGTACTGCAATAACCAAGACTTACTGGTAACATCTTTGTTACAGAATTTCCAAATAGTCAAAATGGATTACAGAGTTGTTGGGCTTGGCAGGCGACAAACAGAATATGCCGTATAGTTAAGTCCCTCACACAACCCTATGCATAGGCAGTACAGTCAAACTAACAACAGCTTGATATAAACCATACAGAAGTGTTATTAACACAATGGTCGCTTTCAGAAGTTACCACGTTAGACATGTTTTACCATATTAGACAGGTAACTGACGTTTGGACGCAATCCTTACAAACTGTTATGAACAGAGTGCCTATAAATAAATTTCACTGCTTTATTTATCCACACAAACATAATCAGCAATACATCTTTCCGACTCCCCCTTATATATTTTGTATTCTCACGACAATGCTTTTTAACTCACTTCAAACAACCACTATTAATATTAATATTAAAAAACAACTCTGATCCTTGATTTAATATAAAATTATTTTTCCTTTAAAATGTTAAACTCAGATACTTGTGCGATAACTGCAGCTAACTGCATGGAGATCTCACAACCAAAGAAGTACATGCCTTTAGCGCGTTATTAACAGCACTTAACATGACTGACGGATTTCTACTAAATCTTCGATGTCCCCAAAAACCATAACACTGTCAAAATTTTTAAACCATACAAGCACAACGTTCAAATAACGACCAGGGCACTGCTAGAGGAATGCAACTAGTCCAGACGAGGCAGGCACTAAGCCGGCAACACAACTAGTACGGTACCGGGAAAAATTACTTCAACGCCAAAATCAGCACGGAGGTCGAACCTGCTTACCGGTCAGATCTGCAGTAGCGAGGCAGCTCACCATTTAACACAATCTCCAATCGGCAAGAACAGAGGCACAGGAAGGTAAAAATCTCCTCACTATCTTCAGAGGTCGAGCAAGGTGGCGCAGTGGTTAGCACATTGGACTCGCATTCGGGAGGACGACGGTTCAAACCCACGTCCGGCCATCGTGATTTAGGTTTTCCGTGATTTCCCTACATCTACATCTACGTGATTACTTTGCAATTCACAATAAAATGCCTGGCAGAGGGTTCAATGAACCACCTTCAAGCTGTCTCTCTACCGTTCCACTCTCGAACGGCGCTCGGGAAAAACGAGCATTTAAATTTTTCTGTGCCAGCCCTGATTTCTCTTGTTTTATCGTGATGATAATTTCTCCCTATGTAGGTGAGTGCCAACAGAGTGATTTCGCAATCGGAGTAGAAAACTGTTGATTGGAATTTCATGAGAAGATCCCTTCGCAACGAAAAACGCCTTTGTTTTAATGATTGCCTCTCCAATTCACGTACCATGTCTGTGACACTATTTCCCCTATTTCGCGATAATACGAAACGAGCCGACCTTCTTTGAACTTTTTCGATGTCATCCGTCAGTCCCACCTGATGCGGATCCCACACTATTTCCCCTATTTCGCGATAATACGAAACGAGCCGACCTTCTTTGAACTTTTTCGATGTCATCCGTCAGTCCCACCTGATGCGGATCCCACACCGCATAGCAATAGTCCAGAATAGGGCAGACAAGCATGGTGTAAGCAGTCTTTTTAGTAGACCTGTTGCACCTTCTAAGTGTTCTGCCAATGAATCGCAGTTTTTGGTTTGCTCTACCCACAACATTATCAATGTAACCGTTCCAATTTAGATTGTTTGTAGTCGTAATCCCTAAGTATTTAGTTGAATTCACAGCCTTCATATTTGTGTGACCTATCACGTTATCGAAATTTAGCCGATTTCTTTTAGTACTCACGTGAATAACTTCACACTTTTCTTTATGTAGATTCAATTGCAGCTTTTCGCACCATGCAGATATCTAATCTAAATCATTTTGCAGTTCGTTTTGGTCATCTGATAACTTTACAAGGCTGTAAATGACAACATCATCTGTCAAAAAAATCTAAGACGGCTACTCATATTGTCTCCTATGTCGTTAATACAGATCAGAAGCAAAAGAGGGCCTGTAACACTTCCTTGGGAAACGCCGGATATTAATTCTGTTTTATTCGATGACTTGCCGTCTACTACTAAAACCTCTGACCTTTCTGACAGAAAATCACGAATGCAGTCGCACAACTGGGGCGATATCCCATATGCATGCAGTTTTGTTAGAAGCCGCTAGTGAGGAACGGTGTCGAAAGCCTGCTGAAAATCTAAAAATATAGGATCAATTTGTCATCCCCTGTCGATAGCACTCATTACTTCATGAGTATAAAGAGCTAGTTGTGTTTCACAAGAACTATATTTTCTGAATCCGTGCTGACTATGTGTCAATAAACCGTTCTCTTCGAGGTAATTCATAATGTTCGAACACAGTATATGTTCCAAAACCCTACTGCAAATCGACGTTAGTGATATGGGCGTGTAATTCAGCGGTTTACTTCTATTTTACCGTTTTTCGGTATAGGTGTGACTTGAGCAATTTTCCAGTCTTTAGATACGGAACTTTCTGTGAGCGACCGGTTGTATATAACTGCTAAATATGAAGTTATTGTATGGCCATACTCTGAAAGGAACCTGACTGGGATACGAGCCGGGGACATTGCCTTTATTAAGTGATTTAAGCTGCTTTGCTACACCGAGGATATCTACTTCTACGTTTCTCATCTTGGCAGTTGTTCTTGATAGGAATTCAGGAATATTTACTTCGTCTTCTTTGGCGAAGGAGTTTAAGAAAACCGTGTTTAATAACTCTGCATTAGTGGCACTATCATCAGTGACTTCATAGTTGTTATCGTGCAGTGAAAGTATTGATTGCGTCTTACGCTTTGAGTGGGCTCATGAACTAACTGTTCAAAATAATTTTCTGAGAAAGCATTCAGTACAATTTCGGTTGACGTTTTATGCCTGCCGCCGGCTTCAAACGTATAATTTTTCCAGCATATCGAGGTTAGACTGAAGTCACCACCGACTATAATTGTATGAGAGGAGTACCTGTTTGAAATGAGACTCAGGTATATTTTAAAATGTTCAGCACCTGTATCTTCTGAGCCGGGGCGTCGGTAAAACGATCCAGTTAAAAGTTTAGTCCGATTGTCTATCCATACTATTTTACAGGAACTATCTACTTCAATTTCACTACACAGTAAACTACTTCTGGCAGCAATGAATAATATATACTTTCTGAACACTGTTAGGTCGTTTGAAAAAAATCGGCTGAACTTATTTCCGGCTTTAGTCAGTTTTCCGTACCAAAAAATATTTGCGCTTCAGTGCTTCCTATTAGGGCTTGGAGCACAGGTTCTTTCCCAACACAGATACGACAATTTACAACTAAAATACCGATCGTTTCTACAACTATCTTACTGTGTTTTATCTGCTCCCTTTTAGACAGACGCCCTTGGGTTCTTGAGAGCCTCTAACCTAAAAAGACCACCCAGTCCCTTCCATACAGCCCCCGCTACCTGTGAAGCCGCTTCCTGTGTGTAGTGGACTCTTGACCTATTAACCGGAATCCAGAAACCCACCACCAGATGGCGCAAGTCTAGGAATTTGTAGCCTACACGGTCACAGAACCGCCTGAGCCACTGATTCAGACCCTACACTCGGCTCTGCACCAAAGGACCACAGTCAGTTCTATCGACGATGCTGCAGATGGTGAGATCCACCTTAATCTTGCAGTCTTTGCCATTTCCGCTAGCCGCCCGAAACCAGAGAGAATCTCCTACGATCCAAAGCGACACACGTCATTGGTACCGACATGGGCCACCACCTACAGTTGGCTGCTGTACTCTTCATGGCATCCGGAAGCACCCTTTCCACATCCTGAAAGACTTGTCCGGTATGCACACGGAGTGCACACTGGCTTCCTTCCCGTCCTTGGCAGCATGTTGCTAAGGGGCCCCAGTAAGCGCCAAACCCACCCTCTTTGAATGAACAGACCTCGCGGGTCGAGAAGCTTCCTCTGGAACAAGGTGGACGACTGCATCCGGCTTAGAGACTTCCTCAGCCGCAGATAACGCCAGAAACCTGTTCGTCAAACGAACCGGGGAGGCCCTACGATAGGCCCCTCGGAAATTCTTTCGCTGTCTGCCAGACTTTGGAATGATCTCCCGCTGGGGGTGTCATTTTGGAGCAGGCCACGAGAAATTCACGAAGCACTTCGTGAATGATACCTAAAGGACAAGACAATAGACTACGCTACTAAGCTATTGACCAAGATCGGTATGTCACGAGACGCCTGGTCGGAACGATACGTCCACAACGCTGAAATAAATACAAGGTGACTCGGGACTGGAAGAAGGACGCCGATACTCTGATCTGCACTTGGATCAAAATACTACTAATTCCTCCTCGATGTCTCACACCATCATGGATCATAACAACTGTCCTCTCCCCAGAGGTGCTAAGGACCCATTTGGTGTGCCCCAGTTTCCTCTCAAAGAGAAATCAATAGATAGCGAGAACTTTTTGTATGTGGACCCTTCATTCAAACAGAAAAAGCTCTCAAAGAGCACCAGTCTTGTGTTCACACCAACCACCGCAGAGAGCGAAAAACAGGCATACCCTCAAAATAATCTACGTTAAGCGAGACACTAAAAAATAAATAAAAACATTACCAGTGTACATTTTGTATTCAAAAGAATACTTTTTTTTAAGCAATGTAAACTGATTTTAACTTTTTCTTGCAGAATATTTTCTTTTTTGTAATGTTGATGTTTTCTAGATATTTGCTGTGTGGACAAAGGGTTGAACGCAGACTACGGGATGATGGGAGCTTGACAGGCGTCGCTGTGGATTACAGTCCTTATATTTTTCCTAAATAGCAACGACGATAATCTTAACAACCGCTACCTTCAATCCTCAAGATGGATAATATTACAATAAACGTCACGTTCCTTCGTCATCTTACTTGCTGCATCTCAGTCAAGCAAAATGCTAATGCCTTTTAATATTGTCGTATTTCTGGGTACATCGTGGATCATACTTACGCTTCATTACAGTGAGTCTTTCCTCAGATCCAACATCTTCAATTATTTGTTGGTTGTATTCCAATCGCTGTATTCCTTTACCATACCCTCTATTGTCAGCTCTGATACCAAGGGGGTTATTCCCAGGTGTCTTAACACATCTCCTGTCATCCCGTCCCTTCCCCCTGTCAGTGTTCTCCAAATTTCCTTTCTTCGCCGATTCTGCGGAGAACCTTTTTATTCCTCCAGGTTCGAATCCTGCCTCCGGCATGTGTTCTGTCCTTAGGTTACTTAGGTTTAAGTAGTTCTGAGTCTAGGGGACTGATGACCTCGAATGTTAAGTCCTATAGTGCTCAGAGCCACTGCAACCATTGCTTAAATGACCGATTCTCTTCTGTTCCGGTTACCCCATTGTTGATGATTCACTGCCGTACTATTCTGTGCTCCAGACTTTCATTCTCAGAACTATCTTCCTCAAATTTAGTCACGTCCTTTTTTTGTACTAATAACTTATATCGGCCAGGAACACCCTCTTTGCCTGTGCTAGTCTCCTTTTCATTTTCCTCCTTGCTTCTTCCGTCATGGGATGCTTGTCTCCAACGTAGCAGAATTCCCCAATTTCGTCTATTTCGTGTTCAGTAATTTTAATGTTAAACTTCTCGCTATTCTCATTCCTACTACTTCTCATTAGTTTCATGTTTTTTTTCGGTTTACTCTCAATCTGTGTTGTGCACTGAATGTTATGTTCATCCCGTTCAACAAATTCTGTAATTCTTCTTCGCCTTCACTGAGAAGCGCAATATCATTAGCGAATCTTATCATTTACATCCTTGTATCCCGAAGTTTTAATTCACACTTGAATCTTTCTTTTATTATCGTCATTGCTTCTTCGATGAATAGATTGAACACTAGGGACGAAAGATTGCATCCCTATCTTATACCATTTTTAATCCGATCACTTTGTCTTCTATTCTTACTGTCCCCTCTTGGTTCTTGTACATACTGTATATTACAGTTGTTTCCTATGGCATATTCTTATCTTCCTCAGAATTTAAACTCTTGTACCATTTTACTTTACCAACCGCTTTTTCCAGAGGGTTCTAAAAATGATCAAAGAGCATATACCTTTCCTTCAATCACATGTGTAGTAGCAGCATAATGAAGATAATAATAGCAATCGTTGCAGTAATCATCGAACTGTCTGGTAACCTCACGCGGTGCATTAGTTGTCATAGAAAAAAATTCATATTGGCATCAGATCGGAGCTATGAAGACTAGAATGGTCCTGGTCCTTATATCACGCAGTCATGAGATTAGAATAATACCCGCATTAGAAACTAGCATGTAATTAACCAGTTAATCGAGAGAGCCGGATTTTTTCACAGCTTCTAGGCGCATCGTCGGACACAACAACACAATCAGGACGTTGCCATCCGTGAGTTGCAGTGGTCTGCTGGGCTGATCGCAGTTTGATAATTTCGGGATATAGGTTCGATTCTCACTCATGGCGTCCATTTTTAACATTCACGAAAAGATCTAATTCACCTATGGTAACGCCAAGTCCAGAATGTTAGGTCGCACAGTGGTTCACAATCCGCATTAAACACAATATCCCTTCACTACCAACAGCTTCAGAGCCTGTTTAAATGGCGACATAACAAAGGCGGAAGCCGGCGAAGGCACAAACTCTGTCGCCAGTAAACTAGCACTAAAAAGTTTATTTCATTTAATTTAGGAATGGTTATTTCGTTCACAGTTTTCTTATTTAATTTGAACTTGAGACGTTGCAACTTTTGGTCCTCGACTGGAATTCGAAAATGGTTCAAATGGTTCTGAGCACTATGGGACTTAACTTCTGAGGTCATCAGTCCCCTAGAACTTAGAACTACTTAAACCTAACTAACCTAAGGACATCACACACATCCATGCCCGAGGCAGGATTCGAACCCGCGACCGTAGCGGTCGCACGGTTCCAGACTGTAGCGCCTAGAACCGCTCGGCCACCCTGGCCGGCTTGGAATTCGAATTCGGATCTCTAGGAATGGAACGTACCTGGGTTGCAATCCTGGTCCAGCACAAACATAGTCACAATTTCATTTTACGCCCTAGCATGTGCACACTGACCTACCACAGAAAAATAATTTGCCTATTTAATATCTGTTCATGAATAGTCAACAATAACGATAGGTACCGTTATTTCTAGTGAGACATGCGAGCATCTCAGTACTGGTGAGCAAGCAATTGATACTTAACGTCTATTTATGGATGGGAAACAGCGACAGTAATCTCCGGGTTCGATTCCCGGGCAAGCAAAACAAATTGTACCCTCATCTCATATTGATACAGCTCGCTGCTGGTAAATAAATTCGATTTCTAACATCTGATTGTACTTCGTTACCAATCCGATAACGTGCTGGGTAGAAACTCCCGTGACAAGATCGTAAATCATAGCATTCCAATTTTCAGCACATGCATACTTGGTTACTTGTGAAGGAGAGTATATTAAACGTCTTTCGTGGTTAGTTAACAGGGCGATAATGGTTTTGATGTAGTAGAAATAATTTCGTCATTTCGTTTCAAGTTCGGATGTGTTACTAATACTGGTGAAAACCTTTATATTTCACGTTTCTTTACGGCTAGTCAGCACTGATGATCATTGCCTTGATCAAGTCCCAGGCAGGTGCGAAAGTGTATTTTAGTTCGTAGTGGCTACGTCTGCTGGGTTTCTGTCCAGATCCAGAACAAAAAATTTGGTCATGTCATTCATAGTTGAAACATGTTCTAATTGTACTCCATTAATATTGCGGTTTCTATAGAGCATTTACCGCTGTTTATAGCGTTTTCTTTAACTAGTTCCTTTAACGACCAGTTTATGCAAAAACCACTCGTCACTGGGACAGTCAGCAGGTGTGGGAAAACCTTATACAGATCAAAAATACTTCGAACTGTCACAGACCTTTATTAGTCCAGACATTGTCTCAGAATATCTTGTTTCTTGTTTTTGCCATATCATAGTGTGATGTTACATCGCACTGATTGCATTAAAGAACAGTGTTGTCTAGTTTACTTTGTTTAAGGATTGCTATATAGTTTATATGCCATAGTTAGCTGTTTTAGATTGTAATGAGATGGTAACGCTTTTGAAAATCATTGTAACCTGTCCAAGCGTTAGGGACTAACATATCTTTAATTACGTGTTCTTCCTAGGTTTTACAGTATCATGGTGTGATGTCACATCGCACTGACTGCCTTAAAGAACAGTGTTGTCTAATGGTCTCTCGTGGTATCCATTTTGTATAGTCGAACGACTGTACCGCAAAGCGCTTAGAGGACCCGCTAGACAGCTAAGTTACGTTGGTTGCATGCAAATCAGGCGGATCACAATTAAGCTCGTTCAGATACTTTTGCGCATGATAGTCTATACAGACTGAAATTCCCAGAAGTTTATGACCATATATGGAAAAGTCTCATTTGATTACTTCTTTCTGTTCCACAACAAAATTTGTATTTACTAGTGGTGGAGGCTTCTGCTATCGCTCCATTAGTGTTTATATTTTGCGACTAGGAAGAGAGAGAGAGATTACTTTCTTGTAACCAGGGGTGTTTATCTTTGTGTGTGTTTGTATGATGGGAGCTAACATGTCCTGTGGCTACTGAGTTTGTAAGTTACTGCTTTGTTATGATATAGTGGTGGATGATCTAGGGTGAGGATATTGCCTAGCTTTTGCTGTTATTTTGCGGTGTCACTGGAGGTTGTTCTTCTTCAACAATCCGTTTTATTAGTTTAAATAGCGTCTGGTTGCTGGTAATTTCTTATGGTCTCGTAGGTGTATGAGATGTTTCTTGTTGGTGAATCTGACTACTTTCATGTCCTTTTCTATTGTGGTAGGCCGTTGGTTTTCTCGACATAGGTGTTCCGTAATTGTTGACTGCCTGGTGCCATATATCCAAGCTCTTTTGTGTTCTTTATGCCTTATTTCTGTTCTGCCTGTTAGTCTTAGGTATAGTGCATCACAGCGATTGCAATGCTGTTGGTAAATGCCAGATTTTTGGTCGACATCCATTTGATCTTCCTTGTATACAACTTGTATATGTGCAACTTCGGAAAAAAGAGGCAAAAAACAAAGAAGAAGAAATGTATATTTGTAGTAAACTGCTCGTCCACTACCACTGAATTGACTGAGTAAGTAGAAACTTGCTGCAGTGTGAGAACACAGGTTGAAAGAGAGTTGGGCATTTATACATTCCATAAATAGCTGGTGCCAATGCGAATATCGTGGCAGACCACGTGTCAGTGGTGTCTGCGTTAAGGATGTGTCGAGAATGTTAGTTTACATAAAAAGTATTACGCGACTGTTTCGTGTTTATTCCCTTCAAGATTCCCGATTCCGCCGCCCACTCGACTCGACGGAGTGGAGCGCGGAAGCCGCCCTGTTTCCGTCCTAAATGTTACGACCGGACCGCATAACGCAGCACGTCATCTTAAGCCGTTATATAGCTCACAACTTCGTTATCCGGTAAAGCCACACGAATCGCTCTTTGTGGAGGATATCGTTCTCTCGTGTTTAGCATGCACTTTCGGGCGTCCCAGTGGCTGTTTACCAGAGTACTGTTGGGTCTTCCGGATAACATGAAAGAAGCCCGCACGAAATCGTAGCATAAATACAGGCCGTAGCTTTTACGAGTATGGGGCAATGAAGAGTAGCAGGCGAGTATAACAGTGAATACAGCTGAAGCAGCGAACGAGGACTACGAAGGTTATTTGCAGCCCTATCGAAACGCTTGGAAAATGGTTCGGTGGTGCTTAAAAGATTGTGTGGATAATATTAGGCTACTAATGGAGCCGAAACTTCAAGCGAGCTGTAAGATAGGAGGGCATACTGAAAAGTAATGCCTCTGAAATTTTTATGTGATACAATTAAAGTTTTTGTAAATGAAACAAACGTTGTTAACATTTTACGGCTATATTCTTACCGTATATATATATATATATATATATTTGCTTCTCAGCATAGTCATCCTCACGACGAACAGATTTCTCTCAAAAAGAGACCACTTTGTGGATACCGCCACTATACAATATTTGACTTTAACAAAGTTGTGCATAAAGGCCCCCAGGTGGGAGGTGATTATGGTGAATAATTTACGTAGTCTCCAATTTGCTGAACTGGTGGCAGATGAACGAACTAAAATGGAGAGAAAATCAGAAACCAGTGTTCCTTCATTTATTAATCCACTGTTTACGTGTATTAGCGTTAGCCATCATCAGAATCTGCACATAAAAATGGATACATATGTAATATAAATGTAAGGGGGTACTTAGGACTAGTATAGAGCAAAGAGAAGATGCGTCAGATAAATACACATGTAGCAAAACGGAAGCATACTGTACATGGAGAGAAAGAACGTCCAAATTTTACAGAAGATACTACAAAGTCACTCAGCTATCTTCACTTACTGTTATTTGTATTTTCCCTATACTGAGCCTTTCCCACACCACCTTGTGTTGTGGGTTTATATGTATGAGTGATTGTCTGTGTGTGTGTTCTGTTGTAGTGAATACATACACAGTTGTGGGACACAGGGTGATGTGTGAAACTGCTTTCACACTATACGCTTCCGTTGTAATGGCGGTCTGCTCCAGCTGCTGCAGATGCTGTACTGAATCTGAAAGTGTTAATCAGAGTTGCGGAGCAATATTCGTCGGGGCTCTGTTGCGTAGCAATCAGATTTGCCTTCAGTTCTTAGAAAAAAAAAAAGATCCGTGAAATCATTTCTTTTCCGAAGAAAGCATCAAATTATTTAATTAGAACTGAACGCTCCCGACGGAATTGTTCTCGAGCTGGTATTCATTAATAAATCCCACTTGAGTATATTTCGTTTGTGGAAATAACACGCACCTTTTTGAAATGAACGAAGTTTTATTGACCTTACAAGGGAACATCCCCATCGCACCCCCCTCAGATTTAGTTATAAGTTGGCACAGTGGACAGGCCTTGAAAAACTGAACACAGATCGATCGAGAAAACAGGAAGAAGTTGTGTGGAACTATGAAAAAATAAGCAAAATATACAAACTGGGTCGTCCATGGGTAAAATACGCAATATTAAGGACAATATGAGGCGAGGAGCTCCGTGGTCCCGTGGTTAGTGTGAACAGCTGCGGAACAAGAGGCTCTTGGTTCAAACCTTCCCTCGACCGAATATTTTAACTTTTTATTTTCAGTTGATGTGAAAAACTCTTATGTTTTCATCATTTTTTTTGGAGTGATTATTACATCCACAAGAAAACCTAAAACGGGCAAGGTAGAAGAAACTTTTCACCTATTCGCCAAGTGTACTAGTTAGGTGGGTCGACAACATATTCCTGTCATGTGACGCACATGCTGTCACCAGTGTCGTATACAAAATATCAGACGTGTTTTCCTGTGGAGGAATCGGTTGACCTATGACCTTGCGATCAAATGTTTTCGGTTCCCATTGGAGAGGCACGTCCTTTCGTCAACTAATCACACGGTTTTGCGGTGCGGTCGCAAAACACAGACACTAAACTTATTACAGTGAACAGAGACGTCAATGAACGAACGGACAGATCATAACTTTGCGAAAATAAAGAAAGCAAAATATTCAGTGGAGGGCAGATTTGAACCAAGGACCTCTCGTTCCGCAGCTGTTCACGCTAACCACGGGACCACAGCGCTCCTCGCCTCACATTGCCATTAGTATTGCCTATCTTACGCATGGACGACCCAGTTCGTATATTTTGCTTATTTTTTCATAGTTCCACACAACTTCTTCCTGTTTTCTCGATTGATCTGTGTTCAGTTTTTCAAGGCCTATCCATTGTGCCAACTTATAACTAAATCTGAGGGGGGTGCGATGGGGATGTTCCCTTGTTAGTGTCAATGAAATTCTTCTCGCAAATGAATTCGCAATTTTCTACCATATATACAGATGTATATACATATATCCTTCACAATCTCGCAAAGGCGACGGTTTGTACTACACAATAAAGAACAGAGTCCTCTCATGAGATTAAATCTTAACGAGAACACAAGCTTACTACCTAAGAATAAATATCTAAGCGCACTACGACGCAGAGTAATAAAGAATATCTTTGTCTCTCTCGTACTCTCACATTGATGAATAGCAATGTTATTACAGGATACATCACAGATACCTACCGTGGTTATGACAAAAACCAGAGGATTACGAAGTGACACGGCTGACTTGCAACCGACATGAGAACAGACGGACAGAACTAAGACTGTGAGTACAGAGCGGTACAACAGCATGGTCACTAGGTGGTGCGACAGTACATTCATGCTGACAACCAGCGCCACCAAAGAAGAACGGGAGCAACACAGTTAACTACTAGTATTTATAACTGTAAAATAAGTCGTCAACGACACTGGATAATCTGTGTAGAAACAAAACTAGTGGAATGTCCGAAAAGCTAAATTATTTTAACATGTCATTTATAAAGCTGCCAACTGTAAACATTTCTCTGGTTCTCTTATAACTACTTTCAACAAATTCAATAGCAGGCTACGTGATAATACGGTAGTCGTTGGTAAAGCCGATAAAGGCAGCTCTGTTACTTTGATTTCTAAAACTCAGGAATTCTTTCATTCAAATAATATAGTAAAAGTCACTAGGTGTCCACTACAAAAACATTTCAATGACCCGAAGAAGTTAATGAAAAATTCAAGTAATTTCTTTGTATCAGAACTTTGTAAGATGAACCCTAGAATTCCCGTATTGCGTACGCAAATGAAGTTGCGTAAAATTAACCATCTGATCACCTCTTTGATTAACGGTCTCAGGGACCGAATTACCTCGTTAATAGCTTCTATATTCTAAATTTAAGTCTGGGTTTGCTTACACTAACACTTAGGTTTTAAAGAACAGTCATGAGATAGTGGCGTTGCTTAGAAACTCAGAAATTCCATGTGAAGCAACCTTTGTTTAGTTCGATATTACGAACCTCCTTAAGTTAGTTAGGTTTAAGTAGTTCTATGTTCTAGGGCACTGATGACCTCAGAAGTTAAGTCCCATAGTGCTCAGAGCCATTTGAACCATTTGACTTGAGTCTGGAACCGCGCGACTGCTACGGTCGCAGGTTTGAATCCTGCCTCGGGCGTGGATGTGTGTAATATCCTTAGGTTGGTTAGGTTTAAGTAGTTCTAAGGTCTAGGGGACTGATGACCTCAGATGTTAAGTTCCATAGTGCTCCGAGCCATTTGAACCATTGTACCTTCGGTTTGCTATATACTAAACCTAAGCACCACCTTACATTTGTATTACATATGTATCAGTTTTTTTATATGCTGATTCTAACGATGGATAATGCTGAAACGGACAAACAATGGATTAATAAATGGAGGAATACTTTTTTCTGGTTTTTAGCTGCATTTTAATTCCTTCATCTGCGACCAATTCAGCAAATAGCAGAATACGAAAAAATTTGACTTTTTTGATGGAGCCACAACCTGACCTCTGCTTGCACAGCTTCATCACTGTCAAAGTGAAGCCCTCGGCGGTATTCTTTAAGTTTTGGAAACAGATGAAAACCGTTTGGAGCCAGGTCATGAATGTGTTGTTTGTTGTCGTGGTCTTCCTGTCCTGAGACTGGTTTGATGCAGCTCTCCATGCTACTCTATCCTGTGCAAGTTTCTTCATCTCCCAGTACCTACTGCAGCCTACATCCTTCTGAATCTGCTTAGTGTATTCATCTCCTGGTCTCCCTCTACGATTTTTACCCTCCACGCTGCCCTCCAATACCGAATTGGTGATCCCTTGATGCCTCAGAACATGTCCTACCAACCGATCCCTTCTTCTACTCAAGTTGTGCCACAAATTCCTCTTCTCCCCAATTCTGTTCAATACCTCCTCATTAGTTATGTGATCTACCCATCTAATCTTCAGCATTCTTCTGTAGCACCACATTTCGAAAGCTTCTATTCTCTTCTTGTGTAAACTATTTATCGTCCATGCTTCACTTCCATACATGGTCATGAATGTACGGTTGGATGATTCATGAAACTGAACCCAATGTGCCGGATTTTTGTAGATGTCACAGCGCTTATTGTTATACTGAAGGAGAGCGTGGTTCATGGGGCTACGAACTCTTCGAATTCGCAACTCGATTACTACACGCCGTTTTCAACGGGCCGACATAGTTACGGTACATACCGCCATGTTACTCTCTACAATTCGGAGTCCTCTAGCGGCAGTGGAATGTTAACAACGTCTGTTGTATTTAAGGGTTTTCGCGTAAGAAATTCAGAGGTATTACTCTTCAGCTTGCCATCGTGTGTGTCTAATTATGAGGGTCGTTTTAAGAGCGAACAACGTTTTGATCTGAGGAGCCGCGCTTACCTCCACCTCCATGTCAGAGATCTTCCTAATCGTTTACACAACACGACGATGCAGCAAGCGGGGACGGTCGTTTACAGTTCATTTGTACAATTTTAAAATCTATGACAAATTAAAGATGTCACGAAGTATGAGGCACATAGTTTCCGAAAACAATAAAAAAGTTCATCCTGTCGAAATTTACAGGCAAGTGACTTAAGTGTTAAATGTGATGAATGAAGTTTCAGTTCATGAATGGTGCATCATGTTGTGACGTTACGTCTGAGTCTTCGACATATCCCTGGGAATGTCAGAATGATCCACATCGTTTGACCTCACCGGTAGTCAGATCGCTCCCCATGGATTCACATAAATTTAACGAAAATAATGTGTTGCAATGGAAATGGATAAACAATGAAACAGCAAACGTGAGACACGGATGCAGCAATTCACACACGATAACCAAAAGGGTTTTCATCTACTACGAAATGAAACAGTGGTTTACATTTACGTTTTTTATAATCGTATTGACCAACTAGGATCACGTTAACAACTTTAGTTCCTCTACTTCCTTTGTGGTTGTTTCCTATTTTTCCAGTATTCCCTCATTTTCTCTCCATGAAGTCTCTTCCTTTCTTCTGTCTATGTTGTTCCTGATTTTTTATTTCTTCTGCTTTGAAAGCCTTCCAAGTTTAGTATTTTGTTTTTAAAACGGTTTCTTTCTACTATTTCTGATTCTTTGATGTTGTTTCTTTCAAGATCTTTTCTTACTTCTGTAATCCATGCTATTGTCGATTTCTTCTTCCAGAAATATAGGAGTATTTTTTTTGTTAGTCTATTTCCATCCATTCGGTAGAGATGTTCAAAAAAGGTTAATCTTCGTTTGGCCATTACTTAAGATATTTTCTCATTACTTCTTATTTTCCAACCATTGCAGTTTTCATTGCTCCCATTATTTTTCTAATAATCCTTCTTTCCAGTACCTCTAGTTTGTCCATCTTATAGTTCATCGTTAGGCATTCAGATCAATATAAACATTCTGGTCGTACCACTGTGGTGTAGTGTTTTAGTTTTGTTTTTCTAGATATACATTTCTTGTTGTAAATATTTTTGGTCAAACCATATGCTCTTTCCATTTTGTTAATTCTTACATCTACTGCAAATTTTTCTAGTCCATTCTGTTGTATAGTTTCTATTTATTTCACTATTATCTGCTGACATATATGAATAATAAATTATTATCGGATCAGGATAGAAGCTGAAGTAATGATTTGAAATTTGTGCCAAGAGCAGAACGTAATCCAGGTTTCCTGATTACTAGGCAGATGGGCATTTTGGCTCCCAAACCAGCACAATCTGTCCTAGTCTAGTGCGCTTCCTAACATAAACCTCAGTTCATACCTTCGGGAAGGACATTGGACGAGGACAGTCCATGAAGATGTGTAAGCCACACTGCCATGGTGGTCTAGTGATTAGCATATGTGCCCTGTAATAAGGAGACCTTGGTTCCAGATCTTGCCTTAGCACCATTTATAATTCAGTACTTCAGTTTCTGTCCATATCTAAGATAAAGTTGCGACTCATACGTCTCCAGGAAAATGTAATTCCGTTAGATATTACTGAATCTGTTCGACCGCAAGCGACGAAGAAAATGAGAAAACTCTTAGCATGGTCACAATAAATCTGACATGTGAAAACCTCAACAAAGATAGGATAATTCAGATGGGTGGGACAAACAGGGAATCTACACATGATTTATCGATAGTTAAATCTGCAGTGATCGTACAGTGATAGCCTGCGGAAACCGCAAGAGAAATGAATTATACATTCAACCAATATTTTGGAATGGTTTGTGATGAGCGTGCAGATGCTGGCGGAACTGTTGGGTTCTGAAAAGTGCCTAGCCCTAACAGTGTGCCAATAACGCACGTACATTCTCGCATCCTACTCGATAATGCTGCGATCTCTCTCCATGCTCAGATTTCGGATGCGCGGAGCAAAGTCGCCATTGTGCGCTGCTGCAGATTGCGACACGTCAGGTGATGTCGCTACGTCAAGTGTTCTCCTTCGAGAATCGCAGTGAAGTCTAGCCTCTCTCACGAACCGCGATGAAGTGTCATTGGCTGTCAGGAGGACCACGCCGAAGGCTGTCCTCTTCCAAGAGCTGATTTCAAGTGTCCTTTCTGTTCTTTATCGATATTTAAGTTTATTCTCTGCATTCTCACAAGACAAACAGCGCCAGATCAAGGTCTTATGGTGTGTGATGCTACTGGGTACAACCAAAATTCACAGTTTGTGAGTGTCCAGGGCAGTGTGACCAGTGCGAGCTATGTGAATGACGTCCTGTGAATCGTAGCCACATCCTTTCTGTTCAACATCCCAGACGCCATTTTCCAGCACGACAATGCCTGACCATATGTTGTCTTCTTGGTGTTGCAGGATGACAGCCTTTTGCCCTGGCCTGCCAGATCCCCAGCGTTGTTGCCAATCGAAAATGGCCGGCCATTGTGGCCACGCGGTTAAAGGCGCTTCAGTCTGGAACCGCGCGACCGCTACGGTCGCAGGTTCGAATCCTGCCTCGGGCATGGATGTGTGTGATGTCCTTAGGTTAGTTAGGTTTAAGTAGTTCTAAGTTCTAGGGGACTGATGACCTCAGATGTTAAGTCCCATAGTGCTCAGAGCCATTTGAACCATTTGAATCGAAAATGTGTGGGGTATGGTAAAATGGCAGGTTCAGCTCTTTGACCCAATGCCAACCAACACAGATGAACTTTGGGACCAGGTGAGTGCAGCATGGATGGCTATACCACAGGAAGCCATTGACGCCTTATAAACGTCGATACCAACATACGTGGAACAAATTATCAGGGCCCATGGTGGACGCTGTGCCTACTTGACAATAGGACACATGTTGACCGAAGTGACTGAAATGCTAATCGTTTCTGCAGAACATGCAAGTGTACATGTCTTGTGAATATGAAAGTCTTATCTCTAGTCGTTCAAAGTGTTCTGTTCTGAACATTAGCTGAAAATGACTGCCTCCATAAGGCGCATTTGCGAATCCATGTTAATTCTTTTTGAAATTTACACCATAGCAACTGATCAGTACTGGACATACACGTCCATGAGTTCTCAGCACTGGAAGACAAACAACGACCTAGTGTTTTTCCATCTTTCGAGAAGGTTACATATGATTTGGTACCATAGGTGATTTATTAGCCCATCTGTATAAGACGGGATCAGAGCATTTGTATTGAATTTTGCTACAAGACCGTAATAAACAGTGAGAACGTTTTAGAAATAGATAAACTTTCCCTTTGATTAGAGTTGTTTGAGTAAAACAAAGGTTGGCAAATGACATACCGGTAAGGAATTCGGAAAAGGTTATCGAGACGTTCAAGATGACTAACACCCTGGACGCTCCAACACATCAACAGATGAAACAAAAAAGTGAAACAAATGATTATGAACGATCGTCGAACCACAGAGAAGTAGCTTATGATGTTGGGATATAATAGCTCCCAATGTGATATGTTTTCGGGCGTTTTGGGTATGAAGCATGTGACAGCAAAATTTTTTCCAAACTTGTTGACTCTAGAACAAGTACAGCGGTGAATTAAGTTTCTCTGGAGTTGCTGGGTGAAATAAAAAACGATAAAGAACTACTGAAACATGTCATAACGGATGATGCAACACGGATGTATGATATCACGTCGAAACAGGATCAATCGACCCGGTAGAAACATTCCCGATCGCCCAGACCAAAAAAAACCTCAATATGCACAGTCAAATGTAAAGTAGTTACGCTCGATGCTTTCTTAGATTTAACGTAATAGTGTACCACGAGGCCTTGCCAAAAGGTCGAACGATAAATTTGGAGTACTGCTTGAAAATTCAACGCCTTTTTCATAAAGCGAGCAGAAGAAACGTCCAGATTTGTGGGGATATACTTCATGGCATTTGCACCACGATAATGCACCTGCTCACACCTTGTTGCTTGTTCGTGACTTTATGATAAAAAACAGTACTGTAATGGTGCCGTAGACTCCATATTCATTAGACATGGTCCCGTATTAATTTCCTTGTTGGAACTTTAAAGGGGGGGTCGCTTTACAAACGTAGACAAGATTCAAAACGAATCGCTGATATAGCGAACAGCTAGTTCCGTAAGTGATCTGGAGACTGAAAGAGCTCTGGAGTAAGTGTTTTCATATATATATATATATATATATATGAAACTGTCGGTTTTTAATCAGGCTTTCTTCAGTCACTATTTTGGAGTGACATTTGTTTGTTTCGCTAACATTTGTTGCCTGTTCTGTCTCGCAGTCGCAATTTGTCACTGCTGTATTTATATCCCTATCATTGTTGGAACTAGCTGGCGTCTCACACGCATGTGTGTCGGCGTGCAACAAGCTGCCTTCCAGCCCCGCAAGACGACGGTTGATATTCCGCTGTACACCGACCCTCTTAGGTCCTGCACTTCCGCACTGGAGCCCAAGTCTTAGACCTCAATCGCGGCGTGCACCCTCTCGTCTCGATATCCTTTGCCTCTAACCAGTTCGTAAATTCCTCTTCAATTTTGTTCGCCTATTCGGACATTTTCTGCTCTATTGCTTGACTTGTGTCACTTTCTAATTTTTCCATCCTGTTAGCCAGTACACTGATTTCATCTACGATACTGGCGCTAGCCACCTGGATATTATCTACTCTTTCGCTCAGTTCTTGCGCCGCTTTGGGTATGGTTTCATAATTTTGTCTCAAACTAACAATCTCACTTTGCATAGCTTCCAAAGATTGCATTAACTGCAAGTCTCTCTCATGCTGGCATCGATCACGCTCTGCTTGTGTAGCATCACGATCCGTTTCTCGTTCTGCATCATAGCATCACGTTCTCTATCGCGTTCTGCTTGCATAGCATCTCGTTCCTTATCGTGTTCTGCTTGCTTACGTGCAAATTGGCAGCTACCAATCTCTGGTCACGCTCTGCTTGTTCATGCACAGACATAGCTTGGAAATTGAGCATGCGCTCGAGCATAACTCTTAATGATTGCACTTCTGGCACCTCACCACTCTCTGGTCCGTGTCTAGTGCGTGTGGGTGGCACAGTATTTCTACTTTCAACTGAATCACTGGCTGGCAGTGGCAACATTTCTTGCCCTTCTGCCCCCAGATTCTCACATTGTACTTCCTGAACTACGCCACTAACATTACTTTGTGCCCCACTTTCTCACTCGGTATCACTGCTTGCTAACTGTTGTTCATTATCCATGTTTATATTTTTCTGACTACGCAATTTAACCATAGTCAACAAAAGAAACACAATCTGAACTAAATATCCTAACACTCAGGTTTCACTGACATAATCACACAAGAAATGGTCATTTGTTGAAACACACTTATTATATACTACGATGACTATCTACTCAAATGTCCTGTTATTTAAAAAAAAACCACTTACAACGAGCACACCACTAATGATCCGAGAACACCGCACTGAGGCTACTTTACTACCCACAGGACAACTACACTGTAGCTTTACCTTTTGGTGATCTATCTTGGGTGCAGCTGCCCCCTGGTATTGTGGTAAGTAATTAATTTTTTGATATAATGAGCTCTCTCTTCAGCTTGCCTCTGGGTGTATAGTGTTCTCATGCAAAAAATCATGTACAGGTATTACTACACAATATTGGTTAGGCAATACATACAATTCATGAAAAAATTATTAATTGTCCTCCAACAAAGTTCGACTACAATAATTCCCTAATTATCTCATGGGTATTTTGCGGCCACTGCTTATTCGGGCCCCACGTTGAGCGGCAGTTTAATGAAAATATTTATTATGTAAAACGAATGGATGAAAATGGGGAAGAAATGGCTTTAAATATTTTTGTTATTTACTCTTTCAGTACTAAATTTGTTGTAGAACCCTTTTTTTACGTGTGGTGATAAAAATTCATTTAGACAGAATTAAGCACATTTAAAATTACGTGAACTTTAGCAACCCTCTCATGCTGATAAATTCAAACTAACTGATTAATAACATTTATGACTTTGAAAATTACTTAAATTTTTTACGTATTTCGGCCTTGGAACACATTTTCTAAATGCAGTGGGTTTTTAAATATTTACTGAATTCTTTCCCGGCGTTAGCTATGGAACACAAGACTGTCTCTGTTAGCACAGAATGGTTAAATATTGCCAAGCCGACCTGGACGTTTAATCATCATTGACAAAACACACTTCACTATACGTTTAAGTTATTTGCTTTAGAAATTGAAAGAACCAACAGATTAACAACTTCAATTATCCGCCTATGAATGCACAAATGTAAAACCAGTAATAAATTCAGTAAGCCTCAGGATTGCTGTAAAAGAAAAATATTTCGTAATTCACTGCTAATTTTACCTGCTCCCGATTTACGGGTTTGGTTAATTTTATAGCGGAACAATTTTTAAAATGTGCCGCCGCTGCAAATCGTTCTGTCACGGCACAGCCCAGCAACACCAACGATAATCGCTAAAAGTGCTGAAAATTCTTTAAAGAAATATTATAGATGACATGGGCAAGCTAATTTACATTAGTAATACACAATTTTGATAAATTATAATGTATTTAGACCACAACAATAATAAAAATTGCACACCTTTATAATTTCTCCTCTAATGGCGGCTAAAGACAGATACAGACAAAAGAAGTCTACTCATGCATATAATGCTACGTCACAGGTTCCTCTCTCTCTCAGCTCTCGAGGAAGACGACAAAGAATGCACATTATGTAGTGCTGTTTATACTATTGCTGATTATTAATATGTCTTTGTAATCTTACAACATTATTTTCCTCTGTGGCTATATTTTACATTTTTTTATCGCAGATATTAACATATTTCGTAATTACATTATGAGTATAGAAATATTACAATCATAAATACACCGCGAATATTATTACAGGAAATATTACAATAATAACCAACGTCCTTTATACAAAATTAAATAATATTTTTTGTTAAACAATTACAGTACATACGAATTACTTCATAGCGGCGTACATAGTACAATTAAACGTCATTTCAGTTTATTAACAGTGTGTGTGCTGCCAGGGAACTGTTGTTTTTGAACGTAACTTGTACGTATCAAAACCTATCGCGAATTATTGTTTAATAAGGGCCTCTCTTTTTATCTGTTATTGTGGGTCATTTAGGTTTACCTCTGGGAGGTCCGCGATTAGACTGTCATTTTACGATCTTTACAAGTTGATAGGGAGCGTGATGTCGGAGATTTTGAGAAAGATCGTCGAAAAGTCGTGTTTCTACTGTATTAAATTATGTATTTTGGGGAGATGTCTGGATGGCGTAGTGTTTTCCTCTGTGGCTATATTTTACATTTTTTTATCGCAGATATTAACATATTTCGTAATTACATTATGAGTATAGAAATATTACAATCATAAATACACCGCGAATATTATTACAGGAAATATTACAATAATAACCAACGTCCTTTATACAAAATTAAATAATATTTTTTGTTAAACAATTACAGTACATACGAATTACTTCATAGCGGCGTACATAGTACAATTAAACGTCATTTCAGTTTATTAACAGTGTGTGTGCTGCCAGGGAACTGTTGTTTTTGAACGTAACTTGTACGTATCAAAACCTATCGCGAATTATTGTTTAATAAGGGCCTCTCTTTTTATCTGTTATTGTGGGTCATTTAGGTTTACCTCTGGGAGGTCCGCGATTAGACTGTCATTTTACGATCTTTACAAGTTGATAGGGAGCGTGATGTCGGAGATTTTGAGAAAGATCGTCGAAAAGTCGTGTTTCTACTGTATTAAATTATGTATTTTGGGGAGATGTCTGGATGGCGTAGTGTTGTGAATGGGATTTCACTTTGTTGAGATCGAATAGTTATGCGTTTCTGTTCAGGAAGAAGAGTCATACTTGATGAAAAGTAAGAGGAAATGCATAATTGGTCAGATGGTAGAGCAAACAGGGGTTTTGGAAGTCCCCACGATGTCATGACGTTGTCTGTAGGCAGGAGTCATATGGTAAAAGAAACAGACGTCACAAATCAACCACACATAAGTGTCCATCGATAGTTCCGTCCGGCGTGTTCTCTCACGTGAATGTTCTTGAAGAATAACACCACCATATTCGAGAACGGAGAGTTTCAGTAGTTCTATGAGATTAATTTTGAGCAAAAGAAAAAATATTTTGTGTAGTGCTTTGTGGTCGGTGGAGCCTCGTTACTGACTACAGTTGTGTATTTAGTGCAGGCTGTACCATGCTCCATTATTATCCCCAAGTTCGTTACAGGGGAATAGAAAACGTAATTTCTGTAAAATTTAGGGTTAGGGGTGGAATTCATTCGCTGAAATGACGAAAGAATGGTAGGACACGCCACTTGGAAACCTACCGTGATTTTGTTTTTTGTAGCTAACTCAGTTAAAATCCATATGCTAAATTTCAGCTTTTGCCATGAACTGCAAATTACCCAAAAATATTCAGGCTGACACGTGTTACCTTCTTTGGCGCTTGCAACTTAGAGATGGATACGTCCGAGTCACTGTGGTTGCTGTTGTTACACGCCAGCGTTGTGCATGTAATTGCTGAAGTGCGGCTGTCTTTTTTTGGCCACAGCATTCATTGAGGAGGAGTATCGCTTCAAGTTTATAATAAATATGGTAATTGGTATACGTTTTATGGTCTCTGCTAAGTATTTGGAAACACATCTTTCTGATTCTAGTTGGATTAGAAAATTCTGCACATTGGTTTCCGTGAAGCAACTGATGGGAAACTATGCGAATTTTCTGCCAGTTAAAGTCACCAATAGAAAACTAACACATAAATAACAGTAGCATGTGGTTAGAAACGACTGAAGCACTTAATATTGCAGACTGTGAATTCACCAAGGACGAATAAACTAAAAAAAGTTGTAACAATGAAGAATTTATTAAGGATAGTGTGGCATTTAACTAACATTTATCTCCAAACGAATCTCCAATAAAGTGGCCATCGTCACTGAAGGTAAAATCTTCGATGTTGTTAGGCTGCGTCGTGTTTAATTTCTTGTCGACGCTAGACGTCTCGACCCCTCTGCTGCGGCGTTCTTCAGGATCTTCTGATGTTCGTGGTTAGCTGAGAACTGAGTGTTCAGCACTGAATGTTGGGTACTGGGTGTTCAGCTAACCGCGAACACCAGAAGATGCTGAAGAATATTCCATCATAGAGGTCGAAACGTCGAGTGTCTAAAAGAAATTAACGTGACGCTGTCTGACAATCTAGAATATGTTTTGATGTGACCTTGGTCACACCAAATCTTACAGCAAAATTATCCAACTGGAAAGTCTGGGATCAGATCACTACCAGTGATCACAACATGATTACATTTATCATAGGAGACAGCGAGTGCCACTGGGACATGGGGTGGGAAACGCAGTTCAAGTACAATAAAACTGACTGGGACCGTCTGGCAGGGGAGTGTGGCATTCCTGCATTGCTGGAGGGTGATGTCGACGTGGAGGAATACACCAAAGACCTTACAAAGGCGATAATCAGAGCAGTAAAGGCAGCTGTACCAACCAGGAGGAGGGCCGTCGCGGCTTCCCCTTCACCATGGTCAGCCGAACTGGGGCAAATGCGCCAAGCAGTGCGGAGGGCGAGGAGGTATTACCAGCGGTGTGTCGTCTGGCATGAAAAGCAGCGCTGGCAGCAGATATACAGAGAAGCCAAAGAACAGTTCCAACAGGAACTCAAAGCTGTCAGGATGAGAAGCTGGGAGAAATACGTGCAAAGCCAATTGGCTACGGACCCCTGGGGACTTCCCTACAAAATAGTAAGAGAGAAAATAAAATCGCCTATGGTGTTATCTACCGTCAGGGATGGGGACCGGATGACGGGAACCTGGCAGGAAACTGCGGAGGTCCTACTCCGTTCCTTGTTACCTGACGATAGAGAAGAAGATGACTCAGAAGAACAGCAAAGAATAAGACTAGAGAACCAGCGGGTCTACGAAAACAATCGCGTGGTTTACCCCTTCTCTGAAGAAGAGGTAAGCTCTCAAATAAAAGATCTCAAAAAAGGGAAAGCTCCTGGCCCAGACGGCATCATTGCGGAGGTGATACAATACCTCACCCCCCAACTGGTAGCACCTCTCACTCAGCTATACAATGAATGTCTACGGCTTCAGACATTCCCCTCAATCTGGAAAAAGGCAAATGTTGTCATAATCAAAAAAGGCCCAGACAAAGATCCCAAAGAAGTAAAGTCTTACAGACCTATATGTCTACTGAACTTGCTGGGCAAGCTCTTTGAGAGGTTGCTGGCAGACAGGTTGGCCGCTCACCGGGTCCTGTGCGGGATGAGCGACAGACAGTTCGGTTTTCGGACGGGGCGATCCGCGTCTGACGCAATCGCCCTGGCTGCGGATGTCTGTGGCTCTGCCCCGCACAAGTACATAGTTGGCATCATGGTGGACATCAGTGGCGCCTTTGACAACCTGTGGTGGCCTTCGCTCTTCTCCTGCTTGCGGGAGAAAGAGTGCCCAGGGCCGCTATATGGCTGTCTGAGGAGCTATTGTGAAGACAGGGAGGTCTGGCTATCGGCCCCTAGTGGAAAGGTCAGTAAGAAAATCACCAAGGGGTGTCCTCAGGGATCCGTCCTGGGGCCACTCTTTTGGGATATAAATATGGAACCACTCTTGGAAGAACTCAAGATAAGTGAAGATGTACTAGAGGTCATAGCCTACGCAGATGACCTCCTCCTGCTGGTCGGCGGCCATAGTCGCGAAGAACTGGAGCCAAAGGTAGAAAGAGCCATTAACATACTGACAACATGGTGTCATAAAACCAAGATGTCAATAGCACCCAATAAGTCTACTTACTTGCTGCTTAAGGGTCAACTTGTAAGAAACCCTACCGTCAGAATAAACGGCCTACCAATCCTCAGGCGTAAAGAAGCTCGGTACCTTGGTGTAATCATCGACGAGAGGTAGAACTATGCATCACATATAGATACGGTAACACAACGTGCACTCACAGTATTACATAACTTAATTGGAATAGGGCACAAAAGATTTCACCTCCCACCTGATCTCATTAAACTGTATCTTAACAGCATTCTCACATCCATTGTAGGCTACGGATCAGCGGTCTGGGCACACAGGCTCACGAGGGTAATGCCCGCCGTGGCCGTAAGAAGAGTGCAGAGAAATATGCTCCTGCGGTCAGTAGGCGCATACAGAACAACTCCAGGAGGGGCACTCTCAGTACTGATGGGGATATGTCCTTTGGACATAAAAATTAGGGAACAAGCTACCTGGTACTGCGTCAAGAAAAATAGAAGGGAGAAGATAGAAGACATTATGGGGGTATATGTAGGGGATAAGCCTAGCATCAAAAGAAGGGGAATGGAGTTGTGGCAGGAATTCTGGGACAGCGAGGAAACCGGCCGAAGAACGTATGAGCTGTTTCCAAGCATAAAGGAACGCCTAGAACTTACCTATATTAAACCATCAAGGGGGCTACTGCACTTTCTTACTGGCCACGGACCCTACCCGACATATCTTTGTCGGTTTGGGAAAAGGGCGGCATCAGCGTGCGATTGTGGAGCAGTGCTGGGCACTCCAGACCATGTGGTGTATGAGTGTCCCCTCTTCGACGATGTAGCACACCAACTTAGGGAACAATTACCGAGTAACGACACGTACCACCTGCTCAGGCAAGAAAACACATTCGTAATTCTGAACAAATTAACCAATGATATCTCAACTAAAGTTCTCAAAGAATATCTCCGTAATAATCATTAATTAAACACCAGATTTGTCGCGTACACCCCCTGTTCCGCCGGGACATGGAACAGGCCAGTCGCTTCACGGCTGGAATCCGCCAGGTCTACGGAATAGGTTGGGGGGCAGTACATCATTACCGGATTTGACAAAAGCACCGACTAAGACATTAGAACTAAGTTAGTTATAAGATCAATAAATAGGATAAGAGATACAGTAGAAACTGCAGCGACCAAGTTTCTGGCCAGCCCAGTGTCAGGGGCACTCCCACTGGGATTAGCTCAGTGGGAACGGCCAAAAAATAGGTTTATATCAACATCTGACACAGTTGTAACGCTGCAGGTAGTGTAGTTAGAATAGTTATAACAAGTAGCCATTTGACATTAGTATCTTAACAATAGAAGAAATAATTAAAGAACAGTAGTATAACAACAAGAATAGCAAAGTAGCAGTATAATACTCTCATAGTGGTGATGCATTGTAAAAATTCTGTAGTGTTAAACATAACATTAGCTGCAGATAGAAAATTAGAAATAGTTAATAATAGGACCTACTAATGTATTAGGTAGTAGGTTATTTTGTATAACAATAATAATGATGAATAAAGATTTTTTTAAAAAAAAATCTAGAATATGTTACCTTTAATTTTACCTAATTAGACAACGAAAAAGTGATGGATGTGATAGTGCTCAAAAGAAATTTCGCTTTGCCGTCCTGAAAGTGAATTGTGTTAGTTGGCAAAAGACACTTTCAGAAGGTAGCAAGGCACGGTTTGATGTAAGAGTGACGTAAAACGCGCTTCTTTTTCAGTTTTATTTTCTAACGCTAGATAAAAGTAACTTAGTTCCGACAACACCATCTTGCGCGTAAAGACTAAGATGGTCACAACAATACAGATGCGAAGAATTTACACCTTCCCATAGTCAAGTAAGTTGCTCCAATAAAATTGCATGAAATCATATAAATAACAATGACAAAAATTGGATCGCGAAACAGGCCGGGAAATTAAGTGATCAATGATTTTATCAAAAGCTAGAACCGTAAGATCGCTACTTTTAGTGAAGCTTAACTTCAAAAAAATACAGAGCAGTCCAGTTTTGAAAAAGAAATGTAAGCTAATAGAATTCTTCCACTCAAAGGGCAAAGAAGCCATACCAGGCGACTGGGTCTGCCCTACCACATTCATAACCAATAATTCCCATTATCAGTGTGGATGTTTGATTGTTATTTGTCCAATGTGTTTTCCTTTAATAAAAGGCAATATTTTTGCTACGTTTGAAAAGATGAAGCTTCTACATAGACAGTCCTGTGGTAGACTCATAGAAGTCTACAAACATGACATATGAAAAAGTTATAATTGTCATGCGTCACGCTTCTATTTTTGTGCCAACAAATCTCTTCTTCTGTTCAAATGGCTCTGAGCACTATGGGACTTAACTTCTGAGGTCATCAGTCCCCTAGAACTTAGAACTACTTAAACCTAACTAACGTAAGGACATCACACACGTCCATGCCCGAGGCAGGATTCGAACCTGCGACCGTAGCTGTCGCGCGGCTCAAGACTGTAGCGCCTAGAACCTCTCGGCCACACCGGCCGGCCTCCTCTTCTGTATTCTTAGTCATATTATAAAAGTTCTGAATCACAAAGTAGTCATACTTCAGATTCCAGTTTGTTGTAGAAATTTTCTGATCGTTGGAGAACAATTGTGCCCGAGGATGGCATTTTAAAGAACGTTAACAGAAAAACTTATTACGGAGAGACTACTGCAGTTTTCGGTCTATTACCGTAACAATATTATAAAATTGCAGTCAACAGTACACTATCAATTTTCATCTCATCGGTTTCAAAATCAGTTTAAACATGCGTCGTACTCCTCAAAATGTAAGTGCATCGTGCCGGATTCTTTCATAATTCTGTCCCAGTTTTGTTTTTTACAATGTTATGTATGTCTATGACTCACAAAACTGTCAAATTTCGTCATTAATTGTAAGTTCATGGGACTAAAAAAAAACATAAATTTGTAAAAATTGCACCAATATTTCGATTTTTTGTAACAGTTTCTAGTTTTGCAAAGCAATACAAACGACGACAAGAGATTTCAGGACTGTACACTAGGAAATTTGAGTCATAGAAACCCTGCAAAAAAGTCACATTTCATAATTGTTTGTCAGTCACTTCCACTTCATTTCGGTAGTTAAAACATACCATGCGAATTTTAGCTGACGAGTGACAAACAAATCAAAGCATGTTTCGAAATGATGTATAATACAAATCCATAATGTGAAAAATAATGGTCCCAGTACTGATCCTTGTGGTATACCTAGTACTGTAATCTGACAGTGTCGAAAGATTTTATGAAGTCCAAAGAGTAATTATCCGTATCCCTGATTTATAAGAGCAATCGGTGTGCTGCGGGTTTTGTGGAAACGGGGCTGGTACTCGTGGAGAAGGTTCCTTGAGATTAAATAACATTGCCCAACAGCCATTTTCCAGCTGTTATATACCAATCAGTATGTATTTTTGTGTATAGAATCAGAATCTGCATCTAAAAATGTCTTAGAACGTAAGAGTTCTGAGTTTGAAGGGTTGTTTCTTGTTTATTTTCCGCGTTTCACTGTTAACTGTCTTTTATTTAGATGTTTTAATTTTTGTTGTTCTGGCATAGGAAAATCTACAGATCATCATTAGATGGACGATGTGATAAATATAAACTTTTATCACCTGATGGCAAGCTTACCCATAGCGCCAAAGGGTCTTTATAATCAAATACATGCTGAAACACACATGGCGGAATTATTATGATACTTACCTCAGCCCAACAATGGTTAGCGAATTTGTGATATATCAGTTAGTGTTTCTTATGAGAAACACTGGAACGTTGTAGTGTTTAAAACTTATAGTTTATGAAAACTGCAATTAGCAAACTTTGTTGTAGTCTAAACCACCTCGAAAAATTTTGGTATGTGTGTGGTAAATTCACCGGAAAACAAAGAAAAGAAAAGGCGAGAACTGACTGTGTTATGAAGGCATATACAATGTATTTTGAGTGTTCTGTTGGTGATGAAGATAAAAATTTGGAACCTCATGTTGTTGTTGTGTTGTGGTGGTGGTGTTCAGTCGGAAGACTGGCTTCATGCAGCTCTCCATGCTACTTTATTCTATGTGAGACTCTTCATGTCTGAATAACTACTGCAATCTACATACTTCTGAATCTGCTTGCTGTATTCATCTCTCGTTCTTCCTCTACGATTTTCACCCCCCACCCTCCCCCGCCTCCTACATTCAACACTTCCCCCCAGCACTAAACTTGTGATCCATTGACGTCTCAGGATGTGTCCTAACAACCACTCCCTTCTTTTAGACAAGTAATGTCACAAATTTCTTGTCTCCCCAGTTCTATTCAGCACCTCCTTATTTACTAAGTGATCGACCCATCTAATCTACAACATTCTCTAATCCTCACTATATCTAACTTCAACGTATCCATTTTCCTTTTTAAATTTTCTGACCTAACTCACAGATTAATGGATCTGACATTCCACGCTCCTATCTGGAGGGTATACGTTCTGTTTCTCCTGATGACAACAACCTCCTGAGCAGTCCCCTCACAAATATCCGAATGGAGGACTATTTTTTCTCCGGAGTATTTACCTAAGAGGACTCCGTTACCACTCAACCATACAGTATTGATGCATGCCCTTGAGAAAAATTACAGCTGTAGTTTCCTCTTGTTTTCAGTCGTTCACAGTACCAACACAGCAAGGCCGTTTTGGTTGATGTTACAAAGACAGATCGTCAATCATCCAGAGTGCAACTACTGAAAAGTCTGCTGCCCTCTTCAGAAACTACACGTTTGTTTGGCCTCTCCACAGATATTCGTCCGTTGTAGTTGCAGCTATGGTATGGCTATTTGTCTCGATGAGGTAAGCAAGCCTACCCAATAACGGCAAGGTCCACAGTTCATGGGGGAAGGGGATTGCACCTCATATTGTCTTCATATACTTTATTACCACTTCAAACTAATGGTAGAAAGGAAAACGTTAACCTTTCCCTGTCATTGTCGGAATGGGGGTGGGCTAAAAGACCATTTTTCAGGCTGTTCCTTCGGTGTCACAAATAGTACGGGCCATTCAAGCAAAACTAGATATAAAGTTTTCAAAGGTATCTTTAGTGTATTTGCAGCCTTTTATACCAAAATTAGAAATATCGAATTAGCTGCTTGGTCCTGTTTCAAAGCAATTGAGGAGGACTGCTTGAGGAACAGAAGAAAATTGTCCAAATGGCTCTGAGCACTGTTGGACTTAACATCTGTGGTCATCAGTCCGCTAGAACTTAGAACTACTTAAACCTAACTAAGGACATCACACACATCCATGCCCGAGGCAGGATTCGAACCTGCGACCGTAGCTGTCACGCGGTTCCAGACTGAAGCGCCTAGAACCGCACGGCCACACCGGCCGGCGAGGAACAGAAGCGATGGTAACTATGTTTCCACTGTGAAAGACCTGTTAGACAACTACAAGAACGTGAGTGTAGAATGCCGCTTAAAATTTCACTTTTTACGTACCCACTCTCATTCCTTTGCAGAAAATTTGGGAGCCGTAAACGATGAGAAGGCTGAACGGTTTCATCAAGACATCCGTAACATGGAACACCATTTAATAAGATCATTGGCAGCCATCGATAATAATTAGTGACTGTAACTGGGGTCTTGTTAGGAAGAGTGATGAAACGGAAAAGAAAATAAGAGCAGCGTTGTGACTTTTTTCGTATGCCACAGAGGATCATAGTTGAAAATGTGAACTAATTTAGACCTTAAATTGGCGTCATATTAAATAGAATAGTTCTGAATACGTATTTATTGTTTCTTTCAACTCTGCTAATGTTCCCCAGGAATGTTTTTGATTCCACTGTGTGTGTAGGAAATCAGACGTGACAGAGTAAAACTGATTTTACCATTGAATTCAGCACCCCAATATTAGGCCATTTTAACCTATTTACAAGCCACTCGTAGAATGCGAGTTTGTGCAATTAGCAGTTACTTTTCTTCCATTCTTTGTATGATGATTATAGGGTACAGAATGACTAATATCAACTCAAAAAATGAATGGATTGTGAAGAAGTCTATCTATAAATTCGAGTCCTATGCCAGTGAGGACGCACAGGCTGCAGTGTAGAGCTGCGATCCGCCGTGACGCGCAGGATTACCATCTTATTTGGCCCGCTGGAACGACTAGGAAATGACTTCCTCGGCGCTGAGCAGTTTTTCTCCGGCGGCTCGGAGCCGTCCGGGCCTCTTATTCTGCCCGGAACTTGGCGACTTAGCCCCTTAAGGAGGCACTTCCGTGCGCGGCCCGGGGTGTTTTTCGCACTTCTTCCCGTGGATTACGGGCGCGGTTGCCGGCTCGTGGAGTATGGTCGTCTATATGCTAAGCAGAATCCGACAACAATCCCCAGGCGGCACTCTGCCGGGCTGCGTGACAGCTGCTGTTGCCCTGCTGAAGACGCCGGAGTAGGCGAGAGTGATGAAAACTAGTCCGACTGCAGGAAGGCTCGCCTCGTTATTCCAGTGGATCTCGTCACCCAGGCAGTTATTTAGCTCGTAAAGAAAAACAACGTGGTCTGTATTACTTCCTCAGGTTAAAGAAGTTGCGTTTCATCCCTACGAAATGATAAAATTTGAGTAAGACAGGTACTGAATCTAAAAAGTAGACTTTCACGGCCGGAAATATCATGTCCATTATAATTATCCGGACTATTATGCCGTGGTCGGTTGATGAATTCTGTGTCAATTCCCAACGTTTCGTCTCCGACTGCGGGACACATCTTAAAGGGGGTCCGTAGCTCGATGGAAGGTCCAACACACCCACTGGCTCGCTACTGACTGCCGCTAAATTCCGTGTCCGCGCGCTCCCACGCCGCGGCGTGACGTCACGTGTTTTGAAAACGTCAGTGCAATTGGCCGCTGTCCGTCGCCGTCGATCGCCGTTGCCATCACCCAGTAGTGGACGGGTGGACACATCTTAACACCGGCATCCATATACCGTTTAATTTCACGCCCTCCTCCTTTCGGTTGAAATTATTTGGGTGTTTAGCGATTTCGATTGCCTCCCTGTAGAGCCTTGGAAGAGCACAAGGGAAATTGTAGAAGAGGAGAAACGGAACGATCAGCTGTTGCGGAGCATGCTTTCCAGCCAGGGAACCACAATATTCGTTTCGAGGAGACGCAAGTACTAGCGGCCACAAGCGGATATTACGAAAGGCTCTACAGGGAGGCAATCGAAATCGCTAAACACCCAAATAATTTCAACCGAAAGGAGGAGGGCGTGAAATTAAACGGTATATGGATGCCGGTGTTAAAGAAGATGTGTACCACCCGTCCACTACTGGGTGATGGCAACGGCGATCGACGGCGACGGACAGCGGCCAATTGCACTGACGTTTTCATAACACGTGACGTCACGCCGCGGCGTGGGAGCGCGCGGACACGGAATTTAGCGGCAGTCAGTAGCGAGCCAGTGGGTGTGTTGGACCTTCCATTGAGCTACGGACCCCCTTTAAGATGTCTCCCGCAGTCGGAGACGAAACGTTAGGAATTGACACAGAATTCATCAACCGACCACGGCATAACAGCCCGGATAATTACAATAGACAGGTACTGAACCTGCCTTGTTTTAAACTTAATGTTTTGTTCGTTAATAAATAAAAAATTATCGCTAAAAAACTGAAAAGGTAGGTGAGAGTTTTGTACCTAGTAGATAGTGTACCTAGGAACGCACGATACGTTTTGGTCAGCAGCGGTGGCCGAGTGGTTATAGGCACTACAGTCCGGAACCGTGCGACTACTACAGTCGCAGGTTTGATTCCTGCCTCAGGCATGGATGTGTGTGATGTCCTTAGTTAGGTTTAAGTAGTTCTAAGTTCTACGGGACTGATGACCTCAGATGTTAAGTCCCATAGTGCTCAGAGCCTTTTGAACCGTTTTGGTCAGTACTTCTGTCTCATGACTGACTTTAGAATCGTATGGAGGAATGCACACTACAGACCGCCATAAGCAGTTTCAGCCACTACCTACAATTTTTGTTGTTGTTACACCTGAGGTTGCGTTTTACACCGCTTATGAATAAATTATACAAAACCAACTTCTAATTATGAAAAGGATAAGTAACTAACGGAAATGTTAAATACACCAGTCAATGCAGTATATCCTCAAGGTTCTTTACCGCCTAACACTGTAAGTTCCCGATGTTCCGGCAAAGTGGCACGCTCGAATGAGTTATTCTAATAGTCATCATGGAGTTGTGTAACCGTGCAGATCATGGGCAGTGTTGTTTATGGTAACATAAACCTGTCCAGTTAATGTGGATCAAGGGACACTCTCGTATCTCGTGTAACGAATTGGCAGATCACTGGCAAAACAAAGTGTGACTGATGGCCAACCTCACTACACCCGCCTTTCACACACAGATTTTGCTGCTGACGTGAAGGGAAAGGTTCATCAAGAATGGTCACATACGTAGGAGATCTCACAACAATCCAAAGGAAGACATTATGCCGCAATACAGTTGAATATTCCGCGAAAAACTTTGTTCTCCCAAATCAAGTTATCCAGACGTCAGCACAATCATAACGCATATCCGGCTGGGTCACGGCTGTTACCCTCCGCAGCTTTATGGGATGGAAGGTCAGCTATCTCCACACTGCGAACACCACCCAGCTGAAATTTCAGGCCTCAGCCTTGTGATACTTTGATATTCACGCTGTTGACAGACAACTCCGGAAGTTTCTTAATGCGATAATCAGAGTAGGAATTCCTCACGCTCAGCAAGTAAACAATTTTTTCAGCCTTCAGTTGCAAGGTAATTTTACTCGTTTACCTAGGTTTCGATTCCAGTAATGGAATCTTCTTCAGAACCTATAAATTAAACCACATACGGACATATATTACTCACTAAAATGCATTATCAGTCTAATGATTGAATAATGAAGAAATTGTGATACTTACAAAAAATGAAATTATTTTGTGAGCCAAACACTGGCCATGTCACAGATTAAAAATTAAAACATTAAAGACGCATAATCATAAGATTATGTCAGTCAAAATTAAAACCATTAGGGCGAACGTAGACGGAGCTGCGCCGGCCATAAATCAGGACCACACGTAAGCGGCTCGAAAACTAGGCGTCGTGAGCAGTTACGCGGCGAGGCTCGGCCGCGGCCAAGCGCATGCGCAAGCGCAAGCGCAGGGGCGAGAGACAAACTGTCTCAAAATTACTTAGAGCAAATATACATATAAACAAAATGTGACTGAAAGCTGTCCTACAATTGGACAAACTTATCTATTGGTATAGCAACATTAAACAATTTACCTGAGAACAAACTACAAAGCCAAGGTATAAATTTTTTTTCCTTTAAATATTATAGTAAGAGGGCGTAGCCCCGCTACAGTAAGTAAAAATTAGTGTCAAAACCATGCGTGCTAAGCATAAAATGACTTTAACATAAAAAAGGCCTTAGCAACTATGTGTCATTACCAAGCATATAACGAAATACAAAGACACACATGTACAATCACATTATAATAAAGGGACAAAGCAGATAGGGAAACAGCATCGGCCATTCGAGGCGGACTGTGGGTCAACTCCACTGAAGTAAAGGTTGAAATCCTTCGAAATAACTTCTATTTTTTAATTGCAGCTGATCATTAAGTAAGTTGTCCCTATCAATACTAAGATGTTTAAAAATTTGCAATTCTTCGAGGGTGTCTAGCCTACATCCCTTTACTTCATTATGCAAAAGCTCTGCGTCTTTTAGAGGCTTGGGAGCATGCGCCTTTTGGACCAGATGTTCAGCAAATGTAGATCCTCGAGTCCCATCACCGCTTTTTGTCGGCAGGTGCTCTTTAAACCTAACAGACAGGGCCCTTCCTGTCTGTCCAATGTAATAAGAAGGACATTCAGCACACGTGATTTTATATACACCTGACAGCGATGATTTATCATTACCTTTATCCAGAGAATGAACTAGGTTCTTTTTGAGGTTGTTGGTGGTAGAGTATGAAACTTTACACCCTAGGTTTTTTAATAAACGACCTACCTTATAGGATATGTTACCTATAAAGGGAACTGATATGTATTTCGTTGCCTGGTGTTGATTGTGAGTATCTGAACTGGAAAGGGTGGTAATCTTCTTTCGTGTTTTTTTATTGAACAACTGTCTCACTATACTGGGATTATATCCATTATTCTGAGCGATGTTTTCGAGGACTTTTAATTCGTTCTGTAAGTTGATTGGCGAAAGCGGAATGGAAAGAGCTCGATGGATACTCGAGTGAAAAAAGGCCATTTTTTGGGCCTGAGGATGGGTGGAATCAGCTGGGATGATGATGTCGGAATAGGTTGCTTTCCGAAAAATTTTGAAATCTATTTTGTTGCCAATAATGGATAGAGTCAGATCGAGATAGTCTAAGGTCCTATCAGCTGTCTGATTTTCTTGCGTGAAACTGATTTTTTCATGTAGGTTATTGAAAGTGGTAAATAACAGTTCTAGCTCTTCATGGGAACATACAAACACAAACAGCAAGTCATCTACATATCTCGCATAGAACCTAGTTCATTCTCTGGATAAAGGTAATGATAAATCATCGCTGTCAGGTGTATATAAAATCACGTGTGCTGAATGTCCTTCTTATTACATTGGACAGGCAGGAAGGGCCCTGTCTGTTAGGTTTAAAGAGCACCTGCCGACAAAAAGCGGTGATGGGACTCGAGGATCTACATTTGCTGAACATCTGGTCCAAAAGGCGCATGCTCCCAAGCCTCTAAAAGACGCAGAGCTTTTGCATAATGAAGTAAAGGGATGTAGGCTAGACACCCTCGAAGAATTGCAAATTTTTAAACATCTTAGTATTGATAGGGACAACTTACTTAATGATCAGCTGCAATTAAAAAATAGAAGTTATTTCGAAGGATTTCAACCTTTACTTCAGTGGAGTTGACCCACAGTCCGCCTCGAATGGCCGATGCTGTTTCCCTATCTGCTTTGTCCCTTTATTATAATGTGATTGTACATGTGTGTCTTTGTATTTCGTTATATGCTTGGTAATGACACATAGTTGCTAAGGCCTTTTTTATGTTAAAGACATTTTATGCTTAGCACGCATGGTTTTGACACTAATTTTTAGTTACTGTAGCGGGGCTACGCCCTCTTACTATAATATTTAAAGGAAAAAAAATTTATACCTTGGCTTTGTAGTTTGTTCTCAGGTAAATTGTTTAATGTTGCTATACCAATAGATAGGTTTGTCCAATTGTAGGACTGCTTTCAGTCACATTTTGTTTATTTGTATATTTGCTCTAAGTAATTTTGAGACAGTTTGTCTCTCGCCCCTGCGCTTGCGCTTGCGCTTGCGCATGCGCTTGGCCGCGGCCGAGCCTCGCAGCGTAACTGCTCACGACGCCTAGTTTTCGAGCCGCTTACGTGTGGTCCTGATTTATGGCCGGCGCAGCTCCGTCTACGTTCGCCCTAATGGTTTTAATTTTGACTGACATAATCTTATGATTATGCGTCTTTAATGTTTTAATTTTTAATCTGTGACATGGCCAGTGTTTGGCTCACAAAATAATTTCATTTTTTGTAAGTATCACAATTTCTTCATTATTCAATCATTAGACTGATAATGCATTTTAGTGAGTAATATATGTCCGTATGTGGTTTAATTTATAGGTTCTGAAGAAGATTCCATTACTGGAATCGAAACCTAGGTAAACGAGTAAAATTACCTTGCAACTGAAGGCTGAAAAAATTGTTTATTTGCTGTACATTTCACAGTTGCTGACACGCTGCAATATGTTAAAAGATTTGTAAATTCCTCACGCTACATCTGTGACGGACCTGTTTCGACAGTTGTTCACAATGGATAATGTGAGTGTGCCCAGTATCTACAAGGAGCGGATACCCAGTTATAAGTCACACAGAAAGGTTGCAGCGTAAGAAGGTGTGATATACGGACTGTGTTGAGTGCTTCAATGTACAGACTGTACCATGAAGTTTATGTGGAATTTCAAATGTGTATGCTGTATAGGTGATACTGTATACCAAATCTGTGTGATTACTCACTTCTCTGGCTAAACAGTTAACGGCAACGCCAATTAATCCACATCCGTCACTGCAGTTCTAAGACAAGTCAGGACTAACTATCGAAAGCCACTACCTCAAAGGCAAATTGTTGTTAACTGGTACAATCGTTTCGGCGAAAGTGTGTATCACATAGGACGCAGCAACCTCTGATGCAACAATTCAACAAGTTTGGCAATCTTACATTCGTAGTCAGGGCAAATCAACGACACGTGGCAGTTTAGATTTGAATACGCCTAGTGTTACAGTGAGGAAGGTATTGCAGAAATGCCTGCCATTCAGAACCTACAAAATGGAACTTTTTCAAGCTTTAAGAGAAAGTGACAGAGAAAATTAGCTGAGATTTTTGTAGAAATGTTTAACAAAATACAGACTGAAGGTAATTGTGTTAATTGATGAAGCCACTTTCCATACTGGCGGTAAAGTGGATCGTCATAAAGTTCGGTTATGCGGTGAGCAGAAACCAAGTCACATACTCGAACATGTACGGGACTCGCCCGAGATAAATGCTTTTTGCGCTGAAAACTGTAACATGATTTATGGTCCTTTCTTTTTTGTCGAGTCAACTGACACTGGCATATCATATATGAACATGCTTGAGCATTATTTAATGCCTCAAATGTTCAAATGTGTGTGAATTCCTAAGGGACCAAACTCTGAGGTCATCGGTCCCTAGACTTACACACTACTTAAACTACCTTATGCTAAGAACAACACACACACCCATGCCCGAAGGAGGACTCGAAACTCCGGCGGGAGGGGCCGATTTAATACCTCAGTTGCAACATGATACGGACACAAAATTTATTTTCCAGCAGTACGGTGAGCCGCCAAATTATCATAGCGGAGTGTCGCATTTTTCTTTAGGAGTGTGCCGAGTTGGATTGGACGTGGTGGAACAATATACTGGCCACCACGACCATCTGATTTAACCCCAATAGACTTCTGTGTATTTGATTACATTAAAGACAAGAGTGTCTGTTCCTCCTTTTCCGGGAAACACCAACGAGTTACGACAACGGATAACACAAGTAGTTGCTACCTCACATCAAGACTTGCTTCACAGGATTTTTCGGGACTCTAATTGCAGATGGGACATTTGCTGTATATTAAAGCTATTTGGAATATTTTGTTAATTTTTCGGAGTATAATGTTATATACACTCCTGGAAATGGAAAAAAGAACACATTGACACCGGTGTGTCAGACCCACCATACTTGCTCCGGACACTGCGAGAGGGCTGTACAAGCAATGATCACACGCACGGCACAGCGGACACACCAGGAACCGCGGTGTTGGCCGTCGAATGGCGCTAGCTGCGCAGCATTTGTGCACCGCCGCCGTCAGTGTCAGCCAGTTTGCCGTGGCATACGGAGCTCCATCGCAGTCTTTAACACTGGTAGCATGCCGCGACAGCGTGGACGTGAACCGTATGTGCAGTTGACGGACTTTGAGCGAGGGCGTATAGTGGGCACACGGGAGGCCGGGTGGACGTACCGCCGAATTGCTCAACACGTGGGGCGTGAGGTCTCCACAGTACATCGATGTTGTCGCCAGTGGTCGGCGGAAGGTGCACGTGCCCGTCGACCTGGGACCGGACCGCAGCGACGCACGGATGCACGCCAAGACCGTAGGATCCTTCGCAGTGCCGTAGGGGACCGCACCGCCACTTCCCAGCAAATTAGGGACACTGTTGCTCCTGGGGGATCGGCGAGGACCATTCGCAACCGTCTCCATGAAGCTGGGCTACGGTCCCGCACACCGTTAGGCCGTCTTCCGCTCACGCCCCAACATCGTGCAGCCCGCCTCCAGTGGTGTCGCGACAGGCGTGAATGGAGGGACGAATGGAGACGTGTCGTCTTCAGCGATGAGAGTCGCTTCTGCCTTGGTGCCAATGATGGTCGTATGCGTGTTTGGCGCCGTGCAGGTGAGCGCCACAATCAGGACTGCATACGACCGAGGCACACAGGGCCAACACCCGGCATCATGGTGTGGGGAGCGATCTCCTACACTGGCCGTACACCACTGGTGATCGTCGAGGGGACACTGAATAGTGCACGGTACATCCAAACCGTCATCGAACCCATCGTTCTACCATTTCTAGACCGGCAAGGGAACCTGCTGTTCCAACAGGACAATGCACGTCCGCATGTATCCCGTGCCACCCAACGTGCTCTAGAAGGTGTAAGTCAACTACCCTGGCCAGCAAGATCTCCGGATCTGTCCCCCATTGAGCATGTTTGGGACTGAATGAAGCGTCGTCTCACGCGGTCTGCACGTCCAGCACGAACGCTGAGGCGCCAGGTGGAAATGGCATGGCAAGCCGTTCCACAGGACTACATCCAGCATCTCTACGATCGTGTCCATGGGAGAATAGCAGCCTGCATTGCTGCGAAAGGTGGATATACACTGTACTAGTGCCGACATTGTGCATGCTCTGTTGCCTGTGTCTATGTGCCTGTGGTTCTGTCAGTGTGATCATGTGATGTATCTGACCCCAGGAATGTGTCAATAAAGTTTCCCCTTCCTGGGACAATGAATTCGCGGTGTTCTTATTTCAATTTCCAGGAGTGTATTTACTCTGATAAGCCAGAAGATTATGACCACCTACCTAATAGCAGATTCTTCCACCTTCGTCACGGATAACAGGGGCGACGCCTCGTGGCATGGAAGCAATGAGGCCTTAGTAGATCGCTGGAGGGAGGTGGCACCACATCTGCACGCACGAGTCACCCAATTCCCCTAGATTTCGGGGAAGGGAGCGATGAGCACTGACGCCACACACCAGATGTGTTCGATCGGGTTGACATCTAGTGAGTTGGGAGGCCAAACACAACAACTGGAACTCGCGGCCGGCCGCTGTGGCCTAGAGTTTCTAGGCGTTTCAGTCCGGAACCACGCGATCGCAACGGTCGCAGGTTCGAATCCTGCCTCGGGCATGGAAGTGTGTGATATCCTTAGGTTACTTCGGTTTACGTAGGTCTACGCCTAGGGGACTGACGACCTCAGACGTTAAGTCCCATAGTGCTTACAAGGGAACCTCCCCATCGCACCCCCCTCAGATTTAGTTATAAGTTGGCACAGTGGATAGGCCTTGAAAAACTGAACACAGATCAATGGAGAAAACAGGAAGAAGTTGTGTGGAACTATGAATAAATAAGAAAAATATACAAACTGAGTAGTCTATGCGCAAGATATGCAACATCAAGGACAGTGAGAATTCAGGAGCGCCGTGGTCCCGTGGTTAGCGTGAGCAGCTGCGGAATGAGATGTTCTTGGTTCAAGTCTTCCCTCGAGTGAAAAGTTTAATTTTTTATTTTCATCACATTTTCGGAGTGATTATCACATCCGCAAGAAAACCTAAATCGGGCAAGGTAGAAGAATCTTTTTACCCATTCGCCAAGTGTACAAGTTAGGTGGGTCGACAACAAATTCCTATCATGTGACGTACATGCCGTCACCAGTGCCGTATTGAATATATCAGACGTGTTGACCTATGACCTTGCGATCAAATGTTTTCGGTTCCCATTGGAGAGGCACGTCCTTTCGTCTACGAATCGCAGGGTTTTGTGGTGCGGTCGCTAAGCACAGACACTAAACTTATTGCAGTGAGCAGAGACATCAATGAACGAACGGACAGATCATAACTTTGCGAAAATAAACTCTTCACCCGAGGACCTCTCATTCGGCAGCTGCTCACGCTAACCAAGGGACCACGGCGCTCCTGCCCTGACACTATCCTTGATGTTGCATATCTTGCGCATGGACTACTCAGTTTGTATATTTTGCTTATTTTTTCATAGTTCCATACAACTTCTTCCTGTTTTCTCGATTGATCTGTGTTCAGTTTTTCAAGGCCTATCCACTGTGCCACCTTATAACTAAATCTGAGGAGGGCGCGATGGGGAGGTTCCCTTGTTAGAGCCATTTGAACCTTTTTTTTTTTTTTGTTTGGAATCCGTGACTGTGTTCCTCAAACCGCTGTATCACTCCTGCCCATGTGGCATGGCGTATTATCTTATTGAAAAATGCCACTGCGTCGGGAAATACGATCATCATGAAGGGGTGTACGTTGTCTGCAACCAGTGTACGATACTCTTTGGCCATCATCATCGCTTGCACGACCTGCACTGCAGCCATGGAAGCCCACGTGAATTTTTCCCAGAGCATAACGGAAACGGCGCCAACTTGTCTCCGTCCTGCGGTACACGTGTCGAGGAGCTGTTGGCCTGGAAGACGATGGATTTGCGCGCTCCCATCGGCATGATAAGGAAGGCATCGGGATTCATCAGACCAAGCAACGGGGTGCCACTGCGCCATCGTCCATTGCCGATGGTCACGTGCCCATTTCTGTCGTAGTTGCCGACGTCGTGGTGTTAACATTGGAACATACGTGGCTCGTCGGCTGCGGAGGTCCATCGTTAGGACCGTTCAGTGATTATGTGTTCAGACACGCTTATACTTTGCCCGGTATCAAAATCTGCCACAGTTCGCCTGCGACGTCCGACATCTATAACGAGGGCTGGCCGCCTCGCCGCACGATGTCTGGACATGGTTTCACCTCTGTTCGCCACGTGTTGAAGACACTCACCACTGTGCTCCCCGACAAGTCGAGCAGTTGCCAAAATGATGCTGAGCCTCCTGGTCGTCACAGTCTGCTGTCGGTCAGACTCAGATAGATCGCACACCTCCACCATTCTACACACGGAGAGCACGCTCACTGATAATACACTACTGGCCATTAAAATTGCTACACCAAGAAGAAATGTAGATGATAAACAGGTATTCATTGGACAAATATGTTATACTAGAACTGATAAGTGATTACATTTTCACGTGATTTGGGTGCATAGATCCTCAGAAATCAGTACCCAGAACAACCACCTCTGGCCGTAATAACGGCCTCGATACGCCTGGGCATTGAGTCAAATAGAGCTTGGATGGCGTGTACAGGTATAGCTGCCCATGCAGCTTCAACACTTACCACAGTTCATCAAGAGTAGTGACTGGCGGACTGTGACGAGCCAGTTGCTCGGCCACTATTGACCAGGCGTTTTCAATTGGTGAGAGATCTGGAGAATGTGCTGGCCAGGGCACCAGTCGAACATTTTCTGTATCCAGAAAGGCCCGTACAGGACCTGCAACCATGCGGTCGTGCATTATCCTGCTGAAATGTAGGGTTTCGCAGGGATAGAATCAAGGGTAGAGCCACGGGTCGTAACACATCTGAAATGTGACGTCCACTGTTCAATGTGCCATCAGTGCGAACAAGAGTTGACCGAGACGTGTAATCAATGGCACCCCATAGCATCACGCCGGGTGGTACGCCAGTATGGCGATGACGAATACACGCTTCCAATGTGCGTTCACCGCGATGTCGCCAAATACGGACGCGACCATCATTATGCTGTAAACAGAACCTGGATTCATCCGAAAAAAATGACGTTTTCCCATTCGTGTACCCAGGTTCGTCGTTGGGTATACCATCGCAGGCGCTCCTGTCTGTGATACAGCGTCAAGGGTAACCGCAGCCATGGTCTCCGAGCTGATAGTCCATTCTGCTGCAAACGTCGTCGAACTGTTCGTGCAGATGGTTGTTGTCTTGCAAACGTCCCCATCTGTTGACTCAGGGATCGAGATGTGGCTGCACGATCCGTTACAGCCATGCGGATAAGATGCCTGTCATCTCGACTGCTAGTGATACGAGGCCGTTGGGATCCAGCACGGCGTTCCGTATTACCCTCCTGAACCCACCGATTCCATATTCTGGCAGCAGTCATTGGATCTCGACCAACGCGTGCAGCAATGTCGCGATACGATAAACCGCAATCGAGATAGGCTACAATCCGACCTTTCTCAAAGTCGGAAACGTGATGGTACCTATTTCTCCTCCTTATACGAGGCATCACAACAACGTTTCACCAGGAAACGCCGGTGAAGTGCTGTTTGTGTACGAGAAATCGCTGGAAACTTTCCTCATGTCAGCATGTTGTAGGTGTCGCCACCGGCGCCAACCTTGTGTGAATGCTCTGAAAAGCTAATCATTTGCATATCATAGCATCTTCTTCCTGTCGGTTAAATTTCGCGTCTGTAGCACGTGATCTTCGTGGTGTAGCAATTTTAATGGCCAGTAGTGTATATGCACTGTGCGTGTGTCAGACAAGCAATCATTCCTCACTAGCGACGCTGCTATCGCTTGGAGTGATTTATATCGACTGTAGGTCGGTGGCCATAATGTTCTGACTGATCAGTATATAGCACATGTGGACAGTCGAGCCATACTTCGTTGGTCGTGCATCACCTTTTACCTTGAAACGAAAGATCTTTCACGTGGAACATGTGATGCCAGCAAATGAATTGAGATTCTTTAATGTGTGAATTATTTTTCTGTCTTTAAAATGGAAATTTTATTTAGTTCTCAGTAGCTTCTGTTTAAAGAAAGTTCAAATTTGTGAGTGGTTTTTGATCATACTTGAACTTAATTTGATGTTACGTGTTGATTATTAATGTGTAGTAGAGTTTAAATGGTTCAAATGGCTCTGAGCCTAGAAATTAGAACTACTTATACCTAGCTAACCTAAGGACACCACACACATCCATGCCCGTGGCAGGATTCGAACCTGCGACTGAAGCGGTCACGCGGGTCCAGACTGTAGCGCATAGAACCGCCCGGCCACCACGGCCGGCTGTAGTAGAGTAATAATATCACAGATAGACTACTAAATTCACTACTGAAATGATTTTCTCAACTGCAGCCTTTCTAAATTTCAATAGGGTATTTGTTCCTATTGTTACAGGATAATTTTTCCAAAACTGCCCCATAACCTACTACTGAAACAAGACTACCAAAATAGTCAAATTACAAACGAAGCATGAAAGTATACAAGTAACTGAAAGAAACACCAGTGAATGTGAATTAAATAAATACTTCTTTTCTTCGTTTCTTTTTGGTGATGAAAGATGTGTGTAATTTTTCTGTGAGGTGGGTCCGCTTGTTGACTGTGAGATCGTGAGGACTACAGGAGTAGAATCGCACATGGGTTGTAGAAATGTGTTCTTTTTCGCAAAAATCAGTATCAGTGGCAGGTAATGTACTAGGCGATGGGCGCCCTTTGCTATGACCATTGTCCTTTGGTGTTGTCCACAGCAGGAGACAAGTTGTAGAGTGGAAATTTGAGACGTAGTGAAAATAATGCTTCCAAAAAGGTATAGATCTGCAAAAGAATGAGAAAACATGAGACAGGTAGCGTGACAGGAATCTACTGAGGTGAGCAGTAATGATGCTGATCTTATGTAAGGAAGTGCAGGATTGGTTCACCAACATCAGTTCTGTAGTGGGGATGAAAACTCACGAGTGCCTACATCCAGCCTTTATCACTGACCGAAGCTCGTAGTGGGAAACAAATTCTACCTTCTACTCCAACTCTTAAAAGTAAAACGTGTGTTACTGGTTAATGGAAGCAGATTATTTAAGAAGAGGAATATTGCTAGTATTTTTACGAATTTTTCATTGGCTGGAACTTTGAAGGTCCACAGTGATTGGGTAATCAGAATCTAGGGCTTGCAGAACAAGAAAAATTTTCGGAAGGAAGGGACATGAACACTCCGTTTTAGAGCACCAGAGAGGGAACATCGGTTTTCGTCTGCACTGCTGGCAGGCGACACTTTGGCTGGTGTAGGAAAACACATTAGTAGAAAATGAAACTTGTCTTTATCGCTCTGTGATTAGAGTAAGCACGTGTGGAATAGTATGTACAGGCACAGTTCTTGATGAACGAGAAACGTTTGTAGGCACAGAGCTGAGTAAAATCACGTCTGAATCTTGAAGTCTGAATACACTTACACCACCAATTGTCCACAGGACACAAGGTAACACACTCTTTGAACACCAGTCTGTCAGTAGATCGGCAGACCGGTGAAGTGTGGACTGTGTGCTCCTGTGGCGTAAGCAGAACGCTCACTGCAGGCGTAGCCCAAGTCGGAACTCAAACAGAATAGTCACTGCTGGTCCTTGTGGCCATATTTCACAACAGGTGCGCTGCGGTGGCGCCTGGCAACCACGTCAGTCGTGGTTCTCGCCTAGTCCGGATAGGCACTTCTGGTGATGGGTCTGCTTGGGCGTGCAGCGGTGCGACCTTATCGACTATCGACGACACCGCAGCCGTGTTCAAATAAAATTTTATTAGAATCGCTTGTGTGAGTAAACCATCGCTAACTATTGAAAGGTCTCTGTTGGATTCCTTTCATGTTTAATTTCTTAAATCTGTAGTCATTTACGGCATAAATTCCTCTTCTAAATTTACTGTGGCGTTTCTGACTATCTGGGAGGAGACTGAGTAGTGGAACGTGTTACTTTTACACATAAACAAGAACGATCTGTCACACTACTACACTTTAAAACACAGTTTATATGTAATTCATGTCACACAGTCTCATACGGAACCTACATCCGCTTTCTTTTATATACTGTATATTATAAGATACTGTCATCCCCCTTCCCTTCTGTGTGAGAGGATGAATGAGCAAATGTATTTCTAGTTGCATGCTTGAGGGTAGCAGACAAGGCTGTCTGCTAGAGAACAGTAGGACCAACGTCGGAACAGGTAGCTACGCTTTCTAAAAGCAAAGAGGTTTCTATCCTTAGTATGGTTTTGTCCGTCCGTTATCATGTTGGTATAGGAAGCTGCCCCTCTGGCCACTTCCGTTTTGTATTTGGGAAGCACGCTCGGTAGGAGCGCAGGTCAGTCGGTCCGTGGCGAGCGTCTGAAGTGGTAAGATCTCCAGCTAAGCGCGTGTCTGCTAAGTCCGTAAGACAATGGATTTCTTAAGTTCAGCCTAACTGAAAATTTAATCACCTTTATTTCGGGTTTAGCTCTAAAATATCTAATGTTATCTTAAATTGCAGCGCAGTGTAATTCTCGTGTGAAGTTCAGATTATTTTCCGGTAGTTGCTTTGTCACTACTTTGTGAGTAAAGTGGAACCACGTGTTGATCAGTAACTCTAACTAAGATCAATCTTAAATGCGAATGCTTGTGTGATTATAACGTCTCGTCTTGACAATATTTTTCAATATAGCAACTTTTCTTTATGTTCAACCCACGTAGGGTGTACTTTGCGAGACCAGTACCACGTGCTTATATAACTGTTTGACCCGTCAGGTTAACAGTAAGACGTTAGTAACCAGTTCGAGGTTTTACTTTTGTAAATTGCTTTTCGATCTAATTTATTTTAATTATCAAAATTATTGTGGAGTTACACTCTTTGTGTAAACCAAGTTGACCACGTGAAGCAAGTGGTGTAATCATCAAAGTAGCCCTCAGCTATTCTTTTCGCGAAGATTTCACAGAGTTAATATGAATTTAGTATACCAGTGTGTGGTAATTACATGACGGACAGGATTGTGCTACGAACGTATCTTCTTTGGGTGAAAATTTGAATCTGTTGGTAGTGGTTAACTTTCTCTTGCATACGTTTCAACGTTCTTTGTGTGTTGTTTTATGAATGCAGTGTTGTATGCAGTCTCCCGATCTTGCCTCCATATTTGATGTGTTCCGTAAGATTGCAAACTCACATTTTCACAGTCTTAAATAAGGCACCAGCTCAGTTATAACTCACGTTTAATATGCTGAAATTTCAATGATCAATGTTAAAATAAATTTAAAAATATAAACTGATTTATTTCTTTTTATTTAAATTCACTTTTATATATATATATATATCACCGGTTGTCGTATGACTATTAAAAGATTATAATTAATGTTAGTCTGGTTGGGAATTTGGTAAGCTAGACTGGATACCTGGTGAAACAGTTGCGCAGTAATGCAAGGTTAACTTCCCCAGACAGCTCACAGCTTTTAACCCGCTTTTATTGTCCATCAGTACCGCTTTCATCATAGCAAATTAAAGTAACAAATGTTACACTATTTTATTATTCTAGAAGTTGTTTCAAGTTTAGGTCATTATCTGGCAGATCTAAATTTGCGAAATCATAAAAATATTGGATCCCATGCGAAGATCTGAACGCCAGGACGGAGAGAGAGAGAGAGAGACAGAGAGAGAGAGAGAGAGAGAGAGAGAGTTCAATCTGCTAGTTTTACAGACCGCAAGCGAACACTCCAACGCTTATCTTCTATGTTTTGTCCTTGTTTTGTCCTTCACCTCAGCGGTTGAATGTTCGAATGATGCAATCGTGGTGTTCGAAAATTCGGCAGGTAGCTTCTTGTGCTGAAAACATTCTCGCCGTAATGTGTCAATGCGAGCGCTGTCTTAACTTGGAACGACTCTTAAAGGCATGCTCATCCGACTGAACAGTGTACGTAAGTCGCATTGTCTCTTTTCGGATTACACAGTCACATGATAATTAGGTGTTACAGCCGTTACACGGGTAGTGGTACCTAGCAAATGCCTGTAGTGCAAAGACATTTGGGAGATCGGGTTATAACAATAAGGAACAGTTCGTTTTATGCAGGTCATTAATAAGTGATGTCAAGCACTAACGAGCAGATAAAGGATATTTAAAGCGAGTTCTACATCTAATTATATACTCCGCTAGCCACCGAGCGGTGTGTGGCGGAAGGCACAATTCGATATTTCCCCCCATCTGTTCCACTCGCGGATCACCCGAGGGAAAAACGACTGTCTGCACGCCTCAGCACGAGCTGTAATTTCCCTTATCTTTGAATGGTGATCATTGCGCGATTTGAAAGTTGGTGTTAATAATATATGCTCTACATCCTCGGTGAATATCAGATTTCGGAATTTAGTGAGCAGCCCCTTCCGTTTAGCGCGCCGTCTCTCTGCAAATGTGTCCCACTTCAAACTTTCTATGACATCTGTAACGCTCTCGCGATGGCTGAATGTATCAGATTAGATGTTCTCAACCTCTTGGATCAGACCCAACTGCTGAGGGTCCCATACAGACGAACAATACTCTAAGACTGGACGAACCAATGCATTGTAAGCTATTTCCTTTGTTGAGGACTGCATCGCTTCAGGATTGTATCAATAAACCGCACTCTAGTGTTTGCGTTACCCGTTACTTGTGTAATCTGATCATTGCATTTGAGATAATTTCGAATAGTCACACCCAGATACTTGACGGATGTTACCGCTTCCAAAGACTGGTATTTATTTTGTACTCGTAAATTAATGGGGATTTTCGCCTCGTTATACGCAGTATGTTACACTTACTAATATTGAGAGATAACTGCCAGTCATTACATCACGCATTTATATTCTGCAAATCCTCATTGATTTGTTCACAACTTTCGTGTGATACTATTTTCCTTTAGACTACAGTATCATCGGCAAACAGCCTAACGCCGCTGTCAGTACCATCAACCAGATCGTTTTTGTAAATCGCAAAAAGCAGTGGGCCTATTACGCTGCCCTGGGGCACACCCGAAGTTACACTTGTCTCTGTTGAAGTCACCCCGTTCAGGACGACATACTGCTCCCTGTCAGTTATAAAGCTTTCTATCCAACAGCATATGTCATCGGATAGACCGTAAGCGCGCACTTTTTGGAGCAGGCGACATTCCGGAACTGAGTCGAACGGCTTTCGAAAGTAGAGAAATAAGGCATCAACCTGGGAACCGATATCTAGAGTCTGTTGTATAGCATGCACAAAGAGGGCCAGCTGTGTCTCGCATGACCGCTGTTTCCTAAGACCATGCTGGTTTCTGTTTCGCAGAGTCTAGAAAGCTCATTATGTTTGAACACAAAGTATGTTCCATGATTCTACAACAAATCGATGTCAGTGAAATTGGCCGGTAGTTATGTTTATCCGATTTTCTACCCTTTTTATAGATTGCTATGACCTGGGCCTTCTTCCAGTCCCGTGGAACTTTCCGCTGTTCCAGCGATCTCTGATAGATGATGTACAAGAATGGTGCTATATTTCCGTTCGAAATTCAACTGTTATCAGTTGTTATGAAGTATACAACACTACCTGTTCGGTCGCTACACTCGCCCGAGTCACTGGAGAGTGGTGCTCTCTCTCGAGTTATTTGTACCTGTGGGGCAATGGCCAAGACGCCACCCCCCCCCCCCCCCCCCCCAAGGGCGGCTATCGGAGCATCCGTCACAGCCGTAGAAAGGGCAGTTGTGATCGAACTCGGCCGGGCGGCTGTCGCAGGTGAGGGCCCGCGAGCCTCGTGCGCTAGAGGGCGAATGTGTATTTTCTTTTGTGCGTGTTAATTTTCAGTAATAAGGGATTCTCTACATATGTTGTCATTCAATGAAATCCGAATGGGTACGAACAATTATAAAGACCTTTACATTCATGGTTCTCCGCTAAAACTGACGATAAAAATTTCCGTCTACAGACGCTAACACTAATAAACTGGTCGCACACACAACATGGAGACGCAGGCAATGCAAATTCATCCTACTGTCGTGTAGACAGCTGGTAGAAAATGTGGCGACATCCCAGTTGCGCCTGATTTCGCAGTATGACATTCATTAAGTCGACAGGAGTGCACTGTCTCCAACACGACACCTGCCTATGAATCGGGTTCTCATGAGCGTGACCTGCATTGAAGCACATCATGGGAAGTAAACCTCAGTCATCGACTGAACTCTGTTAAAATAATAAACAAACATTTGAAGACGGTCTAGGACTTGATTGTTTTCTCTGCTACAATGAAGAAACAGAGCGACTGGGAGAGTAAGTTGCTAGATCACAAAAAACCTTTGTCTCCCTCCAAAAAACAAACAGTTATTTTATTATGAAGCCAATGATGCACCATTACCGGCGCGAGACATAACAGTCCACACATAAGAATTAATCACGTGCTAAACAGGCACTTAAAATAATTTGTAACATTGCGCATGAGACGCCAAGGCTGGACTCCAAACTGTCAGGTAAAATGATGTAACTTGGCTATTTAAGCCATTAAACAGTTGATAAATGGGAACTACAATATTTAAGAAATTCTTATAATACATGGAGACATACAAAACAGACACAAAAAATATGAGAACGTATAGTAAGAAAAGGTGTAAGAAATTGGAACAAAAATTTGTAAATCCAGAAAGCTGATAATACTAAATAAACGACTATTAACATTATATAAAACACTTTTAAATCCTGTGGGACTGACAAGTCGGTACAGAATGGTGTCAGAGGTATGGATTGTCCATTAAGGGAATCTTACCATAGGCTCAGTTAAGGTCTAAAACGTAAAACGCTCAGAAAGCAAAATGAAAGAACTACATACTGGAATGCAGCACTAATCATTATAATGGAAACAGAGCCACAGAACGTACTGCCACGACACTGAAAGGAGGAAATGAAATTTTTAAGTGAAATAAAAGTTAAATATTATTTTCCAATAACTGCCAAGCATGCAAACACACAAGTCACTACACGTTTTGGTACACAGGAACTCTGATGGAGTGTGTGCTACGGAATTCTCATAGGTTTATATTATTTCGGTACTCCTCGAGCAGAGCACCGTTTAAGGTCGCTCTGCATAGTTACGCCTAGATATTTTACCGCAGATGCTGTCTCCAGCTGTTTGTCATCAATAGTGTAGCTTTACAGTACTGGATTTCTTTCCCTGTGTATGCGCAATATGTAACATTTAATGTAACTAAAGCTCACCCACAAAGGAGTTCAATGAACGTCAGAGAAGCGCTGCATCCATTTTGGAAATTTGTGGTAAGTTCTATGGGACCAAACTGATGAGGTCATCGGTCCCTAGGCTTACACACTACTTAATCTAACTTACAATAACTTACGCTAAGGACAACACACACACCCATACTCGAGGGAGGAGTCGAACCTCCGACGGGGGAAGCCGCGCGAACCGTAGCAAGGCGCCGCAGACCGCACGGCTACCCCGCGCGGCGCTGCATCTTTTGACAAACCAATTTGGAACGTGACTGAATTAAAATAAATTTCAGTCGGTACAGAATGGTGTCAGAGGTATGGATTGTCCATTAAGGGAATCTTACCATAGGCTCAGTTAAGGTCTAAAACGTAAAACGCTCAGAAAGCAAAATGAAAGAACTACATAAATATGGCAAAGGAACTGACTCCAACATAACCTTTTGATCGAGAGTACAATAATCTATCACTGGCCTATAGACTCCGTCATTCCCTTGGGTATCACAAAGATGGGTGAACCACAAGGTGCAGTAATCTGGTTAAGTTTTTCATTTTTTAGGGGATAAGTGATATGGTGCTCGGAAAACGGATATGCCATCAGACAACTAAATCTGATATTGAATTTTGATCAGTATTCTCCAACACACAGTACTATAGATTCAGAAAGTGATTGAAAAGCCTTAAAATTGCTTAATCCTTCACTTCTTTCAAATGCACATCAAATTCGGCAGAATTACCTTGAACATTATTAATGCCTTGGGTGCAATTGTGATTAAATTGTCTATAAATATGGTCAGGCTGAAATTTAAAATAGAATAATAAAGACCCAAGGTAGTCCCTACAATAAAGTGAAACCCAGCAAAACACTAGTGAACAAACCTCTTGCAATGACAAAATTGATTGGCCATTACACATCCTGAGTGTTTACTCGACCACGTACCTAGTTGACCAGCAGCAACACATGCCTCTTTACAATCCAACACTGGTGATTAACCAGTTAAAATAAAGAGAATTTACATATATCTTTGTACTTTTGCTGCTACTCATAATGTAAGGTGAAAATACTGCTAAAGTCCAATTAGGTGTCCATAGGTTCATGGTTTGGCAGATCCCACAGACGGACGAGATGGCTTAGAAACAGGTCTCAGTTTATTATATCCTTTCAGCAGGAGCCTTCTCCCATGCCTGCCAGTGTTAATGTTGCTGTTCCCATTCGTATTCCTGTTTTGAAATATCTCATATCGGGATTGGCAGTCATGAATGTCCCAGCTTAATACAGTGATAAAAATTTTCATTTTTTTCAAGCCAAGCTTTCCTCTTTTTATCAACAAAATGAGTTGTAAAAGTGGAGTTGTGAGCCTGATCACTGGCATCACGTTTTCCATCAAAGATTCAGATGCTGTATATAGTTGTGGCAATCCTATAAAGATCAGCACAGGAACTTCATTTGTCCGTAAACGGTACTCATGAACGATCTTGCCACTCCCCCCCTTCCCCCCCCCCCTCAAATGTTACTGACAGTCTCTGCTTTGGCACGTATTATACATGGGACCAAGACACAAGACAGTGGTTCTAATTTGTTTGATATGTTGGATAGGTGTGTCAGCGCAAGTGTGTGCCTGGACAAAATACTTGTTACCACGCTCGTTCCCAAAATTGTTGGACAATTTCCCTTGAAGAACCTTTTCATGTAAATCTTTCAATGTGCAACCATTATGAAAAACCGTGGTAACAGCTCCACTCAAACTATCTTGAGTTAAGGGGAGGACACGTAACTCGAAGAACAACTGAATGAGAAATTTCGAGTACACCTGCAAGAGGTTCTAGCCAAAAAAACAACTGCAAGAGTGTAACGAAATCTTGGCCTACTACAATAGATAAAACGCAAATGCCCTGAATTATGGCAAAATACGGTTAGATAATTTATCAAATTGTGTTTGTACTACCCCACTGAAGAAGCCGTTAGCTGACCCTCGGCTGATGACTCCACACAAAAAAGATTCAAACAACATGCCTTGTCATTTTAGGAAATTAAATTTGTCCTGAAATGAGCAGGCATTAATGGAGCCAGTTTACAATAAAGAGCTGGCCCCTGTCATCAGGGAAGGATGTCCACATTTTCAGTAAAATGATGTAACTTGGCTATTTCAAGCATTAAACTGGCCATAGATTATAACTAAAAATTTTAGGATATTCTCATAAAACTTTGAAACAGATAAAACAGTCACAGTAAGAATACAGGAGAACAGACAACAAGGTAAAGATGTCAGAATTCTGAACAAAAATTTATAAATCCTTGAAGCTCGAGATATTAAATAAAGGAACCGTTAACACTATACAGAACTGATGAGAGAGCTCTAATCATTATAACGGAAAACACAGCCAGAGCCAGACAACAAGAAAGAAGGAAATGAAGTTTGATAAATGTTAGCAGCTATGGTTTCTGCAGTAACAGCCAAATATGCAAACAGAAAAGTCACTCTGTTGTGATACACAGGAAAGCTGAAGACTTGTGTTCTAAAGACTTCCCAGAATATTAGTTTTCTTCAGTGTTCTGCTAGTTACACAGTGATGAGAATAGAAAACTACCAGCTCTGTAGGTTGCAGCTTTCATCAGTCTGCCACCAGTTCAACCCTTCAGACTATAATGCGTACAGACAAAACTCTTTTCAAAAATAGTTCACAGAACGCCTCTGTTCCAGCGGTGCTAGTCTGAACAGAAAGGGGCACCTTAGTAGTTCTCCATGCTGCTGTGTGCACTGGCCAGTGGCAGGACGAAAGATCTAAGCCATTATCTGAGGAACACCCACTGAGTGCGAGTCTGAGCATACAGATGAGCACAGCACTCTTAAATCTGGCTGACAGGGCATGTCACACACTTTAACGTTATGCGACAGCAACCGTTGCTAAGTTACAATGTAGACAGCTATGACAGAGTGAAGGTTGCTCTCGATAATGTGCCAACAAATGACTCATCGATATTGTCCCAAAAGTAAATTAAAAATAGCACAAGTCCCCTATTCCAGATATGGTTTTTAGGAGTTCCCCATTGGTTGTATGGCAATTGGTAGAACTGAATAGCCCCCTCCCCCAAATGTTCCCAACTGGGATTCCATCCACTCCACTACCAGTAGCCTTGTATCTGACTGAAATAAAAAGGTGGGTCTCGTCTCAAACATCTCTTGTGGGTAGATAATGAAACAGACTAAACAACTGATATCCATCACATTGTTTACAGTAACCTTTCTTTGAGGAAGATACAATATCTATATTTTTCTGGGATTCAATTATTTCACTCTCCTCGGTACTAAAAGCTCTCCAAGGCAGCTTATTATCTGCATATTGAAATAATTATGTTATAGTTCTCCTCTGTACTGATGATGAGCTCGGTTCTGTGGTTGTAGATCAGTTGGCAGGGTGGATGGGAAAGTGTACAGCCGGCACACGAGTACTCTCTGTTCCACCACCACTGGGGTCAGGATTGTGCTGTTGCAATGGAAGGGCATCTTAGCAGTTGACATGTCTTTAATGCTTCTTCCCATAGACGCTGTTGTGGTTTGAGAACATTCAAGCATCGAAAGCCTTAGTAAGAGACTGCTATATTTATTTAACTGTTCATGATGTAGCCACGTACCTATGAGTAAAGATTGTTTTAAAATATAATCTCAGAATGTCTCGACCAGTTTTAACTGCTTAGTGCCTTCATAATTCACGCTTTCCTTTGGAGATGCTGTGATATGCGACGGCTATCTTACTTGTTGTTGCGTCATTGCGTTTTAACTTGGAGTTCATAACAACGGCCAAGCAGATGAAAGCTATCACCATGGTCTGATGTAAGAAGGTACAGAGAGGGTGAGCTGGTGTGACGAAAGCTCCTGACCCGGCATTAGACCCAGGCTAATTTCCACATATCCGGACTCAATACTGCTACTAGGCATCTAATACAATTAACTCTGCAAGACTGCTGAATTCGTGACTTAGGTTACCACACGTCTATGTTTGGTACTCTTATGCATTCTTGGACTACATGAGAATGAATGATGTTCTGTTATAACAGGGCTGGGAAAAGCAACCAAATACAATGCCCATTACAACTAAGCTGTGTCTCTCGCTCTTTGCAGACAGATCCAAGTGGCACTCTATGATAGTTGTCGACGCAAAATGGGTCACTATCTTCCTGTAGTCGACACTGCCTTCGCCTCCTCCAGCTTGATGTTGGCAGATGCTGAACTGGTGCCTTCCAGCTAGAGGTCATCTGCCAGTTGGCCTACCGACTTCAGGGAGGCTGCTTGGTGGTCCATGGTTCACACCTGGGCCAGACCCACTGCCAAACTACGGCCCGCTCTGTGCACACATACTCCGCATTTGCAAGCCTGCGTCTGTGGGCTGCTGCCGCTACATCCTATGCTGGGGTCCTTGGTTTATCTTCAAGCACTTGGGTACTCTCTGCACTCAGAATTTCCATACGGTGTGACTGACTCATTATGGAGCTTGTTGTTCTTCCATACTGGCCCTCTACTTGGCCCTGATGTAGCGCCACCGTCCACAGGGTGTTGACAACGTAACTTTGCTAGCACATCTGGTTGACCGGCTTGGGGACTTTGCCCTATCCGTCGTTCAGTCTGCCTCCGTGGGCACCGACCACAGCAAGGCAACATTTTCACTATTATACCGGACGTACGAAGAAATTTATTATTGTTCTTCATTGCTTCTATGATTTTATGATGGTCTTCCATCTCGTTCTATGTAATCGATGCCGGCCGAGGTGCCCGAGTGGCTCTAGGCGCTACAGTCGGGCACCATGCGACTGCTACGGTCACAGGTTCGAATCCTGCCTCGGGCATGGATGTTTGTGATGTCCTTAGGTTAGTTAGGTTTAAGTAGCTCTAAGTTCTAGGCGACTGATGACCTCAGAAGTTAAGTCTCATACTACTCGGAGCCATTTTAACCATTTTGTAACTGCTGCCCCACCAGTTCCCACGCTTTGTGGGCGCGACCTGCTACGGATAAATAAACTCTCTATCAATCCTGACTACTTTTAAATTTATTGTTTCCCATATTGGCTGGGGATGTGGTGGACTTCTTGTTCCCGGATTCATACGTTGTCCTTAACAGACCGTGTATTCGTCTTGGTTGGAGGGTGAAACGCACAGTTACCTTACGTTTCCACACTATTCGTCCAGTTTTCGCGGATATGTTACTTACTTAAGTGAGATTCCAGAGCAGCAAGTGCATCTGCAAACGGAGGTCTAGACCCCTTTTGTTCTGGCGGTGGATGTGACCGCTCTTGTAAAACACTGCCTGTAGGTGGTGCAACGGCGTCCAGCGGAACATCACATATCATCAGGATCGTCTCAGGATGGCAACAAATCAGCTTGCTGAAATATTGCACCATTTGCACGAGGATACTCAGCTGAGTACCCTAGGAACTTTCAAAATTATCATGTGCCTTGAAAGCTTAGAAACACACAATTCTGCGTTGCAAAATCATCGCACCCGTGGAAGGCTTAAAATCATACAGCTCTTCGTTTATTTTCTCTGTCTCGTTCCTTTGTTGTCGTTTCAGTCTTGAGTCCGAAGACTGGTTTTAAACAACTCTCTATGCTGGTCTATCCCGTGCGAGACTCATCAAGTAACTGTTGCAACCCACATGCATTTGAACCTTCTTGCTACATTCTAACCTTGGTCTCCCTCTCCATTTTTACTCTCCATGCCTACCCACATTACCAACTGACAATTCCTTGACACCTCAGAAGGTGTCCTATCAACTGATTCCTACTTTAGTCAAGTTATGCCGCAAATTCCGCTTTTCCTCAGGTGGACTCAGTATCTGCTCACTAGTTAATAGGTTTAGCCATCTAATTTTTTCCTTAGCATAACATTTCTTCTTAGTAAAACATTTCAAAAGTGTCTGTTGTCTAATTTGGATTATTTGTTGTCCTTGTTTCACTTCCGTTAGCGGCTACGCCCTAGATGTATACCCCCAGAAGTGGCTTTCTAATGGATAAATTTGTATTCGATGATAAGAAATTTCTCTTTTTTGGAAAGAGTTTCCTTACTATTGCCAATCAATTTTTAATTTATCATTTCTTACACTAATTGACCCGCTAGGGTAGCCGAGAGTGCTAATGCCCTGCTTCCTGGACTCAGGCAGGCGTACCGGCCCCAGATCAAATCCCCCTGGCGGATTAACGACGAGGGCCGGTATACCAGCATGCCTGGCTGTGGTTTAAGGCGGTTTTCCACGTCCCACTAGGTGAATACTTGGCTGGTCCCCACTTTCAGCCTCATTTACACGACTCGAAGACATTTGAAATCGTTCGCACTATTTCATGACTTACACAAGACGCCAAAATCTGGGGTACACTAATTCCGTCCCAGGGGGTGCGGGGTGGCGACAGGAAGGGTATCCGCCCACCCTCTGAGACTAACATTGCCAAATCCATAGCAACAAAGCCGACCCCGCGTTGAAATGGGACAAAGGCCCCAATAAAATGATGATAATGATTTCATACACTAATTGTACAACATCATGTGATTTAATTTGACCACTTTCCATTACAGACATTTTAATTTCATTGATATTCATCTTATAATCTCTTTTTAAGATACAATTCACTGTATTCAACGTTTTTTGCAAGTGCTTTGCTGTCTCTGACAGAATTATGTCATTGTCAGAACGCAAAGATTTTATTTCTTCTCACTGAAAATAGTTTGCTATCTAAATTTCTCCTTAGTTCCTTCTACTACTGACTCGAGGTACAGGTTAATAACAGCGAGGATAAGCTGTAACTTCTGAACTACTGTTTCGCCTTCATGCCTTTTGGCTCTTAGAACTGCTATCTGGTTCCTGTACAAGTTGTAAACAACTTTTCGCTGGCCGCGGTGGTCTCGCGGTTAAGCCGCTCAGTCCGGAACCGCGCGACTGCTACGGTTGCAGGTTCGAACCCTGCCTCGGGCATGGATGTGTGTGATGTCCTTAGGTTAGTTAGGTTTAAGTAGTTCTAAGTTCTAGGAGACTGATGACCACCGATGTTAAGTCCCATAGTGCTCAGAGCCATTTGAACCATTTTTGAGTAAACAACTTTTCGCTCCATTTATTTTGCCCCTACTACCTTCAGAATTTCAAGGAGTGTATTCCGGGTATCACTGTCTCTAAATCTACAAATGTGGGAGACATAGGTTTTAGAGTGTCAGAAAGGGGTTGTGTACTCCCGTATTGCTCTGGGTCCTTCCACGAAGGCGGCATTTCTACCAGTTTTCCCATTTTTCTGAAAATAATTTGTGTCAGTGTAGTTTTAAGTGTCAGGAAGTCGTTTCTGAAAGTATTTGTATTGAGTGTAGCCATGTATGGAAGTGAAACATGGACGATAAATAGTTTGGACAAGAAGAGAATAGGAGCTTTCGAAATGTGGTGCTACAGAAGAATGCTGAAGATTAGATGGGTAGATCACATAACTAATGAGGAGGTATTGAATAGAATTGGGAAGACGAGGAATTTGTGGCACTACTTGACAAGAAGAAGGGACAGGTTGGTAGGACATGTTCTGAGGCATCAGGGGATCAAAAATTTAGCATTGGAGGGCAGCGTGGAGGGTAAAAATCGTAGAGGGAGACCAAGAGATGAATACACTAAGCAGATTCAGAAGCATGTAGGTTACAGTAAGTACTGGGAGTTGAAGAAGCTTGCACAGGATAGAGTAGCATGGAGAGCTGCATCAAACCAGTCTCAGGACTGAAGACCACAACAACAACAGCAACATCTTTCAATAACGATTTATTAAACTGATGTGTAATATTCACACCCATCAGTACCTCCTTCCTTTGAAATACGAATTATTATATTATTCTTCAAGAGTGAGGGTATCCGCTTGTCTAGTGTATCTTGAAAACAACATGGAATAATTTTATTGTTGTTATTTGACAGTTGCAAACAGGGAGACAAAGGATCTGAAACGCTAAAATGTCGTTATTAAAAATCACAAAAATATCTTTAATGATAGCTTCAGCTCTCTGCCGAGCCATCTTCAGTTCAATACAAAATTATTATTTTGTTCGCAGTGTGTCAGCCATTTGGATTGATCCATATATTTTGGAACAATTTTCTCCTTAGGATGTCAGTAATTCTGAGGGAATATCGTCTTCTCCAAGGGCCTTGTTTCGACTTAGGTCTTTCGTAGCTCTGATCCCATAAGCTACAAGATTTTACAGGCATTTTGAACCCCTGCACCGTGCCTTGCTGGGCGGTACTGACGTGGCTGGCAGTGCTGTGGTAGGTGAGCCACCAGAGGGATGAGTTAGGGCGTGACTGTGGCCAGCTGCGGCGTCGGTTAATGGCGAGACGATGGCTGCATTAGCGGCCGACCCTGTAGACCCTTAGCCCAACACACCTGCTGCGCCTCACCATTAGACTGCGCTGAGTGGAGACCTGCGGCCGCGGGGCGGTCTGTGTTAGCAGTGACGTTTCATCCTGAGGTCTCCAGAAAATGACAAATGAAACTTTCCCGACACACCGCTTTCCATTTATTTGTGTGTGTGTGTGTGGGGGTGGGGTGGGGTGGGTGGGTGAGTGTGGCTTATGGGTGCTCAACGTCGTGGTTATCAGTGCCCTTTCGAATCGCTGTATCTAGACTGCGGGATCTCGGATTCGATTCCTGGCCGGGTCGCAGATTTCCTTCGCTCGGGGACTGGCTCTTTGTGTTGTCCTCATCATTTCATCTCATATCCACTGGTGCGCCAGTCGCCAGAAAGGCGTCAAATAGAAAGACTTGCATGACGCGATCGAGCACCCACAGACGAAGTCTTCCGGCCGGTAATGTTACACGATCGTTTCATTTCACCTGCTGCTACTGCTGCCGTTTCTCGGGAGTGAGAGAAGACAGTAGAGACGTAAAACGGAACGGTCTGGTTCACTCTACTAACCCGTCACGTCACCCTATAAATTCGATATGTGTAACGAGAACAGATTTAGTTAACAAGACTGAAGTAAATAATCTGCCTATATTAGGCAATGAATGAATTTATCATACGGAAGAAATAGTTCGCTCTTGACGGTTTTATTTTTCTCTAGAATTTATGAAGGCCCAGGGATACGTACGACGCATGATATTTTGGCACTCGGTCCGTCTGCCAAAAACGCGGTTTACTTTCCTATAACAAGAAAGGGACATCGCTAACATTGTTTAGGAACAAGGCTGTTTATATAACGATGTGATAGAACATTTAGTTCGTTACAGAATTCATTTAGAAAGCTGCGACTGTGTGTTTAAAGAAGCATAGACTACTCCCATAGTTAGTGACGCACATCCTGATTCCTTCACGATATGCGAAGTGCATCATTCTGATGGGGAGACAATAGTGTGGGACGATAAAGACTTGAGACCTTGACGCCGGCACTGTAGTAGGTCCTAGCCAGCATCGGTTTTCTTCTGGAGAAAGTCAAGCAGACACAAAAATACAAAGTATTAGATAACTTTAATGTAGAACTATCTGAAGTACTTGCAAACAATCGATGTCCACAGGGATGTCTATGAATTCGTTACTTTCGCTGAACACTAAAACTTACCACTTGATACGCTACAGAATGATAGTCCCAGTTCAATGTACAACTGACTATAGACTTCGGCTGGATCTGTATTAAGACGATGCTGTTGGACTAAGTGATGAATGTAGATTGGGTTGAGCGGCACTCTGCTCTGACGTAAGTAATGTTCAGGCAGCGGCGGCATATGAAACTCCCTGAGGGTTTGTTCTGTCGTGAGGTACCAACTTTGACATGGGGCGTTGTCCTTCGCACACCACCACAGAAAATATTTAGGTATCCGATCTGACTCATAAACTGAATAGGAAATAGTTACACAGCGTCCGCAGCTCGTGGTCTTGCGATAGCGTTCTCGCTTCCCACGCCCGGGTTCCCGGGTTCGATTCCCGGCGGGGTCAGGGATTTTTTCTGCCTCGTGATGACTGGGTGTTGCGTGCTGTCCTTAGGTTAGTTAGGTTTAAGTAGTTCTAAGTTCTAGGGGACTGATGACCATAAATGTTAAGTCCCATACTGCTCAGAGCCATTTGAATCATTTTTGAAGTTACACAGCACATGAATTCAACGCCACTAAAAGAAAAGGAGCCTGCAGCTCTAGTGCTTGCATACTGCACATAAGTGTAGTAATTCGCAAAGGCGCTGGATTAAATTGAACATATGTTAGCTTTCTGCTTGCAGCGTCCAGCGGTCCAGTGACTCTGTCTCCTCATTTGCGTAAACATAAATTCGGTTCAAATGGTTCAAATGGCTCTGAGCACTATGTAACATAACGTCAGAGGTCATCAGTCCCCTAGAACTTAGAACTACTTAAACCGAACTAACCGTAGGACATCACACACATCCATGCCCGAGGCAGGATTCGAACCTGCGACGGTAGCGGTCGCGCGGTTCCATACTGAAGCGCCTAGAACCGCTCGGCCACACCGGCCGGCCCATAGATTCGGTATCCAAAATAGTTAAACATCAGAGTGAATATTTAGATCCTCGCTCCCCTATCTGTGCAATATCATAATAGCGAGTGAGATTGTGCGCCGACCGCTGTGGCCGAGCGGCTCTAGGCGCTTCAGTCCGGAACCGCGCTGCTGCTACGGTCGCAGATTCGAATCCTGCCTCGGGCATGGATGTGTGTGCTGTCCTTAGGTTAGTTAGGTTTAAGTTGTTCTAAGTCTAGGGGACTGCTGACCTCGGATGTTAAGTTCGATAGTGCTTAGAGCCATTTTTGAGATTATGCAGTGTAATGTCTCAAAAACAGCCGTCAGCAATGCAGACACGTTGACCAATCTTTATCAGCACCTGAAATCTAATAATATGTAGAGAAGCACTACTTACTATTAATCTTTTCCCCTAGGAGCTGAACAACTGAGTGCCAATCCATCAGAGTGAATGTGAGTCGAATAGTTAGCAAACAAGATGGCGTACAAAGAACCTGGCATACTCAAGTGACTAAGCACCAAGAATAATGAGTTTCGTGTCAAAATTAAGCAAGTTAATCAAGAATTAGTATATTGTCACTGAATACAAGAAAGAACTCTACAGCCCCACAGGATTGTTTCAGCGTGCAATTACAAGGTTTATACTTACAAGCAGAAGAAACTTCGTCTTCGCTACATCTAATCCTGACGAACTGAAAAACTAATGTTCATACTACAATCTTTGAATTTACAGTAACACAAAGTGTTATAAAATAAGATGCAAAAAAAATTGTTCAAATGGCTCTGAGCACTATGGGACTCAACTGCTGTGGTCATAAGTCCCCTAGAACTTAGAACTACTTAAACCTAACTAACCTAAGGACAGCACACAACACCCAGCCATCACGAGGCAGAGAAAATCCCTGACCCCGCCGGGAATCAAACCCGGGAACCCGGGCGTGGGAAGCGAGAACGCTACCGCACGACCACGAGATGCGGGCATATAAGATGCAAAGTGAAAACCGTATCCCAATATGGTACATACAGGGTGTTCGGAAATTGCCATTACAAACTTACAGGCCTAGTAGTGGGGAATGAGTATATAATGTTTTGAACAGAAACCCGTGTCCGGAAACGTACCTTTTGCGTTCTGCAACTGTTTTAATTCAGATCTGTAACGCATCCACGTCTGCTGAGGGAAGGAGAAAAGTCGCAGAGTTGCTAGTCCTGGTACGCAGTAGGTAGGCAGGATGACGTCTACTACGTCAGATAGTCACCCGATGTCACTAGCGACTGCCTTGCTGCGAGACGTGTTTAAAGCCTGTGAGTCTCGGATACAGTAAACATAGATCGGAGAACATTTTCGGAATACACAGACATGCTACTGTGTATGGCGAAGTCGAGGTAACGGAAGAGCTGCTAGTCGACTATACCACGAACGTTTTCCGCAAAGTAGCACGCCATCGCACGCAATTTTTGTCCATATTACGCAGCGGCTCCGAGAAATACACTCCTGGAAATTGAAAAAAGAACACCGTGAATTCATTGTCCCAGGAAGGGGAAACTTTATTGACACATTCCTGGGGTCAGATACATCACATGATCACACTGACAGAACCACAGGCACATAGACACAGGCAACAGAGCATGCACAATGTCGGCACTAGTACAGTTTTTATCCACCTTTCGCAGCAATGCAGGCTGCTATTCTCCCATGGAGACGATCGTAGAGATGCTGGATGTAGTCCTGTGGAACGGCTTGCCATGCCATTTCCACCTGGCGCCTCAGTTGGACCAGCGTTCGTGCTGGACGTGCAGACCGCGTGAGACGACGCTTCATGCAGTCCCAAACATGCTCAATGGGGGACAGATCCGGAGATCTTGCTGGCCAGGGTAGTTGACTTACACCTTCTAGAGCACGTTGGGTGGCACGGGATACATGCGGACGTGCATTATCCTGTTGGAACAGCAAGTTCCCTTGCCGGTCTAGGAATGGTAGAACGATGGGTTCGATGACGGTTTGGATGTACCGTGCACTATTCAGTGTCCCCTCGACGATCACCAGTGGTGTACGGCCAGTGTAGGAGATCGCTCCCCACACCATGATGCCGGGTGTTGGCCCTGTGTGCCTCGGTCGTATGCAGTCCTGATTGTGGCGCTCACCTGCACGGCGCCAAACACGCATACGACCATCATTGGCACCAAGGCAGAAGCGACTCTCATCGCTGAAGACGACACGTCTCCATTCGTCCGTCCATTCACGCCTGTCGCGATACCACTGGAGGCGGGCTGCACGATGTTGGGGCGTGAGCGGAAGACGGCCTAACGGTGTGCGGGACCGTAGCCCAGCTTCATGGAGACGGTTGCGAATGGTCCTCGCCGATACCCCAGGAGAAACAGTGTCCCTAATTTGCTGGGAAGTGGCGGTGCGGTCCCCTACGGCACTGCGTAGGATCCTACGGTCTTGGCGTGCATCCGTGCGTCGCTGCGGTCCGGTCCCAGGTCGACGGGCACGTGCACCTTCCGCCGACCACTGGCGACAACATCGATGTACTGTGGAGACCTCACGCCCCACGTGTTGAGCAATTCGGCGGTACGTCCACCCGGCCTCCCGCATGTCCACTATACGCCCTCGCTCAAAGTCCGTCAACTGCACATACGGTTCACGTCCACGCTGTCGCGGCATGCTACCAGTGTTAAAGACTGCGATGGAGCTCCGTATGCCACGGCAAACTGGCTGACACTGACGGCGGCGGTGCACAAATGCTGCGCAGCTAGCGCCATTCGACGGCCAAGACCGCGGTTCCTGGTGTGTCCGCTGTGCCGTGCGTGTGATCATTGCTTGTACAGCCCTCTCACAGTGTCTGGAGCAAGTATGGTGGGTCTGACACACCGGTGTCAATGTGTTCGTTTTTCCATTTCCAGGAGTGTAGGTTCCTACACCGCCAGGAGGCAGGATCTTGGCGTTCCACGGCAGCGCCACATGCCGGAATTTTAGGATGATGTACTGTATCACTTTGAAGGGAACTCGTCAACGAGTAGTCGAACAAATGCGCGTGCAGATGGTGTTAGTCTGTCGTCAGGGACGTACTGCAAGGGCAACAATTACATCCGTATTACTTACAAAGGGTACATGCTATGAACCCAGCCGATTTTCCGCAAAGCTTTGCCTACTGCACGTGGTTGCTGCACCACTGCATCGACAAATCGCAGTTTCCACGTCGTGTTCTGTTCACAGATGGAAGTAAGTTCTCTAACGATGCGTTCCGAATTCGAGAAACAGCCATGTCTGGACAGACGAGAATCCTCGTGCCACGCATGTTCAGGGATTTCAGCACAGGTCTGGTATTAACGTGTTGGCAAGATATCACGGACGCTCATTTGATTGGGCCGTGCCTTATTCCACTCAAGCTAACTATTCCTGTATACCTGATCTTCCCATAAAACGTATTTGACCCATTCTTGGAATCTGTACCACTATCCATCAGGAAAAGCGGTTTTAGTATGATGTTACACCACGTCACTTCGATTCGGAGACATCGCAACAGGCGACACGGTAAAAGATGGGTACGCCGGGCTGGTCCAACCGCGTGGCTGCCACGATCGCCGGATTTAATTCCTACGGAGTACTTCGTGTGACACGAGTTTTCGCCACTGCACTAGGAAAACGCAATACCAGGCGGGAAGGAGGGTGTGTACCAGAACACGCCTCGTAGGTAAGGTGTCTGTAACAAGGTTGGTGGTCACCACATCGAGCCGCTGTTTTAATGCATCACTGCTGTTATCTACGTACAGTATACTAGGTTCTTTATTGTTTTGGAATGATGTGAAAACTTAATTTTTAAATATTTGTACAAACAAATGTGCTTAAACGATAAATGGATATTTCGTCATATTTTGTTTCGAACTGTTATTTAATAATTGTATTGCGTCACGTATAATTCAGTTCCTCAGGCAGAAGTGGATGGGTTAAACATCTGAACTGAAACCATCATAGAAGGAAACGCAAATATTATGTACTTACTGCCCTCTATAGGTCCAAGAAGTTCGCTCAAGCAGGCGACCTGATACCCACTTGCAGTGCCAAACTAACCCCACCACAAAAACTAATATTTTGTCACAGCAAACAAATTAAGTCCCACCCGATTCTTAATACACTTGGCATCTCCATAACAGCATGGACCACCGGTAGACCAAAGGCTGCCTTCCTCTAAGCATCAGAACACAGCACAGCCCAGATGCTTCGATCTCACCACATAAAAGGGGAGCAGAGAATAATGGCATATTCCCGTCAAATGTGCAGAGCTGCATGGTCCGACACAAGCAAACCAATCCTATCGGTCAGAAGCAAAATTGACTAACAAAGAATTAAAACTGCTACAGTAAGCACTCCGTCTTCAGGCCACAAGTGGCCAATCAGGACCATCCGACCGCAGTGTCATCCTCAGCTGAGGATGCGGATAGGAGGGGCGTGTGGTCAGCACACCGCTCTCCCAGTCGTTACGATGGGTTTCTGTGACCGGAGACGCTAGTATTCGGTCGAGTAGCTTCTCAATTGGCAACACGAGGCTGAGTGCACCCCAAAAAATGGCAACAGCGCATGGCGGCCCCGATGGTCAACCAGCCTAGAACCGCTCGGCCACCCCGGCCGGCTGTTGAATGTTACGATGTCCGTTACTTAGTTGTAGGAGCCAAGTACTGTATTCTTAATCAAGAGTTAAGCAACACAAAATTTACAAAGTTTGTCCATAGGACACACTTGGTTGACATATCATAGTCATTGTATAACAGCACAGCACAATAATAATTTGTTGGTAACTTGCATTGCACTCGTCTTCTTTCAACGTTTAGTTAGTACTGTTCGAATTGAGGAAAAGTTGTTTCCACAATTGCATTGTCTTGTCCGAAATCTTCGTTACCTCTTCCGGTCGATGCCTGAGGTCCTTTTCTTCGCAGGCGTGATGCTCGTTGGGACTTCTGCAGAGTAGCAAGCCGCCTTTCTTTCAAAAAAATGTTCAAATGTGTGTTAAATTTTATGGGACTTAACTTGTCCCTAAGCTTACGCAACCTAAACTATCCTAAGGACAAACACACACACATGCCCGAGGGAGGACTCGAACCTCTGCCGGGACCAGCCACACAGTCCATGACAGTCCATGACAGTCCTGAGACCGCTCGGCTAATCCCGCTCGGCCGCCTTTCTTTCTCAGCAGCAATTCGAGCTGCAGCCACCCATTTCAAGCGACCCTTCCCATTTACAGCTTCTAATATTCCATTCCTTGGCATCCTAAACAAGTCATTTATTTTTTTCGACACTAGTATTTACACCATCCTGTTGCTGACACAAGTTAGGTATTAGTGGCTAAGTACAAACACAGAATATAAGGAGTAAAGAAAAGTAATTTACTACTCATGACAATGTTTGATGTCATCAGTTGCTTGTAGATTCTAATTTCTGGCCTTAATGTTTACATTTACCTTCTGTTGAAGAGAATTTTAATGAGAAATACGAATGTAAAACAGAAATAAATAAATAGTTGTGAAATGCACAGGTTAGAACATAGTGTTCGCTGCTTACCTGGTATGTCAGGAAGGCCACAATAACTTCAAACTGAATGTTGAGATTTTAATTGCACTTCGCACTTTATGTAAGTACGTTAGGCCATAATAGCAATAGGTAAATCACAATTCAAGGCGACTTGTGGTTTCGGAAAGTGTGTTCGTTTAGAAAAGTCAACTTGTACGACAGGCAGAAATAATGGACTACTGTAGTGGTCACTGTTATTATCTGTCACATTGCTGTAATAAATTGTGCAGTTAATGAGTACTTTAAAACAAATAAAATCGTATTTGTAATAATATAATATGAAAACGGAGTCTCTTATTCGTGATTAATACGTTAGATTCGTAAAATATAGGTACGAAGCTGGGCATCCATGATGCCCTTTTACCCGTAGTTAAAAGTCTCTTTTATGTTAAAATTTTCCACAAATAGTAAGTTTTTGCACCATCACCTGCAGCACAGCTTTAATGTCAGCCCTCAGCGAGGCACGCGAGAAGAATTGGATAGCAACCCTAGAAAGAATGGATATGTTCCACAGTAGCAAAATAGCCTGGAACCTGAACAAGAAACTGGATGGTGATCCAAAGCTAAGCAAGTCCCCGGCCAACGGCAAGTTCAACTCCAAACGTCAGAAAACTAAAACCACACGCCTGCTGCCAACGGAAAACACCATCTTCCAGAATCATTTACCATGAGAGAGTTGAACAATGGCATAAAAACCATGAAGAATGGGAAAGCCGCTGGGTTTGATGATATTTGCGTAGAACAGATTAAAAACTTCGGCCTTGGCGCCAGGGACTGGATGCTCGGGCTTTTTAACGTGTGCCGTGAAACATTTCAAATACCTAAACTGTGGAGGAAGTCAAAAGTGGTGGCTCTCCTTAAACCCGGGAAGGACCCAGTGTCTCCGAAGATCTATCGACCCATAACCCTTCTCTGCCACCTGTTTCAGCTCTATGAAAGATTGATCCTCAACAGAATAGAGAAGATCGTTGACTCGAAGCTAATTCCACACCAAGCAGGTTTTAGACCTGGAAAGTCAAATTCTGGCATTGACGGAACATATCGAGGATGGGTTTGAGAATAAACTAATCACCGGGTTGGCACTATTCGACGTAAGGTCCGCCCATGATACAGTAGACCACCGGACACTACTGCATAAAATCTACGAGACCCTGAAAGACTACCACCTAGTCAAGATAATCGAATCCTTGCTCCAAAATAGACAGTTCTTCGTAATGCTTGAGGGGAAAAAGAGTCGATGGCGGAGTCAGAAAAATGGGCTCGCCCAAGGGAACGTGTTGGCGCCAATCCTATTCAACATATACAAAAATGACCAATCAACTCCAGACAAAACCAAAACTTTTGTATATGCAGACGACCTGGCAATAACAGTTCAAGGCAACAGGTTTGAAGCCATCGAGGAGAAAGTAGAAACCGCCCTTTCTACAATGTCAACCTACTTAAAAAAGAATTCTCTAAAACCCAATCCCTCCAAAACTCAAGTGAGTGCATTACATCTGAACTCGAGGCAGGCAAAGTACAGGCTCAGTGTTACCTGGGATGGGACACTACTAGAATACACACATACTCCCACCTACCTTGGCGACGTGCTGGACAAAACATTGACATACAAATATCATTGCGAAAAAACGCACAAAAAAGTAGAAGCACGAAATTCCCTAATAAGAAAGCTGTCCAATAGCAAATGGGGTGCCGAACCTACCGTGGTCAGAATTTCAGCCCAAGCTTTGTGCTTCTCAACCGCCGAATATGCCTGCCCGGTATGGTGCAGATCCGCCCACGCAAAAAGGTAGATATTAGCTTGAATGAAACATGCAGGATAGTGACAGGCTGCATGAAACCAACCCCCATAGAAAATCTTCACAGGGCCGCAGGTTTCACAAACCCTGACTCACGTAGGAAATCCCATGAACATACTGAGAAGCTAAAAGAAACCTTTGCTGCCCGGCACTCGATATTTGCCCTAGAGTGTGGCCCCAGCAGACTCAAATCCTGACGCCGTTTCCTAAGTTGCGCCTTAGATGAGCCCCCCCATCTACTATCCACTAAGAGAGACTAAGAGAGGACCCACCAAGCGACGTTTCTAGTGACTGGAAAACCTGGAGAATGCTTAACCGCATCAGAATTGCGGTGGCTCCTGTGAAATCTAATCTGATCAAATGGCGTTTGTTGGACGATAATGACGACAAATGCGACCGCGGCACTCGACAGGACATGGAACATCTTCTACAATGCCCTGCCTTCCCCCTCGACGATCTACGGCTGGCTAAAGAAGAAGCGTTGGACATTGCCCAGTACTGGGCAAACAAATTGTAGTTTCCGGACACGAAAAGTAAAGTAAGTTTGCACAAAATCGCAATACAGTGTCAGAAGCCTGTTAAAAAGCTTTCTAACGATACCTCATTCAACCCTGTGGGATCAGCAGATCAGCATGTGTTGAGAAAAGGCAAGTCGACTTGAGAAATAATATATACGATTTATTTATTGCTTATATAAAGGAAATAAACTAAAGGATGTGCTGATAATGATTAAAATTTGCAACAACATTTGTACAATGTTGCTGTTCATTGTTTTTCAGCACAATAAAAGACCTTAAAAAACTGTTCGCTTCCTTACCTGACTGGTCGGCATATCTGGTTACTGTGGATGAGACCCAGATTCTGCTCGGGGTACCTCCAGATATTTTGTTTCTAGGTGAGGACTGGTGTGGGTGCCAACTGAGAAACTATTGCGGCGAGAAACAGCGCCTCAGGAGGGGGGGGGTGAAAAGTAACTACGGCAGAGAGGCACCTACACCGTGACTAGCACCTCGCCAAACCGTACTATAACGTCGGCGAAGGATAGCACAGTGGCTAGAGAGCAAGAGCGTATTCTTCACGACCTGAAAGCAGAGGGAGGTACAATTTGCATAAAGTTAAAGTGAGAAATTCAGTACGTGTACATCAAACTATCTCTAAGCTCGAACATTTTCAGTTTAATTTATTCGACACACAAAGATTCTAGGTATAGTTATTTTTCAGTTTTTTATTGGTTATGGAAACAGTTGTATTACTAGTTGTATACGAGGTGCCATATTTAATATTTCAATGATTTGCATGATTTCTAGAGAAATTTGTTAATAAGATCTCATATTACTTAACAACTAATCTTTTGTTGAAAGACTTTGGAACGGAACTAGCTGTATATTTTCGTTGGAGTAAGGAAGTAGCAAGTGCAAGGGAACGCTTTGACGTTATTATCTACAAAAATGTGAGCTTCACTGCTCCTCGATTAATTTTCTTCGAAATTTATTACTTCTTAAAGCTGCTCTGTGCGGTTTCATTATTAGTTCTCTGGAGCATACATTTGAATATATGAAAGTTGGGAGTTAGCAGAAACTCTCTAACTTCCATCAAACACTGCTCTTATTAGTTTTCTGAACTTGGATGATCAAGCAATATTAAATTTTAATTAGTCTACTGTCGGTCGCAACTTTGCAGTGTTTAGATCTTGTTCGTAAAGAGGTGAGATGTGTGTTGATGCAATAGTGGAACGTTATAAAATAATCTGCTGTGTTACGGTGATCCACTCTGCTGCCTTGTGCTGAGTCTGTATTTGTGTACAAATGGATTCTACCACTCGTTCTTTCGTTGGAATGTATTTGTTTATTAAATATTTATTTATTATCTGCTTTTAGTCTGTTACTTAGTTACAAGAACATACCAAATATTTCAGATGGAGTGTTCTGAATATAGCACATAATATTTTAACATGATTTCGAATGTGTCAGTATAACTAAACATAATGGTGTTTAAGGAAAAAATATATACATAAAATATCTACACAAAAATAAAAAAAATAATGATTTTTAAAAAAGAAAAAAGTCTCGTACTTCACTTGGCCATCTCGGGCTCAGATGTATGTTCATCTGGAATCTAGAAGGCATATGCTTCTGCTATGCTACTGTATGCTACATTGCTGGACCACAAATTTTGTAATTTATGATTCTGGATAACACTACTATATAACACTACAGTACGCTACACAGTACTACACTACACTACACTACTCTACACTACTGTACTTGGTATCAGACCAAATCTGGATAGTTAGCCTCCAATGTGCTGAGCGGCGCGTTTTGTCACAGGGTTATTTGGTAAGCGTGATAGCGTGATAGCAAACTCAAGTGGCAGACTCTGCAAGAGAGGCGCTCTGCATCGCGGTGTAGCTGGCTGTCCAGGTTTCGAGAGGGTGCGTTTCTGGATGAGGTATCGAATGTATTGCTTCCCCCTACTTATACCTCACGAGGAGATCACGAATGTAAAATTAGAGAGATTCGAGCGCGCACGGAGGCTTTCCCGCAGCCGTTCTTCCCGCGTACCATACGCGGCTGGAACAGGAAAGGGAGGTAATGCAGTGGCACTAAAGTGCCCTCCGCCACACACCGTTGGGTGGCTTGTGGAGTATAAATGCAGATGTAGATATAACTCATGATTCACAGGTGCTGTGCTGCTGTGGCACCCAAGGTGTAGAAACTGAGGGATGGCTATAAGTGTCTCAGGAAATCCCTCCTGGACATCCTCGAGTCTTGTCCCCTCAATGTTTGTATAGGATTGTTGTAAGTGGATGTTCTGCCTTGAAGTGTCTCGTTCTCATGCTGTATGAATGGCCTGTTGTTGGTTGTCTCTCAGACATGTAGGCTTGCAGTTCATAAACTCGTATTTTAGCTGTCAGCAAGTTCAGCATATGACGCATTTCCTCATTTCTTATTGTACACTCCTGGAAATTGAAATAAGAACACCGTGAATTCATTGTCCCAGGAAGGGGAAACTTTATTGACACATTCCTGGGGTCAGATAGATCACATGATCACACTGACAGAACCACAGGCACATAGACACAGGCAACAGAGCATGCACAATGTCGGCACTAGTAAAGTGTATAACCACCTTTCGCAGCAATGCAGGCTGCTATTCTCCCATGGAGACGATCGTAGAGATGCTGGATGTAGTCCTGTGGAACGGCTTGCCATGCCATTTCCACCTGGCGCCTCAGTTGGACCAGCGTTCGTGCTGGACGTGCAGACCGCGTGAGACGACGCTTCATCCAGTCCCAAACATGCTCAATGGGGGACAGATCCGGAGATCTTGCTGGCCAGGGTAGTTGACTTACACCTTCTAGAGCACGTTGGGTGGCACGGGATACATGCGGACGTGCATTGTCCTGTTGGAACAGCAAGTTCCCTTGCCGGTCTAGGAATGGTAGCACGATGGGTTCGATGACGGTTTGGATGTACCGTGCACTATTCAGTGTCCCCTCGACGATCACCAGTGGTGTACGGCCAGTGTAGGAGATCGCTCCCCACACCATGATGCCGGGTGTTGGCCCTGTGTGCCTCGGTCGTATGCAGTCCTGACTGTGGCGCTCACCTGCACGGCGCCAAACACGCATACGACCATCATTGGCACCAAGGCAGAAGCGACTCTCATCGCTGAAGACGACACGTCTCCATTCGTCCCTCCATTCACGACTGTCGCGACACCACTGGAGGCGGCCTGCACGATGTTGGGGCGTGAGCGGAAGACGGCCTAACGGTGTGCGGGACCGTAGCCCAGCTTCATGGAGACGGTTGCGAATGGTCCTCGCCGATACCCCAGGAGCAACAGTGTCCCTAATTTGCTGGGAAGTGGCGGTGCGGTCCCCTACGGCACTGCGTAGGATCCTACGGTCTTGGCGTGCATCCGTGCGTCGCTGCGGTCCGGTCCCAGGTCGACGGGCACGTGCACCTTCCGCCGACCACTGGCGACAACATCGATGTACTGTGGAGACCTCACGCCCCACGTGTTGAGCAATTCGGCGGTACGTCCACCCGGCCTCCCGCATGCCCACTATACGCCCTCGCTCGAAGTCCGTCAACTGCACATACGGTTCACGTCCACGCTGTCGCGGCATGCTACCAGTGTTAAAGACTCCGATGGAGCTCCGTATACCACGGCAAACTGGCTGACACTGACGGCGGCGGTGCACAAATGCTGCGCAGCTAGCGCCATTCGACGGCCAACACCTCGGTTCCTGGTGTGTCCGCTGTGCCGTGCGTGTGATCATTGCATGTACAGCCCTCTCGCAGTGTCCGGAGCAAGTATGGTGGGTCTGACACACCGGTGTCAATGTGTTCTTTTTTCCATTTCCAGGAGTGTATTATACATTGTTGTATACCCAAAGACGTTACTATTCTGATCTGTAACATCCTGTCGAATGTCACATTCCCAGACGATGTGATCCGGGGAGCTGATCGCTCCTTTAAAGTCATGGGATACCTCCTAATATCGTATCGTACCTCCTTTTGCTCGGCATAGTGCAGCAACTCGATGTGAAATAGACTCAACAAGTCGTTGGAAGTCCCCAGAAGAAGTACTGAGCCATCTACGTCCCTCCATAATGCAAGTGTTACCGGTGCAGGATTTTATGCACGAAATCACAAAAAAAATGGTTCGAATGGCTCTGAGCACTATGGGACTTAACATCTGTGGTCATCAGTCCCCTAGAACTTAGAACTACTTAAAGCTAACTAATCTAAGGACATCACACACATCCATGCCCGAGGCAGGATTCGAACCTGCGACCGTAGCGGTCACGCGGTTCCAGACTGAACCGCCTAGATCCGCACGGCCACACCGGCCGGCACGAAATCACATCTCGATTATGTCGCACAAATGTTCGATGGGTGGCCAAATCGTCCAGAATGTTCTTCAAATCAGATGCGAAAAATTGTGGGCCGGTGACATGGCACATTGTCATCCATAAAAATTCCATCGTTGTTTGGAAACATGAATGCAAATGGTCTCCAAGTAGCTGAATATAACCGGTTCCAGTGAATGTTCGATTCAGTTGTGCCATAGGACCAAGCACATTCCATGGAAACACCGCCCACATCGTTGTGGAGCCACCATGAACTTGCACAGTGGCTTGTTGACAACTTGGGTCCATGGCTTTGCGGGGTCTGCACCACGCTCGAACCATTTCATCTGCTCTTACAAAATGAAATCGGCACTCCTCTGACCGGTCGACGCTTTTCCAGTCGTCTAGGGCCCAACCGATACGGTCACGACCCTTGGAGAGGCGCTGCAGGCGATGTCGTGCTCTCAGCAAAGGTTCTCGTGTCGGTCGTCCACTGCCATAACACATTATGTCAAACTTTGCCACACTGCCGTAACGGATACATTCTTCGTACGTTTCGTTTTAGGCACGTCTTTAACGAACGACATTGTGCATTTGTCCACAATCCCAAATACAGACAATTTTTCTCTAAGTTTCTTTGCAATGTCTTTCTTAAGGGGACCCGTAACGTCCTATACGTCCAATGTTAAATGTAAGGAACATTTTCTTATGAACTATTAACACCAGAATGATGAAACTTTTACAGTATAATATTATATATATTTAATACCATGTACCATATCGATTTTAATTTATTGGTACTGAAAATAATTGCCACATTTTTTGGCGTAGTATCTTTGAAATAAAATCTGTAATCAATTATGTATCACAAAAAGGCTATGATACAAGGTGTATATTGGCACTGTTTACATTCCTTGAAAATTTTAAGTGCCGGCCGCGGTGGTCTAGCGGTTCTAGGCGCGCAGTCCGGTACCGCGCGACTGCTACGGTCGCAGGTTCGAATCCTGACTCGGGCATGGATGTGTGTGATGTCCTTAGGTTTAAGTAGTTCTAAGTTCTAGGGGACTGATGACCTCAGATGTTAAGTCCCATAGTGCTCAGAGCCATTTGAACCATTTTTTTTTTGAAAATTTTAAGTCTTTATCTCTAGTAGTTTAACAGAAAATGTTCCTTATATGGCAAAAAAGTGAAGTTGTGGAAAACGAGTTTCAAAGTTTCACTAATATTTTACTGGAGTCCAGCACCATAAGAGGGGTTTTCACTGTTACTAGACATCTCCCCATCTAGCCTTCTTTTCACACCTTCCATTCTTTGTCTGGCTTGCCTCTCACACTCCTTTTCTTTCCTTTCAGCATCCCGTTTCCTCTAATTGTCTACGACATCATTGCACTCACCATGTGCTTTCCGGGCATCACATTCAACTTCTGCAGCACATTTCACTCTTCAATGTTATCTTTGTTGTATGTAGCAATGGCATCATATACTCCAAAATGAAGAGTATGAATTCCCACAAACAAATTTTTTGGGATTGTGGTCCAAATTACGTTATTCACACTCTCATTTTGATTTTGTGTACGTCCATGGAGACATTTCTTCAAAAGTTCTGATGCAGAAAGATCTCTGAAAATTGGTTTTATAGCCTTCATGACAGTTTCTGGTAGACTGTGATGATGATTGTATACACGTTCAGATCCCTGATATTTGTTGTACTTGCACCAGGGATTGGGTCCCTGTGGGCATAGTCCATGTAGTGTTTCCTCGTCAGTCGATAAGGTGTGGTAGTGAAGTGCTATTACAGCCTTTACCATTGCATCAACACCGTGAGTATTTTGTCTTATTGCCAGTCCATAGTCTCTCTGCAATCTGTTGATTACCTCGTCTGTCAATCTTTTAGCTCCACCCAAAGGTTTTCCATCACTGAGTACTTGGCCTTTCATTGTGGTCTTCAGTCGACGCATCCTTGTTCCCATACGTTTCTGAAAGTGACCTATGCACTCCTGTTTAGTAATGGTAACATAATTTTCATAAGGTTTCAGCTCAGATACAGCAACAAAAGACTTCGAATCACCATCACCCAGGAACTGTAGGTATCTGACCTTGCACCACAGAAGAGTGAAACTGAAAATGTCTTTCACACCGGAAACTTCTTTGGCCCCACTAGACCCACTGTAATTCCTTAGACAGTTTTCTGTATGCTCATCCTTCACTCTTTTAGGACACCTAAAAGTGCTTGGATTTAATTACAACATCTATAACTTTTGTAGTATCAGCACTTGTTGCCGTTATTACCCCATTATGTGAAATGTGCCCGCGCTTCTGCCACGTACCATCTAGTGCGACAGTCAGGTCCCGAGGATTCTGAACATCTGGAATTTCTTCATTCACCGCCACAGCCTCCTCTATTGCTTCTTTCATGGATTCTTGGGCAATATCTTCAGCACAGGATCCAACAACCGAGTTATATTTTGAGAATTAGTTGGTGGTGGTGGTAGATTCTTTACACCACAAAACGTTTGACCAGCAGAGTATCCCTTACGATTGACCTTAGAGCATAAACACATGTAATATTTACACCACAGTACTTGCTTTTCTCACTATCAGTTTCACCTTGGCCTATTTCGACATATTGTAACAGTTCTGTCACTAAATGTAACTGGGTTTTCTCTTTTGATGCTAGTCAATTGTCAGGATGAGCATTACTGTAAAGGGCATTTGATTCTAAAGCATTATGTCAGGGTGAAAATACTAAATAAATTAATTTTTCTCTCTTAACAACATGTGGGCAGGGTGGGTTCTTCCTTGGCTCGGGTATGAGGTAGAATGAAACAGCATTTTTACATAAGATAACTTTTATTGCAAGTTTCGTACAACTGTTTCCTTCCTCGATGTTCTGGCTCGGAGAACGGCAGCTGTGTCGTTTGCGAAGCCTTCTGCTGCGGCAGCGGCGGCGTCTGATTACTCGTGGCAGTGTGTATCTCGTGTCGCCGTCTCGCCCAGTTGACTGGAGACGCGCAGCGCGAGGTGGCCCGTTTAATTATTGCGAGCGAAGTCGTGCATCGGATGGTGATACCTTGGATGTGGCGTCCCAGTATTTCTCTTCTCTAAGCGGCCGCGTGTGTCAGTGTTGTGCGTCGGACAGCGGAGCGGCGCGGCAGGGGAAGGCCAGTGTCCCGAACTCGAACAACTGACTCCTGCTTGCCAGTCTTCGGCTGTCAGATCTTCATCCCAGCTCACAGGTGACTGCTGATGTGAGGCCGTCTCCTTCCCGTCCTCACAAGTCACCCGGGTTCGTAAAAATCAGACTTCAAATACCTTTTAACTTCTGTCTTCTGGCGCCGAGGCTGCTGCTTGCTATTCCATTACAGCGGCGGACTTGGTGCGTCTGTGTATGATGTAGTCTCTTCTTGCATGACGGTCTTCAGCACCGAAACTGACTGAAAACAACTGCTACTCTTCTCTTCTTCCTTCGTTTGTAGGGCCCACTGCGTCTCGCGTATTTATTCACTTCAGTTTACTGGAGGTGAACGACTTCACGGTCATTGCCTCTTCTGTCACGTTGAAAAGCTTCTCGAAGAATCTTCTTAACGTCGGTCATTGGCTCTTGGAATGTAGGCGAGGGCCTTTGATCACATGTGACGACTGAGAAACACGTGAGCCGGTCATTGCCTCTTCTGTCACATTGAAAAGCTTCTCGAAGAATCTTCTTAACGTCGGTCATTGGCTCTTGGAATGTAGGCGAGGGCCTTTGCTCACATGTAACAACTGAGAAACACATGAGCCGGTCGGGCGATGCCCTGACGGCTGAATCGACAGTATCCACTTATGTGGAACTTGCTGACTTCACGGTCATTGTCTCTTCTGCTCTGCTGCTCTGCTCGCTGTTTGCCAGTGTGTAATTCTTCTAAACTAAACTAAGTTTTTCATTGATTTTCTAATTTCTACTTCACTTTGATTTCACTAATTTATTTGTTTATCTGAAGTACCACTCAACAATATTCTGAGTTCCAAAATGAAACACTGTAATGACAACTAGTACAATGGAGACAGATTTCTGCTGCAAGTTCTATGTGTCGCTTGAAATTTACTGACATTCTCAATTTTCAACATTCCTTACACAGTACTGAACTCTCAGTCACCTTTGAGAGCAATGAAATGTTAATTGTTTCGATCACATTGTCCTCACTACACTTCTCCAATAAACTGCAGTATTTTTCAGTTGATCCATGCAACTTCTTGCTTGTGCTAAAGACAGGAGTAGATTTCACTTCATGAATAACCTCACTATTTTCAGAATCATTTCCCAAGGTCGGAGAAAATCTCACTGGTCCACTAGTGTACCACGGAGGAGGCTTCTTCCTCTTGTAAACTCTGTTACTAAATCGAGGCATATTTGATAAGTTCCAGTTACGCAATAGAAATACAACACAAATCGTGCAATGACCACCAAATGCTCAATGTAAACAACAGTATCCAAATACTACAATACGGAAGTTTTGAAAAACGATGTTTTCAGTGAACATGTATCCTTGGAAATTCAATGTCACGATGTGCCCTCTACAGCACATTATTGAAAATAATATTTTCAATACTTGGAGCTGAGCTACGGGTAAGATTAATAAGTCATTTTAAAGAGGAAGATCTGTAGTATTTTATTTCACAATAACCTGAAAACCCAAAATTTCATCATTTTTAGGTTCCGGGTTCCCTTAACCCACCCCGGCATTGGGGTACTGCTGCAATGAGAAGTTGATCCAAGCATTTTCCACTCTTGGTACTGATTATTTTTTGGTCATTGGAATGTTCTTCTCAGCGACGTCGGTTTCCTACTATGCTTGGTGGTAACAGAATAACAAAATATAAATAAATAAATAAATAAAAATAACTAAATAAATCATTTAATCTCATTGATGCTCCCTACGCTTTTCTTGGTTCCCGGGGGAGGGAACGGCACATTGTGGCCAGGTCTCGTGTTGCGGCCCCTACCTGCTTCGCTTCCACCCCTTCCTCCGGGTGCCATGAAGACTCCATACAAAAAAGAAGTCGGTAAGAAGAAAGATCAGGAGTTCGAGTCTCGGTCCCGCACACAGTTTTAATATGCCTAGAATTTCCATATCAGCGCACGCTCCGCAACAGGTTTTCTCAAAGCACAATACTGATCAGGATTACTCTGAAATTTTCTACGCGTCTGTCATCTGGATATGCACTGAATGGCTGCCGGTATTTCTCTTATCGAAAGTACTCACAAAAAAACGAACTTTAGTATGCTGTAATGTATGTATTTAATAATCTGAAGATCGGCAAATTTCGGCGTTCCCTGAGCCAAAGCAGCTCAAAGATATTATAATAATATATTATTATCTGAAGCAACACTGCGGTATGATAATTTGCCGATGAGGGCGCAAACATGTGTTGATTTATCGATCACTAATACTACTGATAAACATATAGAATTTTTTACTACTATGAAAAAGGAACTATTGATCGATATTGCACTGTCTGCTACTACATGCAAATCTGAACAATGCTTCAGTACTCTATGAAGAGTAAGAGTATCGCCCGTGGTCTAGGAACAGCGTCATTGATCAGTAATCAAAAGCCTGTCGGTCCCGCGTTCGAACCCTGCCACCGCATAAGCCTTGTAAAAAAAATCACCAGCAACGGCGGCCGATGCCTTCCGGCGTAATTCGCCCTCATTCTGTCAGTCGCCTTGGCAAAGAGGGCGGACGACCAGGCAGAGGTTCAGGGCACACTCTTGCCTTTGGGGTGGGAAACTGCTCCTATACGGGGCAACGATCAACGACGTGAGGATGGAGCAGACAATGGAAATCAATACATTAAAGACACACAGCATGTATCCACAGGACATGTGGCTTGTAACTGGCAAAAGATTCCGGACTAGTCCACCATGCGTGTCTCTGGGAGGCGACTGCCAAGTGGGAGTTGGCCATGAGAAAAATAATGAATAACCAACGAAAGGGTAACGTTCTGCTGGTTGGGGCGTGGAATGTCAATAGTTTGAACCAGGTAGGGGAGGTAGAAAATCTGAAAAGGGAAATGCTAAGACTCGCTCTATATATATATATATATATATTGGGGTCAGATAAGTGAAATAAAACGGACACAAGGATTTCTGGTCAGTCGAATATAGGGCAATATTAACAGTAAAAGGTATAACGGGAATATTATTTTTTATCAATAGCAAAGTAGAGCAGAGAGTGAGTTACTGACAGTTCAGGTATATATGCCGACTTCGCAAGCACAGCATGAAGAGATAGACAAAGTTACGAAGGTGTTGAACGGGTAATTCAGAACGTAAAGGAAGGTGAAAATCTAATAGAAATTTTTTTTTTGTCATCAGTCTTCTGACTGGTTTTATGCTGCCCGCCACGATTTCCTCTTCAGTGGCAACCTCTTCATCTCAGAGTAGCCCCTGTAACCTACGCCCTCAATTATTGCTGGATGTATTCCAATCTCTGTCTTTCTCTACAGTTTTTGCCCTCTACAGCTCCCTCTAGTAACATGGAAGTCATTCCATTATGTCTTAACAGATGTCCTATCATCTTGTCGCTTCTCCTTATAAGCGTTTTCCATATATTCCTTTCCTCTCCGGTTTTGAGCTGAACCTCCTCATTTCGTCGTATCTTATCAGTCCACCTAATTTTCAACATTCGCCTATAGAAACACATCTCATATCCTTCGATTCTCTTCTCTTCCAGTTTTCCTATAGTCCATGTTTCACTACTATACAATGTTGTACTCCAAACATAGCATCTCAGAAATTTCTTCCTCAAATTAAGGCCTACGTTTGATGCTAGTAGACTTCTTCTGGCCAGGAATGCCCTTCTTGCCGTTGCTAGTCTGCTTTTGATGTCCTCCTTGCTCCGTCCGTCATTGGTTATTTTGCTGCTCAGGTAGCAGAATTCCTTAACATCATCCACTTCGTGACCATCAATCCTGATGTCAAGTTTCTCGCAGATCTCATTTCTGTTACATCTCATTACTTTCGTCTTTCTTCGATTTACTCTCAGTCCATATTCTGTACTCATTACACTGCCCGTTTCGTTCAGCAGATCACGTAATTCTTCTTTACTTTCACTCAGGATAGCAATGTCAACAGCAAATCGTATCATTCATATCTTTTCACCTAGAATTTTAATTTCTCTCCTGAACCTTTCTTTTATTTCCATAATTGCTTCTTCGATGTACAGATTGAATGGTAAGAGCGCAAGACTGCACCCCTGTCTTATACCCTTTCTAATCCTGGCACTTCTTTCTTGGTCGTCCACTCTTATTATTCCCTCTTGCCTATTGTGCATATTGTATATTAGCCGTCTCTCCCTAAAGCTTACACCTATTTTTCTCAGAATTTCGAAAATCTTGCACCATTTTACGTTGTCGAACGCTTTTTCCAGGTCGACAAATCCTGTGAACGTGTCTCGATTTGTCTTTAGTCGTGCTTCCATTATCAACAGCAACTTCATAATTGCTCCTCTGGTGCGTTTACCTTCCCTAAAGACAAACTGGTCGTCAATTAAAACCTCCAGAATTTTCTTCTCCATTCCTTTGTATATTATTCTTGCAAGCAACTTGGATGCATGAGCTGTTAAGCTGATTGTGAAATAATTCTCGCACTTGTCAGCGCTTGCAATCTTCGGAATTTCCGAGTCAGATGGTATGTCACCCGACTCATACATCATACACACCAATTTGAATGTTTTGTTGACACTTCCCCCTATGATTTTAGAAATTCTGACGGAATGTTATATATCTCTTCTGCCTTATTTGATCTTATGTCCTCCAAACCTCTCTTAAAGTATGATTCTAACACTGGGTTCCCTATCTCTTCTAAGCAGACTTCTGTTTCTTGTTCTATCACAACACACAAATCTTCACCCTCATAGAGTCTTTCAATGTATTCTTTCCACCTATCCGCTCTCTCCTATGCATTTAACAGTGGAATTCCCGTTACGCTCTTGATGTTACGACCCTTGCTTTTAATTTCACTGAAGGTTCTTTTGACTTTCCTATATGCTGCGTCAGTCCTTCTAACAATCACTTTTTTTCGATTTCTTCGTATTTTTCATGCAGGCATTTCATCTAAGCTTCCCTGCACTTTCTCTTTATTTCATTCGTCACCGACTTGTACTTCTGTATTCCTGAATTTCGCTGGACATTTTTGTACTTCCTTCTTTCATCGATGAGCTGAAGTATTTCTTCTGTAACCCATGGTTTCTTCTCAGTTACCTTCTTTGTACCTATGTTTTTCTTTCCAACTTCTTTGATTGCCCTATTTAGAGATGTCCGTTACTCTTCAACTGTACTGCCTACTGAGCTATTCCTTATTGCCGTATCTATAGCTTTAGAGAATTTCATGCGTATCTCGTCATTCTTTAGTACTTCCGTATCCAAATTCTTTGCGTATTGGTTCTTCCTGAGTAATCTCTTAAACTTCAACTACGCTTCATCACAACTATATTGTGATCTGAGTCTATATCTGCTGCTGGGTACACCTTACAATACAGTATCTGATTTCGGAAACTTTGTCTGACCACGATGTAATCTAACTGAAATCTTCCCACATTACCTGGCATTTTACGAGTCTACTTCCTCCTCTCGTGGTTCTTGAACGGAGTGTTAGCTATTAATAGTTGAAATTTATTGCAGAACTCAATTAGTCTTTCTCCTCTCTCATTCCTTGTACCAAGCCCACATTCTGCTGTAACCGTTTCTTCTACTGCTTCCCCTACAACTGCATTGCACTTCCCCATGGCTGTTAGATTTTCATCTCCCTTTACGTACTGTATTACCTTTCAATGTCCTCAAATACTTTCTCTGTCTCTTCATGTTCAGCTTGCCGCGTCGACATGTATACCTGAACTATCGTTGTCGGTGTTGGTTTACTGTCGATTCTGATAAGAACAACCCTTTCACTGAACTGTCCACAGTAACGCACTGCCTGCCCTAACATGGTATTCATAACGAATCCTACCCCCATATTACCCTATACACATCTGACCAGAAATCCTTGTCTTCTTTCCATTTCACTTCACTGACCACTTCTATATCTAGACTGAGCCTTTGCAATTCCCCTTTCAGATTTCCTAGTTTCCCTACCATATTCAAGCTCCTGACATTCCTCTTCGCGACTTGTAGAACGTTATCCTTTCGTTAGTTATTCGCTCTTTTCCTCAAGGTCACCTCCCTCTTGGTATATGCCCGCATCTCGTGGTCGTGCGGTAGCGTTCTCGCTTCCCACGCCCGGGTTCCCGGGTTCGATTCCCGGCGGGGTCAGGGATTTTCTCTGCCTCGTGATGGCTGGGTGTTGTGTGCTGTCCTTAGGTTAGTTAGGTTTAAGTAGTTCTAAGTTCTAGGGGACTGATGACCGTAGCAGTTAAGTCCCATAGTGCTCAGAGCCATTTAATTTCCCTCTTGGTAGTCCCCTCCCCGAAATCCGAATGAGGGACTGTTCCGGAATCTTTTGCCAATGGAGAGATCATCATGGTACTTTTTCAATTACAGGCCACATGTCCTGTGGATACACGTTATGTGTCTTTAATGCAGTGGTTTACATTGTCTTCTGTATCCTCATGGCGTTGATCATTGCTGATTCTTCCACCTTTAGGGGCAGTATCCCACCCCAAGGACAAGAGGATGCCCTGAACCTTTGTCCGCTCCTCCGCCCTCTTTGACGAGGCCGTTCGCAGAATGAGGGCGACTTGTTATGTCGAAGTCATCGGCCGCAAATGCTGGTTATCAATCGAAATTTATGCGGTGGGGTGTTTAGAACACGTGACCGAGGATTACTAATCAAAGGTGCTACCCCTCTTTTTTTTATCGAATCCGCCATCCACAGCGTCAGTGCCCTGCGTGGCGTCCATGAAAACAATTTTGCTTTAGATGAAAGTAGAATATCTTTGATTATAAAACATAAAATAGCTCCTTCTGCAACTTTAACAAGGCCTTGGCATAAAAGTAAAGTAGAGGAACTCGAAGAGTTCACCAAATCATTAAATTAAGTAATTTCCGTTCTCCTGGGTTAAAGGTATCTTGCAGTTGCCATCCTTGGCATGTCATCAGTTGTGTCTACTTTTACAAACGAAACTGTTACATAGAACGTGAGAGATCATTATTATCATGCGAAGTATTCAGCTCTTACATGTATTTGTTTTGAGGCCCTTTTTCGTTTGACGTCGCCGTAGGAGGCGCTCTCAGTTCCAGCAGAGCGCCAAATCCTGAGTGCACTTCGCACAGCGTCGAAATGAGCCCTCCTACAGTAATGTAAACAGTAAAAAGTTTTAGAATAAAGTTTTATATTTGGGATGTTTCTGCAACTGTCGATGTTCACTAATAATGTAAAAAAGAAAGTCTTCTAAAGTAGGCGATGGATGTACGATAACAAAGTACACAGAGAGGCAATAGTAGCTGTTGTGTTTTGCGTTAGATAAAGGTTCCGGTCGGGGAGGAAGTATATCAGTCACCGTCATGCAATTCTCTGCTGTCCTGTTCATGAAAGCCAATTTCTTTCTGGTCCAATTCCAGATCCGTATTCTGTCCCCACAGATAAGGAGGTGCGCTACAGATTCAACGAGCTGACAACGGTCACACAGCAGGGTGGCTCTCAGCTGAATCATATGAAGTCTTTCAGCCGTGGGGATAGTCGCATTAACGACGTCGTACTAAGATGCACTTACCCTTGTAGGTAAGATGTCGTCGATATGTTGTGCCAAATGTTCTTCCAGTTTTTATTCGGAAGCTGTGCTTCGATAGGATTCTGTGGACGCCGTGCATTCAGCAATTCATAGGTCTTCTTGGAGGAAGTTCATCTCTGATTCGGAGGAAGATAAATAATATAAAAAAAATCATGCCGTACATAGTCAAGCTCAACATTGATAGGTCTTACATTGCATGGAGCAGTGCAGTCCAACGGTCGCAAAGTTCCGAAGAGACACTGCGTTATCCCCGTGTCATCCGCCTGCAGTATCCTAGACGTCCGGGTGAGAAACATGGCACGACACTTCATCTGGACTTACTTGAAGCCGCTGGATAGGTCAGGAGTCCACTACACGCAACAAGCGGCTACACGGGTAGCAGGGGTTGTGTGGCGTGGGCTGGGCGGTTTTTTAGGTTAGATGGCCTCGGGCAAGTGCAGAAAGGGCAACAGCCTCAACGGGTGCGGGGCAAAGTCAGGACATGCGGGGACCAAGCAGCAATCGGTATTGTAATTGTAAACTGTCGAAGCTGCGTTGGTAAAGTACCGGAACTTCAAGCGCTGATAGAAAGCACCGAAGCTGAAATCGCTATAGGTACAGAAAGCTGGCTGAAGCCAGAGATAAATTCTGCCGAAATTTTTACAAAGGCACAGACGGTGTTTAGAAAGGATAGATTGCATGCAACCGGTGGTGGAGTGTTCGTCGCTATTAGTAGTAGTTTATCCTGTAGTGAAGTAGAAGTGGATAGTTCCTGTGAATTATTATGGGTGGAGGTTACACTCAACAACCGAGCTAGGTTAATAATTGGCTCCTTTTACCGACCCCCCGACTCAGCAGCATTAGTGGCAGAACAACTGATAGAAAATTTGGAATACATTTCCCATAAATTTTCTCAGCATGTTATGGTCTTAGGTGGAGATTTCAATTTACCAGATATAGACTGGGACACTCAGATGTTTAGGACGGGTGGTAGGGACAGAGCATCGAGTGACATTATACTGAGTGCACTATCCGAAAATTACCTCGAGCAATTAAACAGAAAACCGACTCGTGGAGATAACATCTTGGACCTACTGATAACAAACAGACCCGAACTTTTCGACTCTGTAAGTGCAGAACAGGGAATCAGTGATCATAAGGCCGTTGCAGCATCCCTGAATATGGAAGTTAATAGGAATATAAAAAAAGGGAGGAAGGTTTATCTGTTTAGCAAGAGTAATAGAAGGCAGATTTCAGACTACCTAACAGATCAAAACGAAAATTTCTGTTCCTACACTGACAATGTTGAGTGTTTATGGAAAAAGTTCAAGGCAATCGTAAAATGCGTTTTAGACAGGTACGTGCCGAGCAAAACTGTGAGGGACGGGAAAAACCCACCGTGGTACAACAACAAAGTTAGGAAACTACCGCGAAAGCAAAGAGAGCTTCACTCCAAGTTTAAACGCAGCCAAAACCTCTCAGACAAACAGAAGCTAAACGATGTCAAAGTTAGCGTAAGGAGGGCTATGCGTGAAGCGTTCAGTGAATTCGAAAGTAAAATACTAGGTACCGACTTGACAGAAAATCCTAGGAAGTTCTGGTCTTACGTTAAATCAGTAAGTGGCTCGAAACATCATGTCCAGACACTCCGGGATGATGATGGCATTGAAACAGAGGATGACAAGCATAAAGCTGAAACACTAAACACCTTTTTCCAAAGCTGTTTCACAGAGGAAGACCGCACTGCAGTTCCTTCTCTAAATCCTCGCACCAACGTAAAAATGGCTGACATCGAAATAAGTGTCCAAGGAATAGAAAAGCAACTGGAATCACTCAACAGAGGAAAGTCCACTGGACCTGACGGGATACCAATTCGATTCTACACAGAGTACGCGAAAGACCTTGCCCCCCTTCTAACAGCCGTGTACCGCAAGTCTCTAGAGGAACAGAAGGTTCCAAATGATTGGAAAAGAGCACAGGTAGTCCCAGTCTTCAAGAAGGGTCGTCGAGCAGATGCGCAAAACTATAGACCTATATCTCTGACGTCGATCTGTTGTAGAATTTTAGAACATGTGTTTTGATCGAGTATCATGTCGTTTTTGGAAACTCAGAATCTACTATGTAGGAATCAACATGGATTCCGGAAACAGCGATCGTGTGAAACCCAACTCGCTTTATTTGTTCATGAGACCCAGAAAATATTAGATACAGGCTCCCAGGTAGATGCTATTTTTCTTGACTTCCGGAAGGCGTTCGATACAGTTCCGCACTGTCGCCTGATAAACAAAGTAAGAGCCTACGGAATATCAGACCAGCTGTGTGGCTGGATTGAAGAATTTTTAGCAAACAGAACACAGCATGTTGTTATCAACGGAGAGACGTCTACAGACATTAAAGTAACCTCTGGCGTGCCACAGGGGAGTGTTGAAGGACACTTTCAAGATTTTCCGCTTCCACATATACCAGCACGCTACAGCTAGAATCTTACGTGCAATTTCCGATGGATTCGGTAGTACCGCCGCTATATGGCGAATTTTTCTCAGGACGTAAGCGCTAATGAACTGTACTCTTTGGAGAGTCGATCTAAAGCCCGGACGTTGTTCTCCCAAAGCATGCCACGAATGACGTTCAATTTAGTTGACCGTTTAGTAGAAATCATTTCTTTTGGGTTTGGCACGAGATAAATTTTAAGTTGAAAGCTTGATGTGGTTCCCTCGAGCCATGTCGTGTCCACTTTGCTGGCGTTTGGGCTCAGATAAATGAGTTGGGATTTCTGGAGATTAAGCTGTGCACTCGGAGAGCTGTTAAACGTTGACAGAATCCGTCGCAGGATGTTCATTTCGTCAGTTGTATCTCTGATTGCACTGATGTCGTCTGCATAGGCATGACATGCTGTTTTGACATTAAAGACTTTTAAGCCCGTTAAAGACTCATGCAGTTTCCTAAGTAAGGTTCCACAAATATAAAATACAACGTCATCTACAGAGGACTGCTCTGACCGACTGATTGGTAAATTAGTTGTCCATTAATCTTAATCCTGGAAGTGGTGCCACATACTCATTTCCGGATGAGATGTAAAAATCGTTCATTAAATTCCATTTTCCTCGTAGTTTTCTGGAGAAACCTGTGATCGATTCTGTCAAACGCTTTGTTAAAAATCCAAAAACGCTAAAGAAAGCTGGCACTTACAGATCCATGATAAGCGAATAATATCTCTATAATCACACAGAGTATAGAGCATGGATCGTCCTAACGGGGAACGAGCGAGGTGGCGCAGTGGTTCGACACTGGACTCGCATTCGGGAGGACGACGGTTCAATCCCGCGTCCGGCCATCCTGATTTAGGTTTTCCGTGATTTCCCTAAATCGCTTCAGGCAAATGCCGGGATGGTTCCTTTCAAAGGACACGGCCGACTTCCTTCCCCATCCTTCCCTAATCCGATGAGGCCGATGACCTCGATGTCTGGTCTCCTTCCCCAAAACAACCAACCAACTAACGGGGCGCTGGTTTGGTACGGCCCTATTACCTTCCGCAGGACCGGCTTCAGTCTGGCGTTCTAGATACGTCTTAAAATTTTAAAATCCGCATTTAGTAAAGTCAATAAACGAACATCTTTTAACCGGTCACGTCTTGTCATTTTGGAGGCAAGTATGATTGTACCCCCAGTGAATGCGGACGGGAGGGGCGTGCCTGTTAAAAGTTAATTGTACCACTCCGTCATCCCTGGACCAACTAAATCCCACACCAAGGTGTAAAATTCTACCGAGAGACCGTCTGGCCCGGCTGCTTTCCATCGCGGTGCATCCTCGATGGTATTTTGTATTTCCTTGTGAGTTATTTTCTCAAAGAGACCCGCGTTATCACCCAACTTTAGGGTGGTGGGAAGTACCGACAGAAGTTCCTCACCAGCAGCCACGTCAACGTCTTGTTCAGTGTACAGTGATTCTCCACGTGACGTTTGATTGATGTTTGATCGGTATACACTGTACCTTCCTCTCCTATTAAACTGTGAATGATTTTCTGTTGCACGCGCCTTATACCCCTCACTATGTGGAAGAGGAAAGTGCGTTCTTGCGCAACATAATCCACAGCCTGCAACCGTATCCTCTAACCATCTAATAACCATCTAAGAACCTCCGTGCCAAATCAGTAATTTTCGACTTTACTCGTTTGATTTCCTGTATATTTGTGGTTAAGAAGGTCTCCTGGACAGGTCGAGCAACCAGTGAAAATAGAATTCAGTGGTGCGCTTATGCCAATGGGCTCGGTCTCTGGACCACTGAATGACATTTACGGGGGTTGACTTGACGTACCGCATCTGCCAACTAATCCGGTATCTGTAAGGTGGCTGAAATCGAAGACAAGCGGTCCGCGTTTCTTTGATTGCCTGTTTCAGACCGTCTTCAAGCAATAAGGAGGTGTTGAACTACCAGGTGCCGCGTCCGAGAAATGTCTGTTATTTCTTGTGTCTGAAGATGATGTGGTAAGCGACATGGTCTGAAAAGTTCACGGGCCAATATTCAAAGTCGATTGCGTTGGCCAAAATCCGTCTACTGGCATAAAGCGGTCTAACATACTCAAATGGCCCTGAGTACTATGGGACTTAACTTCTCAGGTCATCAGTCCTCTAGAACTTAGAACTACTTAAACCTACCTAACTAACCCAAGGACATCACACACATCCACGCCCGAGGCAGGATTCGAACCTGCGACCGTTGCGGTCGCGCGGTTCCAGACTGTAGCGCCTAGAACCGCTCGGCCACGCCGGCCGGCGGTCTAACATACTTGCTGAATCTCTGGTAACATAAGTAAAGCGCACGTCTTAAGAATGAAAATATGCCCAAGTGTCTTCCATACTAAGTTCATTAATCAGAACAGGCAGCTCACCACACACATTAAAATTCGGAGGCTGATCGTCTTTGCGCAAAACAAAATTAAAATCCCCGCCTATGGCTACATATGTAGGAACGTTCAAATAAAGGATCATAATTGAATCTTTAAAAAAGTCACTTCTACTTCGTTTGCTAATAGCGTCAGTTGGTGCATATATGTTGATGATGTGTAAACATCAAGGAAGTGAAGACTGATTCCTCTTCCGGTGTCCAAGAGATTGGCACCTATGCAAGGGACGCCTTCGTTAAACAAAGCCGCAGTACCAGCTGCAGTCCCATTGTTGACAATGGCGTCGTAACCAGTTATCTGCTGGCCGCTGTGACCGAGCGGTTCTATGCACTTCAGTCCGGAACCGCGCTGCTGCTACGGTCGCAGGTTCGAATCCTGCCTCGGGCATGGATGTGTGTGATGTCCTTAGGTTAGTTAGGTTTAAGTAGTTCTAAGTCCAGGGGACTGATGACATCAGATGTTAAGTCTCATTGTGCTTCGAGCCATTTGAACCATTTTTTGAACCAGTTATCTTAGTGATATTCGCCCCTGCCACTTCTTGTAGCAGCGCAGTGTCAACATCCGCCGCATATAAATAATCTTTGCGCCACTGTACCTTTACGTCTTAGTCTATCCTGTTAACATTAATAGTCGCTAGCTTGTAAGCTTGCATTTAATTCACAAAAATTCTTAGTTGCTGTTATGGGCAAAGATGTATTAGCGGGATACATTCTTCGTAACCGTACCATCAGATACCCGAACACCAGACGTTTCTTTGCGGGTTTTCCCTCTGAAAGTAAGCACCAAATCTCCGAGAACGGGTTTTCCACGAGGAGGAAGACTACAGTTCTAGTATTTGCGGCGGTATTGGAAAGCGCAGCTAGTCCGCCACTCGTGGTCTCGCGGTAGCGTTCTCGCTTCCCGAGCACGGGGTCCCGGGTTCGGTTCCCGGCGGGGTCAGGGATTTTCACCTGCCTCGAGATGACTGGGTGTTTGTGTTGTCCTCATCGTTTCATCATCATCCAGGAAAGTGGCGAAATTGGACTGAGCAAAGATTGGGAAATTGTACGGGCGCTGATAACCCCGCAGTTGAGCGCCCCACAAACCAAACATCATCATCATCATCAGAAAGCGCAGCTATTGCAAATTCCTCAAGAAGTGACGCTATAAAACAGCTGTTTCCGAACTATCATCTGTAGTACCTTAACATGCGGCGCTCCGTACTTCTGATAGATATGACAATTCACTACAGAGCCCATCTCCAGACTGTTCGGTATCTGGGATGGGAGTGGGAGTTCCTTCTAGTTTTTCACCATCTTTCCATCACGATTTATTTGAAACGGTGGAAGGTGGAGGTTCCTCGATGTTCATATTTTCTGAGAAACTATCAGTAGCTGCCTTCGTGCCAACATCAGCAGCCTCCCGTAATTGACTCGTGATTCCTTAAAGTTTAGGGTTAAGCTTTTCTCCGGTGGCAGAGGCTCTTTCACATGCAGTTCGCTGTGTTTTATTCTTCTGCAGGGCGGGGGACCAATCAAGCCGCAACCAACTGCGGTCGCCACCTGAAGAGACCACAGTGATATTTTCTGCGGTGCGGTACTTTCGGAGTCTGGAACATTAATTAAGAGTACCTGGACGTCGTTGGGCGACGGATGGTGTGTCACTGTACTTGTTGGATCATTGGAACGCTTCTCAACAGGGCGCCGAACGGGATTAGCCGAGCGGTCTCAGGCGCTGCAGTCATGGACTGTGTTGCTGATCCTGGCGGAGGTTCGAGTCCTCCCTCGGGCATGGGTGTGTGTGTTTGCCCTTAGGATAATTTAGGTTAAGAAGTGTGTAAGCTTAGGGACTGATGACCTTAGCAGTTAAGTCCCATAAGATTTCACACACATTTGAACATTTTTTTGAATCAACAGGGTGCAGAGTGTGGGTGGGCGGAGCCAGGTCAGGAAGCGGTATCTCTGATGCAGGTGCGGCAGGTGCCTCGCGCATCTCTGCGTCCGGTGTACGGAACGTTACTTGCAGACTGGTCATAATTGCGGGATCTGTGTCACATCGATTTTCAGTGGCAGCAGTAGCCGCACTTGCACCCTACACTGGCTGGGGCACGTCTCCAGCGACTTCCGCGTACGACATCGGGGACGCAAGTCAGTCAACAAGCGTACCCCGCGCACCGAGAGGCAGCTGCGCCGGCGCCAAACGCGGCCACTCCGCACAGAGGTGGCCCAACACATTGCCGCGCGAGCAGGTCCGTGGCTGGCCCTCGTAAGAAAAAAGTTCTTTGAAGTCCATGACGTTAACGTGGGACGGGATATGTGAGTTTAAATCAATCTTCACAGTACTAATGCCACTGAATACATTGAAGTACACTACTGCCATTAAAATTGTTACACCACGAAGATGTGTAACCGACAGAAAGAAGATGCTGTGATACGCAAATGATTAGCTTTTCAGAGCATTCACACAAGGTTGGCGCCGGTGGCGACACCAACAACGTGGTGACACGAGGAAAGTTTCCAACCGATTTCTCATACACAAACAGCAGTTGACCGGCGATACCTGGTGAAACGTTGCTGTGATGCCTCGTGTAAGAAGGAGAAATGCATACCATCACATTTCCGACTTTGATAAAGGTCGGATTGTAGCCTATCGCGATTGCGGTTTATCGTATCGCGACATTGCTCCCCGCGTTGGTCGAGATCCAATAACTGTTAGCAGAAGATGGAATCGGTGGGATCGGGAGGGTAAGACGGAACGCCGTGCTGGATCCAACGGCTTCGTATCACTCACAGTCGAGATGACAGGCATCTTATCCGCATGGCTGTAACGGATCGTGCAGCCACGTCTCGATCCCTGAGTCAACAGATGGGAACGTTTGCAAGACAACAACCATCTGCACGAACAGTTCGACGACGTTTGCAGCACCACGGCCTATCGGCTCGGAGACCATGGCTGCGGTTACCCTTGACGCTGCATCATAGACAGGAGCGCCTGCGGTGGTGTACTCAACGACGAACCTGGGTACACGAATGGCAAAACGTCATTTTTTCGGATGAATTCAGGTTCTGTTTACAGCATCATGATGGTCGCATCCGTGTTTGGCGACATCGCGGAAAACGCATATTAAAAGCGTGTATTCGTCATCGCCATACTGGCGTATCACCCGGCGTGATGGTATGGGGAGCCATTGGTTACACGTCTCGGTCACCTCTTGTTCGCATTGACGGCACTTTGAACAGTGGACGTTACATTTCAGATGTGTTACGACCCGTGGCTCTACCCTTCATTCGATCCCTGCGAAACCCTACATTTCAGCAGGATAATGCACGACCGCATGTTGCAGGTTCTGTACGGGCCTTTCTGGATACAGGAAATGTTCGACTGCTGCCCTGGCCAGCACATTCTCCAGATCTCTCACCAATTGAAAACGTCTGGTCAATGGTGGCCGAGCAACTGGCTCTTCACAATACGCCAGTCACCACTCTTGATTAACTGTGGTATCGTGTTAAAGCTGCATGGGCAGCTGTACCTGTACACGGCATCCAAGCTCTGTTTGACTCAATGCCCAGGCGTATCAAGGCTGTTATTACGGCGAGAGGTGGTTGTTCTGGGTACTGATTTCTCAGGATCTATGCACCCAAACAGCGTGAAAATGTAATCACATGTCAGTTCTAGTATAATATATTTGTCCAATGAATACCGGTTTATCACGTGTATTTCTTTTGGTGTAGCAATTTTTATGGCCAGTAGTGTATTTGTTATTTGTCCAAGGGTCGTTAGTAACAGTGTACACAGTTCCGTACTTTGACAGAGCCCGCCTGATACATGAACTTTCGATCTTTGTGGCAAATTGTGGACCTTGACAGACCTTAACCTGCCTAAGATATTGCTACTGGACTCACCTCTCTCGAAAGTGCCTTGTACACGGCTTCTCCTTTCGCACGGTGCACTTCTGATGACTTTGACTTGGAACGAATTTTAAAGAAGGGCGTGTTGCGTAACATGAACGTCAGCATCTTGTGAACGGAACTCATTATGTACCCACTAAACGAAAGAATAAACTTTCAGTCGCGAAACGTCATGACGGAAGCTGAACTTCAGGGTCGATTTACGAGTTGGCAACTACATTTTCACGATCAGTAATATGCGCTGATATAAAACATAAGCGGCCGCAAGGGCTGCGCGCGCAACACGTCCGACAGGGAAAGTGGTAGGCCTGCGACTGACCTTAGAACACGATTGGGACGCGGCGGTAGGGGAAGGAGTAGGAATGAGAAAGGAGAAACACTAACTGAGTTCGGCAACAAATTTCAGCTTGTAACAGCGAATAATCTGTTCAACAATCATAAGAGGAGCAATTATACTTGGAAAATGCCGATAGACAGATATTTCGAAACCAGTTAGCGAATTCTAAGGCGTATCCAGGACTAGATACAAACTCAGATTACAGTTTAGTAATGACGAAGAGTAGGGTGAAGTTTAAGAAGGAAGAATCAGTGTGCAAAGAAGTCGCCTACTGAAGTACTAAGGAATGAAGAAATATGCAGATTGAGATTTTCACTGTGCAGCGAAGTGTGCGCTGATAAGAAATTTCCTGGCAGATTAAAACTGTGTGCCCGGACCGAGACTCGAACTCGGGACCTATGCCTTTCGTGGGCAAATGATCTGCCATCTGACTTACCCAAGCACGACTCACGACCTGTCCTCACAGCTTCAATTCTGCCAGTACCTCCTCTCCTACCTTCCAAAATTCGCAGAAGTTCTTCTGAGAACTTTTCAGAACTATCACTCCAGGAGTGCTAGTTCTGCAAGGTTCGCAGAAGAGCTTCTGCAATGTTTGGAAGGTAGGAGACGAGGTACCGACAGAATTGAAGCTGTGAGGTCGGGTCGTGAGTCGTGTTTGGGTATCTTAGATGGAGCCGGCACGGTACTCAGCCTGTTCGGTCAGAGGGATAGTTGCCAGCTGTAATAAAATAACTGAGTGAATGGATCAACGGTGAATTTGAACGGGTGTCATCGGACGTGCTCCCCGAACAAACGCAACGAACGATCACGAACAAAATGAGATAAGAAAAGATGGTAGAGCGCTTGCCCGCGAAGGACAAAGGTTCCAAGTTCGAGTCTCGGTCCGACACACAGTTTTATTCTGCCAGGAAGTTTCATGAAGAAATATGTTTGAAGTTGTATGATGCTAAAGGTACTGCGATGTTCAATAGCTCAGTAGGCACTTCAGTTTAAGAGGAATGGACATCTCTAAAATGGGGAATCACTGAAGTCGAAAAGAGAAACATTCCTACAAAAAAGCACCTGTGAAAAAAGCGTGGGTAACAGAAGAAAGCCACGCGGGGTAGTCCCGCATTCTGAGGCGCCTTGCCACGGTTCCCGCGGCTCCCCCTGTTGGAAGTTCGAGTCCTGCCTCGGGCGTGGGCGTGTGTGTGTGTTATCCTTAGCGTAAGTTAGTTTAAAATAGATCAAGAAGTGTGTATCCCTAGGGACCGATGACCTCAGCAGTTTGGTCCCATAGAAACGTACCACAAATTTCCAAATGACTAAACAGAAGAAATACTCCGGGTGATCGACGAAAGAAGGAAGTACAAAAACGTTCAGGGAAATTCAGGAATAAAGAAATACGAGTCACTTAGGAATGAAATAAATGAAATGCAGGGAAGCAAAGGCGAAACTGCTGCATGAAACCCGTGAAGAATTAGAAAAAGCTATGATTGTTGGAAGCACATACTCGGCGCACAGAAAAGTCAAAACAATCCTTGTGCATATTAAAAGCAAGGGCGGTAGCATTATGAGAGCACTAGGAACTTCACTGTTAAATGGAGAGGATAGCGCATATGTCGAAAGACTACACAGAAAGCCTATATGAGGGAGAAGACATATCCGATGACTTGATGGAAGAAGAAACAGGAGTCGATATAGAAGAGGTAGGGGATAAAGTATTAGACTCTGAGGTTTCGGCGACTTGATATCGAATAAGGTAGAAGAGATCGATAATATTACATAGTAATTTCTAAAATCTTTGCTGGAAGTCTCGACGAAACGTGTAGGCTTTATGAGATTCGCGATATACCATAAGACATTCGGAAAAACGTCATCCAAGCTGCTGATAAGAATAAGATACAGAAGAATGGAAAAGAAAATTGGGGATCTGTTACATGACGATCGGTTGCCCTTTAGGAACGCTAAAGGCAGCAGAGGCAGTTGCAGTTGATGAAGAAAGTAAGACTGAAGAAAAGCAAGCAAACTCCATAGGACTTGTCGACCTGGAAAAAGCACTGGATAACGTCATACAGTCCAAGATGTTCGAAATTCTAAGAAAAATAAGGGTAATTAATAGGGAAAGACAGGTAACATACAATGTGCACAAGTGACAAGAGGGAATAATAGGAGTGAAAGATCAAGAACGAAGTGCTGGAATTAAAAAGGGGTTTAAGACAAGGATGTATTCTTTCATCCCTACTGCTCAATCTATATGTCGAAGAAGCATTGACGGAAATAAAACAAAGATTCAAGAGCGGAATTAAAATTTAAGGTGAAAGGATATCAGTGTTAAGATTTGTTGATGACTTTGCTGTCCTCAGTGAAAGAGAAGAAGAACAACAGGATCTGTTGAATGGAATGAACAGCCGAATGAGTACGGAATATGGATTGAGAGTAAATCGAAGAAAGACGAAAGTAATGAGAAGTAGCAGAAATGGTAACAGTGAGATACTTAACATCAGAATGGGGGATCACGCAGTAGACGAAGTCGAGAAATTCTGCTACCTGGGCAGCAAAATAAACCATGATGTTTGGAGCATGGACGACATAGAAAGTACAGTAGCAGTGCCAAAAGCGGCATTCCTTGGCAAGAGAGGTCTACTGATATCAAACATAGACCTTAATCTGAAGAAGAAATTTCTGAGAGTATAGGTTTAGAGCACAACATTCTATGATAGTGAAACATGGACTGTGGGTATATTGATAATTCGTACTTATGGACCGTCTGACATCAACTGAATAAAACACAATTTTAGTGCCATATGCGTTTCGCCTTTATTTTCTGCAAGGCATCATCAGTGGCAGGTTGCGTGGACAATTTCTTACATATTACGCTCCTGTTGCATTTTTGGTGTCATTCTTCTTCTTATGAATACCAATTTGCGTTTTTTCCCCACATTCCACAGCACTATGAACTGAACGCTTGTTTCAATGCAATGTTTTGGACACCAAACTTTAATAATGAGATTAATCTTATTAAAACTGTGGCGATCAATAATGGTTACGAAGCTCGGTTGGTGGATGATATCCTCAGAAAGAAGATTGGCAAGAAGGCTACTACACTTGGTTCTTTCATCAGCGTCCCAGAAGAATCGGAGAAAAAATAGTTCTCAATTCCATTTTCAGGTCCAGTGTCATACCAGATTCAAAGGTTGCTTCGGATTAAATACAAATGTAATATTGCCTTTTCTTCTAATAACAACTTGAGAAAAAATGTCATCCATAATTTAAAGTCAACTACTAGCCCTCTGCAGAATTCTGCTCTCTACAAGGTTTCATGTGACACGTGCGGTGCCTATTATATTGGTCAAACAGACGTGCCTTTTCAATTCGTTGTAAAGAACATATTCTGCGGAAAAACGATTCGTGTGCCCCTAATTATTCTTTTGCAGGTCACCTGTTAATCACAGGGCACTCTCCTAAAGGGGTTGAGAAGTTGGAAATTTTGCGTATTGAAAAAAAGGGCGTAAATTTGATATCTTGGAGGGGCTGTAAATTTTGAAGCATTTACTTTCGAATGACGGACTTTTTCTCAACGAGCAGGTACAGTTGCGCGGAAGCAGTTATTTCAATGGTATAAAGCCGCTGCTTGACGAGATCTAACACTTTGATGTACCAACTACTTCTTGCAGATTCAGAGATACCTTTTCTTTCTATTTTTACGGCTCATATACGTAAATTAAAAAAACTAATTTGGTTTTTATAACGTATCTATTATAGCAAGAAATAATGTCATTTAATGGATTATTTCGTATATGTCTTCTTTATGCATTTATTCTGGAATTTTTGTACTACAGCAAGTCATACATTAGTTGTATTTTACATCATGCAGTATCACGCTATTGTAAGTACTTCATGTACACCGTTCAGGTGTTTATTTCCCTCTCTGCAGTTACGAGAGATATTTACAAAATAGCTTGTTTTACCTATTAGCCACCAGATGGTGGTATTGTCTTGAAGTTGCCGAGGCGCACAAGTTACATGATATTTCAGTTTTGTGCTGACTGTAGCGGAGGACACATGGCAGCCCCTAGTGGCTTGCACCTCTGTTGCATTTTATTTTAATTCTGACCATCTGACGTTATTAAGTATGACAGCAGCTTTCGTATTTTTGGTACGTTATGCTGTAACATTTAGTTTTAATTTTGTCCGAAGAAGGTGCCCCTTGTGACACCGAAACCTAGGTTCAAATTGATTGTGTTCGCGAATGAGGGCTGTGTTTTTCAAAATTTTGTACTTAACATTGGTTTTTATTTCTGCTCCTGTTTTATTCCACTGTGTATTCTTTAGCTTTGTCTCCACATGTTTGGGATTGAGAACTCATACAACACAGGCTGGTTGCACACTACTTCACCATCCATATTTGTGATGATAAACCACTGCACGACAACACAACAATCTGCCCTTGTCGCTGCCGTAAAATGAGAAAATATACAGCGATTACAGTACGCCGTCGGTGGGAGCACGGTTTGCCCTCTCACGGTCACGCCAAGGACGAGTGTGAACACTGTCCTTCGATTCCTAAGACAGTACCTCCAAACACGTCGGCGATATAACGGGCCGGTCACTGCGCAGTTGGCCGGCTGCTGTGGCCGAGCGGTTCTAGGCGCTTCAGTCTGGAACCGCGCGACCGCTGCGGTCGCAGGTTAGAATCCTGCCTCGGGAATGGATGTGTCTGATGTCCTTAGGTTAGTTAGGTTTAAGTAGTTCTATGTTCTAGGGGACTGATGACCTCAGATGCTAAGTCCCATAGTGCTCAGAGCCATTTGAACTGCACTGTTGCGTCGCTGATGTATTAGAAGCGGCCTTAAGCATCCAGCACCTGGCACAATGATATGGAGAGCAATATGGTGTGCAGCATTATTACCTCCACTCACACAGACGGTAATTTCCTCAGCAGGCACTAAATTACTGAGTTTTTATGGCCACTACTGTGCACCATGCTCGAGGTGTCCGTTACGTAATCTTTCAACAAGATAAAGCAGAGTTACATGTTGCCTATTGCATTTAGTGTTCTCGGCACACAATTGGCACTGTGGATCTCGGAATACTGGCTTCCTTAACGATTCCCGAAACTGAATGTCCCATGCATCTAGCTCCAGCAATCATTCCGCGTTCAAAGTCTGTTAAGTCCCATCGTGCGCCCATAATAACGTCGAAAACGTTTTAAAATTTATTACCTGAATTCAAACGACAGCTCCGCCAATGCACTGCCCTTTTATACGTTCTGTATGTGATACTACCGCCATCTCCGCATTGCTATTGCATGACTTTCATCACCTCAGTGTAGTGATCCAGTGTTCGAAGGACCCTAAATAGTTAGGTGTTTCCGATCCACAGTCCCTCTACAGTTGGGAAAATCCCACATTTCATAAAAATCCCTAGCAGTAGTCTTCCACATTTATTCTGTCGGAGTAGGCTCAATTCGTCCATCATATTCTCTTTAACTATCTTGCAGCTTTTTCGCACGCTCTTGTGAACCGTACTATTCCCCACGCGTTAAGTAAATGTTTAGCTTATCTCCAATTTGTTCAAAAGTAAGTTGAATGAGTTTTCTGGCAATCTGATATATTCCTAAACCCGTTTGGTCCGTCGTCCATAAGTTCACTATACAGAGTTGTAAATTCTACTTCTCTTACTTTATTTCGCTAAGCCTGATGAATCTATTTTTGTTATTTCACTTGTTTTCAACCCCCTTCATCAGAAACCACCACAATTAGCGCTGAGATCGTCGTCCGAGAACTTCGCCATTCCGGCCGCTCATGGACACTGCCACACGCTAGAAAAACACTGGCCACTGTTGAATAGGTGTCACTGTAGCATCACGGGTGGTGCAACAACGAGTCGTTGACAGCAATGTCGTGTCACTGGTGTGCGTGAAGCGGCCTTGACAGTCACGGTGTTCGCAACTTGGTAACATTCTGCCTTCTCGCAGCCTCAACACACCGATACATTCACCATGATGCCGTCCACAGACATGCGACTCAGCCAAAAGGCGACACAATGCCACTCGTGTGTCCAGTCTTGTTGGCCAAACAACTTTAGTCACGCATCCCTCTCCTGCCGTGACAAAGGAAGTCGCTACAATGGTGACCTAGCTGGCATTCTGTGGTGTTCCAGTCGTCTTCACACTGTCCTTGCTGGTACTTGCCTTCCTGCACCCAAATCCAAATCATGCGTCTTGAACAGCTATGTAGCTGCTGGATCCTGCACGACTGAGCGATCAAGATGTCTGTCCTCTCGGGCGCTAGTCGCAAGGATCCGTTCAGATCCTGCATGACATTATGGCCCTCGTACACGCGCTGTTTTCATATTGCGTTACAGTCGTGTAATCGCGACCAAAAGGAGCAACGCTATCGGGGAACGATAAATCGCTGTATGAATAGGTCAAGATCCTGCCACTGTCGAAATGCTAGATATCGTATCTTGTTTGTGAGGATGCGCTGAAATTCTGATCATTTATGTATTGAAGCATGTGACAAATTATGAGAGTGTTCTAATGTTACCCTGTATGGCTTGCACGATCACCAGATCTCTGACTCTTTGAAAACACCAGGGCATTGGTTCTTGAGACAATGACACACCACCACTACGATTCAAAGGCTCTGACACAGAGCTGCATACAGCAGCATCTCCACTACTGGCCATTAAAATAGCTACACCAAGAAGAAATGCAGATGATAAACGGATATTCATTGGACAAATATATTATACTAGAACTGAGATGTGATTAATTTTCAAACAATTTGGGTGCATAGATCCTGAGAAATCAGTACCCAGAACAACCACCTCTGGCCGTAATAACGGTCTTGATACGCCTCGGCATTGAGTCAAACAGAGCTTGGATGGTGTGTACAGGTACAGCTGCCCATGCAGCTTTAACACGATACCACAGTTAATCAAGAGTGGTGACTGGCGTATTGTGAAGAGCCAGTTGCTCACCACCATTGACCAGACGTTTTCAATTGGTGAGAGATCTGGAGAATGTGCTGGCCAGGGCAGCAGTCGAACATTTTCTGTATCCAGAAAGGCCCGTACAGGACCTGCAATATGTGGTCGTGCATTATCCTGCTGAAATGTAGGGTTTCGCAGGGATCGAATGAAGGGTAGAGCCACGAGTCGTAACACATCTGAAATGTAACGTCCACTGTTCAAAGTGCCGTCAATGCGAACAAGAGGTGACCGAGACGTGTAACCAATGGCTCCCCATACCATCACGCCGGATGATACGCCAGTATGGCGATGACGAATACATGCTTTTAATATGCGTTTTCCACGATGTCGCCAAACACGGATGCGACCATGATGATGCTGTAAACAGAACCTGAATTCATCCTAAAAAATGACGTTTTGCCATTCGTGTACCCAGGTTCGTCGTTGAGTACACCATCGCAGGCGCTCCTGTCTATGATGCAGCGTCAAGGGTAACCGCAGCCATGGTCTCCGAGCCGATAGGCTATGGTGCTGCAAACGTCGTCGAACTGTTCGTGCAGATGGTTGTTGTCTTGCAAACGTCCCCATCTGTTGACTCAGGGATCGAGACGTGGCTGCACGATCCGTTACAGCCATGCGGATAAGATGCCTGTGATCTCGAGTGCTAGTGATACGAGGCCGTTGGGATCCGGCAAGGCGTTCCGTATTACCCCCCTGAACCCACCGATTCCATATTCTACTAACAGTCATTGGATCTCGACCAACGCGAGCAGCAATGTCGCGATACGATAAACCGCAATCGCGATAGGCTACAATCCGACCTTTATCAAAGTCGGAAACGTGATGGTACGCATTTCTCCTCCTTACACGAGGCATCACAACAACGTTTCACCAGGCAACGCCGGTCAACTGCTGTTTGTGTATGAGAAATCCGTTGGAAACTTTCCTCATGTCAGCACGTTTTAGGTGTCGCCAATGGCACCAACCTTGTGTGAATGCTCTGAAAAGCTAATCATTTGCATATCACTGCATCTTCTTCCTGTCGGTTAAATTTTGCGTCTGTAGCACGTCCTCTTCGTGGTGTAGCAATTTTAATGGCCAGTAGTGTAATTACATGCTTGAACCTGCTAACCAAGCTTAGTTCGACTTGATGCCCGACCTGGTCCTTTGTTGGTGGCAGCGGTTGCAGCTCTGCATGAGAAATTCCAATTCAATGCTGTATATGTCCAATAAATAAAATTTCGTTCTTACACTGTGTCGCAGCTGTAATGGCCAACAGTGTAATATGAAGGCCTACTTCTCTGTGTGTATTATGCAACGTGTTGATTATTTGTATGCCAAACACACAGAAAACCATCGGATCAGATAGAGACAGACTTCCACCAGCAGGTGGAATCATGTCATTTTTCAAATAAAGGTAAGAATGTTTTATAAAAACACGATCGAACCTGGCAGTGCCTTCAGTCGCTAAATATCTATGAGAATTCGTTATACGATGTAATCTCACTTGCTCCTCCTCTCTGTCGATCTTTCCCTCCCCCACTTTGTGTCCACTACCTCATGCCCTCTGCCCTGTCTATCGCCTCCTGCCACCTCTGCCCATCTCTTCCTCCCCACTCTCTACAGCCATTTCCTGCCCCTCTTTGCTCATCCCCTCTTCCACCCTCCCTCTGATCTTGAGCCTTGTGTATTGTTTTTGCAAATTCTGATTCCGAAGTAGTATTATTCAAATCATAAATTAATTAGCCTCAAACAGAGGTTTCCTATTATATGTGAAAACCGAATGTAGGGAGAAAACAAGGCAGCACATTGATGTGTATGCAATGTTTGTTTTAAAAAGCGTGTAATGTGCAGACATATATATGGAAGAAGAAATAATTTCTCTAATGGTTTAAATGTCATGCTTTCATATTTAAAATTGACTGCGATAAACAAAACAAAACAGCACATTTTCACAGCAGAACAAAATACAGCACAGCATTTTGTCTCTCGTAGTCTGTTTTAGCAGGAAAGTAGTCGCTATTGTTTAATATATATGTAGCGTATGTCCGTCTGAATATTTATTACAGTATTGTATAAAAGTTTTAATAAACCGATCACAAACTTTTCGTGAATTTTGCTGGCAACATTTCCGTATTATATATAGATTTATAAATTATATTCAAAATAAGCACATCACGTCCCTCCAAAAACGTTTACAGTAACGCGTAAAAATCCGAAAAAATAGGACAAGAGGTTTTCTAGATTTTTCCGAACCGTTTCCCTGTTTTATATGATATACGTTTATATTGTGAATTAAAAATATGTAGCCTACATCCGTCCAGATATGTATTGGAGTAATGTGTAATAATTTGAAGTAAATGGTTCAAGTACTTTTCGAAAATTTTTGACAAGGACGTTAAGCAACGACTTATCTTTATGTAGTAGTATAGTCATAAATCCGTTTTACAGCTACTATGCCAGCTGGTTTCCACACACCAAGAAGAACAACGAGATCAAAAGAGTTGTAATTACAAGAGCCATGCTATGTAGGATGTCAGTCAGCAAATAAATATGCGTGCATGCGAAGGAGGAAAATACTGCGGTCCTTCAGGTGGGAGGGTAGGGAGAGGAGAACAAGGAAGAGATAAATGTCTTCTGTCTGGTTTAATGTGACCCATCACGATTTACCGCCCCCTTGTGGAAAGCTCTTAATTTCACATTAGCACGTAGAGCCACGGTGTTCGATATTGTTATTCGCTTATATAAAAACCTTTCCCTTCTCCTACAATTATGGCCCTTGAAGGCCAACTCAAGTACATTAGAAAGTATTCAATGATGCCTTAACGTTATTCTAGTCATTATAGATAGTGCTGCTCCTCGGATGATTATGCAGTCTCTACGGTGTTGTGTTCACCAAACAAGTTTGACGCCCGAACATAAACACAGAAGGAAGAATGGTTCAAATGGCTCTGAGCACTATGGGACTCAACTGCTGTGGTCATCAGTCCCCTAGAACTTAGAACTACTTAAACTTAACTAACCTAAGGACATCACACACATCCATGCCCGAGGCAGGATTCGAACCTGCGACTGTAGCGGTCGCGCGGTTCCAGACTGTAGCGCCTAGAACCGCTCGGCCACTTCGGCCGGCACAGAAGGAAGAGGATCCACTACCACAGACAGGTGGTTGCTCTACTGAAAGTGTCACACTTGCACTCTTGTAACTAGTGTCGTCACAGGGTGGTTAATACTGTAATACGAATAATCTTTAAAACAATGTGGACCAAGTAGCACTAATTTATTAAAAGATTATACATTACGAGTTGTAACTGGTACAAGTGTAGATATTTCTATGCGTGCTTTTTTTTACACTTATAGACAATATGTTGGTTATTTTTCTCTGCGTCGAATAGTTTTACCAGAAACATGTCAAAACTTTACGATCTGATGTTTTCTGCATGGACATAAGTGAACCATTAACTGGACAATGCCTGTCGGTATAAACTGACCGTTTGGCGAACACGCCATCATACTTCAAAACCTAACCTGCTGCTAATGGTAAAATAAGTATTAATGACTTGCTGCTGTCACACAAAAATACCTGTACTATGAGGTATTAACAAACGCAAAACCATGCGACTTGTAATAGCTATAACTATTAGTCAGCGAATGACCAAAATACTGATGTCGGCCGGCTGAAGTGGCGGAACGGTTCTAGGCACTACAGTCTGGAACCGCGCTACCGCTACGGTCGCAGGTTCGAATCCTGCCTCGGGCATGGATGTGTGTGATGTTCAAAAATGGCTCTGAGCACTATGGGACTTAACATCTGAGGTCATCAGTCTCCTAGGACGTAGAACTACCTAAACCTCACTAAAAGGCAGGATTCGAACCTGCGACCGTAGCGGTCGCGCGGTTCCAAACTGAAGCGCCTAGAACCGCTCGGCCACACCGGCCGGCGTGTGTGAAGTCCTTAGGTTGTTTAGGTTTAAATAGTTATCAGTTCTAGGGGACTGCTGACCTGAGAAGTTAAGTCCCATAGTGCTCAGAGCCATTTAGTGATGTCGTGTTGTTCAATACACCATCTTCAGTCACCAACAAAAACATCTGCACGTATACCCGTTTCACCGTGCTCAGATACTCATCCTCGTGTAATGCTGGTGTCTGGTGTGTGGCACTGAAGTAAAGTTCTGATTTCGGCATCCTAACGCAACGTCCGATGACTGTTCAGTTCAGTAGAGTCCAGTCATGCACAGCTTTCAGTTGATAGCCTACTGGATCTGGCTCTGCTAAAGCTTAACACTTTGATATATATATATATATATATATATATATATATATATATATATATATATATATATATATAGAGTGATTCGAATTGCTCGGGGCAGCTGGCCGAGAAGTTGTGCGTCCGTATTGATCGATTCGAACCTGCGACCGTAGCAGCAGCGCGGTTCCGTAGCGCATAGAACCGCTCGGTCACAACGGCCGGCTGCTCGGACCTCGACATCTGCAGTTGCAGCTGGGATATCGACCACTTCAGGTTTGAATGATATGCAACTTTGGTGAGGGCTGCACATACATTTCTTTGCTCGTTCGGTGTGGCATAGTTAATTCTCAAGGGAGAAATCAGTAGAGGATAGTAGTTGCGATCATTGACAATCATTCAATGATATAGTTACGGTAAGTGTTGTCTAGGAAACCTGCATACTCGGTTCGCTAGATATACAATCAGCAACTAGGCAAATACAAATACTTAACTTTGATTTCACAGATGTGTCGTAACCAAAGGGCAACATACAAAATCAACTGTACTGCAGTGACTGCTGATCTGTAACTATGCTACGTAGAGCTTGCTAATGACGAGGCTACGACGCGTCGGCTAACGAAGTGCCTAGCGTTGAAGCTGCTTAGGAAGTGGGCTGCCACCACGCCCCCGGTAGCTGAATGGTCTGCGCCACAGAATGTCAATCCCAAGTGCCCGGGTTCGATTCACGGCTGGGTCGGAGATTTTATCCGCTCAGGGACTGGGTGTTGTGTTGTCCTATTCATCATCATTTCATCCCCACCGACGAGCAAGTCGCCGAAGTGGCGTCAAATCGAAAGACTTGCACCCGGCGAACGGTCTACCCGACGGGAGGCCCTAGTCACACGATATTTACATTTACCTTACGGCCGCTGCTGTCGCGTTGTCCTCGTGGAGGGAGGTCGGTCAGCGGGCGATTGGCTGCCCTCTTCTTACAGCCCTCCCATCACTGTCCTTCCCGACTAGCGTGCCGGAGCTAAGTTTACGCTGTAACAGTAAGTAATCGACATAGTCATCGACTTACGCATCTTGAACGATTACGATTTTTACTTGTAATTCTCTAAGGTAATTGTGAATGGGACATGTTTATAGCAATAAAAATCTAGTTAACATGACTTTCCTGTATTCTGGATGGTTATCCGGTGCCGACCTTAACAAACTACATGCAGGGTCTTGTGTGTACCCTTTGTGCAACAGGGCGCAGGAGTGACCGTTTGGGTTGTTTGGACCGAGTATAGTGGTCCTAGGGCAATATGAAGCAGATCCTGGTCGGCTGGTTTCCAAAGGGACGGAATTCCACACGCACTAGCAGTGCTATGTCACGGCACTGCACTTTGTTCTTGCATATGGGCTGTTTCATTCCAATTCGGACTGCAGGAAACCTTGCATCTTTTTGCGGAGGTTAATTTTTCTGTCATCTACAGTAGAGTTAAGCAGGCATCTTTTGCAAAATCGCTGGTCTGATAAAGGAAGTGCTTCCGGGGTTTTTGGAAGGTGAAAGTTATCGCAATTTAATAAAATCACGAGATTCTGAGACTCGTAGATCTACATCTACATCTACATCCCTACTCTGCAAGCCACCTGACGGTGTGTGGCGGAGGGTACCTTGAGTACCTCTATCGGTTCTCCCTTTTATTCCAGTCTCGTATTGTTCGTGGCAAGAAGGATTGTCGGTATGCCTCTGTGTGGGCTCTAATCTCTCTGATTTTATCCTCATGGTCTCTCCACGAGATATACGTAGGAGGGAGCAATATACTGCTTGACTCTTCGGTGAAGGTATGTTCGCGAAAGTTTGACAAAAGCCCGTACCGAGCTACTGAGCGTCTCTCCTGCAGAGTCTTCCACTGGAGTTTATCTATCATCTCCGTAACGCTTTCGCGATTACTAAATGATCCTGTGACGAAGCGCGATGCTCTCCGTTGGATCTTCTCTATCTCTTCTATCAACCCTATCTGGTACGGATCCCACACTGCTGAGCAGTATTCAAGCAGATCAGAAACTATTGACAGTAAAATTTTCAAATAAAATTCGGAATGATCATATTATTACATAGTTTGACGTGCTACTTACGGGATATTTTGATAACTTAAATTTTATGTAATTTTCCTTATGTTTCATTTTTTTCTGAAAAAGAGGAATAAAAACTGTGCCATACTGTTCACCTTTTGATTTAAAACCGATATCAGAAAAAAAATTTATCGTATCTTCAGAGGAGAGCTATAAAAAAATAGAAAGTAGACTGAAACAGTGGCAAAAACCAGTGGCTGCGCTACGCCGTATTACGCAACATAACTCTGCAAGGCCTCTTCTGCTGTCGTCCGCCGCTCGTGGTCTCGCGGTAGCGTTCTCGCTTCCCGAGCACGGGGTCCCGGGTTCGATTCCCGGCGGGGTCAGGGATTTTCACCTGCCTCGAGATGACTGGGTGTTCGTGTTGTCCTCATCATTTCATCATCATCATCCAGGAAAGTGGCGAAATTGGACTGAGCAAAGGTTGGGAAATTGTACGGGCGCTGATAATCACGCAGTTGAGCGCCCCACAAAACCAAACATCATCATCAAACATCTTCTGCTGTCCAGTGGCAGTCGGCAGCCCATCGCAACCTACTAGTCGACCACTGTATTACTGCACGTGGTAGAGAGGGCGCCTCGGTCTGCTTATTATGAGCTTTCATAGTGATGTTTCACGAGCGCATATGGAACCACTTGACTATATGCCCAATAGCAATCATTCGCAGTGTGATGCACTGTCCTCAGTCACCACTGTACTTGTTTATTGTAACATGTTTCCAATAGCGGCCACGGGAGGCCAAGTGAAATAATATCGTGGTCGAGTAATAAGTAGAGCTCAAGCATAAATATTTGTTATTGCCTACAGTCACCACTGTACTTGTTTATTGTAACATGTTTCCAATAGCGGCCACGGGAGGCCAAGTGAAATAATATCGTGGTCGAGTAATAAGTAGAGCTCAAGCATAAATATTTGTTATTGCCTACTTGTTGCCACATTTCAGACAAGGGTCTCCACAGAATTTGAAAATGAAATCAACGTGTAATAAAAATAAGTTCAAGCCTACGTAAGCTCAATTTTCATGTAAATTATGCTTATGCTTAATACATGAAATAAAACTTTTAAATTATTAATTATCGTTATGCTGTTGTTATATACCTCAATCAATATCAGACATTCACCTTAAAAATGAATTGTAGTTCACAGAAAAACGATATATGACTGTTGAGTTACACGGCAGACATATAGTTTCGTTCGGAAAATGGCGCAAACTTTTCCGAATTTTCGCTCGAAAACTAGTAAACATTTATCAGGTCTGCAACTTTGCTTCCCCAGTTTTGCATTAGATGGCAATAGCGCCAGGTGATGGTGTAAATGGTAGGTCATAAGTGTCATACAGTAATCTTAGCCATTTGTAAACATAGCGCTATGAAGATATTAGTCGATTTGTGATTGAATCATCAAGTTATTCTCGACTGAATATGTTAAGCTGCGAGCCCAATACTCACCGTCTGTGGAAAGTTTTAATTTTCTGCCTTAACATTAATGGTTCAAATGGCTCTGAGCACTATGGGACTCAACTGCTGAGGTCATTAGTCCCCTAGAACTTAGAACTAGTTAAACCTAACTAACCTAAGGACATCACAAACATCCATGCCCGAGGCAGGATTCGAACCTGCGACCGTAGCGGTCTTGCGGTTCCAGACTGCAGCGCCTTTAACCGCACGGCCATTTCGGCCGGCCCTTAACATTAAAAAGTACGCGACTGAAGCTCATAAAATTCAGACTAGGACCTTTGGTGAGGGACTTATTAGTGAAAGAACGTGCATAGAATGTTTTCAACGCTTCAACTCAAGTAAGAGTTTCCTTAGGACATCAAAGGAACATAAAACCACTGATGAAAAAGTTAGGTTACAACTATGGAGGACTACGAACTACCTTCCTCCTGGTTGTAAAAGTTGTTGAAGCTCTACCTCCAGGCCATGACGGGGAATCGACAACTTTGAAGTCCATGAGTAGACTGAGATCCGGGGTTGGAAGATCAAACGTTAACTTGGCAAGATGGGGATACACTGATCCAAATGATATTCGATGTGACTGTGGAGAAGAACAGACAGTTCGTCACATGTTTCGGTGCCGATTGTGCCCAGTCTCCTATACAGAAGATGATCTTCAACAAGCAACAGAAAATGCACTGGAAGTGGGCAAGTTTTGGTGAAAAATGTGTAAAATGTATGTACATGTACCTGTATGTTTCTGACACGAGAATAATAATAAAACACTTCAAGCGCTTACACACAACTTAATCTAACTTAAACTAACTTACGCTAAGGACAACACAGACACCAATGCCCGACGGAGGACTCGAACGTTCGAAAGGGAGAGCAGCGCGAACCGTAGCAAGGCGCCTCAAATAGCGCGGAACCCCGCGCGTCGCATGGCGGTGGAAGAGAGATGATTCCCAAAGCTACTGAAACCGACGGAAACAATCACAAAAGATCGTTATCGAAAGCAGTTGATGCATTTGGTGCACTGAGAGACATATGGCCACAGTACAGCTGTAGACATGAAAATGTGATTTTTCAGCAGGACAATGTTCGGCCCCGTGTCCCAAATTCTACAGACATTGATCCCTCTGACTACCATCTTTTTAGATCAATGGCACACGGCCTGGATGAGCCGCACTTCCGGTCACATGAACAAATGCAGACTTTGATCTATTCATGGATCTCCTCAAAAGACACCAAGTTTTTCCGCCACGGGATTCGTATGGTGCCTGAAAACTGGGAGAAACTAGTGGCCAACGACTTCCGATACTCTGAATCGTAAGTTTCTTGTATGTTATTCACAATAATACCTCAAACTTCGAGGAAAAACGGTGGAAGCGAAGTTGGAGACCTAATAAGAGATACCTTTATGAAAGATGTTTTCATTTACAGTACAGTGAGGTAACAAGTAATGGGATAGCGTTATGCACATATACAATTGCAGTAGCATCGCATACGCATTGTGATTTGTTTCAGGTGATAAATGTGAAAGGGCTCGCGACTGATTATGGTCACACGACAGGAATTAGCCGGCCGGAGTGGCCTAGCGGTTATCGGCGCTACAGTCTGAAACCGCGCGACCGCTACGGTCGCAGGTTCGAATCCTGCCTCGGGCGTGGATGTGTGTGATGTCCTTAGGTTAGTTAGGTTTAAATAGTTCTAAGTTATAGGGGACTGATGACCACAGACGTTAAGTCCCGTAGTGCTCAGAGACATTTTGAACCATTTGAACAGGAATTAACTGCCTCTGAACGCGGGATGGTAGTTGGAGCTACACGCGTGGGACATTACATTTCGGAAATAGTTAGGGAATTCAATACTGCGATATCCACATTGTGAAGAGTGTTCAAGAGTACCATACTTCAGGTATTACCTCTCACTACAGACAACGCAGTGGCCGACGAGCTTCACTTAACAACTGGTAACAGTGGCGTTTGCGTAGAGTTATCAGTGCAAATAGGAACACTACGTGGAATAAACGCAGAAATCAACGTGAGACGCACGACGAACGTATTCATTAGGACAGTGTGCGAAATATGGCTTTAACGGGCTATAGCAGCAAACGACCGACGCGTGTGCCTTTGGTAATATCACGATATCGCCTGCAGCACCTCTCTTGGGCTCGTGGCCATATCGGTTGGACCAAGAAGACTGGAAAACCGTGGCCTCGTCAGGTGAGCCCGGATTTCAGTTGGTAAGAGTTGTGGTAGGGGTCGAGCGTGGCGCACAGGTCAGCCTAAAATGAATATGTTTTACTACATAAAAAGTTTGAGAGCTGAAGATGATAGCTAACTCTGTTGAAACCAGTTGTCTTGAATAAAAAAATATTTTTTGCTATCTTGGCTTTTGAATTCTTTTTAACAATTAAAAACAATCAATATTTTCATAATGACAAAATTCAATTAAACCCGAAAGCCTCGCCCGTGCACGGAATTGCATCACTCAGTTTTGCGTACCGCGAGAAATAACTCGGCTGGTCACGAAGGATCGCCGTCTGTCGATTTCTGAAATGCATTATGAAAGTAACACCTCTCCCCAGAGACTACGATTCTCACACTGTGATGCGAGCTGAGAACCGACTCGCGACTTCGAAAGTTCTAGGTCGCTCTACGAAACGAATAAACATTCAGGCCTTCTAGGCAGTTATAATCAGGAGCAGATCGGACGCACTCTCGATCACCATTTTCGTTTGCCTCATAGCTCTATGTACGGCAAGAGATTTACTAGCTTCTCTGCCATGTATGTTGGAAAACACTAGGCCGTGTTGGGCAAATTACTCACACTTAAAATCAGCCTGATCCGTTATGACCATCACCCATTTAGGAGGATTAGGGAAAGACCAAAGCAACCTCGCCCTGCAGCAGGAAACTGGCCAAGGCGATTGCGACAGCGAGTACGACTAGCACACATGGGCGTCCAGGAAATGAAATGTTACAAAATAAATTGTCTGAGCGTCTGAAACTGCGTGAGACATGTGTTGGGATTACAGGCTAAGGGACTGTGTTGCTCGGACATTAATAGAAACAACACGAACGATAGGTATTTCCGAATACCTTCAGATGCGACAGTCGCAATGAAACACGTGGCGATTTCAGTGAAATTTTTTGCATCGGTCTGTTTTTGTTTTGTTCTCTGTGAATCCCAAGTCATTAGTGATGTTGCTGGTGTAATGCCGGCGGAAATCCACGAAGCCATGGACCCAATTGTCAACAAGGTATCGTGCAAGCTGATGGTGCTTCATAAAGGTGCGGGCTGTGTTTACATGGAGTGGACTGGGTCCTCTGTTCCAACTGAACTGATCATTGATTGGAAATGGTTGTATTTGGATACTCGCAGACCATTTGCACCCATTCAACGATGGAATTATTATGGGTGACAATGCGTTACGTGACCGGTCCACAACCGTTTCTACAACATTCACGACAATTCGAGCGAACGATTTGGCCACGCACATTGTCTGACATGAATCCCATCAAACATTTATGAGACATAATCGAGAGGTCAGTTGGTGCCCAAACTTCTGCAGCGGTAACACTTTCACAATTATGGCCGCTATAGAGGCAGCGTGGATCAATATTTCTGCAACGGACGTCCAACTATTTGTTGAGTCCATCCCACGTCGAGCAGCTGCACTACGCCGGACAAAAGGAGGTTGAGTAGTTGATATTCTATGTCTTGTCATCTCAGTAAATGTCATTCCTAGACATTATTAATGATACGAGTTCAATTTTTTTCGTCAGATTTGAAATGGAATTGCCCATATGTGGCTTTCCAAGCCGAAAGTAGTGCTATACCAGACCCTCAACTTACTTGACACTTACGTGTTTTTCCATATCCTGGTTATTAACTCTAGTCCTGCATACGTGAACACACTAGACGTCTTTTATCGCTCAACCCAAAAAACATACCTCGACCCGTCGTAATGTCCATCTGCGATCTATTTTGCTCACGCAGCAGGTACTCCCCCGTATCAGCGCCATGTTTGGTAGCTGGCGTAGCTAGTCATTTGCGAGTCGTGCTGCGGAAGAATCAATAGGTTCTTGTTACGTGCAGCCTCTATGAGGCGACTGACGGAATCTAAGTGCACCACGCCGTAGAATGCGTGACTGGTGGCGTCATCTCTGCTCGTAGCTGTTTATCGTGAGGGACGATGGACACAGACCACAGAAAGTCTTCATGTATTAACAACCTACTTAATTGTAGCATCCTTCTCCGTGTCGACATCTCAAACATTTCGATTCTTTTTTTTTCGATTTTCGCCCAGTTCGCTCACGCATTACGTCAGACATACATCCACAAATATTGCATGGGGGCTTAATTTATATAAAATGCAAATATTTTTAGTAGCTGTAAGTCCGATTACGCAAGTCTCGTAAACGGCTGGCCCTGACTAGTATTATTACGCAATCTGACTGCATAGAACAACAACAAAGAATGAAATGAAAATTTTCTGTTAACCCAATTAATTAATTAAGTCCCCAGCAACTATAAAACCTACGAAACCAAAGTACAAGTGTAATTGTTCTGTGTGTGGGAGTGTGACTCAACGTACATCTGGCACGGTTCTTCTTCAACAAGACAAGAATTTTTAAATACCATTTATACTGACGTGATAAAAGAAAATTAGAAATACGATAATTGCGCAAGAAAACCAGAATTACACTCTAATACAAGAACACACGCCAGATGCTTTGTTGACTGAACCTGTAATGACACATTATTCAGGACACTGAAAGAATAAAAGAAAACAGTGTTTTGTTACCTCCATATACACTCCTGGAAATGGAAAAAAGAACACATTGACACCGGTGTGTCAGACCCACCATACTTGCTCCGGACACTGCGAGAGGGCTGTACAAGCAATGATCACACGCACGGCACAGCGGACACACCAGGAACCGCGGTGTTGGCCGTCGAATAGCGCTAGCTGCGCAGCATTTGTGCACCGCCGCCGTCAGTGTCGGCCAGTTTGCCGTGGCATACGGAGCTCCATCGCAGTCTTTAACACTGGTAGCATGCCGCGACAGCGTGGACGTGAACCGTATGTGCAGTTGACGGACTTTGAGCGAGGGCGTATAGTGCGCATGCGGGAGGCCGGGTGGACGTACCGCCGAATTGCTCAACACATGGGGCGTGAGGTCTCCACAGTACATCGATGTTGTCGCCAGTGGTCGGCGGAAGGTGCACGTGCCCGTCGACCTGGGACCGGACCGCAGCGACGCACGGATGCACGCCAAGACCGTAGGATCCTACGCAGTGCCGTAGGGGACCGGACCGCCACTTCCCAGCAAATTAGGGACACTGTTGCTCCTGGGGTATCGGCGAGGACCATTCGCAACCGTCTCCATGAAGCTGGGCTACGGTCCCGCACACCGTTAGGCCGTCTTCCGCTCACGCCCCAACATCGTGCAGCCCGCCTCCAGTGGTGTCGCGACAGGCGTGAATGGAGGGATGAATGGAGACGTGTCGTCTTCAGCGATGAGAGTCGCTTCTGCCTTGGTGCCAATGATGGTCGTATGCGTGTTTGGCGCCGTGCAGATGAGCGCCACGATTAGGACTGCACACGACCGAGGCACACAGGGCCAACACCCGGCATCATGGTGTGGGGAGCGATCTCCTACACTGGCCGTACACCACTGGTGATCGTCGAGGGGACACTGAATAGTGCACGGTACATCCAAACCATCATCGAACCCATCGTTCTACCATTCCTAGACCGGCAAGGGAACTTGCTGTTCCAACAGGAGAATGCACGTCCGCATGTATCCCGTGCCACCCAACGTGCTCTAGAAGGTGTAAGTCAACTACCCTGGCCAGCAAGATCTCCGGATCTGTCCCCCATTGAGCATGTTTGGAACTGGATGAAGCGTCGTCTCACGCGGTCTGCATGTCCAGCACGAACGCTGGTCCAACTGAGGCGCCAGGTGGAAATGGCATGGCAAGCCGTTCCACAGGACTACATCCAGCATCTCTACGATCGTCTCCATGGGAGAATGACAGCCTGCATTGCTGCGAAAGGTGGATATACACTGTACTAGTGCCGACATTGTGCATGCTCTGTTGCCTGTGTCTATGTGCCTGTGGTTCTGTCAGTGTGATCATGTGATGTATCTGACACCAGGAATGTGTCAATAAAGTTTCACCTTCCTGGGACAATGAATTCACGGTGTTCTTATTTCAATTTCCAGGAGTGTATATTGACGAAATGCACTCTGACCATTACAATCTCTCCATTAGAACAACATCTGCTATCTCTCCCATCAAATAACTGCATTAAACATGGAACAAACACTCACTACTACCACATCTCAACAACTCTCCACTACATCTGAACAAGAACCGCCTACCACGACTTCTCAAGAATCACTGCCAGTGGAGGCGGCGGAACAAAACTCTCTGGCGCGATCTCTGGCGCTGTGGCTCAGTGTAGCCACCTTTCATATGCCCCTCCTCCACGGGCTAGAATTTGATGGTATTTTTGCCAGCATTGGTGGTGAAAATACCACGAAATTCGTCAAAAAAATACAGACAAAAATAAAAGATAATATTAATACGTAAATATCATATAACTAGATAAAATTTTGGCTTTGCACTGACCTTACAATAGCCTAATATATAAAATACAGTAAGGAATACAAATTCTTTCATACATATGACTTTACATAATAGTTTACACAAATATCATGTGGTTAAACAATTCAATCGATAGCGTCAGCAATGGAGAATATGTGCAGGTAAGAGTCTCATAATTTTTCACAAACAGTAATACACAAAAAATCAGTTTATACAAATATTCAAATAAAATGCTTTCACAACAAGTAGTTGACAGTTCCAGCAGTAGCACACAGCAATGTTGAATAGGTGCTACAGCAACAAGTGACATAATCTCAGTAGAAGCAGTCCATCAGTAGCATCAAGCATTGTGGAACAGGTGCAGACACCATCAGGTGACATCATTTCAGCAGAAGCAGTTCATCAGTGGCACCCAGCATTGTGGAACAGGTGTAGACACCATCAGGTGACATCATTTCAGCAGAAGCAGTCCATCAGTGGCACCCAGCTTTGTGGAACAGGTGCAGACTCCAACAGGTGACATCATTTCAGTAGAAGCAGTCCATCAGAGGCACCCAGCAATGTTAAGTAGGTGCAGACACCATCAGGTGACATCATTTCAGTAGAAGCAGTCCATCAGTGGCACCCAGCAATGTTGAGTAGGTGCAGACACCATCAGGTGACATCATTTCAGTAGAAGCAGTCCATCAGTGGCACCCAGCAATGTTGAGTAGGTGCAGACAGCAGTCCATAATATTCACTATCACTAATCACACTGTTCATCAGAGTTTATAAGCAGAAAGTAAACATGTCCTATTGGCACCAATCATGTAGAAAAAGTACAAGTAACAGTCCATAACATTTACTATCACTAATCATACAATTCATCAGCAGAAATTAATCATTTCTAACTGTCACACATCACTGTTGAACAAGTGCAGGTAACAGTTCATAATATTCACCATCACTAATCAGACAGTTCAGGCATGAACAATAGTTTGAATACACATACAAATGCTTTTACACTAAACATACAAATCATAACAAACACACAAATGATGTCAGATAATTGTCATATTACTATTACAAATACTCAAATATCAGTAAACCTATAATATTTATGAGTTTCAGTGCAAGCCACTACAAACAAATAAAATAATATTTAGGAGAAAGGTGGGTAGGATTAGGAAAGGAAAACACACAAAACACACTCACTCATCTTTCATCCACATTAAGTACTACTGTGTAATTGAATAGTGTTAACTGTGTAAATGGAATTCTGTCCAAAATTTTATGTTCATCATGTGTATCAAGTAGTAGTGGCAGCAATGTATAACAGTCAATAATAGTTAAGTCAACGTCATAGTCATCATGTCAAGTCATTATGTACTGCTTATTGATTTAACAAGTGTGTGTAGACAATCTTCCTTCTACTTTAGTGTTCTAGTCTGCTATCTTCATGCTCCTTGTTCATATAGACCAACAAAAAAAAATGCACCTCACTTACTTTACCTCTTATCCACCAAAACTCCAATAATCATCAGCATCACATAATCTCAATACTTCAATAATACCTCTTACGTCAATACATATAAACCTTATCGTCAATATCATTTACCTTACCTCTTGTCCATAAAAACTCCAATAATCATCAACTTCATATAATCTCAATACCTCAATAATATCTCTTCAATACGTCGACACATATAAACCTTATCGCCAATATCATTTCACTTCCATAACAACTCTTTCCTCTAGTCAGTCTCCTCGAACAAGTACAGATAAAATCCTAATGCAAATCTCATCATCCCATACAATCCGAAGACACACTGTCAACACACAACCTCTGTGTAATCCATCTGAGCCAAAATCTTCTACTCATTATGAATTATAAACAAAAGAAATGCATACATGACCTCTAACAGACTTAGTTCGAATAACTCTCAGTAATTAAGTACAATTACGGAGTGTGAATGATCATAATATTTCACAGTGTGTACACCACTTCAAGAATTATGGCAAACAGAAGCAAAATGTGGAGTATTTCTTGTGTCAAGTGTAACTTCCTATTTCAGTTGCTCACGAAAAATGCAGTGTAATAACAGTCAATGGTCTACACCTAGTTTTGGTATGTCACGTCGTTAGCTTCCTTCCTATTAGCATACATTGATACAGCTTCCATAAAACCTCAGCTCATGTGACCTATGAAGTTTCTTGTACTAATGTCGTTCGTCGAATTATAGCAGTTCATTTTCTTATCTTAAAATATAAGGCACTGAGCGTAAGCAAAACATGCAACAGCGAGTAAATATACCAGTGGAGAACAGAATGTCAACAAGTGGATGCAGCACAATTCTTACAACGAGGCTCTGCCAAGCGAACAATCTATAATTAATACAATAGTGTGACATAAACTCTATGTTCATACACAGTATATCAGCATTTCAAGATATCAAATTAAAGAATAGTTATTACAACAAGCAGAAATGTGTAAATATGCAATCCATACGCAATGCAGCAAATATGTATCTTACATAATAAACAGGTCATTAGCATCGTATCAGCGTAAGCAAATAAATGTTCATATGTAATCTTAATAAATAAACATGAAGGCGCAAGCAGATAAATCACAAAGTATATCTTACATACATAACCATATGAGCACAACTAATCAGGTGACAATTATAATTTAAATAAATAAGCACAGCAGGCACATAATTAAAAAAAAGTGACATCAGTGAAAAAGCAGTGCAGCCAAGCGATGCATAATATACACAAGTTACAATCCAGTTCATTAATAATCATTGTCAAAATCAGTTAACGTACGCAAGCATGTAGCTTCACAAGTAAATTCATAGAACATGAAATTAGCACAAAGTATGAATCACGTAATCGCGAGCAGCAAATTACGTCTAAAGTACGTACCTAAGTGGAAATATGTTACCTGAAAAATGAACTCAATTAATAGTTACCTTTTTTTAGTTTATTAGTTTCTTCTTCGAAATTACGTTCTTCCTGAAAATTTCTCGATAGCAAGTCGTCTTAACGTCGGACACGCACAGAATTTACCTGAAGTTCTTAAATATTTTATAGAACCGTATCCTGAAAAATACTGAATGTTAATAACATAATTCATCAAGTCACTATAGCTTTATACTGATTTTATTCGGAGAAAGACTGTGTATTTGTTTACGGCTGTCAGTGCATTCGCACTGAGCGCTCGATCAGCTGTAGGTGCGTGACGTAGGAAGTGATTGTTTGCGGTCAACGACTGCCTTGTGCGGCGCGCAGACTTCATTATTGCTTTGAGTATGTGCCGCCGCCAAAACACAGCGCGGTATCCTTGTATTCTCTGCATGTTTACATGTAGCTATTAGTTTCTCAAAAGTATGTCATTCTACAAAAATTTTTCAAAAGTATATCATTCCACAAAAATTTTAACATTCGATAGATGATGTATTCCTTTAGAGCGCCGAGATTTAAGAGTTTCTACTTCAACTGTGTTATCATGAATAATTTTACGAATTCTATATGGACCATTATAAAGCAGAAAAAATTTGCGACACAAGCCCTTTCTTTTGTGAGACAAACGGTGAGACTTAATTAACACCTTCTGACCAACTGACTAGATTTTTAAACGACCAGGATGTTTAGCTGATTTCTCTCTTCTAGCAGCCGCAGATGCAATATTTTGCAGAGCCATGTTCACAACCTCAGAATGCCGCAGTTTGCGTGAAGGCGGAAAAGGAACGATTTCAGATATGCGATTTGTCGGTGCTTTGTTTTTTAATATCAGTATAGGCGGTAAAGAAGTTGAATCATTAGGGAGTTCATTCAGAATGTTTTGGATAATATGAAGATACTGATCCCAAGTTCTGTGATTCTGATGACAATAAAGACGACACAATTTATTGATTTCCTTCATCCATCTCTCTGAAGCGTTAGATTGAGGGTGAAAAAGTGAAATGAAAATTGATTTAATTTTACGACGACGTAGAGTACGAAGCCAAATTTTAGAACGAAACTGTGATCCATTATCTGATATAACCTTATCAACATGACCAACTTCTTTAAGAAAATGGTTAATGAAAGCGTTAGATACTGAACGAGCTGTTGCTTTGCGTAAAGGTGTAAGACACACATATTTTGATGTCAGTTCCACTGCTACGAAAATGTACGCAAAACCATTAGTAGAATGAACCACTGGACCAAACAAATCAACTGCAGCCATGTCCTTTAATTTCGCTGGAATGATAGGAAACAACGGTGCTCTGTGAGAAATTGTTGGCGGCTTAGCCTTTTGACATAATTTGCATTTGGCAAGAACAGATCGAATACGTTTTTCCATATTACTGAAGTAGCAATTTTCCCGTAATTTATGAAAGCATTTTCTGGGACCAAAGTGTGCATAACTGAAATGCGTATACCAAATCAGCTTATTAACCCACTCATCAGGAACACAAACTAACCAAACAGAGTTGTCGACCGATTTTCGTTTAAAAAGAACTTTCCAGATAGATCGCAAAAACGAGGTGTGACAAAATTGTCCAATCTAACAAAGCGTCTAAGAAATTTACAGACACCAAGGAAACTACGAACATCACGTTTTGTGGTAGGAACAGCATAATTACGAATAGCGTCTAGTTTTTCTGGATCAGGAAGAATATCTTCTGTAGAAATAATGTGAGCGAGAAATTTCACCTGAGAACGACCAAATTCAGATTTTTCCAAGTTCACTGTAATGCCAACTCTTGCAAAAATACGTAATAATGAATCCAAAATTTTGTTGTGTTCACTCCACAAATGTTTAGCAATAAGAATGTCGTCAACATATGAAGTAATATTGTCACGAAGATAAATAGGTAAAATTTCATTTAAACTACGAATGAATGCTGCTGAAGGTAAAGTCCAAACGGTAATTTACGAAATCACTTTTGGGTAAAATAGTCATATCCGGTTATTTTTTACACGCTTTCTAAATAGATTGATAGTTGAAGAGTTGTTTCGATAGATGCAAAGAATAGTGAAAGAGTAGGCAGCAGTGCAGAAAACTAAAAGGGAAATAGCACTACTACAGCTTGGGGCCCTATGCTCGCTACGGCACATATTCACTTAGAGTAGTGAATCCCCTGAGGACATTAATAGCTGCACATAAATTTCAGTTTGTGACTTGTGGCAAATTTGGCGGAAGTGCGTACAGAAATTGAGCTAACCATGAACATGGATGTATGTCATTCTTAGATTTGCGAAAGATCTTAAATTTCCGAACAGTTAAAAAGTGTTTATAGTCAAAGTTCTCTCCTCGTGGCGACCAAGACCTACCCCGTCTGTCCCAGTCCGAATGTCGATTGTTGTCAAGTTCGCGCGCCTGGCGCTCTCTTGTTGCATCCCGTAAATGAAATAAATGACTTCCTTCAAACCCTTCTGCTATTTGTGATTCTAAATTCCTTCTACTGTCTTTTCCTACGATTTTGCTTTCAATTTGTTTGACTTGCTTTCCTAATGCCTCAAATTCCCTTTTAACGCGTTCATTAAATTTTTCCTGATTTTCAACATGTTTATTTATGCTCTGGTACTCTTCGGTTTCTGAAAATGGCAATGGAGCTGTGTCATCTGAATCTCTGTCCCCATTTAAACTAAGACTTGTCAGTTTATCTGAGATCTCCTCAATTCTTTCCGATAAGTCACCTAATTGTTCTTTCTGTTTATTTACGTCTTCCGTAAGTGTCGCGACTCGGGTTTCGGTATTGTCACATTTAGTAGTTAACTGTTCACACTGTTGCGTTAAGTTATTTATCCTGTCATTTGGTACGGATTCCTCGATTCTCTCAAATATTCCTTCCTTATCCTTTGCACGTTGTAAATTTAACTCTGAAAATTTTTGTACTATCATGCGATCTCTTTCTTCCTGTTCTCTAGCCTGTTCCCTTTGTCTAATCTCTACTGCAATTAATCTATTATTGTGAGAATTCAAAATCGGTTGTACTTCTTCTCTGATTTCTTTCTTTAATTCATCTTTCATATTTTTGAAACATGTCCCTATTCGTGAGTCTAACCGTGTTTCCAAAGTTCCAATCTCTGTTTTAAATTCAGATCCTAACTGTGTTTCCATTGTTCCCATTTGTGAGTCTAACCGTGTTGCCAAAGTTCCCATCTCTGTTTTAAATTTAGATTCCAACTGTGATCCCAGATTTAATATTGCACTCATTAACTGCTCCATTTCTTCTGTCGTTAACCACGTAATCTGTGAATTTTCTGATTGAGAAAAATATTGAAATGGTTCCGGACTGTCTTCCCGACTTATTAAATTGTTTTCAACTCCATTATTCATCATACTGTTTTCCTCTGTTGGCGAGTTCGCCATGTTAACAATTTCGTCATTCTCACTATTCATCATTTTTGCCTTTTTCATCGATCGCGTAATCATTTACAAAATATACAAAACTCGTCACTATATGAAAATTGCACACAATGACACTTTATCTCCAACAATACCATTCACACGAAATGTTTCCTTCAAACACGATTAACGAACAATTGAAATAATTGCACTAAATTGTCAAACGCGTATACACGACAACAAATCAAATTCTGAGAAAAAAATACCATTAGAAGAATGACAATTACCAAATCTACACATGCAACATAGACTACAATTACTAAACTACAGATTACTACAACTATACTATTGTCTACTATTTTTACAATCAGAAGAATTCCAAGGGACGATCCGAAGCAGCGGTCGCCACGTGCATGGGGGCTTAATTATTATTAATTTTGAAAATGATTTTTAATTTTGGTGCTGTATGTCCGATTACGCAAGTCTCGTAAACGGCTGGCCCTGACTAGTATTATTACGCAATCTGACTGCATAGAACAACAACAAAGAATGAAATGAAAATTTTCTGTTAACCCAATTAATTAATTAAGTCCCCAGCAACTATAAAACCTACGAAACCAAAGCGCAAGTGTAATTGTTCTGTGTGTGGGAGTGTGACTCAACGTACATCTGGCACGGTTCTTCTTCAACAAGACAAGAATTTTTAAATACCATTTATACTGACGTGATAAAAGAAAATTAGAAATACGATAATTGCGCAAGAAAACCAGAATTACACTCTAATACAAGAACACACGCCAGATGCTTTGTTGACTGAACCTGTAATGACACATTATTCAGGACACTGAAAGAATAAAAGAAAATAGTGTTTTGTTACCTCCATATATATTGACGAAATGCACTCTGACCATTACAATCTCTCCATTAGAACAACATCTGCTATCTCTCCCATCAAATAACTGCATAAAACATGGAACAAACACTCACTACTACCACATCTCAACAACTCTCCACTACATCTGAACAAGAACCGCCTACCACGACTTCTCAAGAATCACTGCCAGTGGAGGCGGCGGAACAAAACTCTCTGGCGCGATCTCTGGCGCTGTGGCTCAGTGTAGCCACCTTTCAATATTCCTTCCTCCAGTTGAGACCAATGTTTGATGCCCTTTGACTGCTTCTTACGAATTATGTTCTGTTTACCTGCGCTTGTCTGCTTATTACACCATGCTTGTTTCCTCTGTTAGACGTTACATGCCTTCCAAGGTCGCTAAAAGGGAGAAAGAAAAGTGGGAGTTCCGTCGATAGCGAAATCATTAGAGTCGGAGCAAAAGCTCCGATTGCGAAAGGATGGGGAAGGAAATCGGCCATGCCCTTTTCAAAGGAACCATCTGGGCATTTTCCTGTAGCAATTTAGCGAAATAACAGAAATAAATCTGGATGGCTATGGATTTTGACCGTCAGCTTCCCGACTGAGAATTCACTATACTAACCATTGTGCCACTTCTTTCGGTAGTAGCCGGTAGTATTTCTGCCATTCTTGAACTACATTGATCCCAAGTTTATTGTAATGTTTGTTGTTACTGTTGTTAGTCTCATTTCTGCGGTTTCTCCATAGTTTCGTCTTTCCTTACTCCATATCCATATTAGATTTTATTCCAGTCAACAACGACTGTAATTCACTATTTTCAGTAGTAGACTATTAACGAATTTTATCGTTCATGTCCTTGCAACATGTGTGTCAAACACACTTCTGAACCTTTGTTTTAATTCCGTCATTGTGTCTTCGATATACAGGCAGGCGTAGAGAAGACAGACTGCAATCTTGCAATCCTAATACTTGTATCTTGGTCTTACATTATTATTATTCCCCCTTGGTTATTTTACATATCGTATAATACCCGCCTCTCTGTACATCGAATACCTATCTGTAGGAGGCTTTAAGACTTTGAATTTTCTCGTTTTGAGAGAACTGAAGGCGATCTGTTTAATTGTTAAAAGCTATTCAACAGCAAAGATCGCATAAAATATTTTTTTATTTAAGACAACCGGTCTTAACAGGCTATGCTGTCATCTTCATGTGTTAAGAGTTTTTTGTTGTAAAACGTGTTAATTTTAAGCTGACATGCGCACAAGATGTCAAGTGGATAATCTGCTACTTTTGCCCACTTGACATCTTGTGGGTGACGTTAGCGTAAAATGAGCATATTTTATAACAAAAAGATTTTAAGACCTGAAGATGATAGCATAGTCTGTTGAAACTTGTTGTCTTAAAGAAATATTTTATGTGGTCTTGGCTGTTGAATAGGTTTATCTTTAAGATATGTTGAAGCAGTTCACTCCACCGTAACCTTTTTTTAGGTCGATAAATCCAATGAGAAATCTTGATTTCCCTTAAGATTTCCTTCGACTTGCAACAATAACTTCAGAACTGACACTGTGTCCAAGACAAACGGATCCTCATCTAACAGATCCTAGCTTTCATTTCCATTCTTCTGTATATATTTCTGGTCAGCAAATTGGGAATATTAACTGTCAAACTGATTATGAAATAGCTGTCGCATTTATTTGTCCCTGTTATATTCGGGATTTTGTGAGTGGCGCGCTTTCGAAGCTCTGATGGTACGTGTCTCGCCTCATAGATTCTACTCGTTAACTTGAGCAATAATCAGTTATTTGCAGCATGCCCAAACAGTTGTATAAAATCTTCCAGTATTAAGTCATCATGCAGTTCCACATTTTCGCAAAACGTCTCACTGTACTCTTTTCAATTATATACTCGCCGTTCTGTGTTTAGAAATTATTGTTATTTTTTTGCAGTTTTAATGTACTCGTACTTGCTTTTAATTTCACAGAAAGTTATTTTGATTTTTCTATACGCAGAAACTGTCTGTCCGACGACCATTACCTTTCGAACTACTTGCCATTTCTGCTGCACTCATATCGATATAGTTTCTTTTGACTTCTTACTGATTTCATCCTCCAATAATACTACATGAGCACCAAAATTGGAAGGAGTACTAACTACAGTGCGCAAGAAGGCACCAGCAGCTCTCCACGCCCTAAAAAAGTATAAAAATGTCTTCCCTCTTCTCCTGAAAACAACTTCTACAAATGCACTTCCAATTAAGGGCGATGTTATCTTGCAAGGTCTTTCTCAGGAAAGCTCACGACACCTGGAGCTAGTTATGAATGCCTGTGTTCGTTATATCCGATGTTCGAAACTTTGATCATATTTCAGGATCATATGCATAGTTATCCTTGCTGCGTGCAGGCAAGGCAGAGAATTGCATAACATTTGTCTTCTCCACTGTATTATTGACGAACACTGTCCCTCATATCTCTATTCGGTCTCCACGCTCTCGTCGGAACAATATGTCAGAAATAACAGTTCCCATCAGAGCAACGTCGTTTCTGTCTTATTCCATCGTTCAGCCACTGTTTCGAAGTTTTTTTCAGCAGCAGGAACTCGACTCTGGAATAACCTCCCGCATTGTTTTAGGGAACTGAATAACTTCTCCAGTTTCAGAAGACAGTTAATGACGTGTTTAATAAGTCACCAGTAGTGATTGCCATTGTCCCTGTACGCACTCGTTACTCCTGAACATCCTTCTTTCAAACCAAATTTTCCGAATTTCCCGGTGTACTTCGCTTGTGCACTCCTTAAATTTCCTTTCCCCAGAACTCGTTATCCCAGAAAACACCAATTTTGTACAGCTATAAATTCTGTTAACGTCTGTCACTATTGTTGTTATCATTGCCATCATCATGTTATCACTGCCATCATCATGTTATCACTGCCATCATCATGTTATCACTGCCATCATCATGTTATCACTGCCATCATTATCATCATCATTGGTGGCTACTGCAGGAGCAGCAGTAGTAGTCATAGTAGTAATAGTACTGCGAGTATTAACATTATTAACTCATTGTCAATATTATTCACTCACATTGTCACTATGTCCACTCAGATCACTTTAATACTAAATTACTATTTCTTAGGTAACTACGGTGCAAAAAAGGTACTGTTTGTGTGGAACCCTGATCCGAAATAGGAGGGGACGTGATGGCCCAAACCAGATCAGGTTAAATAAGGAAAAATAATTTGTATTGCTCTATAACTTTCTTTTCCTGAGTAGTTTTGTGTTTCCTTCTTTCATCGACCACTTGAAGTATTTCTTCTGTTTGTAATTTTCTTCGGAGCTACTTATATTTGTCTGTCCAAGCTCTGATTGGCCTTTTTAGAGGTGTACAGACCCCCGAACTTAGCCATCTTCTGTGATATTCTTTATCGCAGTATCTACAAGGGGCAGCCATAAAGTCTTGATTATCACACTGAACAACACGAACTTGGCGACGGTATTAGGCCTCCATGTATTCACCCTTCAACGCCAAATATTTGTCCAACGACAGATGACTTGTCAGTAACATTGTTCGTAGAAGCAGAGGTGCCAAATGTTACGAATCAATCTAAATAATTATGAATTTCCTCCACTAATTACGAATTTACGAACGACATGGCAGAAATGACGATTTTTTCCTATTTTTTGTTGACTTATAAGGAAGCATGCAGAGTGCTCAGAAGGATGCATAACAGAAAATCATTCTTTACAGCTTGAATTCTCAACAATATTTCTTTTCACATTTTTTCGTAAATAGTTGGTATACTTGTCCTTTTCTACCCCTCTTAGAATTTTGATTACACCACATACTATATTGACTTCATGGTAATGTATAACCAGGTATGAGGTGGTGTATCTTTCGCAGATGTTCTCTTTGTTAGTCATATGATGGCTCTTCTTTGCGAGATCTCCCGCAGGTGAATGTTTTGTTGTGACGACAAATTGGAGTCAATCTCCGTTTAGTGAATAACGTGTGTGTGTGTGTGTGTGTGTGTGTGTGTGTCAAAAAGAGTTTTTTGCATTTATCGTAAACAAATTAACACAGAATGCTTTTCTAGTGCTTACTAAGCGCGTGTCGTGGAAATACGTTGGAAAGATTGTGAAATTTTAAACAATGAAGCGATTGCTCGTTCAACAGAATGTGTGTGGTGACGGTACCGGTGCTATGATACTGTTAAGAAACCAAGAATTGTTAAAAAATTTAGGGAGGAAAACTCGAAAACATCGCTCTGTTTACTGCACCCATCCAAATCTGATTCACACCTGTTTTGTAGTCTCTGTTTTTTTTGTGGTTTTAGGGCGCACAACTTCAGTTGTCATTAGCGCCCAGACTACGTTGGGAATGCACCGCGAGGCACAAGTTTAAACCAGCAACTAAAAGGGAAAACACGATAAAAGACAGATTGACAGGCATAGGATTAAAAAAAAAAACAGCATAATCAAATGTCCTTAGAAAGGTTTGTCAAGTTGATAAAACGAAGAACACGAGCAGCTGCTCCTGGGTCATCCGCTAAAATGGCATCTAGAGTACATGGCAGGCCAGGATCAAGACGCAGTGTATTAAAATCCGGACAGGACGTTAAAATGTGGCGGACCGTCAGCAATTGCCCACACGGGCAGAACGGCACCGGCGCAGCCGTCAGCAGATGGCGATGGCTGAACCGGCAGTGTCCAATTCGTAACCGGGCCAAAACGACCTCCTCCCGCCGAGAAGGGCGTGAGGAGGACGTCCAAGCCACGGAAAGAGGTTTCAAGGCCCGAAGCTTGTTGTCCGTAAGTGCAGCCCAATCGGCATGCCACAGCGATAAAATGCGCCGACAAATGACCCTGCTACAATCTGATGAAGGGACACAACAAGAAGCTGTCCGAGGCTGGAGGACCGCAGCCTTGGCCGCGGCTTCTGCAGCTTCGTTCCCAGGGATACCGACATGGCCAGGAACCCACATAAAGCTAACCGGAGAACCGTCGTCCACCAGCTGCTGAAGAGAGCGTTGGATCCGGTGCACGAAAGGGTGAACCGGATACGGATCACTGAGGCTCTGGATGGCGCTAAGGGAATCGGAGCAGATGACATAAGCAGAATGTCGGTGGCGGCAGATGTAAAGAACAGCCTGGTAGAGGGCAAAGACCTCAGCTCTGAAGACCGAACAATGGCCATGGAGCCGGTATTTGAAACTTTGTGCCCCGACAATAAAAGAACACCCGACCCTGTCATTGGTCTTAGAGCCATCTGTATAAATGAAGGTCATACTAATGAACTTCGAACTAAGTTCGACAAAACGGGAGTGGTATACCGAACCGGGGGTAACCTCCTTTGGGAGCGAGCTGAGTTCAAGGTGAACGCGAACCCGAGCCTGGAGCCAACGTGGCGTGTGGCTCTCGCCCACTAAAGGTTGCAGGGAGTGAGAAATCAAGGTGTTGAAGGAGGCGACGAAAGCGAACTCCAGGGGGTAGCAGGGCAGAAACATACAACCCGTATTGACGGTCGAGAGAGTCGTCAAAAAAGGAACGATAAGACGGGTGGTCGGGCATTGACAGTAGCCGACAGGCATACCGACAAAGCAGTATATCGCGCCGGTAGGTGAGTGGCAATTCACCGGCTTCAGCATGAAGACTCTCGACGGGACTAGTATAAAACGCTCCGATCGCAAGACGTAAACCCCTATGTTGTATGGAGTTGAGGCGGCATAAGATGGATGGCCGTGCAGAGGAGTATACGAAGCTCCCATAATCCAGCTTGGAGCGGACGATCGACCGATATAGACGAAGTAGGACGGTTCGATCAGCTCCCCACGACATACCACTGAGAACACGGAGGACATTTAGAGAACGGGTACAACGGGCAGCCAAATATGACACATGTGGAGACCAGCTAAGTTTCCTGTCAAATGTAAGACCTAAAAATTTTGTTGTCTCCACGAATGGGAGAGCAACAGGACCGAGTCGTAAGGACGGTGGAAGAAACTCTTTGTAGCGCCAGAAGTTCATACAGACCGTCTTCTCGGCAGAAAAACGGAAGCCATTGGCGACACTCCAGGAGTAAAGACGGTCAAGAGAACGCTGAAGACAGCGCTCCAGGAAACATGTACGCTGCGCGCTGCAATAGATGGTAAAATCGTCCACGAAAAGGGAGCCTGATACATCAGCTGGGAGCCAATCCATTATTGGATTGATCGCTATGGCGAAGAGAGCGACGCTCAAAACTGAGCCCTGTGGCACCCCATTCTCCTGGCGAAAGGTGTCTGACAGGACAGAGCCCACACGTACCCTGAATTGTCGATCCATTAAAAAGGAACGAATAAAAAGAGGGAGGCGACCACGAAGGCCCCATGTATGCATGGTGCGGAGAATGCCCGCCCTCCAACAGGTGTCGTAAGCCTTCTCCAAATCAAAGAACACAGCCGCGGTCGGGCGCTTCCGCAAGAAGTTATTCATAATGAAGGTCGACAAGGTAACCAGATGGTCAACAGCAGAGCGGCGCCTACGAAATCCACATTGTACATTGGTAAGTAGGCGTCGAGATTCGAGCAGCCAAACCAAACGAGAGTTAACCATTCGCTCCATCACCTTACAGACACAGCTGGTAAGCGAGATGGGTCGATAACTGGAAGGCAAGTGCTTGTCCTTCCCCGGCTTAGGAATCGGTACAACAATAGACTCGCGCCAGCATGCGGGAACATGTCCCTCAATCCAGATACGAAGAAGGAAACCTTTACCCGCAGGAGAAAGGTTCTTCAGCATCTGAATATGAATAGAATCAGGCCCTGGAGCGGAGGACCGTGACCGGGCAGGTGCATTTTCGAGTTCCCGCATGGTGAATGGGGCATTATAACTTTCACGATTCGAGGAGCGGAAGTTAGATGGCCTAGCCTCCTCTGCCTGTTTTCGGGGGAGGAAGGCAGGGTGGTAATGAGCGGAGCTCGAAACCTCTGCGAAAAAGCGGCCGAAGGCATTGGAGACATCCTCAGGGGCCACAAGGACGTCATTCGCGACCGTCAAGCCAGAAACTGGTGAGTGGACCTTAGTGCCAGATAGCCGGCGCAGGCTACCCCAGACAACAGAAGAAGGAGTAAAACTGTTGAAGGTGCTGGCTTTCTTGCTTTCTTTAATAATACGACGACACTGCGCACGTAATCGTTTATAATTGATACAATTCGCCACTGGAGGGTGGCGTTTAAAGGTGCGTAAAGCACGTCGACGAGCACCTAAAGCGTCTATACATGCTGTGGTCCACCAGGGGACCGGTACGCGACGTGGAGAAGGTGTGAGGGATGGAATATTCAGCAGCAGTGAGAATGACTTCCGTGAGGTGTGCGACCTGACTATCGCAGCTTGTGAAGGTTTGATCCTGAAAGGTCGCCCTGGAAGAGAAGAGCCCCTGCTTTGGAGATGTTCCAACTAGTTGAGCACGGATAGGGGGTATGATGCAGGAGATGGATAACACACGGGAAGTGGTCGCTCGAATATGTATCAGAAAGTGCATACCACTCAAACCGGCGTGCAAGTTGGGTAGTACATATAGAGAGGTCTAAATGGGAATATGTGTGAGATGTGTCCGAAAGAAAAGTAGGGGCGCCAGTGTTGAGGCAGACGAGATTGAGGTGGTTGAAAAGGTCTGCTAATAGGGAGCCCCTCGGGCAGGATGCTGGAGAGCCCCAAAGGGGATGGTGGGCATTGAAGTCTCCAGTTAACAAAAATGGTGCAGGGAGCTGTGCAATAATTTGCATCATGTCTGCCCTGGTGACGGCAGACGACGATGGAGTGTAAACGGTACAAATGGAAAATGTAAAAGTTGGGAGAGTAATTCGAACGGCAACTGCCTGCAGGCCTGTATGCAATATGATGGGATCGTAGTAAATATCATCCCGTACCAGCAACATAACCCCTCCATGAGCCGGAATACCTGCCACAGGGGGTAGGTCAAAACGCACAGAGGTGTAGTGTGCCAAGGCAATTGGATCGCATGGGCGTAGCTTCGTTTCCTGGAGCGCTACGACGAGCGGACGGTGCAAGCGGAGCAGCAACTTCAAGTCCTCTCTGTTGGAGCGAATGCTGCGAATATTCCAGTGAAAAAGTGCCATCGTGAGAAGAAAAAGAAAAAGAAGATGCAAGAAGGGGTCACCTCGAAGGCCGCTGAGGGCCTGGCTTCGAGCGAGCACTGCCACCGCTATCAGTAGACGGACAATCATCGTCCATTGGTTCTATAGGTTCATCGGCCATCTTGTTAAGATGGCCGGGAGGGGGAGCTTCCTCCGCCGGTGAACGGCCCGATGTTCGGCTACCAGCGGTGCGGCCAGGCGAAACGGATGACGGCCTGGGGCGGCAACCGCTGGGTGGCGCAGGAGAAGAAATGCGCCGTGGCGGAGAAGGAGAACTGTGCTTCCTATGAGCCTTCTTGGAAGGTCGTTTAGTGGAAGTACTGGTCGATGACTGGGAGTTCGAGGTACGTAGGAAGTCTGCACGGGACGGTTCCTTCTTGAAGGCCCGTGCATCTGACTTCTGGGTCTTCGTCTTGGCAGAAGCTGATGAAGGTGCTTGTGTCTGAGGGGTGACGGGAGGAAGAGGAGACGTCGACCGGGCAATCTTAGCCCTGGCCGATCGGACGACCGTAGTGTTGTAGGTCAGATCACATGTCTGCGTCGCCACCTCCCTGGTAGTCCGAGGAGAGGCGAAAACAGTACTGTATTTCCCCGCTGGGAGCAGAGTGGGCTTCCTACTAGCAAATAGCTTGCGAGCAGCCGAGGTGGACACTTTCTCTTTGACCCGAATTTCCTGTATACAGCGTTCTTCCTTGTAGATGGGACAGTCGCGGGAGGACGCTGCATGATCACCCTGACAGTTCACACAACGAGGAGACGGAGGTGGACAGTCACTTTCATGGGCATCCCTGCCACAAGTGACACATTTAGCCGCATTGGAACAAGACTGGCGAGTGTGATTAAAACGCTGACGTAGCAGCGCGTGGGTGTCGGGACATAGGGGCGAACAGAAATAACCTCGTATCCCGCTTTGATGCGCGACGGCAGCTGAACACTGTCAAAGGTCAAGAAAAGTGTCCGGGTCGGTACAAGGTCATTGTTGACGTTTTTCATGACCCGATGGACAGCCGTCACGCCCTGCTCAGCGAGGAAAGACTGAATCTCCTCGTCAGTCAATCCGTCGAGTGATCTAGTATATACCACACCACGAGACGAATTCAAAGTGCGGTGATCCTCCACCCGGACAGGGAACGTGTACAGGAGTGTGGCCTGAAGCAGTTTTTGTGCCTGAAAGGCGCTCTCAGTTTCTAGTAACAACGTACCGTTACGCAATCTGGTACAAGACTTGACAGATCCGGCTATGGCACCTACGCCCTTCTGGATAACGAAAGGGTTGACAGAGGAAAAATCCTTTCCGTCCTCAGATCGAGAAACTACGAGGAACTGTGGGGCAGGCGGTAGTACTTTTGTCACTGGTGGCTGATCAAGTTTCCGTTTTTGGGCAGAAATCGAGAGAGAAGGAGAGAAATCCATTGCGGAGGAATCCCCCATGATTGCCAGCGTCTCCGATGGCGCGCTCCTTCCTTGTGGGGACCCTCTCAGAGGACACTCCCGCCTTAGGTGAATGTTTACGCCTCAAGTCACACCTCCCGAGAAACGGACGGAGGGACCAATCGGCATGGTCGGAAGGTGTCAGCTCAGGCAATCACCCCTCCCTGGGCCTGGCCTTTACCAGGGGGTACGTGCGTGCCTTACTTGTCTCCCCAGGGCGGGGAATTACGCGTTACCCCGTCACCGGCTACACGTGCGAACGCGTGGGTCGGCATTCAGGCACGCACAGGGAGGAAGGAAGAAGAGGAAAAAAGAAGAGAGAGAGGGAGAGAAAGGACAGACTGTCTCAAACGCCGAGGCGGATACCAGAGAAGGCAAGGAGAAGAAGGCAAGGAGAAGAAGGCAAGGGAAAGAGTAAGACAGTGAGATGGAGAAGAACAAAGAAAGGAACCAACCAAAGGAAGGAAGAAACCAGAAGAAATGAAAAACCAAAATGACCGCAAATAGAGGTCGTGGAACCGTCCGTCTCCGGACGCAGGCGCTAACTACCCCCGTGAGGGGGAGGGACTCCTTTTAGTCGCCTTTTACGACAGGCAGGAATACCTCGGGCCTATTCTAACCCCCGGACCCGCAGCGGGGGTAGTCTCTGTAGCAGGTATTTTTCAGTTGCGCATGGTGAAGCAGACGACTGCCACAAACATGGGACTAGCAAAATTCATTCGATAAAGAAGTTGAGGGACACGAACAAGAATGTAAAAATTTTTACTAATTCCTCGAAAGATGAATGTTTGGTAACACACGCAGAGTTGTTATCTATGGCATTCCTTGGTGAGAACAACTTGCTTTTAGCATAGAATGACTATGCTGGAGATTTGTTCAAGAAAATATTTCCTGATTCGAAAATAGCCTCAAAGTACGGTTGTGCGAGGACAAAAACGGGAGCGCTAGTTAGAGGTGTGCAGATGAGGGGAAGGTAACGAAGATAAGGAAGTCCCAGCCCTTTTCCCGTGGCAACAAATTACAGTAACAACATGAAAGACAAAAAGCTCTACCCAGTAATTGTGTCGCTTTTCGACGTCGAAACTACGCAAACTGTTCAGTTCGAGAATCCAACAACAATACAGGCAAAAGAATGTTCAGTATTTTGGATAATGAACTAAAGAAGAGGGAGATTCCATGGGATAACTGTAGTTTTTGCATATATTACTGGTGTTTCCAAAGGTGTAAGCTCCTTTATTTGTAAAGAAAATACTAATATTCACGTGCAAGTGTGTGCTTATCATCTTGTGCGTTAGCTGCTCAAAAGGGATGCAATGGTCTTATAAATATTAATACTGAGCAGTTTTTAATTCACATTTGTTATTACTTGCTAAAGCGTTCAAAGAGACAAAAATGCTTTGAAGATACAAGTACGTCAGCAAATCTTTGGAGAAAACTCACAGAAAATATTTAAGTATGTTTCTACTAGGTGGTTGTCTCTGCTACAGTGTGTATTAAGGGTCTCATATCCTGATACGGCCACCTCAAAATTTCTGCAAGATAAGGGACTGTTTGAAAAACGATCTACTAAGCTTTATCTTTCGTTCCTCACCTCTGTTCTTCCACTTCTCAACTCAGATGTCTTCCTCCAACAAGAGGCGCCACTTATTGATAAACTTCATTCAAAATTAAATAATCTTTTCAGTGAGCTCATTGTTCGCTTTTTGAGTGGATCCTCAGTTCCGGAGTCTGATAGTAATTTGAGCCGTTGAAATCTTGGTCTATTAAGATACAGGAAAGTGGCAGTGAGTTGGTCACTGGGCCAAGCACGACGGCTGACATAAAGGAAGTTTCTCTAGACAAAACTACATCGAAAAATTTTTATTCCGCTGTCAGACTATTCTATACAAAAACGTGTGAGTACTTTGTCAACAAACGGCCAGTTAAAGATAAGATGCTGATGTTTTCCAGCGAGAGTTGTTCATCTATAGAGTATGTGATTGACCAGTTTCCTAACATTCTATTATCAGAATAAATTGAATCTTTTGGAACACAGTTCAGTCTTTTACCATTCTGATGCATTCTCCTTTGAAAAGAATGAGGGGGCTGACAGACTTTGGTATCTGATTTCAAAATTCACTGGTGCTTCAGGAATAAGGAAGTGCCCTTCTCTGAGTAAGCTAATGATAGCTGTTGTTCTAGCACCTCATAGTTATTACCCACTGGCAAGAGTTTTTAGTGTGGTGAGGAAGAACAAGACAGAAATTCGTGCTAAAATGTTCGCAGCACTGTTAAGCGCTCTGTTAGTGCAGAAGATGCATATTTTCAAAAGAAAAAGCATGTAATCAGTGTAATTTTAAGAAGCAGAAGCTGCTATCTGCTAAGCGGCAACTAGAGTGTTCCATTCAAAAAAATGATCCTTTGAGCTCCTACTTCAGAGATGTAAGGCAGATCTGAGACGTCAAAGTCTAGCAGGTAAAAAAGAAGGATTTGAATTTACTGCATTTGTTTCAATTGTATGTTGGTTTCTCAGTAATGTCTGACTTAGCGACATATCAAAATACACTCCTGGAAATTGAAATAAGAACACCGTGAATTCATTGTCCCAGGAAGGGGAAACTTTATTGACACATTCCTGGGGTCAGATACATCACATGATCACACTGACAGAACCACAGGCACATAGACACAGGCAACAGAGCATGCACTATGTCGGCACTAGTACAGTGTATATCCACCTTTCGCAGCAATGCAGGCTGCTATTCTCCCATGGAGACGATCGTAGAGATGCTGGATGTAGTCCTGTGGAACGGCTTGCCATGCCATTTCCACCTGGCGCCTCAGTTGGACCAGCGTTCGTGCTGGACGTGCAGACCGCGTGAGACGACGCTTCATCCAGTCCCAAACATGCTCAATGGGGGACAGATCCGGAGATCTTGCTGGCCAGGGTAGTTGACTTACACCTTCTAGAGCACGTTGGGTGGCACGGGATACATGCGGACGTGCATTGTCCTGTTGGAACAGCAAGTTCCCTTGCCGGTCTAGGAATGGTAGAACGATGGGTTCGATGATGGTTTGGATGTACCGTGCACTATTCAGTGTCCCCTCGACGATCACCAGTGGTGTACGGCCAGTGTAGGAGATCGCTCCCCACACCATGATGCCGGGTGTTGGCCCTGTGTGCCTCGGTCGTATGCAGTCCTGATTGTGGCGCTCACCTGCACGGCGCCAAACACGCATACGACCATCATTGGCACCAAGGCAGAAGCGACTCTCATCGCTGAAGACGACACGTCTCCATTCGTCCCTCCATTCACGCCTGTCGCGACACCACTGGAGGCGGGCTGCACTATGTTGGGGCGTGAGCGGAAGACGACCTAACGGTGTGCGGGACCGTAGCCCAGCTTCATGGAGACGGTTGCGAATGGTCCTCGCCGATACCCCAGGAGCAACAGTGTCCCTAATTTGCTGGGAAGTGGCGGTGCGGTCCCCTACGGCACTGCGTAGGATCCTACGGTCTTGGCGTGCATCCGTGCGTCGCTGCGGTCCGGTCCCAGGTCGACGGGCACGTGCACCTTCCGCCGACCACTGGCGACAACATCGATGTACTGTGGAGACCTCAAGCCCCACGTGTTGAGCAATTCGGCGGTACGTCCACCCGGCCTCCCGCATGCCCACTATACGCCCTCGCTCAAAGTCCGTCAACTGCACATACGGTTCACGTCCACGCTGTCGCGGCATTCTACCAGTGTCAAAGACTGCGATGGAGCTCCGTATGCCACGGCAAACTGGCTGACACTGACGGCGGCGGTGCACAAATGCTGCGCAGCTAGCGCCATTCGACGGCCAACACCGCGGTTCCTGGTGTATCCGCTGTGCCGTGCGTGTGATCATTGCTTGTACAGCCCTCTCGCAGTGTCCGGAGCAAGTATGGTGGGTCTGACACACCGGTGTCAATGTGTTCTTTTTTCCATTTCCAGGAGTGTATCCTGCACTACCGCCAGCGCACTCACCTCCCACCTCCTACACTATCCGGAACATTACTAATTGGCTTTCTTAAAAGTTGGCATCTGTGTAGAAGACTGCGTCCTGGTTGTTCAGGAAACGTCCCTCTTCGAAAATAATCTCGTCATTTTGGAAATACCTGCCATAAAATGCTTATTCGTCCAACAAAAGTGGAAGAAGTCACTAGTTGTCATCCCAGGAGAACGTGAGCACTGAAGTCAAATTTTAAAGCTCAAAGAAGCAACAAATGTGACTACATCTTGTCCGAAAGGAAGTGGGGTGTCGTAGTGGAGCAAAAACACACCCTTGTACAGCTTGCCACGACGTTTCGTCGTTTAAGGACTCTGACTTCATCTTGAGAGACACTTCTGTGACGGTTTACCCCGTACGACCGTAATACAGCCTACGTTTAGGAATACACCATGGCAATCCCGAAAACACGTTTTTCGGTTGTTGCCTGACGCAGCTGCAACATGCTTTTTGAGTTGGTGTGACCTGTCGCCAAACCCAGTGCGTGTCGTGCAAAATGTTTGAGCTGATCCAAGACCACCACTGATTCGACAGTTACCTCAACTGCGATATGGCCATCTTCAAGCAGTGATGCCGCCTATTGCGATTCCTGGCAGAGAAGGTGGTTATCGCTGAAACTAACGGTTTTCGGTTATACCGGTTTTTCTTTCCCCGCCAGTTTAACCTGAGTAAAAAGCGCTCCAAATAATCTGTTTCTGAAATGGACGATTTATGGTTCTTCCTATTATTTCCTGTAGTAAACATGGAAACGGAACAGGGATTGAAAAATTTTGACTCAGTTCCAAGACACATACAATCAAAATATTAAATTAAAAAAGCAAATAAAAGGAAACTTAGTTCGTCCACCGATCGCTGCTTTTCTCGAAAAATGATAAGTGGCTGAAAAAAAGCACTATTCTTCTAATAGTCTAATTTTTTTGAAACTCTGCTCAAAAATCACATTGCAATATAGATTCATACCACTGTTTGAGCATTACAAATAGTCAGTGCTATAGGATGGAAACGGGGGTTGAAGAACTCTGTGTTTCGTGTTAATTTGTACGTTTTCAATGGCTACAAGCACATAAAGGCATATTATTTTAGACAGGCAGCAGATCAGCATTTTCTGTTTTTATTGTAAACTATGAATTAATCGTTAACTTTTGCCTTTATTACTGTTACCACGATTTTTTCCTCTTATTATGTCATAGAGATAATAGACAGGCGTTCAGTCTTTTAACGCAAATGAAGCATTGTACTTCATTGCTACGTCACTTCGTACAATATTTCCAGGCTAGGGTTGGTTCTATTCTGATATACACCGGACGTCCAGCGACGACAGTGAGAATCTACCATTTAGACCAGAAGGAGCAGGTCTTGCACAGTGCATGTACACGTGTACCATCTAACAGGAAACTTCACGTGGAAGAGGACACATTATTCGCAGTAGTGCTACACCAATTCCTATGCCATGTACCAGCTGCTCGTTTCTGTCAATATTGGTACTAAAATAGCGCTGAACGCTTTTCCCTTTTTCTATAAAAACCCAATATTTCAGAGCAATAAAAATTTGAAGAATAGAAATTACTAGTTTAAAAAAGCTTTGTTTAAAAAGGAAAGAAAAATAGCGCTGTTGCTATGGCTAATCGATATTTCGGTTTTTTACCTGGTTATTACTATAAAATAAAAAAACACCTGTTATAACTCAGATCTAATAAATACCGGTTATTCAGATGTTTTAACTGGTCGGGTCGGTTTTTCCCATCCCAAAATTCCCCGTCCTTCACAGACTGACTGTCTGCAACTTCTTTCTTCTTCATGTAGACTTGTATGTCCACAATGAAAGCTCCATCTGCCTATCCACAGTAGTACACCAACAAAGTACTTATTGTTGCAACAGTGATGTTGATGAGGCCCCATACTCCGAGGAACGTAGGGAATGATGCGGGAGACCTGCACCGCCGTACTAGGCAAGGTCCTAGCGGTGGTGGTTTGCCATTGCCTCCCCTGAGCGTAATGAATGATTATGATGAAGACGAAATAACACTCAGTCGTGTCGAGGCAGGGAAAAAATCCCTGACCCCGACGGGAATCGAACCCAGGACCCCGCGCGCGGGAAGCGAGAACGCTACCGCAAGACCACGAGCTGCGGACGGTATCCGCCTTCAAAATCAGAAAACTAATTAGTGCACGATACTCGACTTTATCAATGCGCTGCGATACTGTGGCGCACAACTTTAAATTATATCAGTGCTGCATGGGGCACAGTTGTCTATATTGTACTGGTTCCTGATTCATACTACTGCTATGAAACTTGCACCTCTTGTACTAACCGATATATAAGGAGGTCAGCGTGTACTACTTGCTTCTTGGAATACACTCCTGGAAATTGAAATAAGAACACCGTGAATTCATTGTCCCAGGAAGGGGAAACTTTATTGACACATTCCTGGGGTCAGATACATCACATGATCACACTGACAGAACCACAGGCACATAGACACAGGCAACAGAGCATGCACAATGTCGGCACTAGTACAGTGTATATCCACCTTTCGCAGCAATGCAGGCTGCTATTCTCCCATGGAGACGATCGTAGAGATGCTGGATGTAGTCCTGTGGAACGGCTTGCCATGCCATTTCCACCTGGCGCCTCAGTTGGACCAGCGTTCGTGCTGGACGTGCAGACCGCGTGAGACGACGCTTCATCCAGTCCCAAACATGCTCAATGGGGGACAGATCCGGAGATCTTGCTGGCCAGGGTAGTTGACTTACACCTTCTAGAGCACGTTGGGTGGCACGGGATACATGCGGACGTGCATTGTCCTGTTGGAACAGCAAGTTCCCTTGCCGGTCTAGGAATGGTAGAACGATGGGTTCGATGACGGTTTGGATGTACCGTGCACTATTCAGTGTCCCCTCGACGATCACCAGTGGTGTACGGCCAGTGTAGGAGATCGCTCCCCACACCATGATGCCGGGTGTTGGCCCTGTGTGCCTCGGTCGTATGCAGTCCTGATTGTGGCGCTCACCTGCACGGCGCCAAACATGCATACGACCATCATTGGCACCAAGGCAGAAGCGACTCTCATCGCTGAAGACGACACGTCTCCATTCGTCCCTCCATTCACGCCTGTCGCGACACCACTGGAGGCGGGCTGCACGATGTTGGGGCGTGAGCGGAAGATGGCCTAACGGTGTGCGGGACCGTAGCCCAGCTTCATGGAGACGGTTGCGAATGGTCCTCGCCGATACCCCAGGAGCAACAGTGTCCCTAATTTGCTGGGAAGTGGCGGTGCGGTCCCCTACGGCACTGCATAGGATCCTACGGTCTTGGCGTGCATCCGTGCGTCGCTGCGGTCCGGTCCCAGGTCGACGGGCACGTGCACCTTCCGCCGACCACTGGCGACAACATCGATGTACTGTGGAGACCTCACGCCCCACGTGTTGAGCAATTCGGCGGTACGTCCACCCGGCCTCCCGCATGCCCACTATACGCCCTCGCTCAAAGTCCGTCAACTGCACATACGGTTCACGTCCACGCTGTCGCGGCATGCTACCAGTGTTAAAGACTGCGATGGAGCTCCGTATGCCACGGCAAACTGGCTGACACTGACGGCGGCGGTGCACAAATGCTGCGCAGCTAGCGCCATTCGACGGCCAACACCGCGGTTCCTGGTGTGTCCGCTGTGCCGTGCGTGTGATCATTGCTTGTACAGCCCTCTCGCAGTGTCCGGAGCAAGTATGGTGGGTCTGACACACCGGTGTCAATGTGTTCTTTTTTCCATTTCCAGGAGTGTATATTGCAAGTTTTCGTACTGTATCGGTATAATTTGATAAACTTGCTAGTACAGTATACTTTGAAAAATATATTTAGCATTATTAGAACAACATAACGTTTAGAAATGAGGTGGTGAATTTTATAAGGTGTTCTTTATCCTAAGGCAACAATTAGATAATTATCCTGCTTTACTGTGCATCAAAAGAAAGGCGTTACGGAAAGTGCTGCATAAGTAAATGAATTTCGTTGCAGCAGGAAATCTTCATGAGTATTATGGATTAAATCAATGTGTATGCATATACAATAAGGAAGCCAACAATTAAGGTTAGTTAGTGTGTTGTTTAACGTCCCGTCGACAACGGGGTCATTAGAGACGGAGCACAAGCTCAGGTTAGGGAAGGATGGGGAAGGAAATCTGCCGTGCCCTTTCAAAGGAACCATCCTGGCATTTGCCTGAAACGATTTAGGGAAATCACGGAAAACCTAAAGCAGGATGGCTGGAGACGGGATTGAACCGTCGTCCTCTCGAATGCGAGTCCAGTGTGCTAACCACTGCGCCAACTCGCTCGGTAACAATTAAGAATAATACTTTAAAAGAAAAAAAAAATGGTTCAAATGGCTCTGAGCACTATGGGACTCAACATCTTAGGTCGTAAGTCCCCTAGAACTTAGAACTACTTAAACCTAACTAACCTAAGGACATCACACACACCCATGCCCGAGGCAGGATTCGAACCTGCGACCGTAGCAGTCCCGCGATTCCGGACTGCAGCACCAGAACCGCACGGCTACCGCGGCCGGCCTTTAAAAGAAAACAAACACATACTAGGATATGAAAATTTTTGGCCCAATTAAGTGTTTTCCAACGAAGTTGAAAACAAATATGTATATTCGCCGACTAGGAGAAACATTAGAATCAGCTGTAGCAGACCTTGCTCTTGAGTCAGTAAATCCTGAAAAACCGAAATTTTATCTACTTCGACAAACTGATATCCACAACTGTATAGAGAAGCCATCGAAATACAAGGTGACGCACGGGAGATGGACGGTTTTTAATGAAATAATCCTCAGCCAGATTTAAAATTAATGCATGTTTATTTACACAAAATCAAAGCTCATTATTTGCCATTTCAGTTAACAAGGTTATTTGTGAAAAATAATGTCGAGAGGTGATGTCCATCATTTCGAATGCAGGACTCAAGTCTCTTCTCAAAAACCTCCATCACACGGACTAAAATCTCTGCAGGGATTTTTTTGTTTTTTTGTTTTTTGTTTTGTGGTTTTAGGGCGCAAAACTTCTATGGTCATTAGCGCCCAGCCCGTGACTTAAGACAGTAAAAAACCGAAATTGAAAACCAGCAGCAATGGGAACAAAGTCATAAAATTGGAGAAACTAAAAGTAGAAGGAATGCTTAAAAATCAACTACAGAAAGGGGGTGGCTGTCCCCAAAAAAGGCTTCAAATGACTGACGTCATTTCACTGTCACTAATAAACTGGAGAACGCGATCGGCTGAGCGCGTGTCATCTGCTAAAATCGACGATAGATCAGGCGATAGCTGTAGACGGGAGCGTAACGGATTAAAATAGGGGCATTCAATTAAAAGGTGTCTTACCGTCCACAGCTGAGAGCAGTGGGGACAGAGTGGGGGAGGATCACCGCTTAAAAGATGTCGATGGCTAAAAAGACAGTGCCCTATCCGGAGTCTAGCTAAAATCACCTCCTCCCGACGACGCGTTCGGGAGGAAGAGGTCCAAGCGCAAGGAAGGGCTTTCACTTCTCGCAATTTATTTCGGGGAAGTGTTGACCAATGCGCATGCCATAAATGAGCAACTTTGCGACATAAACCGCTCCGTAGATCGGTGAAGGGAAGCGACTGAATAGCTGGCCGAGGAAGAGAGACTGCAGCCTTGGCCGCTGTATCGGCCGCCTCATTCCCACAGATACCAGCGTGTCCCCGGAGCCAGAGGAACGCTACCGAGACGCCCCCCAGGTGGAGCAAGCGCAGACAGTCCTGAATCCGGTGGACCAGAGGGTGCACAGGGTAAAGAGCTTGGAGACTGAGGAGAGAGCTGAGAGAATCGGAGCAGATAACGTACTGTATCCGCTGATGGCGGCGGATGTAGTGAACAGCCTGGAGAACAGCGTAAAGCTCCGCAGTATAAACCGAACACTGGTCGGGAAGGCGAAAGCGATTTGGGGTGTCGCCAACAATATAGGCACTCCCTACACCTAACGATGTTTTCGAGCCGTCGGTGTAAATAAATGTGGCGTCCGTCATTTCTGCACATAGAGCAGCAAATGCCCGACGATAAACAAGGGTAGGGGTACCATCCTTGGGAAATTTACAAAGGTCACGGAGCAGGCAGATCCGGGGACGGAGCCAAGGCGGTGCTGTACCCCAAGTTGTCAAGAAGGTTTTGGGAAAGCGGCAGGAAAGAGAATGGAGCAGTTGACGGAAGCGGACTCCCGGGGGTAGTAGGGAGTAGGAGCTGCCTGCATACCCTACATCAAAGGAGGCGTCGAAAAAAAGGTCATGGGCTGAATTAGCAGGCATGGAAGACAGATGGCTAGCATAACGACTCAGGAGGACTGCTCGCCGATTGGACAGCGGAGGTTCAGCAGTCTCAGCATAAAGGCTTTCCACAGGGCTAGTGTAAAAAGCTCCAGACACTAAACGTAATCCACGGTGGTGGATAGAGTCGAGACGCCGAAGAATAGACGGCTGAGCAGAGGAGTAGACTATGCTTCCATAATCCAATTTCGAGCGCACTAAGGCGCGATAGAGGCGGAGAAGGACCACTCGGTCCGCTCCCCAGGAGGTACCATTCAGGACACGGAGGGTGTTAAGTGATCGCAGACAGCGAGCCGAAAGATAGGAAACGTGGGAGGACCAGCACAGTTTTCTGTCAAACATAAGACCCAAGAATTTAGCGACGTCTGAAAACGGAAGGTTGACAGGGCCTAGATGTAAGGAGGGCGGAAGAAGCTCCTTACGTCGCCAAAAATTGACACAAACGGTCTTACTGGGTGAGAAACGGAAGCCGGTTTCGATGCTCCACGAGTGAAGGCGATCGAGACATCCTTGAAGACGCCGTTCAAGAAGGCTGGTCCGTTGAGAGCTGTAGTAGATCGCAAAATCGTCCACAAAGAGGGAGCCAGAGACATCAGGAAGGAGACAATCCATAATTGGATTTATGGCGATGGCAAACAGTACAACACTCAGCACGGATCCCTGGGGGATCCCTTGGGAGAAAGTACGGGAGAGAGTAGTGTTCACCCGCAACCGAAAAGTGCGCTCTGCCATAAATTCGCGAAGAAAAAGGGGCAGCCGGCCTCGAAAGCCCCAAGAGAACAGTGTGCGGAGGATGCCTGTCCTCCAAGAGGTATCGTATGCTCTCTCCAGATCAAAAAATATTGCTACCGTTTGGCGTTGCCGGAGAAAATTGTTCATGATATAAGTGGAGAGAGCAACAAGATGGTCAACTGCAGAACGATGCTTCCGAAATCCGCATTGGGCTGGTGTTAAAAGACTGCGGGATTCCAGCCACCAAGCTAAACGGTAATTCACCATACGCTCCAAAACCTTACAGACACTACTCGTGAGAGAAATGGGGCGATAGCTAGAGGGGAGATGTTTGTCCTTTCCAGGTTTCGGAACGGGAACGACAACAGCTTCCCGCCACCGTCTGGGAAAGGTATTGTCGGTCCAAATTCGATTATAAAGGCGAAGGAGGTAACACAGACTATGGGTTGATAAATGCAGCAACATTTGGAGCGAGAAGAAGAGAGGGCATGTTGGAGTTCCCGCATGGAGAAAACAGTATTGTATCTTTCGTGATTTTGAGAGGAGAAAGCAAGAGGTCGCGCTTCCGCTGCACGTTTCTTCGGGAGAAACGCTGGCGGGTAATTTGAAGAGCTCGAAATCTCAGCAAAGTGCTGACCCAACGAGTTAGAAATTGCGACGGGGTCCACTAATGTATCATGCGCGACAGTGAGCCCAGAGACCGGGGAGAAACTAGGCACGCCTGAGAAGCGTCGAAGCCGACTCCAAACTTCCGAGGAGGGAGTGAAGGTGTTAAATGAGCTAATAAAGAATTTCCAGCTTGCCTTCTTGCTATCGCGGATGACGCGACGGCATCGCGCACGGAGCTGCTTATAGCGGATACAGTTGGCCAAAGTAGGATGGTGACGGAAAATGCGAAGAGCACGTCGCCGCTCACGTATTGCGTCACGGCATGCCTCGTTCCACCAAGGAACTGGGGGGCGCCGGGGCAATTCGGAGGTGCGTGGTACTGAACGTTCCGCAGCTGTAAGAATAACGTCGGTAATATGTGTGACCTCATCGTCGACGCTGGGAAAGCGACGGTCATCGAATGTCGCTAGAGACGAAAAAAGTGTCCAATCGGCTTGGGCAAATTTCCAGCGTCGCGAGCGCATATATGGCAGTGGAGGCTGCAGTCTTAGGACACACGGAAAGTGGTCACTCGAGTGTGTATCATCAAGGGCGAACCATTCGAAGCGCCGAGCCAGCGGAACAGTACCGACCGCAAGGTCCAAATGAGATAAATTTGTCGTGGAGGCAGACAAAAATGTGGGGACCCCAGTGTTGAGGCAAACTAGATCCGCTTGGTGGAAGACGTCTAGCAATAGAGAGCCACGTGGAGAAGGATGTGGAGATCCCCAAAGCGGGTGGTGGGCATTGAAGTTCCCAACCAGCAAATAGAGGGGTGGAAGCTGACTAAGAAGATGAAGGAGATCAGCTCGTGCCATTGGTGTGGATGATGGAATGTATACAGTACAAAGAGAGAACGTGTATCCAGAAAGGGAAAGACGGACGGCGACAGCTTGGAAGGAACTGTTTAAGGGGATTGGGTGATAATGGAGAGTATCATGGAGAAGAATCATGAGTCCTCCATGCGCTGGAGTGCCTTCAACAGAGGGGAGGTCATATCAGACGGACTGAAAATGAGGGAGAACAAAGCAGTCATGGGGACGCAGCTTTGTTTCCTGAAGACAGAAGATGACCGGCGAGTAGGATCGTAAGAGGACCGACAATTCATCCCGATTGGCTCGAATGCCGCGGATATTCCAGTGGATAATGGACATAGGGTGAACAGAAAATGGAGGAATGTGACCAAGGGTGCTGTCAACTCAACGACTGCTCAGAGCTTGCGACCGACAACATGGAATGGCATTCGGCCGAAGGCAGAAGATCCTGATCCATAGGTTGGTCAGGAGCAGCCCCTGCCACCAGCGATCGGCCGGTTGACCGGCCACCAGCAGTGCGCCTCAGTGACACAGAAGACGGCCGAGGGCGATTTCCGCCAGTTGGTGCTGTAGATGGGACACGCCTTGGCGGAGAAGGAGAGGAACTGGGTTTCTTTGTAGCCTTCTTGGAAGTATGATGTTTAGATGAAGGAGGAACCGATGGTTGTGAAGTTGCGGTACGTAAAAATTCTTCACGAGTATGCTCTTTTTTCGAAGACTTGGCGTCTGACTTTTGGGCTCGAGATTTAGCAGAACCCGACGAAGGGTGAGCCATAGAGTGGGCAGGTGAAAGTGGTGAGGTTGAACGAGCGATCTTTGCGCTGGCCGATCTGACTACCGTGGCACTAAAGGTGAGGTCGCAAGTCTGCGTGGCCGCCTCCTTTGTTGGCCGAGGAGAAGCAAGGACAGTGCTGTATTTTCCTGTCTGAGGCACGGTGGGCTTGCGACTGGTGAATGTTTTTCGAGCAGCAAAGGTCGACACCTTTTCCTTCACTCTTATTTCCTGGATGAGCTTTTCGTCCTTAAAAACGGGGCAATCTCGAGAGGAAGCAGTGTGGTCACCCATACAGTTGATGCAGCGAGGGGATGGAGGTGGACAAGCACCCTCATGGGCATCCTTGCCACACGTAACACATTTGGCCGGATTGGAACAGGACTGGCTGGTGTGATTGAACCGCTGACACCGATAGCAACGCGTAGGGTTTGGGACATAAGGGCGAATGGAAATTATCTCATAGCCTGCTTTGATTTTCGATGGGAGTTGAACTTTGTCAAATGTCAAGAAGACAGTGCGGGTTGGAATGATGTTCGTGTCAACCCTTTTCATAACTCTATGAACAGCCATTACGCCCTGGTCAGATAGGTAGTGCTGAATTTCTTTGTCAGACAAACCATCGAGGGAGCGTGTATAAACGACTCCACGTGAGGAATTTAAGGTACGGTGCGGTTCCACCCAGACAGGGAAGGTGTGGAGCAGAGAAGTACGCAGCAATTTTTGTGCCTGGAGGGCACTGTGTGTTTCTAACAACAGGATGCCATTCCGTAATCTGGAACAAGACTTTACAGGACCTGCAATTGCGTCGACACCTTTCTGAATAATGAAAGGGTTGACTGTGGAGAAGTCGTGACCTTCGTCAGACCGAGAAACAACAAGGAACTGTGGCAACGATGGAAGAATCGTCTGTGGCTGAGACTCAGTATACTTACGTTTGTGAGCGACATAGTGGAAGGTGAGGAAACCATTGCGGAAGAATCCCCCATGATTACCGGCGTCTCCGATGGCGCGCTCCTCCCTTGTGGGGGCCCTCTCTGAGGGCACTCCCGCCTTAGGTGATTGTTCACACCTCAGGTCACACCTCCCGACAAACGGACGGAGGGACCAATCGGCACTTTCGGAAGGTATCAGCTCGGGTAATCACCCCTCCCTGGGCCTGGCCGTTACCAGGGGGTACTTACGTGTCCTACCTGTCTACCCGGGGCGGGGAATTACGCGTTACCCCGTCACTGGCTACGCACAAAAGGCGTGGGTCGGCCTTCAGACACGCACAGGGAGGAAGAAAGAGTAAGAGAAAGGGAAAGGAAAGAAGAGAGGTCTCAAACGCCGCAGCGGAGAAAAGGGTAAAGAGAAGAGGTAAGAAAAAGAGAAGGACAAAGGAAGGAAGAAGACATAAAAGCAAGGAAGGCGAAGAAGGCAGTACATTTACGAGCGTCTGTCTCCGGACGTAGGCACAAACCATACTCCCAGATGGGGAGAAAGGGAAGGAAAGAGCCAGAGGTGAGGGGGGGGGGGAGGAGCGAAGAGAGGGATGGGGAAGGATGCGGAAAGGGAAGGTATGCAGCCCGGAAAGGAAGGAAGGCCACATTAGCTCGGGGTCCTGTGGTCGCTACGCACGTATCCACAAAAGAGTTGTGGACCCCCTGGGGGGCCTCTGCAGGGATGGCAGCAATTTCTTGAATGACTGCATTCTTCAACTCGCCCAAATTTCGTGGTGTGTGGTTATAGACACAGTTCTTAAGGTACCCCCACAGAAAAACGTCACATACTGACAAGTCGGGAGACCTGGGAGGCCAAGGAACATTGCCAAAAAGTGAGATAATACGGCCAGGAAACATGCGTCTAAGAACTGTCATTGAAGTGTTTGCGATGTGCGATGTTGCCCCATGCTGCTGGAAGCAAATGCGTTTTAAAGGGATTTGTCGTCTTCTTAGTTCTGGTTTCAAGAATGTTTCAAGCATACGAATGTAACGAACCGAATTAAAATAAACTGTGGCCCCGTCCTCTTTCAAAAAACAAAAAAAAAAGTCCAATAATGCCTACAGAGCCAAGAGCACACCAGACTGTTACTTTTTCTGAGGGTAGAGGACGCTGGTGGATAAGGTGTAGATGCTCTGGAGCCCAGTAACGTAGATTTTGCTTATTCACAGTCCCGTTTAAATGAAAATGAGCTTCATCGCTCATCAATAAAATTTCATTTTCATTCGATCCCAAATTCACTTGCATTCTGTAAGCGAAGTCTTCTCGTACAGCAAAATCAGTTTCCTTAAGTTGTTGGACAATGAGCATTTTGTAGGGATGGAATTTTAATTCTTTATGCAAAATTCGTCTAACCGATTCACGATTGATTCGTAACTCACTAGCATGACGTCTAGCTGACCGTCCTCGGCTTCTGACTGCCGCTTGCCTTACCCTTTCAACATTTTCTGGTGTCGTTACTTTGCGTCTCGGACCAGGATGCTTCTTATCCAGTATATTTCCAGTTGGTCTGAACTTTTCCACCCATCTGAGGACTGTGTTACGGCTCGGAACAGCTCCATGCCTACCGACATTAAACCGCGCACGAAACAATCGCTGCATGGACTCACCACTTTTCACGAAACTGTCATAGACAAACACTCGACGTTGCATGTCCCACTGCTCCATAGTGACTGAGTAAATGAAGTGACGTCTTGTGTGGATCAGAGCTATCCCCACCACGACCACCTCCCACCACCGCGCCCTCAGTACTACGAAGTTCAAAACCGTCCGTCTCCCGTGTGTCACCTGTATATAAGCATAGTGATAATTTTAGCCCGCATCTCGTGGTCGTGCGGTAGCGTTCTCGCTTCCCACGCCCGGGTTCCCGGGTTCGATTCCCGGCGGGGTCAGGGATTTTCTCTGCCTCGTGATGGCTGGGTGTTGTGTGCTGTCCTTAGGTTAGTTAGGTTTAAGTAGTTCTAAGTTCTAGGGGACTTATGACCACAGCAGTTGAGTCCCATAGTGCTCAGAGCCATTTGAACCATTTTTTTTTTTGATAATTTTAAGAAGAAGCCAATGAAATTTAATGGTATATGGATAGTGGCTCTTTAGAACAGATACGTTTTTATCTCTGACAAAGATAATGTATGCTGATCACTTATAAACTCGACCACGCCTACTTCGCGCAGTATTTGTGTCACTCTCCCATGTCTTAGTCGTTAGTCGGCAAGACAGTGTCGCCAGGAGCACCTCCGAAGATGTCCAGCGCAGCTGTGGACAAACGTCAGGAACCGGAAAGTTCTTCGACCATAGTCTTACTGCCTGCAGCAGCAACTATGATATCTGGTCGTCAAAGCCTTAATCGTATAGAAGAAAATTATTACTTTATATATGGTCACTTCAACTTGTGGCCCTCTTTGAGTTACATTTTGTCATACCATCACATTAATTCTAACTGGCACCAAATTTGATTTACAGGCAATATTATTATCGGCCAATTACTTATTAATTCCATTATTAAGATTAACTTAGAGGTACAATTTGGTTGTCTGAGGGTGAAGTTAACGCATAGGTCATTCATTGTAGGTCTGTTTTTCATAAAACTTGTTGATCACTGTGTGTGTGTGTGTGTGTGAGTGTGAGTGTGAGTGTGAGTGTGTGTGTGTGTGTGTGTGTGTGTGTGTGTGTGTGTGTGTGTTCTAGTCTGAAGCTGCAATGATTCCTTGTCGTCGATACGGAGTCTTTGTGGTAATTGGATTTAATGTAGGTCGCTGGAACCCGTAGATCAATTTTACAGTCAAAATTCTGAAGTTCGCTCACGATAACTAGCGGAAGGTGTTTGGGCGGTGGCTAGATGCTATGCCGACTCTACTCTCAAAACTTTCCGAAGTCCTGCACATATTCCCCCGCAGCAGCTTGCCGCCTCTTACAGATTTCCTCTCCTGTTAATCCTCACAGCATCCATTGAGTGACAAATGGCAATTGGTGTAAACCCTCAACGTATCGCCCGTCAAGAAGAGCAATAAAGCATAAATGGTGCTATTACCCCACCACTCGCAGCAATTTGGATTCTGTATTTACAAAATTTATTTAATTTCAGCGCAGGCGGCACACTTACCAGGTGATGACATGTGTGATGGTTACGTATGCAGAACTCTCATAGTAACTGACAACATGTCAAAGGGTAGGGATCAGGACGAACTACGAAGTGTGATTGTGAATTAAACATCAAAATACGCATTTCTGGTGCCGCTGGCAACTGAAGCCACTGAAACAATCGGGATATGCAGTTTTTGAAGAAATATTATGGCTAAATAAAACACGATCCAGACTGTGTCCTCGTACTGACGAATACATACAAAGCTGGATGTGTACGACTGGAAGATCGATTCACTGACATAGATCCAACGCTCTGGCAACAGTCAGACCATCAGTGATGACGTACTTATTCATAGGGAAAGTTGTGTTCATAGTGCTTGGAAGTCTTTCCACCTACTCTGAGTGGATTCCTCATTGGTTCACTGTTAGACAACCGATGCTCCTGTTCTGAATTTCACTTGCTTGAGACTTCAAGTCGTAATTAAATGTTTTAGTAGCTATCTTTTGAATACTTTATCTGCTTTGTGTTTCATCAGTAGCAACTTCATGCTAGTTGTGCTGTGCTCACGTCACTGAGTGATGACATTTGACTAGCAATGGAGAGGTGAGGGTTCAAATCCGCCCGCATCTCGTGGTCGTGCGGTAACGTTCTCGCTTCCCACGCCCGGGTTCCCGGGTTCGATTCCCGGCGGGGTCAGGGATTTTCTCTGCCTCGTGATGGCTGGGTGTTGTGTGCTGTCCTTAGGTTAGTTAGGTTTAAGTAGTTCTAAGTTCTAGGGGACTGATGACCATAGATGTTAAGTCCCATAGTGCTCAGAGCCATTTTTGCTTCAAATCCGATGTCGCCACGCCGAATGAAGTATCCATTGTTTCCGCCCACAACTTGATGCAAATGCCTCCTGTGTCATTCTTTCCTGTGGGCATCGCCGACCTGTTATGATTCTACCACCGTGTCTGTCCCACAAGCGTGTCTTTGAATTCCTGTATTACGAGAGAAACGTGTGAGATGTATTTCACACGACTTAAGTTTCTTGCATCCATGAAATGATACTGAGAGAATTTGGTCTTCTCCCTGAAGTATCATTATGGTTCTGTTAAGAATATCCGTTATTAACTCGCAATAGAGGATAATATGTGTCTGTGCAGTCTTTCTTTTACTCTTATGTACAGAAATGACATTCTCATTATTACAGTCCTGCGGGAAATTGCCTTGCGCGAGGAACTGTGACAAATATTGACAGGGAATGGAGCTAATTCCGCAGTGTATTCACTGTCAGATCTAACTGGAAAAGCTCTTGGTGATTTTTTTGCATTCTGTGTTGTAACTGTTTTTTACTATCGAGAGTATTAATTACAGCATAATCTATTTTGTAATTACTGCAGCAGTTCAAACTTTGCTGTTGTTGTGTGATTAACAATCTCGAATATACACTGAGTTGGGAAAAATCATGGGATAGCTACTGATATCGTGTCGAACCTTCTTTTGTCCGTAGTGCAGCACCTCGACACACACATGTCGTTGGAAGTCCCTTGCAGATGTATTGAGACATGCTGCGTCTATAGCCGTCCATAATTCAAAAAATGGCTCTGAGCACTATGGGACTCAACTGCTGTGGTCATAAGTCCCCTAGAACGTGGAACTACTTAAACCTAACTAACCTAAGGACATCACACACATCCATGCCCGAGGCAGGATTCGAACCTGCGACCGTAACGGTCGTGCGGTTCCAGACTGTAGCGCCTTTAACCGCTCGGCCACTCCGGCCGGCCCGTCCATAATTGCCAAAGTGTTTCTGGTGTAGGATTCTGTCCACGAACTGACCTCTTGATTATGTTCCATAAATGTTCGATCGGATTCATGTCGGGCGATATAGGTGGCCAACTCATTCGCTCGAACTGTCGAAAACGTTCTTGAAACCAATCGCCAACAACCGTGGTCCAGTGACATAGCACATTGTCATCCATAAAAATTCCGTCGTTGGTTGGGAGCACGAAGCCCTTGCATGGCTGCAAATGATCTCCACGTAGCCAGACATAACCATTTTCAGTCAATGATCGGTTCAGTTGGACGAGAGGACCCAGTTCATTCCATGTAAACACAGGCCTCGCGATTATGGAGCTACCACCAGCTTGCACAGTGCCTTGTTGACAACGTGGGTCCATGGATTTGTGAGGTGTGCGCCGCGCTCTAAGCCTTCCATCATCTCTCACCGGCTGAAATTGGGACTCGTCTGACCAGGCCACGTTTTCCCTGTCGTGTAGGGTCCAACCAATATGGTCATCGCTGCAGGCGATGTCGTGCAAAGACACTCTCGTCGGTCGTCTGGTGCTGTTGCCCCTTAACGCCACATTTCGCGCACTGTCCCAACGTATGTTCCACATTGATTTCTGCGGCTATTCGCACATTGTTGCGTGGTCGTTAGTACTGACAACTCTAAGGAAGTTCCGCTGCTCTCGGTCGTTAAGTGAAGTCCGTCGCCCACTGCTTTCTGCGTGGTGGAAGGTAATGCCTGAAATCTGATGGTCACGGGACACTCTTGATGCTGTGGATATCGGAATATAGAATTAACTAACGAATTCCGAAGTGGAAAGTCCCATGCATGTAGTTCTAACTACCATTCCGCGTTCACAGTCTTAATTCCTGTCGTGCAGCCAAAATCACGCCAGAAGCCTTTCCACACTAATCACCTTAGTAAAAATGACAGATCCGCCAATGCAATGCCTTTTTATAGCGGTATAGCGATACTACCGCCTTCTATATATGTGCATGTCGCAATTCCATGATTTTTGTCACCTCAATGTGTTTACAAATAACGAATTTAAAATTTTATTTCCTTGCTGTTGTCTATAGTTACAACACCAAGCTGATCCAACAGCGATTGGATACAACGTTTAGTGATGCTTTGCAGACTTTATATTGAATAAAAACATTCTACCATTTTCTAAAAGACCTTTGACCAAGACCTGTCGGTGGACCGAGATGTGAGCAAAATGCATAATCCTATTTGCAGACGCATGGCGCATACAATCGAGAGGTATCCTTTTCGTAAAAGATATATGATATTTTGTTCCAACATTGCTTGTGACACTGATAATGTAAAAAGAAATGGTTGGTGTCAGTGACAAGCGATATTCATTCGGAAATAGCTAATAAAAGCTCGGACAAGAATTGATCAAGGGAGACCCGCCTGTGAAATCGTCAGGGAGCCTTTTCTGTCCCTGACACACACACAATAAGAAACACATTTGTCAGGGAAGTAATTCATAGCAACTGCCGCACCATGTTCGCTTTTGTTGAACTCGTGTAATTAAGGTCGCTACATAGCTGTTAGCCACGAGACCGTGTGGTAGGTAATACTGGAGAACTACGCAACTTCTCGAATGCCAGTCTGGAGTACGTATTTCTCATTCCAAGGGGAAGCGACGCACAACACAACCACATTTCTCAAGCAGAACCTGTACACGACAGAGTAAATTGCAGTTTCAGTGAGCGTAACGTGTACGGTATTCAGTCACTCGTGTAATTTACCTCTTCAGCTCTTCTCGAACTGTACCGTTCTACTTACAAGAACGTTCACTGATATCTAGCGACATTGTGTCGTAAGTTTTTTTTTCTTCCTTCAAATGCATGAAATATGAAGTAAACGAAATGTGTATTCTATTACTAATGGAAACTTTAATCAACGTGCTGCATATATTTGAACATTTACAATAACTACCCCTCCCACCCCCCTCCTCCCTCACACACACTCACACCCACACTTACACTCAAACACATTTAGTAATATTTAAATTTTCAACATGAAGCGCATATTTAGCGATACTTAAAATTATCTAAGATGAAGTTTTTTAGTATCATGAGTAGAAGTGAATGATTATAGGTTTAACAGAGTAATTCGCTTATTTTCTGTGGACAGCAAATATTCGGACATTGAATAGCAACGGGTAATGAAAGCTATGTTTCATTCCGTGCGGTCATAGGATACACAGTTTGTCTCTCACTAGGAAGTACGAAACAGTTTGCTATACTCTAAGGAGCAGAGTTTAAGAGAAACTATAAAATGAGCCACTGGGATTCCTATGCAGGATGGTAGGGGTATAAGCACATTTATTTTTATTGCTAACTGAGGACTTTATACTGAACACTATATCAGTATTTGCTTCATTTACAGACTAATGATTATAGCTATTAGGAGTAGTATGTTTTTAGGTTGCTTAGGACCTCCAAAAACATGTAGCAAGAGCAAGCCATTAATGCTTATTTTTTCTCTGAGCAGCAGGTCAGGTGGTGATGCCTGGAGGCAAAATGTCCATACCGTCCATACTGACAGGCGTAGTGCACTTAACTGGTGCAGTAATGGCGATGCGTAAAACACCACGTGACGTGTTTGTGGGAAGACTATTAGATGCAGAGAAAAAACAACTTACACTCTCAACTGGGTACATATTGAGATACCCCCGACGACAATATCTGCAATTTACACACCTAACACCCGGTACGGCTCCTGCACCTTGAAAAATAAATCTTACGGGCAATGAAAATTGTTGTGTCTAGACAAGACAGCCTAGACACAATGAGAGGAAGCCGAAAGGCACGCGCTTAAACTCACGCAGGCTGGCGTGAGGTCTGAAACAGGATACGTAATGAATGCTATAAAGAAAAGTACGTAGCTTCTGGAATACTTAACTTTAATCAACATTTGTAGAACATCGCTCTTGATGATACATTAATATAATCTCAATATCTATACTGGTAATGGCGCCTTGCTAGGTCGTAGCAAATGTAGCTGAAGGCTATGCTATCGTCTCGGCAAATGAGAGCGTAATTCTCAGTGAACCATGGCTAGCAACGTCGGCTGTACAACTAGGGCGAGTGCTAGTACGTCTCTCTAGACCTGCCGTGTGGTGGCGCTCGGTCTGCAATTACTGACAGTGGCGACACGCGGGTCCGTCGTATACTAGCGGACCGCGGCCGATTTAAAAGCTACCACCTAGCATGTGTGGTGTCTGGCGGTGACACCACAAAAATATTTGTGTCAGCAGCTCATGGGAATACCAAGAACGCAGTAGCAATCACAACGGTGTAACAGGACACAAAGTGTTCGCTAGACCAGGCTCTGGGAAAACCAGTAGACTTTAAAACATAGCGTTTGTTTTGTTTTATAAGCGGTTTAACATTTAACATCTCTTATACATTCATGTCACTACAAACGACGCAAAATTCCATCACTGCAATAGTAATGCTGGAAATCGCCAATGACACTGAAAAGTGGAGGACATATCACAGTTTCCGATTTCGTGACTTGCTCATGTCCCGATATATTTTCTCTCATTTCTAATTTACGCCGATGCTCGGGAGAAGAATATAATTGGATAATTTTGTTTTACTTCTCTTGGGAACAGCACCGTCTTCCTTTAAAGTCAGTACCGCCATTAGACTGTTGTAGAATAGTGTATTTTAAATATGAGAGTGTGCCATCTTAGGCACTGTATAACACTTAAAACACTTGATAATGCCACTTTGAAGCCGAAATCATGATCGTGTAAGTGTAAATGTAACACTGCAAATAAACAACAGCCTAATGGCGGTACTGACTAAAGAAATATATTGTAACTGGGTAACCTCTGTTGATGCTAGTCAACTGTCAGGATGAGCATTACTGCAAAGGACATTTGATACTAAAGCATTATGACGGGTGAAAAACACTAAATATATTACTTTTTCTCTCTTAACAACATGTGGACAGGGTGGGTTCTTCCTTGACTTGGGTATGATGTAGAATGAAACAGCATTTTTACGTAAGATAACTTTTATTGAAAGTTTTGTACAACGGTTTCCTTACTGGATTATTCTGACCGGGAGAGTGGCAGCTGTGTCGTTTGCGAAGCCTCTGCTGCGTGAGCGGCGGCGTCTGATTACGCCTGGCGGTGTGTATCTCGTGTCGCCGTCTCGCCCAGTTGACTGGAGACGCGCATCGTGCGGTGGCCCGTTTAATTATTGAGAACGAAGTCGTGAATCGGATGGTGACACCTTGGATGTAGCGTCCCAGTGTTTCTCTCTCTATGCGGCCGTGTGTGAGAGTGTTGTGCGTCAGCCAGCGGAGCGGCGCGGCGGGGGAAGGCCAGTGTAACGGACTCGAACAACGGACTCCAGCTTGCCAGTCTTCGACTGTCAGAGCTTCATCACCAGCTCACAGGTGACTGCTGATGTGAGGCCGTCTCCTTCCCGTCCTCACGAGTCACCCGGTTACACAAAAACCAGTCTTCAAATACCTTCTAACTTCCGTCTTCTGGCGGCGAGGCTGCTGCTTGCTATTCAATTACAGCGGCGGACTTGGTGCTTCTGTGTACGATGTAGTCTCTTCCTGCATGAAGGGTCTTCAACACCGACTTAACTGAACTGAAAACTACTCTCGGGCCCACTGCGTCTCGCGTATTTATTTACTTCAGTTCACTGGAAGTGAACGACTTCACGGTCATTGCCTCTTCTGACATGTTGAAAAGCCTCTCTAAGAATCTTCTTAACGTCGGTCATTGGCTCCTTGATCACGTGTGACAACTGAGGAACACGTGAGCCGTTCTGGCGATGCCCTGACGGCTGAATCGACAGCGTCTGCTTATATGGGGAGGGCGATGGCTTCTCCTGAACGTGTTGACTTCATGGTCATTGCCTCTTCTACTTGGCCTGCTCTTTGGCAGTGTGTAACTCTTCTAAACTAAACTAAGTTTTTCATTTATTTTCTAATTTCTAGTTCAGTTCACATTGATTTCACTAATTTATTTACCTATCTTAAGTACCACTCAACAATATTATGACTGTGGCCCCGCATTATGAAGAAATTATTGAGCCCCATCTTCCTTTTCTATTACCGGGACCTGATTGTCTGCATGATAAGGAAGCTTGCTTGTGTATTTTCTAATGCTCCAGATTTCTTTCCTCTTTCTTAATGATGTTGACGTTTGTATACGAACAGATTCATACACACTGAAGAGCCAAAGAAACAGTTTCACCTGTCTAATACCGCTTAGGGTCCCCCCGAGCACGCAGAAGTGCCACACCACGACGTGGCATGGACCCCGACTAATGTCTGAAGTAGTGCTGGAGGTATCTACATCTACATCTACATTTATACTCCGCAAGCCACCCAAGGGTGTGTGGCGGAGGGCACTTTACGTGCCACTGTCATTACCTCCCTTCCCTGTTCCAGTCGCGTATGGTTCGCGGGAAGAACGACTGTCTGAAAGCCTCTGTGCGCGCTCTAATCTCTCTAATTTTACATTCGTGATCTCCTCGGGAGGTATAAGTAGGGGGAAGCAATATATTCGATACCTCATCCAGAAACGCACCCTCTCGAAACCTGGCGAGCAAGCTACACCGCGATGCAGAGCGCCTCTCTTGCAGAGTCTGCCACTGGATTTTGTTAAACATCTCCGTAACGCTATCACGGTTACCAAATAACCCTGTGACGAAACGCGCCGCTCTTCTTTGGATCTTCTCTATCTCTTCCGTCAACCCGATCTGGTACGGATCCCACACTGATGAGCAATACTCAAGTATAGGTCGAACGAGTGTTTTGTAAGCCACCTCCTTTGTTGATGGACTTCATTTTCTAAGGACTCTCCCAATGAATCTCAACCTGGTACCCGCCTTACCAACAATTAATTTTATATGATCATTCCACTTCAAATCGTTCCGCACGCATACTCCCAGATATTTTACAGAAGTAACTGCTACCAGTGTTTGTTCCGCTATCATATAATCATACAATAAAGGATCTGACACCATGAATTCTGCAGGGCTGTCCATAAATCCGTACCACGGGGTAGAGATCTGTTCTGAACAGCACGTTGTAAACCATCCCAGTTATGTCCAATAATGTTCATGTCTGGGGAGACTGGAGCCAGTGGCAGTGTTTAAACTCAGAAGAGTGTTCCTGGAGCCACTCTGTAGCAATTCGGGACGTTTGGGTTTTCGCATTGTCCTTCTAGAATTGTCCAAGTCCTTCGGAATGCACAATGGACACGAATGGATGTAGGTGATGAGACAGGACGATTACGTACCTGTCACCTGTCAGAGTCGTATCTAGACCTATCAGGGATCCCATATCACTCCAACTGCACACGCCTCACACCATTACAGAGCCTCCACCAGCTTGGACAGTCCCCTGCTGACATGCAGGGTCCATGCGTTCTTGAGGTTGTTTCCATACCCGTACACGTCCATCCGCTCGATACAATTTGGTTCTAGGCGCTTCAGGCTGGAACCGCGCGACCTCTACAGTCGCAGGTTCGAATCCTGCCTCGGGCATGGTTGTGTGTGATGTTCTTAGGTTAGTTACATTTAAGTAGTTATCACATCAAGAACCTCTACGGGGAGGAGATGGTTATTCTTGTGAAGAAATTTGTTAAATTACGCAAGAAGAAAGGAAAATTGCTGAGTGCACTGGTGTTCTTATTGAGATGGAGGGATGAAGGTATCATTCCGAAATTTTAGCAAATTTCTCATTTTATTGATACTGACATGGCTAAAAAGATCATGAAACGTGCTAGTTTTGCTTTGATACGTGAGAGAATTCGTTTTACACGTCGACAATTGGATTCAGTATCCGAAGATTTGTATTTTTTACATTTGGAAGTTTCTTCACGTCTGTCTTCTGCATCCTGGAATTGGGTTGACGAAGCCTCATGGGCCTATTCCGAGTCTACTCAGAAGAATACTGTGAAGAAACAATCTTCTAAATTTCATCGACTTCGCCAACAACCATCCACATCTGATGACATTAGTCGCCGCCGGACTTATTAATTTTACCGACGAGACATTGGACGAAGCCACTTTGTCGGTTTTGGAGAAAGGCTTGAATTTCGTTCCCACAACGAGACGTTTGCCTACTGTCGATATTATTAATGCTGTGGAGCAGGCCATCGCCCGTTTTCCCGAAGATATGGCAGAAGAAATTAGACAGTAAGTGTCTCATCATCTTCGTCGAGCACCACAACCACGGAAAAACATTTCTTCTAGTGAAGGGAAGGCCATTCGGTCACTGAGGGAAGATAAGGATATTTTAGTTCTTCCTGCTGATAGAGGCAGTGCCGCTGTTCTTCTTACTCGTGAAGATTATCTGACGAAAATGGCTTGTTTGTTTGAGGATTCTTCATACCGTAAGCTACGGAGCGATCCTACCGATCGGATAAAGCGGAAGACCATCTCTCTTATTAAGAAGAGCTCATTGCCTGAGGATATCATTAAAAAACTTCATCCAGGGGCGCCAGTACCACTCAGGTTTTATGGTCTACTCAAGGTACATAAACCTGGGGCACCTCTTCGTCCGATCGTTAGTAATCTGGGCGCCCCTACTTATAATTTGGCCAAATATCTGTTCTGAGCCCACACATTGGGAAGTGTGAACATCACATATCCAACTCGTCCGAATTTATTCAACGCCTGACGTCTCTACGCCCTGGAACATCTGACCTAGTGAGCTTTGATGTTGTTTAATTTTTTTCTCAGGTACCTTTGGAGGAGTCTTTATTGCTAATTGGTCAGCTCTTGGATGACAAAAATAGTGAGCTGTGTCGCCATGTATTGACATCTACGTATTTTTTATTTAATGAAGCAATTTTTGAACAAACTGACGTTGTGGCTATGGGGAGTCCTCTTTCCCCTATTGTCGCCAATCTCTTTATGGAAGATTTTGAGCATATGGCACTTAGGACATCTCTTAAACCAACATGTTTTTTGAGATACGTGGATGATATGTTTGGCCACATGGAATGGAATCTCTTCATCGATTTTTAGATCATTTTAACTGCCTTCATCCACGAATCAAATTTACGATGGAAATTGAAAAAGATGGCAAATTACGTTTTTTGGACGTCTTTGTACATAAGAAAGAAAATGGGACTTTCGGCCACAGTGTATACCGAAAACCTACGCATACGGACCGCTACCTCCATGCCACAAGTTGTCATCCACAACTACAACACTTGGGAGTTTTACGCACACTGGTCAAGAGGGCTTATGCAGTTTCGGATTCCGACAACTTGAAACAGGAGTTGGATCACCTTAAGGTTGTTTTCAGGCAGAATGGGTATTCTGAATTACTCGTGCTTTTCAATTTGGACCCTCGCGAGAACCAACGGTGGACACTTCCAAATCAGTTGCTTTTTCACCCTTCGTGGGAAGTATTTCTTCGAAAATTTCAAGAATCCTCAGGAAATATGATATTAAAAGCGTCCTTATGCCTTTGGCCAAAACTAGATCCCTTCTTGGATCGGTTAAAGATGATCTGGGACTGAGGAAGCCTGGGGTGTACAAGATTCACTGTTACTGCGGAAAGACCTACATTGGACAGACTGTTCGTACAGTTCAAGATCGATGTGTGGAACATCAACGGCATACACGTCTGCTCCAGCCGGAAAAATCAGCCGTTGCTGAACGCTGTCTTAATGAAGGGCACAATATGTCGTATAATGAGACGCAAATTATTGCCTCGGCTTCCCGTTACTGGGATTGCGTATTGAAAGAATCAATTGAAATACGTTTGTCTGATGATATTATTAACAGAGATAAAGGTTTTCCTTTAAGTAAGACGTGGAATCCTATTTTATCACAGATAAAACAACAACGGTCTGGTTTCCGACCGGCTGCATTTTAATTTTGCGATTCCTCGCTTTTGACAGTTTTCACCGCTGGCGCTGCTGCAATTATTCGCCTCACAGAAGGCAGCTCTTCAGTTGCTCGCGCACGCGCAACGGCCAGTACCCGCGGTATAAAGAAGCCGCCGAATCTGAGGTCTCTTCAGTTCCTGCTCTGGTATGATTTTTTTTTCAATAATTTCATTGAAAGCTTTGTTGCTTTGGTAAAAATAAAATTGGTTCTTTTTGTCGTGACAGAATAAATTACTATTAATCACACCAGATTTGTCGGAGAACAGCAGCAACATGTGTAATTGATCCAGCTTTAAGAAATTCTATTACCTTTTAGCGGAAAATTCGTGCGATACTCTCCGACGTTAGAAAAGTCGTGGTGTTCCGTTCGGAGCAGGAGGCGGCTGTCTTTTCTCATTCGCGATATCGAAAATTACTAAAAAATGAACAAATTTTTTTTTTTTCGGAGGAAGATCGCGCGGAGAAAACAGACAGAAGTTACATGAAAGAAACCTAAGGGACCAACTAATTGGATTTGTACGAACATATAAACGAAACTGAAAGAACTTGGAATAAATACTATAACGATGTCGTCACGACAGCCTCCTGTTCCGACAGAACACACGCTGGATCATAAGCTGCATAAATCTTTTAAACAGAAAAGATTATCACAAGTATAATTAATGAAAATAAGGTTGAGAGATTTTCTTTGAAATTAAATAAACTTCAAGGCTTCAAGTATTATATTATGAAACGGAAACTTACATTAACATGGCCACCCATTGTGGCGGTGGAGCGAATTTTCATGATACACATTCTCGCTTGTTTGTAGCTACATATATTTTTAATCACTTAAACTCTTAAATTTACAATAAAATGATTATATCAGTATGGAGCACAATACTTTTGCGTCCGACTCCCAACACATTCACAGAAGAACAGCTAGAGAGCGGCGCGGCTCCCTGCGGAAGTAAAAATTGGCAACTGTTATTTTGAAACATAGGTGCATCGTTTTTTTACTGATCGATAGCAGCGTATAACAGTTTATAGCTATCGTGATATTCTGCGATTTTCTGGAGCGCGGCAAAGATATCTGGTTACAACATTCATTGGTATATGTTAAAAGCTGGCACATACTGACGCGAATACAGAAAAAAACTTTTACATGTTAAAAATCGCAGTGAGAAAGGCTGTAATGTCACAATGCCTCCCATGTGAGGCATGATGATTCCGGAAGGATCATCAGGACTCACATGTAGTTTCAAGACATTACTGTGTTTTATCATCTGTTTACTTTCGTTCTAACATAAAATTGGAATGAGTTTGTCATCTAGTTATTTTATGCTTCCAGTACAGTTATGAAAACAAATAAAGTCTTTCAGTGTCTTTTGTGCACTTTGGCACTTCTCTCAGTTCATTGTAAGGTGTCCTTGCACTGTTATCTTAATTGCTGTTACTGTGAAACAAAATATGTCAAAAAACAATCTTAAGTCTAACACACACAAAGGTAAATGAATAATACTCTATATAGAAAAGAAAACATGTCAGTAGACAAACATACACAGATACATTGAAATAATTACATAAACAGTCCTCTAAAATTGTCTGTGACCTGTTTGGTCTCGTAATGTTTTTTATCCGTTTCATTAGATTCTTTTAGGATGTCGTTGTTAATCAGGACGTTTCACTTGACACTACACTGTACACTTTTGTCACGCGCTCACTTAACCGGAGTCTGGAACGTCTATTCTCGTTCGGTGAGCGGCGTCGTCCGAGAGGTCACGACCCTGGGTAGCGTCTTTTTTGTGTTCGCTCGTGTTGCCTCTCTAGTGTCTCGCATCAAGCGTCAGGTCGTTTACATGCAAATAAACAAAAGAAACCTGTGTTAGGTTCGTGCTATAATCTAGACTTACAGGTAAAGGTTTTATAGGATTCTGGACAGGATTGATAACCTTCCCTTCCAGTTAACGTTTCAGTGCTCAGTAATGCCTTGTCTTTATTTAACTATCTATCGCAAAATATCCGACGTGACTGATTAAATGGAAATTAATTTGAAGCTAAGACTTCTCTTTTTACAGAATAAAATAAAGTTCATAATTAAGTTTCACTGTGATAGCTTTAGCAATGTCTCTTCCGTAGTTGTGAGACGGAAAACATTCTAAGGTCAATGACACGCCTCCACAGCGCGCGCGTCGGTTGTGTTTCAAATGTTAATTGTTGAGTCCAACTGCAAGCAGCTCCGCGATGTTGCCGGTTACTAGTCCAGTGCAACACGCGCTCGTGTATGCTCGTATGAAGTTTAACGTGTGTCACTCGCGCTCTGCTAAAATGAGAACACGCGGAAAACACACGTCTAGTGTCCTTTCTCCATCGTCGATCGGCGTATCGAAAACTTGGGTAGAAAATACCACCGTCTGTTTCGAGGATTTCACACGACAGTCCCTGCGACCTGCCATGCTGCTTACACACAGGTAAGTGAAGCCAACGTTTTACATATAGTTTGCAAAATGTTTTGCTGTGATCGCTGTCGCTACCTGCACTTGCGTGTACACACGTCACTGCACACGTATTTTGTACACTTTATCACTCGCATTTTATTTAGAACGTCTTAGGGTGTCTGCAAATTCACATCTCCCATCTCACATTGCGATTTCGAAGTTCACAGTTCAAGTTACTCGCAGGTAAATACATTACAAGATTAAACAATGTCCGTAAATTACATACATACATTTCTTAAGTTTGCTTACAGTCACAAAATTCTGTTAACCTTTTCAGTCACGCCACGCCGGATTAGCGTATTGAATACCACTACTTGTGCATCAAGGCACGATTATTTCGGTTATTCTCTCTCCCTTTTACAAAGGTAAAATTTTTCTTAAAACAAATCTTTTAAGCAGCTTGTTATTTCGTTTCTCTTCAAAATTTAGTGTCACTGTTTATGTAGAGCACAGATTGAACAAATTCTGTCTCTACTGTTCGAGCATACTCATGCATTTCTCTCCGGAAAATTCATGCTTCATAAAGTTACTGGCTGCAAGTACTACTCGCGGAATGTATTATAATCTCTCAACATTGCTACTCGCGATACGCGATTAGAACAAAACTTTCGCTAACGGATCTCTCCCACAAATTTCGTTTCCACTTCAACCGTCTAAAGAGCACTCAGATGAGCCTGTCAAATTCTAATCCTCACTTTTTTTAATGGGATAGGATGGGGAAGTGGAAGAGGAGAGGATCAAATATGACATAAATACACTATATACATATACAAATTCTAGCACAAGTACACTAGGATATTTTTTTGTGACTTTAGATGCATGACATGCGTCACGTGTGCCTTCAAGTGGCTATTCTTTAATCTAATATCAGATCTTAGTTTTATTATTATAATGTGAGTCATATCTGGTGACAGCTTTCTAGTTTCTCACGCTTCCTTCTGGGCGATTGTCGGGTTTGGCTGTGAAATAGCTAATTACTTTAGTGCATCTTACATGTTTAAAGAAGAAACGTTTACCATCAGGAATACTTCAGACTTGTCAGTATGACGTATATGTTTCCACGTAGTGGCACTCTACATGACCTAACAGCTGTTGTAAAACAGAATAAAGGAAATGCTTTGTTGCTTAGCTATTAAATCTTTATGAGGCTTACTGTTCGTAGATGATACTTTGAATCTGAGATTGAATCTCCTGAAAACTATCAAATACTACGTGATACTCTCTCTCTCTGTTATTTACTGCTTTTGACAGTTCAAACACTTGGCTACACAAATCTGTTTAATTCTAAAGATCGCGCTAACAAAAGGTATAGTTCATGGCGGTGTTACAATAACGCACAGTTTACACGCAATAGGCTGTACTCTGTACACTTAAAGACTAACATTCCATCTTGAGGGCTGAAAAAAAATTGCTTAACCTAATATTTCACATACATATATATTCATTGGAGTTGGAAGGTGGCAATCTGCTACTTCCTTCCGTATCTCCTTTCACCAATAACGGCATTCCTCAACGCCAACAGCCAACTTGGACTGCATACACCTATGACTAACTTAAAACTAACTGAGAATCTGTCCTCTCAAATGGAATGTGCTTTCTTTTTCGTACGCCATAATAAATCAAATCTTCAATTACCTCCATAGTTTTTTCGCCAAAGCGTGAGTACTCGTATTGGTGTGTTTGAATACCGAAGTGTTTCACAGGTTAAACCTTAGGCTAATGTTCCTTTGCTTGTTACTTTGCCTCGTTATACTTCTTGAGATCCTGGTGGTGATACAATCCTTTAATTCTGCCAGATGCTGGATCCGCTATTAGATAACATCCTGTATGTGGTTTTCTAATTACTACAAATGGTCCGTCGTACAATAGCCTCCATTTCCGATTTCTTTTCAACAACTTCGATGGCTTAAAATGTGTCCGTAAAAGCACCTTTTCATTAATATCATATGTAAGAGCCTTAGATACCTTCTTGTCATAAGACTTCTTGCGTAGATTCGCCTGTACAGCTAAGGATACCAATGCTTGCCTAAGTTTTGCATCTAAATCTAATTCTGGTTCTACAATTTTAGGTATGGGATCTAACCATTCATTTCTTTCCCGATGACTCGTCATTAATTCCGCAGATGTAAATCCAGTTGAGAAGTGTGGAAGATTGTTGACAATCTGCTCGAATGAAGATACAAAGTCAATCCAACGGGTTTGTCGATTAGGTATGTAGGTTCGAATGAATCTATTGAACTCTGAAGATATGTTCGGTGGGATTAGATTGCGGTCTGAAACGAGACGTAAGTATTTGTTTGATGCCATGTCTGGCAAGAAAATTGCGCCATTGTCTGCCAGTGAAATTCGATGCATTATCTGATAGAATGGCCTCCGGCTTGCCAAATCGAGGAAAATAGTCTCGTTCGATTCGACGGATGATCGGAAGTGCACTGGATGATTTCACTGCATAAAGTCTCACATGTTTTGTGAAAAGATCCAACAATGCGACTAGGTATTTCACCCCTCCCCTCCCTTGCGGCAGGGGGCCGGCGAGATCAAGGGCCAGAACTTGATTTGGTCTCTCAGTAATAATTGGATTCAGAGGAATTAGGTTTGAATGGTTGAAGGGTTTTGCCTTCTGGCAGATAAGACATGTACTTAACAACTTGTGGATTCGATGGTGCAAGTTTGGTACATAGCAATACGCAGAAATCTTTCGTTTGCATTTTTCAGGTCCATAATGACCCCAGGAAAGATGTGTGTACCAGATAAGGTGTTCAACGTATGCGTGTGGTATACACACACACCATCTACCAGAGAGGAGAGAAGTTCAAAAATGGTTCAAATGGCTCTGAGCACTATGGGACTCAACATCTTATGTCATAAGTCCCCTAGAACTTAGAGAACTACTTAAACCTAACTAACCTAAGGACACCACACACACCCATGCCCGAGGCAGGATTCGAACCTGCGACCGCAGCGGTCCCGCGGTTCTGGACCGCAGCGCCAGAACCGCTAGACCACCGCGGCCGGCGAGAGAAGTTCGATGGAATAAAACATCGTTGTGTAGTTTATAAAATTTGGACAAGTGGTGATCGGGTTTTGTTAGAAGATGTTGTTTGACCTTACGCCATTTGGGATCTGTTTCTTGGAGTATACGCATCTGCTTGCAGAGCTGAAGGAAATACTTTCTGTGTAGTGGGTCTTTCATTAGAAGAATTCGGTAGTTAGACATCTGCTCGATAAGTTCACTGGACTCGGGAAGACCTTGCGGCATGCGTGACAAAGCATCCGCGATAATGTTGTTTTTACCCTTGATGTCCCCCCATGAACCATGGACCTTGCCGTTGGTGGGGAGGCTTGCGTGCCTCAGCGATACAGATGGCCGTACCGTAGGTGCAACCACAACGGAGGGATATCTGTTGAGAGGCCAGACAAACATGTGGTTCCTGAAGAGGGGCAGCAGCCTTTTCAGTAGTTGCAGGGGCAACAGTCTGGATGATTGACTGATCTGGCCTTGTAACATTAACCAAAACGGCCTTGCTGTGCTGGTACTGCGAACGGCTGAAAGCAAGGGGAAACTACGGCCATAATTTTTTCCCGAGGACATGCAGCTCTACTGTATGATTAAATGATGATGGCGTCCTCTTGGGTAAAATATTCCGGAGGTAAAATAGTCCCCCATTCGGATCTCCGGGCGGGGACTACTCAGGAGGACGTCGTTATCAGGAGAAAGAAAACTGGCGTTCTACGGATCGGAGCGTGGAATGTCAGATCCCTTAATCGGGCAGGTAGGTTAGAAAATTTAAAAAAGGAAATGGATAGGTTAAAGTTAGATATAGTGGGAATTAGTGAAGTTCGGTGGCAGGAGGAACAAGACTTTTGGTCAGGTGATTACAGGGTTATAAATACAAAATCAAATAGGGGTAATGCAGGAGTAGGTTTAATAATGAATAAAAAAATAGGAGTGCGGGTTAGCTACTACAAACAGCATAGTGAACGCATTATTGTGGCCAAGATAGACACAAAGCCCATGCCTACTACAGTAGTACAAGTTTATATGCCAACTACCTCTGCAGATGATGAAGAAATAGATGAAATGTATGACGAGTTAAAAGAAATTATTCAGGTAGTGAAGGGAGATGAAAATTTAATAGTCATGGGTGACTGGAATTCGTCAGTAGGAAAAGGGAGAGAAGGAAACATAGTAGGTGAATATGGATTGGGGGGAAGGAATGAAAGAGGAAGCCGCCTTGTAGAATTTTGCACAGAGCATAACTTAATCATAGCCAACACTTGGTTCAAGAATCATAAAAGAAGGTTGTATACCTGGAAGAATCCTGGAGATACTAAAAGGTATCAGATAGATTATATAATGGTAAGACAGAGATTTAGGAACCAGGTTTTAAATTGTAAGACATTTCCTGGGGCAGATGTGGATTCTGACCACAATCTATTGGTTATGAACTGCAGGTTGAAACTGAAGAAACTGCAAAAAGGTGGGAATTTAAGGAGATGGGACCTGGATAAACTGAAAGAACCAGAGGTTGTACAGAGTTTCAGGGAGAGCATAAGGGAACAATTGACAGGAATGGGGGAAAGAAATACAGTAGAAGAAGAATGGGTAGCTCTGAGGGATGAAGTAGTGAAGGCAGCAGAGGATCAAGTAGGTAAAAAGACGAGGGCTAATAGAAATCCTTGGGTAACAGAAGAAATATTGAATTTAATTGATGAAAGGAGAAAATATAAAAATGCAGTAAATGAAGCAGGCAAAAAGGAATACAAACGTCTCAAAAATGAGATCGACAGGAAGTGCAAAATGGCTAAGCAGGGATGGCTAGAGGACAAATGTAAGGATGTAGAGGCTTGTCTCACTAGGGGTAAGATAGATACTGCCTACAGGAAAATTAAAGAGATCTTTGGAGAGAAGAGAACCACTTGTATGAATATCAAGAGCTCAGATGGCAACGCAGTTCTAAGCAAAGAAGGGAAGGCAGAAAGGTGGAAGGAGTATATAGAGGGTCTATACAAGGGCGATGTACTTGAGGACAATATTATGGAAATGGAAGAGGATGTAGATGAAGACGAAATGGGAGATAAGATACTGCGTGAAGAGTTTGATAGAGCACTGAAAGACCTGAGTCGAAACAAGGCCCCGGGAGTAGACAACATTCCATTTGAACTACTGATGGCCTCGGGAGAGCCAGTCATGAAAAAACTCTACCATCTGGTGAGCACGATGTATGAAACAGGCGAAATACCCTCAGACTTCAAGAAGAATATAATAATTCCAATCCCAAAGAAAGCAGGTGTTGACAGATGTGAAAATTACCGAACTATCAGTTTAATAAGTCACAGCTGCAAAATACTAACGCGAATTCTTTACAGACGAATGGAAAAACTGGTAGAAGCCGACCTCGGGGAAGATCAGTTTGGATTCCGTAGAAATGTTGGAACACGTGAGGCAATACTGACCTTACGACTTATCTTAGAAGAAAGATTAAGAAAAGGCAAACCTACGTTTCTAGCATTTGTAGACTTAGAGAAAGCTTTTGACAATGTTAACTGGAATACTCTCTTTCAAATTCTGAAGGTGGCAGGGGTAAAATACAGGGAGCGAAAGGCTATTTACAGTTTGTACAGAAACCAGATGGCAGTTATAAGAGTCGAGGGGCATGAAAGGCAAGCAGTGGTTGGGAAAGGAGTAAGACAGGGTTGTAGCCTCTCCCCGATGCTATTCAATCTGTATATTGAGCAAGCAGTAAAGGAAACAAAAGAAAAATTCGGAGTAGGTATTAAAATTCATGGAGAAGAAGTAAAAACTTTGAGGTTCGCCGATGACATTGTAATTCTGTCAGAGACAGCAAAGGACTTGGAAGAGCAGTTGAACGGAATGGATAGTGTCTTGAAAGGAGGATATACGATGAACATCAACAAAAGCAAAACGAGGATAATGGAATGTAGTCAAATTAAGTCGGGTGATGCTGAGGGAATTAGATTAGGAAATGAGACACTTAAAGTAGTAAAGAAGTTTTGCTATTTAGGGAGTAAAATAACCGATGACGGTCGAAGTAGAGAGGATATAAAATGTAGACTGGCAGTGGCAAGGAAAGCGTTTCTCAAGAAGAGGAATTTGTTAACATCGAGTATAGATTTAAGTGTCAGAAAGTCGTTTCTGAAAGTATTTGTATGGAGTGTAGCCATGTATGGAAGTGAAACATGGACGATAACTAGTTTGGACAAGAAGAGAATAGAAGCTTTCGAAATGTGGTGCTACAGAAGAATGCTGAAGATAAGGTGGGTAGAACACGTAACTAATGAGGAGGTATTGAATAGGATTGGGGAGAAGAGAAGTTTGTGGCACAACTTGACTAGAAGGAGGGATCGGTTGGTAGGACATGTTTTGAGGCATCAAGGGATCACAAATTTAGCATTGGAGGACAGTGTGGAGGGTAAAAATCGTAGAGGGAGACCAAGAGATGAATACACTAAGCAGATTCAGAAGGATGTAGGTTGCAGTAGATACTGGGAGATGAAGAAGCTTGCACAGGATAGAGTAGCATGGGGAGCTGCATCAAACCAGTCTCAGGACTGAAGACCACAACAACAACAACAACCCTTGATGTATACTATTTCGAAATCATACTCTTGCAAGAAGAGACTCCATCGTGTAAGACGAGGATGAAGAAATTTACACGAGAGCAAGAAACTAAGAGCTTGGTGATCAGAAAAGACCTTAATTTTCCGACCATGGATGTAGTAATTGAACCTTTTAAGGACCATACAACGGCCAGAACCTCCAACTCTGTCACCGAGTATGACCTCTCACATTCTGTGAGAACCCTACTTGCAAAGCTGATAACTCTTATCTCTTCTTTTCCATCAATTACTTCTATTTGAAACAAACAAGAACCAAGCCCCTGAAATGAAGCATCTGACGAAATACAGAATTCTTTATCCATGTCTGGATGGAACAAAATATTGCTGTTAAGAAGTGCTTGTTTAATGCGATCAAAATCTGCCTGACACTCTGGCGTCCAATGCCAGTGAGTATTTTTCTTTAGAAGAACATGCAATGCTTGACTGTTCATCGACTGGTCCGAAATAAACTTTCTGAAAAAGGAAGTCATTCCGAGGAAGCCTTTCAACTGGCGTTTAGAAGAGGGCACAGGAAAGTTTTTAATAGCTGCTAGTTTGTCTGGATCTGGGGTAATTCCCTGTGATAATACAAGATGTCCTAAAAATTTAATCTCGCTTTTACCAAATTTAGACTTATGTAGATTAGCTGTGACTCTATAGTCAACAAACCTCTGGAAAACTTTGCTTATTATGTCTAAATGTTCTTCCCAAGATTTCGTAGCAATCAGTAAGTCATCAACATACACTGTTACTCGATCCAACAGTTCAGGTCCTAATACATGATCAAGTGCAGCTATGAATACGCCTGAACTCACATTCAAACCAAATGGAACTACTTTGAATTGGTATGATCTACCTGCAAATATAAACGCTGTATATTTTCGAGACTGATGTCATCTTGACCTGCCAGTAGCTCGATCTCAAGTCTACCGATGTGAGGAATTTTACTCCATGAAACCTTTGTAATTGTTCATCCATAGCCTCAGGTCGAGTTCTTACTGGAATAATTATTTTATTTATGTTTCTTGCATCCAAAACTATACGTACACTACCATCCTGCTTCAAATCTGGCAATAACGGATTACTGTAAGGTGAGTCTGACGGTTCAATGATCTCCCACTTAAGCATTTTACGTATTTCATTTTTCACAGCCTCGCGCCTTGCATACGGGACAGAGTACGTTGTCTTGCAAAAAGTAGAATGGGGAGCGACCTTCATGTCATATTCGTAGTCACGTATTACTCCAGGTTTCGAAGAAAAGACATGAAGATACCTCATAAGTAAGTGCAGTAAATCTTGCCTTTGTATGTAATCAAGTTCACTTGATTCGCTTACTTTATTCAAAATCTCTTCTCTAGTCGGAAGTCCGTCATCAGTATCAAAATCCGTCCAACTGTTACCCTGTCTTGTCATGTGTGCTTGGTTCAAAAACATTCGCTGTAGCAGTCTGCGTACCTTAACTTTGTGCTCAGTGTTGACTCTTTTGACCTTGCCGCGCAACAATTGCAGCGTTACCTCCTGTTCACCTACTCGGATTGTACAGATACCCTTTTCTATATCAATCATTGTCTTATTCTTCCTCAGGAACTCCATTCCTAATAAGCATGACACTGACAAATTCTTAACTACTAGAAATACACACATGAAAGAAGTAGAATTAATCCTTATCGGTACCTGAGCTTGCAAATTGACTCGCTGTGATAAAGATCCTACCGCTCCTGTTACTGAACAACCTTGTACTGGTAACGTTAAAATTTTCATCCCTGCAGAAACTTTCTTAAACATACATAGTGATAAAGCATTTACGTTTGCACCAGTATCAATAATAGCGTCTATTGGTGTATTGGCTATGTAAATTTTAGTCATTGCTTGTACTTCGTCTTCCCATACGTCATTCAAGTCTGTCTCAATATTTTCCTGCAACAAATCGTCTCTCAAGTCAGTGTCGCGATCATAACGTATTACGTTAAGTCGTTCAAGGTCGAGTTTGCCCCCACTATGTCCCGCAGCATCCCCAAGGAGGCGAAAAGGTGCTGCCTTTAGTTTTCCGCTTTCTTGTGATGCGACTGGTTTGATTCTTCTGTCACATCACTTGACCATTCTCGCTGGTTTTTTACCCATTGTGTGTGTTGATTTGTATCAAACCCTTGTTGGTACTGCACTTGGTTACCAGGCTGAAAAATCGGTACATTACTTGCCTGCGTAAAATATACCGGTGGATTGTATTGTTTTCTTGGTTTATTGTTATTGTATCTAAAGTCCTGTTGTGGTGTCGTGTACTACTGTTGTTGCATGAATGGTTGTTGCTGAGGCGTGTATTGCTGTTGTTGCTGGTGTTGTGGCTGCCCATAGGGTTGTGGTGGAGGTAGCTGACCTCCGCAATTTTGATTGTTGCAACGTTTACCCTTGTATTTGTTCCCATTCTGGTACAAGTTACTACCGTTATTGTTTGATTGGTATGGGGCATTCCCGTAATACTGTTGTTGCGTGTTGTATATTGGATTGTACCGTTGGTTGCCGTAATGCTTGTTTTTGTGTTTACCATTACGGTAACCATTGTATCGGCCTCTATTGCGGTTATTGTACTGTTTGTTTCCGTATTGTGTTTCGTGTGAACCATTTCCATTACTACCGTTTCCATTCGAATACGTGCCTGCGTTGTTGTTCTTACGGTTAGCATTCGCACGCGCGTCTTCGTGTATAAGATCGAGCGAATCAAGGACGGATAAAAATGCGTCCTGATCTTCCTCTGACACGTTCACTAATTTTTCGCGTATGGAAATGGGTAGTTTTGACTTAAGAATCATAATAACATCTTTTGTTGTTATGGGAGTGTCCCAGTATTGTATCTTTCTCAAGTACTTTTCAAAGTACCGGCGAAGTCCGCCACTGTTCGAATGGAAAGGTTCGGCGTTGTAGACCTCTTTGCGTAGGCGTTGCTCAACACCTGCGCTCCAAAATTTGCTTAAAAAGTTCTTCTCAAACTCGCTAAATGTTTTGAACTTATCAACCATCTCGGTTCCCCATATAGCACTTTCTCCTTGTATGTATCCAGTAATGAATTGTATTCTCTGTTTGTCATTCCAGGCAGCTGGAAAGACTCCTGAAAAGTTCTTTAGGAAAACGACTGGATGAATATTTCGCTTTTCCGGTTGAAATGGTTGAAAAATTCTGTGTTTCAATACACTCTCCTCTTTCATGAGGGTTGTGAGTGTCAATTGGTCAGTGTTGTTGTTGTGTGAATCGTTAAATTCATTTTTCGGTCGCGGAATGTACTGTGGTGTGTTGTGTTGTTGTGTTGTCTGGTATTGATGTTCATCTGGCTCAGAAGGTAGTGAGTGTTTCCCGTCACTCTGGTTATCATACTGTAGTGTTTGAATTTGCTGTTTCAGGTCGGATATCTCATCTGTTACTTGCTTCCGCCATTCCGGCAAATCCCGGGTAAACACTCGTCTAATTTGGCCTAGTTCAGTACAAACAGTGTCTCCTGAACTGCCGGGTGCAGATAATATGTCTAAGGTTGCGGATTTAACAACATCTTTCAAGTCACGTGTAACCTTCTCCTCAACAAGCTTCTCTTGTACATCAATCCATTCTTTGTAATGTTCGGAAAGTGCTTTAGTGTGCGAAGCAACACTACTGTTAACTCTTTCCTCAATAGTTCGGTCCGAAATGTCATTCGCCATTGCACTTTTGATTCTACAGTGGCTACCGCTGTCGCTAACTCGTCTACCTGTCGTGCAACTGTTTTATACGCAAGTTTTACCGAATCGGTTTCTTTGCGACACGCTTCGATTTGAGTTGTGAGATTCTGACCAATGTTATCAATTTTGTTATTCAGAGTGCTTATCTGTGTTGTCAAAGTGGTTACTTGCGCCGTGACGTCACCCTTAACCGAATCTATCTGTGCTGCGAGAGAGCCTACTTGCGTAGTGAGGGTACCTACTTTCGCATCAATGGTGGTATTTACGTCATTCCTAACTGAGTCAATGGTGGTATTTACGTCATTCCTAACTGAGTCAATCTGTGTTGTCATATCCGTTTTGAACTCTGATAAAAACTTGTCTCTGTCTTTCTCACGTTGTTCGCGATCACGTTCGCGCTGTTCCCTCTCCTGTCTGTCTAGTATCAATTCCTGTAACATTTTGACAATGTCAATTGATACCGTTATCGGGGAGGTGGGTGTTTCCTGCTGAGTGTCGTCCACGTTAGCTACCTCTTGTCTGTCGTCTGTCCTGGCCGCCGTTCCGCGTGAGCGGAGTCGGTAATGTTTGTTAACAGTGCCGTCGCTTTCGTCTGCAGAGTTCGCGCTCGATTGTCCGTCCGCCATAATGAAATTCAACTATTGCCAACTTAAAATGGGTACTGCCAACTGAAATTCTGATTGTCAATTATTCTTGCCGCGCAAGTTAAAGTGGCGGCGCGTTCGTCAAATGTCTAATGTTACGTGGGTAATAACTGACACACGTCTGTAGCAAAAAGACAAGATGGAGTCAACGCCGTTGAAACAATTGATTGCCAACGGTGTTACACAAAAAAGACTGAAATGGCATCCATCTTGAACTTACACGAGAATACTAACTACAGTATAAAACAAATAGTCCAAGCAAAAGGTTACAGAAAATGTTCAAATATTTACGTAGAAAAAAAGGTGGTTTTTTACGTTAAGCTACAGAAAGGATAGAGTGAGGTCGAATTTTAAGGTCAAATGAGATACTCTTTAGACAGAACTATGGCAAACGAAAATTTGGTACTCACTCGGCGTTGTCTTCAAAACTGCAAATCTGCGTCTTATTAAATACCAAGATATTTGTGTAAATACCGCGTCCTTCAATATTGCGTATATTTATTGCTCATCCGTAATTTTATGCAGCATTGGGTTCCAAAGAGCGATACATGAAATAAGACAATCATATATTAGTACCGTGACACTTTCAATATTTTAGTCAAGTCCCTGTTCGGGCGCCAGATCTGGTATGATTTTTTTTTTCAATAATTTCATTGAAAGCTTTGTTGCTTTGGTAAAAATAAAATTGGTTCTTTTTGTCGTGACAGAATAAATTACTATTAATCACACCAGATTTGTCGGAGAGCAGCAGAAACATGTGTAATTGATCCAGCTTTAAGAAATTCTATTACCTTTTAGCGGAAAATTCGTGCGATACTCTCCGACGTTAGAAAAGTCGTGGTGTTCCGTTCGGAGCAGGAAGCGGCTGTCTTTTCTCATTCGCGATATCGAAAATTACTAAAAAATGAACAAATTTTTTTTTTTCGGAGGAAGATCGCGCGGAGAAAACAGACAGAAGTTACATGAAAGAAACCTAAGGGACCAACTAATTGGATTTGTACGAACATATAAACGAAACTGAAAGAACTTGGAATAAATACTATAACGATGTCGTCACGACAGCCTCCTGTTCCGACAGAACACACGCTGGATCATAAGCTGCATAAATCTTTTAAACAGAAAAGATTATCACAAGTATAATTAATGAAAATAAGGTTGAGAGATTTTCTTTGAAATTAAATAAACTTCAAGGCTTCAAGTATTATATTATGAAACGGAAACTTACATTAACATGGCCACCCATTGTGGCGGTGGAGCGAATTTTCATGATACACATTCTCGCTTGTTTGTAGCTACATATATTTTTAATCACTTAAACTCTTAAATTTACAATAAAATGATTATATCAGTATGGAGCACAATACTTTTGCGTCCGACTCCCAACACATTCACAGAAGAACAGCTAGAGAGCGGCGCGGCTCCCTGCGGAAGTAAAAATTGGCAACTGTTATTTTGAAACATAGGTGCATCGTTTTTTTACTGATCGATAGCAGCGTATAACAATTTATAGCTATCGTGATATTCTGCGATTTTCAGGAGCGCGGCAAAGATATCTGGTTACAACATTCATTGATATATGTTAAAAGCTGGCACATACTGACGCGAATACAGAAAAAAAAACTTTTACATGTTAAAAATCGCAGTGAGAAAGGCTGTAATGTCACACTGCGTTATTGTGCACTCAATCTCACCTGAAGATGGCGGCGGATGGTCCGCCGAAATATTGTCGTCAGGACGATGGAACCCGGCTGCAAACCCGTGAAAATCATCAGTTGGATATCTCATTACGATTGTCGGGATCATCTCAACAATTGAACAAAGGAACCATCTGGTATGATAACGGAGGATACTCCCCAGAAAATAGTAGTCTAACCCTACAGCAGAGTAAAGGCCAACATTAGCGATTCCTTAGTTAATCCAAACATGTAGACAGGGACCAAGTTGTTACTTCACAACTGTTAGTAGCAACGGCTTCAAAGAGACAGAAGCGTACCTCTCTTAGCCTGTTTAAAGGAACAAATCTGGAGCCATTATGACCACAGGCTGACAATAAACTCATTCTGTGCGGTTGTAAATGTGCGACCGCAACGTGCACTACAAAAACCTTGGTATATATACACCACATGACAAGAAAAAGCTCCCAGAAGGTGTTCATTTTTGGAACACAACCTACGACCAGCTTAGAGACAGAAGTGATGACACTTTCTGCAGGACCTGATCATCATTTTGCACGTACAGTGCAAGCTGTTATTGATTTGTTTGACTGAAGGGGCTGCTAAGTGCTATACCACCTACTGCACTCCACTGACTGAAGCCCTCGTGAGTTGAACTCTATTTCTAAACTGAAGGAAACACTTCACGATATTCGCTTCAAAATGGTTCAAATGGCTCTGAGCACTTGGCACTTAACATCTGAGGTCATCAGTCCCCTAGAACTTAGAACTACTTAAAACTAACCTAACCTAAGGACATCACACACATCCATGCCCGAGGCAGGATTAGAACCTGCGAGCGTAGCAGTGGCGCGGTTCCGGACTGAAACGCCTAGAACCGCTCGGCCACCATGACCGGCCATTCGCTTCAGAACTGCCAAAAAGTCGTCGGGCAATAGACCGTGACGCTCGAACTGTCAACACAACTGGCACTGCTAAGAGTATCCTACGACTTCCACATCGCTGGCAAGGGTTATACACAATGCTGGCGACTACTTTGAAGGTTAGTAAAACTTTGAAACACATATCTATTTTGTACGATCTGTAAATAAATAGTTGCCACTATTAAAGTTCCAACCCCCGTAGTTATGGACATGTAAGGTTAAGCTGTGGCAGATTTAGGAACTAAAGATTATGTGAGCTCTAAAAAAAAAGTTCCGAACATGGGTCATTTATCACCAGATTTTCATAAAAGAATTATTATCACGTTGCTGAGAATGGCACCTGCCGCTACAAGAGAAAGATATCAGATTAGTCTGACAAGTCATACTTCTAAACTCCTGACGAGAACTATACACGACAGTGAATCTAAACGATATTTACAAAGTTCGAAGTATTGCAGAGGGTGATTCGAGAAGCAAACTTAGGATAGCAATCTATGTCTTAAATATCAGCAAACAGCGATACTGAGTGATGGAACGAAAGAGTTCAACGCCTGTCGCTAGACCAACCATTCGGTAGCAAACGTGAATTTGTCTGCAGATTCATCTGCCATCACTGCGCTTAGAGGTCCCCGTTACGTCGTCTGCATGGATTCCTTAAACGAAATTTAACGAAGTGACTACAGTCAGGTCCGATGCGGGAGGCTTCGTTTGTGGTACGTCAGCGTGACAACTCACGTTTGGTTCCTAAGGGGTGGCCTGGAGCCACAGTTGACCAGTACTACTTTCCACACTCTGAAGGGTCGTTCCATGTTGTCATAGGACATAGGTTTGTATCCTCAATTCGTTTCTCAAGAAACCATCTCAATCGCAGTGAGGTTCGTCGTATCGTTTTAGTGCAAACTGTCCAGAAAAAAAAGGATAAAAAAGTGGACAAGTGCGACGAGAATACTCACGTACGAACTTAATGCTTTATATACTGTAGTTAATAATTATAATTTCGAGTGGGTCAGTGCACTGGTGCCGTTTTTTTCTATCTGACGGCTCTTCGGCGACTTGCGTTTCCCTAACTCATACCAGTTATCTAAACAGAGAAAGGAGACCTGCAGTTTACTGTGGAATCCTAACTCCGTGTTGTTTCTGCCGACTTCTCAAACCATTGAGAGGTGAACGCTACGTTACAAATCAAGACTGAAAATCCATGTTCCGGCGAAGATTCGATCTCATACTTTTTGCCACTTAACCACTGGGGCCGACGTGTAAACAAAGAGTTCACCTATAAATTTTCATTACTGAGTTTGCGAGTATCAAAATCTATGACATATGGCCCTATTTTCCGATCGCATTGGATTAGAAGCTTAAATTATCTACACCGCCCTAGACCTTACGTTTTTGCATAAATTTCGAGTTGATCCCTGTATCTGTTCTAGCGAAAAAAGATGTCTTAACAGATAGGCAGACAGACAGATGAGCAACAACTGCCAGTAAATTATCAACTTCAAAAAAGAAAAAATATTTTTGTATGATGTAAATACCAGATAACTTTTAGGTTTTCCCTTTACTTGTACTAAGTAATCTCCCTTCTTGTCGAATTTCATGACTACGTCAGCCGGAAGTACCCTGCAGGTTTTGATGAGTGGGTTTTCGAGTATTGAAACATGTGACATAAATGACCGTATCTTTTGATTGCACTGACTTAGAAGGTCACAGCACAAAGGGACCCTAGACCTTAGTAAGTGACACAAATTTCAACTTGATTACTACACCGTTCCTGAGAAAAAGAAGGCTTAACAGTCGGACAGACAGATAAACAGAAAACTAAGTGATCCTATCAGGGTTCCGTTTTTACCGACTGAGGTACTGAACACAAAAATTGGAAGACCTACTGGACAGTCACTGTTTTAGTTTGATTTCAGAAAAGGAAAATGTAGCTGCGCAGCAAATCTAACGTGGCCAGTGTTAGCACAACTGAAGAAAACCATAGGTGTCCTCGTATCGTCTGTGACGTAGATGGAGGCCTTGACAATGTAAGGACGGCCTTAGGACTACCCTTAGATTGGTAGTAGTAAAGTGGTAGTAGTAAAGTAAGAACGGTGTAAGTTTTCATAATCCTTAATTCCTACAGAATCGTCTGATTTAAATCGACCACAATCCACTGCCATTATTTAGTTTTGTTGATATTCATCGCACTATCTCTTTTTGCATCACATGTTTCGATACTCGCAAACCCACTCATCAAAACCTGCAGGGTACTTCCGGCCGACGTACAGTCATGAAATTCGACAAGAAGGGAGATTATTTAGTACAAGTAAGGGGAAAACCCTAAAGTTATTTGGTATTTATATAATACAAAAATATTTTTTTCTGTTTTGCAGTTGATAATTTACTGGCAGTTGTTGCCCATCTGTCTGTCTGCCTATCTGTTAATGAATATGAAGAGAGACATAAGGCCAGAAATCTATCGACGCATCAAGCTTGGCTGGCAAGCATTTGGGAAGAATTCAACAGTATTCAGATCAAAAATGCCAGTAAATCTGAAGAAAGCAGTATTTGATCAATGCATTCTTCCTGTGATGACGTATGGCTGCGAGACATGGACACTGAACTCATTTACAAAAGGGAAACTTAGGACAGCACAGAGAGCCATGGAGAGATCAATGCTGGGCTACACAAGAAAGGACAGGAAAAGGGCAGATGACATCCGGTCTGTGACGAAGGTTAATGACATCTTAGAGAGAGTAGGTTCCTTGAAATGGCAGTGGGCTGGCCACGTCGCAAGAAGAAAAGACAACAGATGGACGAAGCTAGTACTGGAGTGGAGTCCGAGAGAGCACCGGAGGCCTAGAGGAAGACCACCAGACAGATGGGACAAAGACATCAAGAAGATCGCTGGTAACACCTGGCAGAGAACTGCCCAAGACCGTCCCACTTGGAGAAGACTGGTGAAAGTCTACCTGAATCCACGACTCGAAGAGGCCATATCATTTAATGATTGAATTGGCTGATGATGATGATCTCTTTTCGAGACGCTATCCATTCCGTTCAATTGTTGTTGGAAATCCTTTTCCGCCCCTGGCAGAATTACAGAGTCATTAACAAACATCCATGTTTTCATATCTTTCGTCTGAATTTTAATACCCTTTCCTAATTTCTCCTCGGTTTCTTTTACTGCTTGCTCATTCCACATTGAACAACACTGTGGATATGCTACCACTCTACACGTCTTCAACCACTGCTTCTTTCCAGGTTCTTCGACTCACATAATTGAAGCCTGCTTTCTGTACCGGTTGTAAATAAACTTTCGTCCCATGTCTTTTATCTCTGCTTCCTTGAAAATTTCGTAAATTCAACTTTGGACAAATATTTCTCTAAATCTACAAATGCTACTAACTTACGTTTCAAAACAAATTTTAGAGGGTTTTGCGACTCTTAGTCACATAGGTTTGATAAGCTAGTGCAGTACTTTTGGGATTCGTTGGTGAAAGTAGCAGCTGATATTCGTTTGGGGAAGAACTGAATTAATATGATAAAGACGTCGCTACAGTGCATCTCATAATGATACATGGATATCCCAGCATGGATCGATTTCATAGCCACAGATTCATTTTACGCATACTTCTTTGCCATCGATCGACATTTCTGGCGCTTGTGTATCTTTGGCCGTAAGCGCAGTGGCGCAGTTCGCAGGTTTAAAAGGAAGAAGCGAGTGGCGTAGCTTCAGTTTGTCGATTCACTCTGAAGATGGACGAAATGTATACAGCCGAAACAGCAGAAAAAAAATTGGAGTTTATGCGGTTGCACGCCCTAAAGTTAATGACATCTTTTCAATTGCGAGTCGCATGTGCTATGGAAACATTATGCATCCTTATTGCAATAGTTTCCATTGCCTTCTGCATCCTTATGCCGTTGATAACTGCTGATTCTTCCGCCTTTCACGGGCAGTTTCCCACCCAAAGGCAAAGAAGTTACCCTGAAACCCTATCTGCTCCACTAACCTCTTTAAAAAGGCTGTTGGTAGAAGAAAGGAGACTCCTTATACCTGAAGCCTTCAGCAACCGTTGCTGATGGTTTTCATTCATGTTGTAGGTAGTTACTGGAGGTAAGTAGTTACCATAGATGGTAGATGTAACTCTACTCTGCCCAATATCAGATAGACCATCCTCACAGACCGCCTTTTAACAATCTGCCAGCCACATGTCAGCCTCGAGCAAGATCCCGGAAAGCATCCATACTGTGCGAATCCACCAGCACATAGCAACACACCTACCCATTCCCAGCACCCAATATTGCTCCCATCCTAACTACTCTGTCGATGTCCACCACTTTAACTTTCACGCCTTATCAACCATGTAAACTAAAATTCACCATAATTGTCTCCCTTGATATGCAAAAATACTTGGAATGGTTATGAAATTCTGGACTTGAAGCTAGACATACAGTGAGTTAACTCTGTCCGCCTTATAGCGTCCTACTTCCACCACTGTCTTACCTAGCATGTCAACAGGTAGCCACACAAACTCACATATCTTTCACACCACTGCTGGTGTGCCAAAGGACCCCGTCCAGCTCCTCTTTTACATATTGTACATTAGAGCTATTTCCAAACTTCCGCTGCAGCCCTCGACAGTTCCGTCGTCCACATTGGTGAGGCTACTATCAATTGCTATCTGTTCCGGACAGGGATGCAGTCTTTCGCCCCTACTGTGAAAGGATAGTGATATGATTCGCTGGTGACATTGCTGTCCTCAGTGAATTAGATTAATTACAGGATGTACTCGGTGGAACGAACAGTCTAAGTAGTATAAAATATGGATTGTGTGTTAACTAAAAACATCAAAGGTAAAGTCGTGTAGCTTAAATGAGAATAGAAAGAAACTTAACATCAAAATTTAAAGAATTCTCCTACTTTGGAAGCAGACTTACACCTGACAGACGAAGCAAGGAGAATATGAAAACCAGGCTGACATAGGCAAATAGGAAATTCCCGGTCAAGAGAAGTCTAATGGTATCAATCATTGGCCTTAACGTGAAGAGATTTATGAGAATTTGGAGCACTTCACAGCTTTGGAGGGTTGTAAATCATGGACAGTGGACAAATCGCAACAGAAGAGAATCGAATAATGAGGACTGAGGAGGTTCTCTGCAGAATCAGCGAAGGAAGGAACATGTGGAAAACACTGACAAAGAGAAGGGACAGTAAGATAGAACATGTGTTACGGCATCAGGGAATAACCTCCTGGTACTAGATTTGGTTTGGATTGTTTGAGGGAAGAGACCAAACAGCTAGGTCATCGGTCTCATCGGATTAGGGAAGGAAGTCGGCCGTGCCCTTTCAAAGGAACCATCCCGGCATTTTCCTGGAGCGATTTAGGGATATCACGGAAAACCTAAATCAGGATGGCTGGACGCGGGATTGAACCGTCGTCCTCCCGAATACGAGTCCAGTGTGCTACCACTGCGCCACCTCGCTCGGTCCTGGTACTAGAGGGAACTGTAGACGGTAAAAACTGTATGGGAATACATCCAACAATTAACTGAGAACTAGTATGGAAGTGATACTCTGTGATAAAGAGGTTAGAGCACGAGAGGAATTTACGGCGGGCCGCATCAAACCAGTCAGAAGACTGATGACTAAAAAAAATGCAGTTTGTGAATTCTTTTGCGGTCACACTGGTTTCACCCTGTGCAAGTTTCATTTTGAATCTGCAATCTGTAGGCTATTGCCGACCGCTTACTCAAGGGAAATAGCATTGGCGCTACTGCTAACATAGCATAATGTGGCTCGCATTAGACGGTGTTACAACTTACTTTGGGAAATTCTGTGTCAGATTAATTCTTCCACTGCTAAAACAGTGGTTACAGAATTTCTTCGGCTAAACGATTGCAGTACCCTTGACCTGGATCCAGCTATTACAACTTTTGTGTTCCACAACAGTTATTGACATGTGCATGTATAACGGAAATGAATTTCAGTTATTGTAAGTTGTAATGCGCCGTGAAAGTTCTGTGTGTGTTTACCTTGTTTATGCAACTGTCTCTTGGACTTACTTTGTTCTGTGTAATTTAAATCTTAATTATCAAGCTAATATTATGCATTATAAATCGTGATATCGGTGTCTCCATTTTCTTCTCTTTTTAAAGATTTTGAGAAATTTAAGTCATAACTTAAGTATGGATTTTGAAATTTTGTAATGTGTTTGAATGTGATTTAATTCTACTGTTATTTGAGGTACAGATCTTCATATTTCTCTCACGAAGATTTTTTCACTGTGGTTTTGGGAAATTATTAAATGAGATCCAGTTCAATATTTCATAATTACTGTGCTCATTGAAACAAATTATATTGGAATTATTGTCGGTTGCATCCAGTAATAGACGTATTAATGAATTTTGTAACTATTCAAATATCTACCCGTCTCCGCAGCCCCTGGTCACTTACACACCTCAGCCTACGCTGCCAATGTAACACGCTGCACGTTTGGACCCAATATATAAATCAGCAAACTCAATAGTACACAAACGATTAACAATCCACGTACACAGCTGTACGACTACATCCATAACTCACCTTCCATGCACATTCATCTATCCTGTACTTCAAACAACTTTCCTCCTCAGATATACCCTTCCTTTCAGCTGTATTTAAGAACAATCCTCCTCAACTCAATCGTTTTTCCACCTTCCCCCCTCCCCCTTGCTTTGTATGTCTCCACACATCCAATCATTTCAACTTCAACATGAGCATGGTTATTTTCGTGCAGGTACAACATTACCACTGTTATCACAGAAGCGTCAATGTTTTAACTATTGTGCAATATCATGTGAAGTTTTGAAAATAAAAAAAAGTTTAACACACGTTTTTAAGAGGAGAATTTATTTAATCTGTTTTATATAGTTATTTTTTTCAGTTTTCACCTGCAATGGGTAGAATGATGTGTCTGAAATACGTAGCGTTTTAGAGATCGGCTATTTTCATTCAAATCCTAACGAGCTGGAAATGGAGCAGAGGGGTTAACAAATGGAAATGCTTGGAAGAGGACTGACAATACCGGCAGTCATACCAGCAGTCACTTAATAACGAAGGGGAAGGATACTTCGCTGTCAAACTTTCGTAATACAATATTTTTCAAAACGATTCATCCGATTTCACAAGACATCTTGTACATAAATGCAGATACGGACTTGGACTGAATTTCAAATTACGTTTCGAAACAAAAATTGTACCTTGGTACGGATTGTCAGTTTCCAGTTCACGTGACTGTTGGTAAGTGTACCTCTAGTGCAAATAGCTCGTTAACTCGTTCGTTACACAATGTGCATCTTGTGGAGATAACACAGGAAAGAAGGGTGCTTTTCATTTTTCATTGCGCCATGTGCAATTCAATTACAACTTGGTGGCGTAAATTTCTTTAAAGAGTTCGACTCTGCTTTGATGAATCAGCCATAATAGATGTGTGGATCTCGCATTGCACTGCTAGCTTCCAAGGATGTCTGACCTCAGACTACAAGATTTTTATTGTGAAATTTGTGAAATACTGTGTCTGTGCAGCTCCGTTTTCAACAGCTTTGTGTGAACGTCAATGCTGCTTATTGGCAACAGTGAATGCCATCTCTCCAGACAAGCCTGCTAAGTATGGAACGAGTTTGTCATCTGTATGTTTTTTGAGGGTACATTCAACATTCGTGAAAAATAAATTCTGCGCTCAACTGGAAACAGTACTGTATGATTACATGCACCCATATTGTAGTATCTGCTCTTATCACAACAACCAAGTACGCTGAACACACAACAGCAGTGACGAACACCAGAATTAGACTTGAATGTGAACTGAAGTCAGTAACAGACAAAAGTCCATTACAGAGAAATCACGAAACAGTCCTAATCTAAATGGAAGCTACACTGACCACAACCGATCACACTCTTGACAAGATGCCATTCCCACATAGACAGCGGTGGCGGTGGCGCTGGTTGCATACGATGCAGACAGTCTTGTTTCTGTCTCTCACAGATGGCGCCAAATACGAGCTCTGCGATTGTGGTGGTGTTGGTGGCAGAATACGTGGGCACACCCCTCCACCCCTTTGGGGAGCCGACGCTCCAGAAGTCAGCGAAAGAAGCCGGGGGAGAGGTATGGAAGGCAAACTGGCGGGTCTACTGCTGGCGATGGACTAGTGTGGCCAATGAGGCGCGCAGCTGCAACCACATGGTGACGATATTCACCTCCATTGGATCTCTGGCGGATGATGTGAAACGTCCCCTTAGAACAATTATACAAGACTGTGCTTAAACTGACACACAATATTTCTAGCGCAACGCAATCTGACTTTCAAAAATGACATTTCATAAGTTAGAAATTCTCTCAACTCTCGTAGAAAGACGCTTGTCATAATCAGGTGTGCAGATGTAAGTATCTTTCCAAGTAATGAGCGTGTCGTATTTGCGATGCTTTCTCTAAAGGAATGTCAATGGCGAGGATAATGGCCTCTTTTTTCTCCACCTAATGGCTTTCTTTTGTCAGACGACTACCTCTCAGCTGGGCGCCCAAAACGCATTACGTCAAGGTCACTTACCTTTCTTACGGAAATATTTACGACAGCAGTTTCCGCTACAGTGACAGTCTTATACAAAAATATTACACAGGTCAAGAATTTGCGTTACAAATCTGTAGAAACCAAATCCTATTGATATAACTATGTTCAAAAAATTTTCGCCAGCATTGTGATACATTCACGCATTTACATACATTTCATAACTCTTAAAGTACGATTCTTGGTTTCCAACAACCTTTTTCACAAACCAGAGTCCCTAACTTCTATTCATTATTCATATACATATAAACACGTAATCACATTCCTCATATATGGTAGCATCATCTTATTGACATAAACATACCTCAACAGCATAATACACATAGTCATCGTAATAATAACATCATAACACCTCAGTCAACTCTCACAATCGTCATAGTTTCCTCCAATAATTGCAAACCCTAAAGAAAATTCTCTGCTCATGTCAAAAGTGTCATCTGCCTCAAACGTACTTTAAAAATCATGATCCCATACAAAATAAATCGTTCAAAGCTCTCGTAGTATCACAATGGTTCTGAAAAAATACGAACAGTTCACGAAGTACAGACAAAATACAATTTCGTAAGTGTGAAGTTATCCAACGGTGTAATCACGTAAACATCTGTCACTGACGTAATAAAAAAGTTTGTCTCTCTCAGTTAAATGATCAGATAGCTGTGTAATTTGTGTGTTAGAGAAATATGGTACCGATGTGTAAAGTTGTATAAGCAAATACCATATTAGCTAGGGCTCCTTGTGCTTGCCAAACACATGGTACACAAAGTAGGCGTGTACCCCCCTGAGGATTATTGTAATTATACCCTCAGGTGTTACAGGTTACAGCAATGGAATGAAATGTATCACGGAAAACTTTCTTTGTAATTCAAAAATCTTTAAAAATAAATGTTTTAAGTACAAAATTAATCACTCAAATACGTGCCCTGTAGCGCTAAATGTGCGTCTTGCTGTAAGATAATCTCTGTGGAAGTGTCGTAGTTATTGTCCTCCGAAAACTAAGTTCTGCAGAAGTCAATGTACTTTATGGCAAAGACAAAGTTAAAAAGCAGATTATCTTTCAATAAACGGTTTTACATGTGAAATATGGTGCAAGCCTTTACTCTTCCTAGTACGCAGAATTTCAACTTCAAAGTAATTATCATGTTATATACGTCGGTAAAGAATACTGGAATTTTTCACAAGGTTAGCGTCTATGTTATTTTTCTCTGAGCCAGCCAGCGCACGCGGCAGTCTGCGGTGCGATTCATTGTGTGTTCCTTTGTTGGCGCGCGTCGTTACTGGGATTAGGAGACCTAACTTCCACAAATACACGTTGTCGAGAGTGCTCTGCTCTGTTTGAATCCCGCCAGTTCTGATGCAATTCAGGTCTGTCGTTACGATCATATCGTCTGTCGTCATGTCGGTAGATTCCATAGTTTCTTTCTTGTCGGTCACGTGGTGGAGAATTTCTCCCTGAATCGTAACTGCGCGCTGGACCGTTGCGTCTGAAGTTATTCTGTCTCCCGTGCTAATAATAGTTCTGGTTGCCAAATTGTCTGTTTCTATGATTGTCTGTCATATTCATTACTACGGAAATGTGATCTTTCTCTGTAACTATTACTCTGCCAGTGGTTGTCATACAGGTGGTATCTGTTTTGGTCACGATTTACGTTGTAAGAATAGGCTTGTCGTGGCCATTTATTGTTTCTGTCGTCACGGAATTGTGACGGATGTGACCTGTAGTGATTGTTTTCCTGTTTTGGCATCTCGCGACTGTCTGTGTCAATTTCAAATTCTTGTAAGAGTCCCTGAAAAGCTTCAATGTCGTCTTTGCAACGTCCTGCCAAAATAATATCCCGTAAATGTTCAGGTAATTTGATTAAGCAAATGAATGCGGATGAGTTCTGATGGGCTGTATGGGTTTGACAGGTACTGATTCTTGTGCAACATGTCTTCAAAATATTTGACAAGACTGGAAAATTCAGATTGTTCAAAGTGTTTCATCATCATGATGCTATGTTTTACTCGGTCTTATGTAGCTTGTGACCAATATGCTGAGAGGAACGCATGGTAAAATTCTCCTTCACTGTGACAATCGTGAATGACCGATCGCATTCTTACAGCTAGTTCATTCTCCAAGTAGCCACACATAAATTCTAACCTGTGCTCCAATGACCAGTTGGGAGGAAAACAATGAGAGAATTGATGGAGCCACGCTTGTGGATGAATGTTGTTGGCAGAATTCTTAAACGTTTTGAATTTACGTGTAGTAATGAACAGCTTATAGTCAAAATCATCGTGTCGGCGAGTAGCATGTCGGTCATTGTTACGTCGTGTCGGCAGTTCCATCTCAAAATTCGGTGCACATTGCCAATTTCTTTCATAACTTCCGAACTGCCCTGTGTTATTATTTTGTGGCTGTTCCGTATTTCTATGTCCCTCTTCCCGTATTGGGGCGCGAGTGTCCTCTGAAATACGTAATTCTTGTATTACCTGTGTCAGCTGATCTTGTACTTCCCGGATTTCTCTTTTGTACTGTGTATTGATTTGATTCAGATTTTGTTTCAGTTTCCTAATTTGTTCGCACTCTTCTGTGTCATTAAAGACTACCGGTTTTGTGTCATTCAGATTATCATCTACCTTCGTAGATAAATTATTTAGCTGATCCGAAAGTTCAACTACTTCCTCTGATAATGAACTAATTTCCTCCATGTGTCTTTCTACTGTGTCCTTTAAGTTTTCCTGAGTTTTTGCAAGTTGCGTAACCGAGTCGGTAGATGCAACTGAGTCCATTTTAGCTAGCAAGGTCTCATGATTTTCATGAACAATAGTTTGCAGTTCTTCTATGGCTGCTTCGTGATTCTGTAATGCATTTTCATGACGCGAAAAAATAGGTTGGAAATGCTCACAAATTTGTGTTTTTACGTCATTACAGACTTTTTGACATTTCGATTCAATGTTACGTAACTCAGCAGTTAAATCTTCACGTGTTTGTTCGAGAGTTTGTTCCAATGAGTCTAACTTTTGAAGCTTTTGCTGTGTTTCTCTCTGATTTTGTTCCATTGTGTGTAACTGTTGCTGTGTTTGTCTCTGGTGTTGTTCCATTATGTCTAACTTTTGAAGCTTTTGTTCCATTTGTTGCATTAATTGTAATAACAATGCACTGGTGTCTGAAACATGTTCCTCAGTGCTATTCGGCAATGCATTTGAACCGGCAATATTCGCAGTTTGAAAAGCAGAAAATGTGTCTTGACTTGTTTGAGAAAAGGGTGAGGACGCAAAACCTGGCAGGGTCGCCATATGAAACGTCCCCTTAGAACAATTATACAAGACTGTGCTTAAACTGACACACAATATTTTTAGCGCAACGCAATCTGACTTTCAAAAATCCCTACAAAAGAATGGCCCTGACTAACATTAACCTATACCTTTCACAAATAGCTTATCTCACAAAAATCTTCATTACTCTAACTACTGCAATACAGCAGGCGCCACTACTGCCAGCTAAATAACAGATTCAAACTACGGAAGGCACTAACTACTAGTAGGCATAGTTAGCAAATGAAAGATTTTAATAGAGAACAAACAATGTATTTACCTTAACAGTCATAATATATATAGTAGTTCATTATATCCAGTATAACAAATTTCAAAACTCCATCTCTCTCCCCACATCCACCACTGCTGGCGGCTCACCTCCAACTGCGCAACGCTACGCGCTGTTCACATCCAGCTGCCGCTGCCCAACACTACAATGGCAGACAACAATGCAAACTAGCCACAGACTGCACACAGCACAGCCAGTGATTTTCATATAGAGCGCTACGTAACGATGCCAATAAGAAAACATAAACAGCCTACTTACATAAAGAAAACATAAACAGCCTACTTACAGATGAAGCAATGCCGTCGCAGGGCTGGGTCTTCAGCTATCTCTGGACTGGCTGTGCATATGGCCAGAAGTTCCTGGACAATGGAGAGCCAGGAGCGGCAATGGCACTGAACTGGCATGTAAAATTCGCCATCAGCTGTGAGGGCTAGATGCGATGATGACGCAGGAAGTGCCAATGGGTGCTCTTGCAGGAGTGCTACATCCAGGGAGCCACTGACAAACGTCGATTCTGTGTTTGGCACGGCTGGCTGCCTCAACTTGACGGTGTCACCATCCAACAGCTCCTCAAGTGATGGGGCCCCTGTTGTGCCAGCACCTGACAAGGAGCACCCTTGCAGGTGGGCTCCCCATTGGCATCAAGTATGGTTCAAATGGCTCTGAGCACTATGGGACTTAACATCTGAGGTCATCAGTCCCCTAGAACTTAGAACTACTTAAACCTAACTAACCTAAGGACATCACACACATCCATGCCCGAGGCAGGATTCGAGCCTGCGACCATAGCAGTCTCGCGGTTCCGGACTGAAGTGCCTGGAACCGCACGGCCACCGCGGCCGACGGCATCAACTGTGGTCGTTCTTTTTTTTTTTTTTTTTTTTGTGGTTTTAGGGCGCACAACTTCAATGGTCATTAGCGCCCTGACTACTCTAAGAATGCACCGCGAGGCACAAGTTGACAACAACAACTAAAAGGGAAAACACGATAAAAGACTGACAGGCATAGGATTAAAAAACAACATCAAATGTCCTTAGCGAGGTTCGTCAAATTGATAAAACAAAGAACACGAGCAGCTGCTCGTGGGTCATCCGCTAAAATGGCATCGAAAGTATTAGGCAGGTTAAGATCGAGGCGCAGTTGGTTAAGATCTGGACAGGACAGTAAAATGTGTCTAACCGTCAGCAAGTGCCCACATGGGCAGAACGGCGCCGGCGCAGCCGTCAGCAGATGGCGATGGCTGAACCGGCAGTGTCCAATTCTTAACCTTGCTAAAACGACCTCCTCCCGCCGAGAAGGGCGTGAGGAGGACGTCCAAGCCACGGGAAGAGGTTTTAAGGCCCGAAGCTTGTTGTCGGTAAGTGCAGCCCAATCGGCATGCCACAGAGACACAACGCGCCGACAAATGACCCTGCTAAAATCGGACGAAGGGACACAACAAGAAGCTGTCCGAGGCTGGAGGACCGCAGCCTTGGCCGCGGCATCTGCAGCTTCGTTCCCAGGGATACCGACATGGCCAGGAACCCACATAAAGCTAACCGGCGGACCGACGTCCACCAGCCACTGAAGAGAGCGTTGGATCCGGTGTACGAAAGGGTGAACCGGGTACGGATCACTGAGGCTCTGGATGGCGCTCAGGGAATCTGAGCAGATGACATAAGCAGAATGTCGGTGGCGGCAGATGTAAAGAACAGCCTGGTAGAGGGCAAAGAGCTCAGCTGTGAAGACCGAACAATGGTCATGGAGCCGGTATTTGAAACTTTGTGCCCCGACAATAAAGGAACACCCGACCCCGTCATTGGTCTTAGAGCCATCTGTATAAATGAAAGTCATGTTGATGAACTTCGAACGAAGTTCCAAAAAACGGGAGTGGTAGACCGAACCGGGGGTGACCTCTTTTGGGAGCGAGCTGAGGTCAAGGTGAACGCGGACCTGAGCCTGGAGCCAAGGTGGCGTGCGGCTCTCGCCCACTCGAAAGGTTGCAGGGAGTGAAAAATGAAGGTGTTGAAGGAGGCGACGAAAGCGAACTCCAGGGGGTAGCAGGGCAGAGACATACAACCCGTATTGAAGGTCAAGAGAGTCGTCAAAAAAGGAACGATAAGACGGATGGTCGGGCATTGACAGTAGCCGACAGGCATACCGACAAAGCAGTATATCGCGCCGGTAAGTGAGTGGCAATTCGCCAGCGTCAGCATGAAGACTCTCTACGGGACTGGTATAAAATGCTCCGATCACAAGTCGTAAACCCCGATGTTGTATGGAGTTGAGGCGGCGTAAGATGGATGGCCGTGCAGAGGAGTATACGAAGCTCCCATAATGCAGCTTGGAGCGGACGATCGACCGATATAGACGAAGTAGGACGGTTCGATCCGCTCCCCACGACATACCACTGAGAACACGGAGGACATTTAAAGAACGGGTACAACGGGCGGCCAAGTATGACACATGTGGAGACCAGCTAAGTTTCCTGTCAAAGGTGAGGCCTAAAAATTTGGTTGTCTCCACGATTGGGAGAGCAACGGGACCAAGTCGTAAGGACGGTGGGAGAAACTCTTTGTAGCGCCAGAAGTTAATACAGACCGTCTTCTCGGCAGAAAAACGGAAGCCATTGGCGACACTCCAGGAGTAAAGACGGTCAAGAGAACGCTGAAGACAGCACTCCAGGACTCGTGTACGCTGCGCGCTGCAATAGATGGTAAAATCGTCCACAAAAAGGGAGCCTGATACATCAGCTGAGAGGCAATCCATTATTGGATTGATCGCGATGGCGAACAAAGCGACGCTCAAAACTGAGCCCTGTGGCACCCCATTCTCCTGGCGAAAGGTGTCTGACAGGACAGAACCCACATGTACCCTGAACTGTCGATCCATTAAAAAGGAACGAATAAAAAGAGGGAGGCGACCGCGAAGGCCCCATGTATGCAAGGTGCGGAGAATGCCCGCCCTCCAACAGGTGTCGTAAGCCTTCTCCAAATCAAAGAACACAGCCGCGGTCGGGCGCTTCCGCAAGAAGTTATTCATAATGAAGGTCGACAAGGTAACCAGATGGTCAACAGCAGAGCGGCGCCTACGAAATCCACATTGGACATTGGTAAGTAGGCGTCGAGACTCAAGCAGCCAAACCAATCGAGAGTTAACCATTCGCTCCATCACTTTACAGACACAGCTGGTAAGTGAGATAGGTCGATAACTGGAAGGCAAGTGCTTGTCCTTCCCCGGCTTAGGAATCGGGACAACAATAGACTCGCGCCAGCATGCGGGAACATGTCCCTCAATCCAGATGCGATTGTATGTACGAAGAAGAAAACCTTTACCCGCAGGAGAAAGGTTCTTCAGCATCTGAATATGAATAGAATCAGGCCCTGGAGCGGAGGACCGTGATCGGCCAAGTGCGGTTTCGAGTTCCCGCATGGTGAATGGGGCATTATAACTTTCACAATTCGAGGAGCAAAAGTCAGGTGGCCTAGCCTCCTCTGCCTGTTTGCGGGGGAGGAAGGCAGGGTGGTAATGAGCGGAGCTCGAAACCTCGGCGAAAAAGCGGCCGAAGGCATTGGAGACAGCCTCAGGGGCCACAAGGACTCCATTCGCGACCTTCAAGCCAGTAACTGGGGAGTGGACCTTAGTGCCAGACAGCCGGCGCAGGCTACCCCAGACAACAGAAGGAGGAGTAAAACTGTTGAAGGTGCTTGTGAAAGCAGCCCAGCTGGCTTTCTTGCTTTCTTTAATAATACGACGACACTGAGCACGTAATCGTTTATAATTAATACAATTCGCCACTGTAGGGTGGCGTTTAAAGGTGCGTAAAGCACGTCGACGAGCACTTAAAGCGTCTCTACATGCTGCGGTCCACCAGGGGACCGGTACGCGACGTGGAGAAGAAGTAGGGTGAGGGATGGAATATTCAGCAGCAGCGAGAATGACTTCCGTGAGGTGTGCGACCTGACGATCGCAGCTTGTGAAGGTTTGATCCTGAAAGGTCGCCCTGGAAGAAAAGAGCCCCCAGTCTGCCTTGGAGATGGTCCAACTAGAGGAGCACGGAGAGGGAGTATGCTGCAGGAGATGGATAACACACGGGAAGTGGTCGCTCGAATACGTATCAGCAAGTGCATACCACTCAAACCGGCGTGCAAGTTGGGGAGTACATATAGAGAGGTCTAAATGGGAATAGGTATGAGATGTGTCCGAAAGAAAAGTAGGGGCGCCAGTATTAAGGCAGACAAGATTGAGCTGGTTGAAAAGGTCTGCTAACAAGGAGCCCCTCGGGCAGGAGGCTGGAGAACCCCAAAGGGGATGGTGGGCATTGAAGTCTCCAGTTAACAAAAACGGTGCAGGTAGCTGAGCAATAAGTTGCATCATGTCTGCCCTGGTAACGGCAGATGACGAGGGAGTGTAAACGGTACAAAAGGAAAACGTAAAAGTGGGGAGAGTAATGCGGATGGCGACTGCCTGCAGGCCGGTGTGCAATGTGATGGGATCGTAGTAAATATCATTCCGGACCAGCAACATAACCCCTCCATGAGCTGGGATTCCTACCATAGGGGGTAGGTCAAAACGCACAGAGCTGTAGTGTGCCAAGGCAATGTGATCGCATGGGCGTAGCTTCGTTTCCTGGAGGGCTACGACGAGCGGACGATGCAAGCGGAGCAGCAACTTCAAGTCCTCTCGGTTGGAGCGAATGCTGCGAATATTCCAGTGAATAAGTGCCATCGTAAGAAAAGGAAGATGAGAGAAGGGGGTCACCTCGAAGGCCGCTTAGGGCCTGGCTTCGAGCGAGCACTGCCGCCGCTATCAGTAGGCGGACAGTCATCGTCCATGGGGTCTATAGGGTCATCGGCCATCTCGGGAGGATGGCCGGGAGGGGGAGCTTCCTCCGCCGGTGAACGGCCAGATGTACGGCTACCGGCGGTGCGGCCAGGCGAAACGGATGACGGCCTGGGGCGGCAACCGCTGGGTGGCGCAGGAGAAGAGATGCGCCGTGGCGGAGAAGGAGAACTGTGCTTCCTATGCGCCTTTTTGGAAGGACGTTTGGTGGAAGTACCGGTCGAAGGCTGGGAGGTCGAGGGACGGAGGAAGTCTGCACGGGATGGTTCCTTCTTGAAGGACCGTGCATCTGACTTCGGGGTCTTCGACTTAGCAGAAGCTGAGGAAGTGGCTGGTGTCTGTGGTGTGATGGGAGGAAGAGGAGACGTCGACCGCGCGATCTTAGCACTGGCCGAACGGACGACCGTGGTGCTGAAGGTCAGATCGCATGTCTGGGTTGCGACCTCCCGGGTAGTCCGAGGAGAGGCGAGGACAGTACTATATTTCCCCGCTGGGAGCAGCGTGGGCTTCCTACTAGCCAATAGCTTGCGAGCAGCCGAGGTGGACACTTTCTCTTTGACACGAATTTCTTGGATGCAACGTTCGTCCTTATAGACAGGACAGTCGCGGGAGGATGCGGCATGGTCACCTTGACAGTTCACACAGCGAGGAGACGGAGGTGGACAGTCACCCTCATGGGCATCCCTGCCGCAAGTGACACATTTAGCCGCATTGGAACAAGACTGTCGAGTGTGATTGAAACGCTGACACTGGTAGCAGCGCGTAGGTGTCGGGACATAGGGGCGAACAGAAATAACCTCGTAGCCCGCCTTGATGCGCGATGGCAGCTTAACACTATCGAAGGTCAAGAAGAGTGTCCGGGTCGGTACAAGGTCGTTGTTGACCTTTTTCATGACCCGATGGACAGCCGTCACGCCCTGCTCAGCGAGGAAAGATTGAAGCTCCTCGTCAGTCAATCCGTCGAGGGAGCTAGTATACACTACACCACGAGACGAATTCAAAGTTCGGTGGGCCTCCACCCGGACAGGGAACGTGTACAGGAGGGTGGCCCGAAGCAGTTTTTGTGCCTGAAAGGCATTCTCAGTTTCTAGTAATAAGGTGCCGTTACGCAACCTGGTACAAGATTTGACAGATCCGGCTATGGCATCAACGCCCTTCTGAATAACAAAAGGGTTGACAGAGGAAAAATCCTTTCCGTCCTCAGTGCGAGAAACTACGAGGAACTGTGGGGCAGGCGGTAGTACTTTTGTCACTGTTGGCTGGTCACGTTTCCGTTTTTGGGTCGAAGTCGAAAGCGATGGAGTAGAATCCATTGCGGAGGAATCCCCCATGATTGCCAGCGTCTCCGATGGCGCGCTCCTTCCTTGTGGGGACCCTCTCAGAGGGCACTCCCGCCTTAGGTGAATGTTTACACCTCAGGTCACACCTCCCGAGAAACAGACGGAGGGACCAATCGGCATGGTCAGAAGGTATCAGCTCAGGCAATCACCCCTCCCCGGGCCTGGCCTTTACCAGGGGGTACGCGCGTGCCTTACATGTCTACCCAGGGCGGGGACTTACGCGTTACCCCGTCACCGGCTACGCGTGCGAACGCGTGGGTCGGCCTTCAGACACGCACAGGGAGGAAGGAAGAAGATGAAAAAGAAGAGAGAGAGGGGGAAAGAGGACAGACTGTCTCAAACGCCGAGGCGGAGACCAGAGAAGGCAAGGAGAAGAAGGCAATGAGAAGAAGGCAATGAGAAGGCAAGGAGAAAAAGGCAATGAGAAGGCAAGGAGAAAAAGGCAATGAGAAGGCAAGGAGAAAAAGGCAATGAGAAGGCAAGGAGAAAAAGGCAATGAGAAGGAAAGGAGAAAAAGGCAATGAGAAGGCAAGGAGAAAAAGGCAATGAGAAGGCAAGGAGAAAAAGGCAATGAGAAGGCAAGGAGAAAAAGGCAATGAGAAGGCAAGGAGAAAAAGGCAATGAGAAGGCAAGGAGAAAAAGGCAATGAGAAGGCAAGGAGAAAAAGGCAATGAGAAGGCAAGGAGAAAAAGGCAATGAGAAGGCAAGGAGAAAAAGGCAATGAGAAGGCAAGGAGAAAAAGGCAATGAGAAGGCAAGGAGAAAAAGGCAATGAGAAGGCAAGGAGAAGTCAAGGGAAAGAGTAAGGAAGACAGTGAGGTGGAGAAGAGCAAAGAAAGGGACCAACAAAAGGAAGGAAGAAACGAGAAGTTTAAAACCAAAAAGACCACGATTATAGGTCGTGAAACCGTCCGTCTCCGGACGCAGGCGCTAACTACCCCCGTGAGGGGGATGGACTCCTTTTAGTCGCCTCTTACGACAGGCAGGAATACCACGGGCCTATTCTAATCCCCGGACCCGCAGGGGGGAACTGTGGTCGTGGAGGTGAGCTGCTGGTCAGTGTGTAGCAGTCTGCCCCCAGGACTGTCAGCCAAAGGCGTTTAGAATACAAATGATGGTCTGACCCGTGTCGGCTCTATGGGAGGGCTGTAATAATGGGTATTATTGGTAATCTTACAAGTGGTACAAGAAGGGTGTAACATTGGCATGATCAATGATGTATCCATGGTGCATTTACCAGCCTAGGAATGGTTGGGTATTTCGGATACAGTGGCACATAACATGGAGGGATTTGGAATGACACTGGAATCTGATAGGTTTGTTGCCAGATATGCTGAAGACATAGCAGCACCTTAAATCTCTGGGAAACAAGATACAGTCCTCCAGGTGTTCAGTTAGCTGTGCTTTCCACAAGTTTTAGTCCTCTTAGACTGTTCATTGTGACCCTTGAGGATGATGTGGAGTGGAGACAATTCAGTAATGCTGTTGTGTCCGTTGCAAATTACATGCTGGTGGTGCTGTCGACACTCCTTGTGAAGAGCTAGGAATCGAGGAAAGAGGCAAGATAGTTTGCGTATCTGCTTATGCTGCTCCAGAGTTTCAACCCACAATTGTAGTAATGCACATATAATTGACTGCTGGACGTCACGTGAAATAGTCATTGTAAGCTGTCAGCAGTTCACCAAGGTAGCAGTTGATTCTGATGCCTGGAGAGCGACACCTATGATGTCCACAGTGAACGTTCACAGACTGTATTACTCAGACTCATCATAACTGATCCAGGTCACCAGCTGAGAGCATGTCTCTGGAACATATTGCGAAGGGTGCGAGTAAACGTGGGCCATTGCACTGGCAGGACAGATGGAGGGGTTGCCAGCTGTGGAAAATCTCTGCCAAGCTTCTGCCATGCAGTGGGCTGGTATTGTAAATGCTGAGAATCAGTGGCAGAATCTGCTGACGAGTGTCAGGCAATACATTCGGCCTCCTGATTCAATTTTGAATGTGAGGTGGGTAATACCGTTGCAGGTGCAGAAATCTTCAAACAATAGTGGTTTCAACTGTAGGGTGTTATCAAAGGCGATCGCTTGAGGTAAACTGTCAGTTCTGAACATCTGGATGAGAGCTCACGAGGTAGCTTCTGTGGTGGTGCAGCACATATGATGGATGTATTGGTATTTGTTCAGTGTGTTGACCATCATGAGTGACATAAAATTACGGGAGTCAGAAATACTATGTGGAGAGCGGTCCCATGGGTTGTGTGGCATGGGCCGTAGAGTGGAATTTCTTTGTCCTGCTTCCTGCTGTTTGACATGCTGTTTGCATTCGTGTATAATCTTCTCAGTTACCGAATCAGTGCAAGGCCAGTAGACAAAAGACCATGTGACGATCTTCATGTGGGTCATACCCCATGGCCACTGTATAGGAAAGCAAGGGTATAAGGCAATAGGACCAGAAGGATGACGATGTGAGTTGTCCAAATCTGTGCTAAGGAGGAGACTACCACCAGATGGTGACGGAGCAGCAAATAGGTGCCGTTAGTGGTCAGAATCCTTGGCTAGCCATCTCTTGGGCCAACCATTGCACACAAAATTAACTACTTGTCAGAAGATGGATTCTTGTCACGTGGCCCGTGCCATAATCCAAAGTCTACCCATGGCATGCTGTAAGTGATCATCAATCAGAAAACAACTTTGGTTTTTGTCAAAAAATGTTCAAATGTGTGTGAAATCTTATGGGACTTAACTGATTAGGTCATCAGTATCTAAGCTTACACACTACTTAACCTAAATTATCCTAAGGACAAACACACACACACCCATGCCCGAGGGAGGACTCGAACCTCCACCGGGACCAGCCGCACAGTCCATGACTGCAGCGCCTTAGACCGTTTGGTGGTTTTTCTCAATGGCTAGGCTAGGTCCCATGGGTAATTAATATATGTTAGTATTCTTTCTATGGATCTGTAATGGATGTCATAGTGATTTACACACTGAAAAGAAAACCTAATGCTGGAGCTGTTGCACACTCCTGTTGGGAAGTCGTGAACACGGGCTGAAAAGTGCCACAAGTTGCTTATTGTCGATGATGAGGTGAAATTTGTTCCCATAGAGTAAAACATGGAAATTCCAGACTGTATACACAACCTCTAGAGATTTCTTTCTTTCTTTTCCATCTGAGAAGAATTGTGCTGAACAGCTGGAAGGTTTGGCGGCATACACGTTAGGCTGTTCAGAATTGCGGATTTCTATGAGCCAAGACAGCACCAACCCCGTATTCGGAAGCAACTGTTGCAAGGAAGAGCAATTTGCCTGATGTAAAGGTACCAAGATTTGGTCATGTTCTGGTACCAACTTTATGTTGGTGAACACACTGTTTCAGTCTGCATACCAAAAGAAAGGAACTCTTTTTTACGCAGTTTATTCAACGGATGAATGATATTCACGACGTAGCGAGAAATTTCAAACAATGATTTACTTTGTCTAGAAACGATTAGAATTCCTTCAGATTCCGTGGTTTTGGTATCATTCGAAAGGAGACAACCAAAATGATTCCTGTCTGGAGAAGCTAAGAGCTCTGCAACTTGTACTTGAGACAGGCCTCTTGCAATTTAGTGAACGGACTAAAGGTCGTGCCGTGAGGAACCCATGACGGTCATCAACGTAGGTGGCACATCGCGGAACACCTTGTGTTAACTGTTCTAAAAATGTGTGGAAAATGGAAGGAGCACCATATGTGCTAATAACCGTTCAACCCAAAGGGTGTGTTGTTGACAATGGTTTGTTCAGAGGTGGAATCCAGCTGACGCTGCAGGTGTGTCTCCACCAAATCTGGTTTTGAAAAATATTCGCCACCTACCAGTATCACGAGTGTTTCTTCAATGCAGTTAATAAGGTAGCAATCCACTACGGATCGGGCGTTAATGGTGGATATCAAATCCCCGCTGAAACCCAAAAATCATGAATGCATCGAGATCACAAATGTGTTTGAACACCGCACTACTGACAGCCGAAAACGTGACCACCATCATGACACGCTGATACCTAACATTGTGAACTGGTCTTGGTCTTTAACAGTTGATCACCAAAGAGGATTGGTGGTGGAGAGAGAAGGGCGAACCAAGTGATGATACATTTCAAGGTTCACGAGAGAAACTGGCCCTGGTATCGACCTGGGATAGGAATGGCCGTTGTTGAGTGAGAAGGATAGTATAAATATTGCTGGATATATTGAGCTCCCAGCTGTGCACTGTCGTGACTTTTCTGTTTTTTTTTTTTGGGACATCAATCCTCTGACTGGTTTGATGTGACCCGCTACACACCACGAATTCCTCTCCTTTACTAACCTCTTCATTGAACAGTAGCACTTCCTCCCTCTCTTCCACTATCATTTTCATCCTCTACGGCTCCCTTTCATATCATGGAAGTTATTCCATGGTATCTTAACAGATGTTCTATCATCCTGTCTCTTCTTGTCAGTGTTTTTCATATATTCCTTTCCTCGCCGATTCTCCAGAGGACCTCCACATTCTGTACCTAATCAGTCCATCTAATTTCAACATTCTTCTGTAGCACTATATCTCAAACGCTTCGATTTTGTTATGTTTCAGTCTTCCCAAAGACCATGTTTCACTACAATACAATGCTGTACTGCAAACATACAGTCTCAGAAATTTCTTCTTCAAATTAGGCCCCATGTGTGACACTAGTAGACTTCTCTTGGTCAGAAATGCCATTTTTGCTAATGCTAGTCCACTTTTGATGTCCACTTTGCTCCGTCTGTCATGGGTTAATTGCCTGCCTAGGTAGCAGAATTCCTTAACTTCCTTTACTTGTCATTACTTTCGTATATCTTCGATTTACTGATCCATATTCTGAATTCATTAGACTCTTAATTCCATTCAACAGATCCTTTAAATCTTCTTCGCTTTCACAGAGGTTAGCAATGCCATCGGCAAATCTTATTATTCATATCCTTTCGCCCTGAATTTGAATCCCAAACCTGAAGTTTTCTTTTCTTTCCATCACAGCTTCTTCGATGTATAGATTAATTTTAATCCGACTACTTCGATGTTTGTCACCCACTCTTACTGTTCCATTTTGTTTCTTTCAGGTATTGTTTATTACCTGCCTTTTGTTACAGATTATCCGTACTTTTCTCAGAATTTCAATCATCTTGCACCATTTTTTTAATTCTTATTTACTCTTGCTTCGAATACCAAACGCGAATTCAGAACCGCCTTTCTGGTGCTGTTACCTTTCCTAAACCCAAATTGCCAAGTGGGAGGTTACCATGAGAAAAAGATTGAATAATTAACGAAATAATTACATTCTATGAGTCGGGGCTTGGAATGTCAGAAGCTTGAACGTGGTAGGGAAAGTTTCAGTTACTAACAGCGAATAGTTTGTTCAAGAATCACAAGAGGAGTTATACTTGGAAAAGGTCGGATGATACGGGAAGATTTCAGTTAGAATACATCATGGTCAGACAGGGATTCCGAAATCAGATCCTGGATTGTAAAGTGTACCCAGGAGCAGATATACACTCAGATGACAATATAGTAGTGATGAAGAGTAGGCTGAATTTTAAGACGTTAGTCTGGAAGAATCAATACCAAAGAAGTGCTATACGAAAATACTAAGGAATGATTAGATACGGTTGAGGTTCTCTAAGGCAATAGATACAACAATAAGGAATAGCTCAGTAGGTAGTAGAGTTGAAGAGGAATGGACATCTCTATAAAGGGCCATCACAAAAGTTGGGAAGGAAAATGTAGGCACAAAGAAGGTAACTGCGAAGAAACTATGGGTAACAGGAGAAATACTTCTATTGATCGTTGAAAGGAGGAAGTACAAAAATCCACCGGGAAACTCAGGAATACAGAAATACAAGTCGCTGAGGAATGAAATAAATAGGAAGTGTAGGGAAGCTAAGACGAAATGGCTGCAGGAAAAATGTGAAGACATCGGAGAGAGGGGAAAGAAAAAAAAAAGATTGTCGAAAGGACAGACTCAGCATACAGGGAAGTTAAAACAACCTTCGGTGACATTAAAAGCAAGAATGATAACATTAAGAGTGCAACGGGAATTCCACTGTTAAATGCAGAGGAGCGAGCGGATAGGTGAAAGAATACACTGAAAGCCTCTATGAGGGAGAAGATTCGTCTGACGTTATAGGAGAAGAAACAGGAGTCGATTTAGAAGAGATAGGGTAGCCAGTATTAGAATCGGAATATAAAAGAGCTATGGAGAACTTAAGATCAAATAAGGCAGAAGGGATGGATAACATTCCATCAGAATTTCTAAAATCATTGAGGGAAGTGGCAACAAAGCGACTATTTACGATGGTGTGTAGAATGTATGAGTCTGGCGACATACTATCTGACTTTCGGAAAAGCATCATCCACACAAGTCTGAAGACGGCAAGAGCTGACAAATGCGAGAATTATCACACAATGAATTTAACAGCTAATTCATCCAAGTTGCTTACAAGAATAATATAACGAAGAATGGAAAAGAAAATTGAGGATGCGCTAGATGACGTTCAGTTTGGCCTTAGGAATGGTAAAGGCACGAGAGAGAGAATTCTTACATTGCGGTTAATAATGGAAGCAAGACTAAAGAAAAATCAAGACACGTTCATAGGATTTGTCGACCTGGAAAAAGTGTTTGACAATGTATGATAGTGAAAGATTTTCAAAATTCTGAAAAATTTAGGGGTTAGCTATAGGGAGAGAGGGGTCATATACACTATGTACTACAGCCAAGAGGGAATGAGAGTGGACGACCAAGAACGATGTGCTCGTATGAAAAAGGGTGTAAGACGAAGATGTACGCTTTCGCCCCTACTGTTCAATCTGTACATCGCAGAAGCAGTGATGGAAATAAAAGAAAGGTTCAGGAGTGAAATTAAAATTCAGGGTGAAAGGATATCGATGATACGATTCGCTGATAACATTGCTATCTTGAGTGAAAGTGAAGAAGGATTATGCTGAACGGAATGAAGAGTCTAATGGGTACAGAGTATGGATTGAGAGTAAATCGTAAAAAGGCGAAGGTAATAAGAAGTAGTAGAAATGAGAACAGGGAGAAACTTAACATCAGGATTGATGGCCACGAAGTAGACGAACTTAAGGAATTCTGCTACCTAGGCAGTAAAATAACCAATGACGGACGGAGGAAGGAGGACATCAAAAGCAGACTAACAAAAAGGGCATTGCTGGCCAAGAGATGTCTACTAATATCAAATTTTGGCCTTAATTTGAGGAAGAAATTTTTGAGAATGTACGTATGGAACACAACATTGTGAAACATGGACTTTGCGAAAACCGGAGCAGGAGAGAATCGAAGCATTTGAGATGTGGTGCTACAGACGAATGTTGAAAATTAGGTGGACTGGTAAGGTAAGGAATGAGGAGGTTCTGCGCAGAATTGGGGGGGGGGGGGGGAGGAACATGTGGGAAACACTGATAAAGAGAAGGAACAGGATGGTAGGAAATCTGTTAAGACATGAGGGAATGACTTCAGTGGTACTAGAGGGGACTGTAGAAGGCAAAAGCTGTAGGGGAAGACAGAGATTGGAATACATCCAGTAAATAATTGGGGACGTAGGTTACAACAAGTGCTATTCTGAGATGAAGAGGTTAGCACAGGAGAGGAATTCGTGGCGGGCTGCATAAAACCAGTCAGAAGACTGAATACAAAAAAAAATAAATAAACTGAGGTGTGGGGCAGAAGTCAGGAAGAACCAATGCGCAAAGCAGTGCGATAAAGAAGTAAGAAACAATGGGAAAGTGATACATACTGTGGGACAGATATCGTGTCATCGTTGCGAATCGTGTGGTACCAACTCAGATGTAACGCTGCACTAGCTGAAGTAGTCATGAGGGAGAATGTAGACGGGCACAGTGACATTTCCATATCAAACGCAGCGTACTTGAGGGATATTGACGTATGTATCTAATGTATCGGCCGACTGCTGTGGTATATTTCAGATTTGTGCCTTCTGGGTTTCCACTTTCCTGATCGATGGAAGGTGAAGCACATCAGTCATATTTCGCTAGTGACGCAGCTGAGACAGCGGTCATGTTTCTTGTAGCTGCTGAGCAGTGCGAACTCTACGTACAGTCTTCTGTTTTTTAAAGAAATGCTTTCCCTGTGTTCTCCAGGAAGTAATAACTATGCGGCTGCACTATCATAACAAGCGAAGTACCTATTTCCTACGATTATAGCATGTCAGTTTAATAAGTACGAAGTTTCCAAAACTAAATTATTTGCATACCACTTCCATAACTAGTGGGTAAACGATTAGCCTGTACAATATATCTGGTGAAAAAAGTGTCAGTGTGTGCATTAATTATTACAGAAACAAAAATATTTACACAGAATTGAATTTCAATTCATTCATTAAGTGACAGGTCAGCACCCGTGACTGCAAAACAATAATTTTGTTTGTTATAACTTAACTCTTGCACGCGCTTTTCACCATTTTCGTTTATCTGTTTTCCGCACGAAGCGTTTCGGGAAATAATTCCAATTACTAAATGGTATAATACACGAATAATTCACTTCATGACGGGGATTATTTTCCGAAACCCGACATTCGGAAAATATACAAGAATCGTCAATGGTATCTGCAGAAGTTATTTTATAACAAACAAAACAGAACTGAATATTTATTCCGACACGTAAACAATACAAAACTGTAGACAAAAGATAGGGAGAAGCAACAACATCAAAAGAGACTGATAAAAAGGAATTGATAACCTAGAGGCCAAAGTACAGAAGGAAGTGGACGACAAAGCAAAGGCTTTTCAAGTCTGACATAATGATAACGTTTGTTCTTATGGCGGGCTATTGTAGATATTTCGCATTTAGGACGTAATATACAACAAATGATTTCAGTGCGGAATGTGGTCTCCCCTTTACACCTATTTACGTACTAAGAAAGAGCCCGTTGATGCATGTCGGAGGGCACCTTCTACCACTATTGTCATTCCTTTTCCAGTTCTACTCAGAAACAGAGCGAGGGAAAAGTAACTTTATGCACGCCTGTAGGAGCCCTAATTTCTCTCATCTTATATTCGTGGTACTTCAGCGAAATGTTCGTTTGCGGCAGTAGAAGCCGACAATCTCGGGTTAAGGCAGCCCCTTCCATACGAACCCCGTCACCGATGAGAAATGTCAATGACACGTTCCTGCAGTACAGAATTTTTACTTTAGGATACGGACTACTATAAAGACGCTACCAAGTGAACACCTCCCAAATATACACTGAGGAGTTAAGAAACTGGTGCACCTGCCTAATATGGTGTAGGGTCCCCACGAGCACGCAGAATTGCCGCAACTCGACGGAGCATGAACTCGACTAATGTCTGAAGAAGTGCTGGAGGGAATTCGCACCACGAATCCTGCACAGCTGTCCATAAATCAGTAAGAGTACGAGGGGGTGGAGGTCTCCTCGAACAGCACGTTGCAACGCATCCCAGATATGCTCAATAATGTTCATGTCTGGGGAGTTAGTTGGCCAGCAGAAGTGTATGAACTCAGAAGAGTTCCTGCAGCCACTCTGTAGCAATTCTGGACGTGTGGGGTGTCCCATTGTCCTGCTGGAATTGCCAAGTTCGTTGGAATGCACAATGGACATGAATGGATGCAACTGATCAGATAGGATGCTTACGTACATGTCACCTGTCTGTGTAATATCTAGAAGTATCAGGGTCTCTCACTCCAACTGCACACGCTCCACACCATTACAGAGCCTCCACCAACTTTAACAGTCCTCTGTTGACATGCAGTGTCCATTGATTCATGAGGTTATCTCCATGCCCGTACACGTCCATCCGCTTGATACAATTTGAAACGAGACTCGTCCGATCAGGCAACATGTTTGCAGTCATCAACAGTCAAATGTCTGTATTGACGGGCCCAGGCGAGGCATAAGGCTTTGTGTCGTGCACTCATCAAGTGTACACGAGTGGGCCTTCGCCTGCGAAAGTCCACATCGATGATGTTTCGTTAAATGATTCGCACGCTGATGCTCGTTGATGGTCCAGCTTTGAAATCTCCAACCATCTGCGAAAGGGTTGCGCTTCTGTGACACTGAAAGATTCTCTTAAGTCTTCAATGTCTCATTTCTTGCAGTACCTTTTTCCTTCCGCAACGATGTCAGAGATTTGATTTTTTACCTGATTTCTGACATTCACGGTACACTCGTGAAATGGTGGTGCGGGAAAATCCCCACTTCATCGCTACCTCGGAGATGCTGTGTCCCATCACTGGTACGCCGATTATAACACCACGTTCAGCCTCACTGAAATCTCGATAACCTGCCATTGTAGCAGCAGTAACCAATCTAACAACTGCACCAGTAACTTTTTATCTTATACAGGGTGTTACAAAAAGGTACGGTCAGACTTTCAGGAAACATTCCTCACACACAAATAAAGAAAAGATGGTATGTGGACATGTGTCCGGAAACGCTTAATTTCCATGTTAGAGCTCATTTTAGTTTCGTCCACCTACGCTCAATGGAGCACGTTATCATGATTTCATACGGGATACTCTACCTGTGCTGCTAGAACATGTACCTTTACAAGTACGACACAACATGTGGTTCATGCGCGATGGAGCTCCTGCACATTTCAGTCGAAGTGTTCGTACGCTTCTCAACAACAGATTCGGTGACCGATGGGTTGGTAGAGGCGGACCAATTCCATGGCCTCCACGCTCTCCTGACCTCAACCCTCTTGACTTTCATTTATGGGGGCATTTGAAAGCTCTTTTCTACGCAACCCCGGTACCAAATGTAGAAACTCTTCGTGCTCGTATTGTTGACGGCTGTGATACAATACGCCATTCTCCAGGGCTGTATCAGCGCATCAGGGATTCCATGCGACGGAGGGTGGATGCATGTATCCTCGCTAACGGAGGACATTTTGAACATTTCCTGTAACAAAGTGTTTGAAGTCACGTTCTGTTGCTGTGTGTTTCCATTCCATGATTAATGTGATTTGAAGAGAAGTAATAAAATGAGCTCTAACATGGAAAGTAAGCGTTTTCGGACACATGTCCACATAACATTTTCTTTCTTTGTGTGTGAGGAATGTTTCCTGAAAGTTTGGCCGTACCTTTTTGTAACACCCTGTATAGGCGTTGCCGACCGCAGTTCCAGATTCTACCTGTTTACGTATCTCTGGTTAAATTTCTCTGTATTTCAACACGCATGCCTATACTAGTTTTTTTGGCGCTTTAGTGTATACTCTAACGCCAGGCACTCCAAAAGATCAAGAATGGCCTCCTTTATATAGAAAATAATCTAAAGGCCTCAGAAGGGCCCGAAAACACTAAGGAATATCTAAAATTTTTATTTTAGACTTAAAGCCTTAATACAAAATCCCAAGTAAAACAATGAATTTTTATCACATAGTGTAGTTGGTGGAGGCGTGAAACGTTTCTACAATCGTCTCAACAACTCATAAAGCAAGTCAACTCTGCGAAGAAACTATGAGACACCAGTATGCAGTATATACTAAAACAGACTGCTTACTGCGTGAGCCACTATATTACAATAGACACATATTTAGCCAGTGCATTAAAAAGACAACCTACAATAATTTTAATTTATTGCTGAAATTTAGGAGAAATAGTATATCGTGATTAATCACCCGTTAAACATGTATTAAGGAATAATGCCACCTTAGTCGGGTGACATAATGCAGCCGATCCAAATATAAAAATTCATCCCACTAAAATAATTGGGCTCGGGTTAGTATTTTTGACATTAATGGGTGACTCGTGCCTCAGACATGCACAAGAATTACAATTTGTAGTTCCTTTAAACACCAAGCTGAGTAACAAAAATGTGATGAGGCAAGAAGATGGCACGTGTAAGAACACAATAACAGCCAAGGATGCATGTCATAATGGCCCAGTTCTTTCAAGAACACCTAACATCAATTACAGGCCCATAAAAATAATCGAATGAAACAATAAAAGTTCATATGCACTGTGTTGTAGGTTGGCAGGAGAGCCAACACCGTATTATTAGAGGAAGCCGAAAGGCACGCGTTTTAGCTCACGCAGGCTGGCGTGAGGTCTGGAACAGGACAAGGAAATTAGAATATAGAAAAACGGACGTAGCTGGTGGAATACTTAACTTTAATCCATTAATGATGAGCGTCTCTCTTGACTGTAATATAGTAACTGGTAATGGCGCCTTGCTAGGTCGTAGCAAATGACGTAGCTGAAGGCTATGCTAACTATCGTCTCGGCAAATGAGAGCGTATTTTGTCAGTTAACCATCGCTAGCAAAGTCGGTTGTGCAACTGGGGCGAGTGCTAGGAAGTCTCTCTAGACCTGCCGTGTGGCGGCGCTCGGTATGTAATCACTGATAGTGGCGACACGCGGGTCCGACGTATACTAACGGACCGCGGCCGATTTAAAGGCTACCACCTAGCAAGTGTGGTATCTGGCGGTGACACCACACTGCATAACAGAGCAAAAGTTCCAGTACACAGCTTGGAAGTCTCACAGAGATCAATTTATCAGACCTTAATGTCAACTCGCTCTCGTAACTGAAGGAAAGCCACTGCAATATACCACCACAGAGACGGGTATAGCCACGAATGGAGCACAGCGGAAAAACACCCGCCCAACATGGTGAACATGCCACTGAGAGCCGATACCTCCCTCGTAACCAACTCCACGCTCCTCGAAGATGCCAGACGATGAATAGAAGGTTCCTTTAGGCTTCTGTGTTTAGAGCCTCTTTCTTCTTCTGCACCGACAGACACGACTTATCTGATTACGCTCTACAGCCCATACTGCCATGACCAACAACTATCAAACCCACAGTTTGCCACGGTCCCTCCTCTCCCCCCCTCCCCCCCTCTACCTTCAGAGGGATCCACACTGGTTTCATTCAAAGCCCTGCTACCAATGTCGATATCGTCCCATCAGCCGCCACGGTTCACAGATAAATTTAGAAGGGTTATATAAAAGACAGACTAAGATTTTGTGGAAATGTACAGGAAAGCTGATGATATGGGGGTGGCGATACTACAAAAAGTATGTCACTGAGGACTAAAAGAACTAAATCGAAATTATTTCAGAATTATTAATACTGCTGGGTGAACCATCCACAACACAATCTTTGCACTGTTAAGCTGGATACATGAGACTGGGGAACTAGCCTCAGACTTAAAGAATAATGTAATAATACCAAGAACTAACAAGGTAAATGCTATATACGAATAATACCGACTCTAAATACCTATAGCAAATTGGAAATTCTGATACAAGCCGACCTGGGAGAACAGCAATCTGTATTCCGGGTAAATGTTAGAACCCGTGAAACAATACTGATCCTTCGACTGATCTAACAGTGAAGAAAGGCAAAACTACATGTGGTAGCATTTGTAGATTCACAGAAGTTTTTCTTTAACAATCTTGAATCGTATGCGTCCTTTGACATTCTTAAGTTATAGGCTATCGAATACAAGGAGCAGAAGGCTACCTATGACTGCACAGAAACCAGACTTCACGTCGACTCTGAGATAGAAGAGAGGCACTACTGGACGCAGCTTGTAGCCCATCCTCAATTTTACTCTGGCTGTTCATAGAGCAACCAGTAAAGATAGTTTGACTCGGGCGAGCCGCCACTATAAGGATCTATTACAAAAATCCCCTGTAAGTGTTGAGCTCCCAGCATGAAAACCATGACTGGGGCCATGGAACACGCATTTGATTACTGTAATAATGTTCTGTCTTTCCTGGCGTGACTACTCCCAAAGAACATTCCGTCTCATGGCAAAGAATAAATAGTACTCAGAGGTTTACTCACTGGCATTTAGAACTCCCTGAGCCGTGGTAGGGGGTACAAGGGGGAAACAAATGGTAGCACCAATAACAGGGTGGCTTTCTTGGAGTGAACTGTAGACAATGAAATTTAAATAACAACTCTCCACAAATATGGATTCACAGGTAAGATTAAATTTATGATAGTTAATTAAAAAAAACTTTCAACAAATATCCCTTAATGCCTTTGGTGAAACAATAAGTGATATGCCTAACGAGAAAGTGCAATCCACCCCAACATTTCCATAGATCATAGAAACAAGTTGGACAATTTAACCCCAAGGATTTGCCAAGATAAAATTTACCCCAAACGTAAAAGACAAATCATTACACTAAAATGCTGTATCAATTATCAACGTAAAAATTGACAAGGATCCCAAGGCTAGATTTTAACATTTCTGACATCGCAGCAGTAGGCAAGATAAAATTAACTCAGTTAACAAAATACAATTACACCAAAACTCAAATACAAGCTAAAATTTAACACACACGGCGACAACCGCCACCTTACAATAGTTCAAAACATTATTCAGTCTCAAGTAACACCAAGGGGAGTGTGCGAACTAACTTGAAGCAACTATAACATGGTATAGACCAAATTGCAGATTCGGCAGTCTATGCAGAAAAGTCGGCAAGAAACGGTAAACAAGTCAGGGAACGATCACCGTCTCCGGAAATACGGAAGCGCCCGTCTGCGTCCGTCTGCTTTGACCCATGACGTCACAAATATGGCTGAAACAATCAAACCACGAGTCCAATATGGCGCATATAAAGTCGGTACGTACACATTATGAGGACGAAAATATATCGAGAAACAAACACGCATACTTTCCACAAAAAGACTAATTACACTAACGGGACAAGCGCGGGAAATGGGGTGTTTTTGGGTGCACAACAAACCACAACACGACGACATCTACAAACACGCCACACTCACAAACCAAACTCCGCGCCGTTATAACGTCACACACGACAACACCCTTACGTCACGGGTCAAAGCCGACGCGTGGGATCGGACGCTTCTGTCGACCCCTGTCTCCCACATACACACTCGCGCACGGGCACAGAGGAGCCAACCTTAAGCCAGGCAGATAGGACAGGCAGGGTGCAAATGAAACAATTCGTCACGGGGCCCACCGAACCACTGGATGGGAACTACTAAAATTCACTCACCTTAAACCTTACGTACGACGCCCGGGCGAGGAAACGGGAAATCGTACGGGCACAGGGCAGCAAAAACCGCAGACAAACACACAGAATCCCATAAATTCCAAAACATAATTTAATCAATTATCCCCCAAAACCTCGGAACTTGGCAAAAGCGAAATTACAGGCCACCGGCTCCAAAGGCATTCTGCAGAAGAATAAGAAGGGAAAAAGGTTAAACAAAGTTCTGCAACGGCACAATAAAACGCCAAGAAAAACACTCTAAGTAAGGTACATCACCCCACAGAATGCCGAGAAACACGAACACTGGGGTTTGCCCACGATTCCGACACAATCATAAGAACGAAGATAATCTTCTTAGCCGTAGCACGCTGAAACACAAAAAAAATGGTTCAAATGGCTCTGAGCACTATGGGACTTAACATCTATGGTCATCAGCTCCTTAGAACTTAGAACTACTTAAACCTAACTAACCTAAGGACATCACACAACACCCAGTCATCACGAGGCAGAGAAAATCCCTGACTCCGCCGGGAATCGAACCCGGGAACCCGGGCGCGGGAAGCGAGAACGCTACCGCACGACCACGAGCTGCGGACTGAAACACACAAACAACACCAAACTTCCGAGGACGGAAAAGTACTCCCCTGTAAACTATATCCGGGAGCATCACAGCCACAAGCTCCTGCCAAGGCGCGATCCAGAGAAATCGTCGCGACAAAGATGATCCAGCACGCGTTTCGTCACCCAGACATCAGCAAGGCGCAGTCAGACAGGACAGGAAAGCTGGTAATCGGGCGACGACTCCAACCAACGACCCGGGGAGCAGCAAGTACCACCAGCCCCGGCCAGAGACAGCGCGGAGGGACCCACCGTCCGGCGCAAAAGACAATGGTCGCGCCGCTCGTGCCCACACTTGGCTGCCCGCGTACACAACACGCCACCGGGCAGAGACGGCGCCACCCGCCGCCAGGAGGCGCCCCGCAACGGAGAAAGGAACACCACTCGGAGACCAAACGATCGAGAATCGATCAGGCACATTCCCGTTCACATAAACTGATTGATAGTAAGATAAATACGCTTTCCAAAATAATCAGTCGGCAAAAGAAACTAATTTCTGCAGAAAACGAAATCAACTATATTCTCAATTATAGTTACACGTATTGCGCCTCTTATAATTAAACTTAAAACTTTAAATGAATTAGTTATATGAGCAAAAGCCTGGATGCCGTCAGTCCAGAACGAATGCAATATAACGAATGACTCAATACAGTCAGGTTTTAGTCTTCGTTCTTCAATAAACTGCTGACTGTGGTCGCCATGGCTATTTTTCTTCATCAGTTGTTGACAGCTTACACTGCAACTTCACTGATCTTCTGTGTACTGTATGACCTGGGATGTGATGCTACATGGTGAATCGTACGTTCTTTAACGCCGATATGAAACAGATTCTTTCCACAAATGTCAATGAAATGATTTTTACACTCTTGTCGCCCTTCTCTCACCACTCAGCAACAATTTGCAATTATTATTTTTCATCACTCATATTTGGAGCTAGTACTGTACGGGGGAATAATAATAACGTGTGTAACGAGAACGTTACAATCTTTCTACATCGGAGTGTGTCCCGTTCCATCCACGTATGTAGCCCCGGGAAAAATGATCGTTTACATGCCTCCATGCGTGCTGCAATTAATCTAATCTTAGCATCATGTTCTTTTCGGGAGCGATACGTAGGGGGCTGTAATATATTCCTAGAGCCAACATTTAAAGCCGATTACTGAAACGTTGTAAGTAGGCTTTCTCGGGATAGTTCATGTCTATCTTCAAGAGTCCGCCAGTTGAGGTTTTTCAGCATTTCTGTGACACTGTCCCACGGATCAAATAAACTTGTGAGTATTCGTGCTGCCCTTCTCTGCATAAGTTCAGTATCTCCTGCTAACCTATTCCGGACAGGTCTCATACACTAGAGCAATATTATAGGTTGGATCGGCAACTGATTAGTAAGCAATCTCCTTTTTCCAGAATCCTACCAATGACAGGAGGTCTCCTACTATGCACACAACGTGTTCCTTCCATTTCATATCGCTATAGGCTACGTTGGTACTAAAGGATCGAAAAGTTGCAGGTTTAAAAAAACCGAAAAAGAAAACAAGCGTTAAACGTCTCGATTGGTTGCTGCGTCGGATAGATACAGAAAAATAGTCTTTTCAGTAGCAACAATGTGAACCAGAAATATTACTCTTAAGAATTATATTGTAATTCCTTGTTTAGGTTCTCTTTCCAGACGAAAGCAAAGTATTTCTGAAGAAAAGTAATAACAATCATAGTATATTTATCGCAAGACTCTGCATGTACCTCACTATATTAATCTTCCAACGAAGAGTGCAAAATGTAGATTGTATACTGAAGCGCCAAATAAACTAGTATAGGGATGCGTATTCAGATAGAGAGATACGCAAACAGGCAGAATACGGCGTCGGACTACATAAGACAAGTGTCTGGCGCAGTTGTTATATCAGTTACTGCTGCTACAATGGCAGGTTATCAAAATTTGAGTGACTCTGAACGTGGTGTCGTAGTCGGCGCACGACCGAGATAGCGAAGTGGGGATTTTCCCGTACGACCATTTCACAAATGTACCATGAATATCAGGAATCCGGTAAAACATCAAATCTCCGACATCGCTGCCGCCTGCAAGAACGGGACCAACGACGACTGAAGGAATCGTTCAACGTGAGAGAAGTGCAACCCGTCAGGAATTGCTGCAGATTTCAATTCTGTGCCATCAACAAGTGTCAGCGTGCGGAACGTTCAACGAAACATAATCAGAGCCGAAGGCCTACTCGTGTACCCTTGATGACTGCACGACACAAAGCTTTACTACTGGTAAGGGCTCGTCAACACTGACATTGGACTCTTGATGACTGGATACATGTTGCTTGGTCGGACGAGTCTCGTTTCAAATTGTATCGAGCGGATGGACGTGTACGGGTATGTAGACAGCCTCATGAATCCATGGACTCTACATGTCATCAATGGACTGTTCAAGCTCATGGAGGCTCTGCAACGGTGTGGGGCGCGTGCAGTTTGAATGATGTGGGACCCCTTATACGTCTAGATACGACCCTGACAGGTGACATGTACGTAAGCGTCTGTCCTATCACCTCCATCCATTCATGTCCATTCTACAGTACGACGGACTTGGGAAGTTCCAGCGGGACTATGCGACACCCCACACGTCCAGAATTGCTACAGAGTGCCTCCAGGAACACACTTATCAATTTAAACATTTCCACTGGCCACCAAACTTCCGAGAGATGAACATGACTTGCAACGTGCTGTTCAGAAGACATCTCCATCCCCTCGTACTCTTACGGATTTATGGACAGTCCTGCAGGATTCACGGTGTCAGTTCCTCCAGCACTACTTCAGACGTTAGTCGGGTCCATGTCATGTCGTGTTGCGGCACTTCTGCGTGCTCGCGGGGGCGCTACACGATATTAGGCAGGTGTACAAGTTTCTTTGGCTGCGTGATTTCTTTAATGTGTCTCTTAATGCAAATAGCGAAAGACAAAGGCGACAAACATCTCTTAAACTGTGCATGCAAAGCGCCTCTGGATTCTTATACTACCGAGAATAAAGGTCACTAACATCGCAGATCAGGGTATCTAGACACGTTATAACACGCATAGAACCACTTTAACCACTTTTAAGTCTTATCAAGATCTGAATGTTTGCCCAAAGATCCTCAATCCATTCACGAAAATCGTTTCATAACCCATATAATTGTACCTTCGTCAATAATCGTTGGTATGACAGTGACGAGGAGAACACAGGGAGTGCCACAACCCAGTTTCTTTGAAACTTTGCTGACTGGGTCAAAGTAAGCGAACGCGTGTCTCGACTTATACGTAGGTCGTAGGATCTCAACTTTTTCTGAGACAACGACGTGTCAAGTTTTCGAGGCACTTTACGTCCTTTTAGCGAGAAGAAATGCTTAAGCGGTGGCACAGTGGCTTACATCGTGGTTTCGTGCTTTTGCGCCCGGCGTTCGAACCCGATTATTATTTTTGTTTTTGTTCTTCATGTATCAACACATGTCCGTAGAAGATTTCTCCACGAATGTTTTCAATGTATATTGAAGTAACGTTGCCCTAATTCGTCTAATAATATTAAGTCAACTGAAAGTGTTAAAAGAAAGGGAATGTACAGAAAATGAATGCGGAAATTATTTAAATTTGTCTACGGTGAACTTCCTGTAGCGTGTTTTTAATCAGAATCAGTTACGAGCGCCATTTTTCGGTAAAGTCGTCCGTTATGTGTGGACTGCCGCGAAATTATTGCCAACGCGTAAAATATGCGGCAGTGTTAACGACATTTCTTTCCCGAGTGGGATTCGAACGAAGAAATGTAGCTTTGGTGTTCGGGATGTATACGAAGGCTGGAACTTAAATAGTGCTACTATTTATTCACAACCGATACAAAAGAGTTAAATGTATGTACCTGTTACTGTCCTTCAAAGTAGTCACCAGCGTTGTGTAGAACCCGTTGCCAGCGATGTGGAAGGCGTAGTACACCGTCAGCAGGGCCTGTTCTGTTGGTGGTGCGATTGGAGTGGTCTAAATGGTTCAAATGGCTCTGAGCACTATGGGACTTAACATCTGTGGTCATTAGTCCCCTAGAACTTAGAACTACTTAAACCTAACTAACCTAAGGACATCACACACATCCATGCCCGAGGCAGGATTCGAACCTGCGACCGTAGCGGTCACGCGGTTCCAGACTGAAGAGCCTAGAACCTCACGGCCGCACCGGCCGGCGGAGTGGTCTGAAGTTATGGTGATTCTCGTACACGACTGTGACGTGTTATCCTAACGCATTACGTTCCCCCGCGGCAGACCGTTAATGCACAGTATTTATGTTCGTTTTTGGAGCATCACCTGCGACCAGCTTTGCGAAAGAAGCGGCGACACTTTCTCCGCAACCCACCTATCATTTTACACGACAATGCGTGGGTGTATACAGAGGAAGCTGTGGCTGCTCTATTCGGTCGGTGGGACTAGGAAGTACTGTACCATCCACCATACTCCCCGGACTTACGTCCTTGTGACTTTGATTTGATTCCGAAGATGAAGGAACCACTTCGTGGCATTCGCTTCAGAACTGTTCCAGAAATTCGACAGGCAGTAGACCGCTCCATTCGCACCATCAACAGAACAGGTTCTGCTAACGGTATACTATGCCTTCCACATCGCTGGCAACGGGTTCTACACAACGCTGGGGACTACTTTGAAGGACAGTAACAGGTGAAAACATATAACTCTTTTGTATCGGTTGTGAATAAATAGTTGCCACTAATTAAGTCTCAACCCTCGTATGTTTTAAATGTTTCTACCATCAGTATCATCCAAGGGCATGTACCAATTCTTGCTGTAGAATAAACATATAAGAATTAATAAAAGAATTGATATGTAAGCGAAAGAAGATGCTGTGATATGCAAATGATTAGCTTTTCAGAGCATTCACACAAGGCTGGCGCCGGTGGCGACACCTTCAACGTGCTGACATGAGGAAAGTTCCAACCGATTTCTCATACACAAACAGCAGTTGACCGACGTTGCCTGGTGAAAAGTTGTTGCCATGCCTCATGTAAGGAGGAGAAATGCGTACCATCACGTTTCCGACTTTGATAAAGGTCGGATTGTAGCCTATCGCGATTGCGGTTTATGGAATCGCGACATTGCTGTTCGCGTTGGTCGAGATCCAATGACTGTTACCAGAATATGGAATCTTTGGGTTCAAGAGGGTAATACGGAACGCCGTGCTGGATCCCAACGGCGTCGTATCACTAGCAGTCAAGAAGACAGGCATCTCATCCGCGTGGCTGTAACGGATCGTGCAGCCACGTCTCGATCCCTGAGTAAACAGGTGAGGACGATTGCAAGACAACAACCAACTGCACGAACAGTTCGACGACGTTTGCAGCAGCATGAAATATCAGCTCGGATACCATGGCTGCGGTTACCCTTGACGGTGCATTACAGACAGGAGCGCCTGCGATGGTATACTCAACGACGAACCTGGGTGCACGAATGGCAAAACGTCATTTTTTCGGATGAATCCAGGTTCTGTTTACAGCATCATGAGGGTCGCATCCGTTTTTGGCGACATCGCGGTGAACGCACATTGGAAACGTGTATTCGTCATCGCCATACTGGCTTATCACCCGGCGTGATAATATGAGATGCCATTGGTTACACGTCTCGGTCTCCTCTTGTTCGCATTGACGGCACTTTGAACACTGGACGTTACATTTCAGATGTGTTACGACCCGTGGCTCTACGATTCATTCGATCCCTGCGAAATAGTGCATTTCAGCAGGATAATGTACAACCGCATGTAGCAGGTCCTGTGCGGGCCTTTCTGGATACAGAAAATGTTCGACTGCTGCCGTGGCCAGCACATTCTCCAGATCTCTCACCAATTGAAAACGTCTAGTCAATGGTGGCCGAGCAACTTTATCGTCACAATACGCCAGTCACTACTCTTGATGAAGTCTTGAAGCTGCATGGGCAGCTGTACCTGTACGCGCCATCCAAGCTCTGTTTGACTCAATGCCCAGGGGTATGAAGGCCGTTATTACAGCCAGAGGTGGTTGTTCTGGGTACTGATTTCTCAGGATCTATGCACCCAAGTTGCGTGAAAATGTAATCACATGTCAGTTCTAGTATAATATATTTGTCCAATGAATACCCGTTTATCATCTGCATTTCTTCTTGGTGTAGCAATTGTAATGGCCAGTAGTGTATATACTATATAATAAATGTATGATGCTTATTGTGAAACCCAGTTGTAATTTTACAGACACTATAAGTCTCTTGTATCTTCTCAAGAAATATTCGTGTAGTAACCTTCCACGGACATGGGTAGAAAAAAATGAATAAAAAATAAATAAATAAAGTAGAAACGGTGATTGTATTTCGAAAGCGGGACGCAGGAATGACAAGCCGGAACGGTAGCCACTGTGCCATCATTGCGGCTAAGAGTATCGCGCGTTATAAGGCATATAAATTACATCGAAAACTTTGATCGTCGTATTCTGGAAATATTCGAGTATCTACGGATAAGCTGAGGCACGGGTTAATTTATTTAGACTCTTCTTCCACTGAGCCAACTTTCTGGGAAATCGGGCTATAGCATTTGCAGTGTTCTCCTAGTGAGCCATATGAAGAGATTAAGTGACTTGCATTGGAGAGATAAGCGTGGCGAACTGCATGAAACCAAACATCGGACCGCAGGCAATAGCAACTACTTCCAGTGTGAACATGACGTAATGTCAACAATGCATGTTGAAATTCTAGATGCCCTAAATACTCCCGTTCGCTGGTGGAAGTGCACATTCAGGAAACATCGCACGCGTTTACGAGCGGAACTGCTCCGCTTCCCTGCCTCTGCAGAATGCCCCCCCCCCCCCCCCCCCCCCCCCCGAGATGTAGTCAGGGCGGCGTGTCTTTTGACAACGGCTGGCGTAAGATTTGCGGGCATCGCCGTATAACACACGCTCTCTGGGCCCCCTGCCAACATTCTTGTCGGCTGGCGGCCGCTATTGCTTTCGCGGCGCAGCCATCCGTATCCGCGCGTGCGCTGCGGCCGCACACCCCCTCCACTGTGGAACTCTGCCTGCCGCGATTCCCTGCACGGCAGCCCGCTGGTTTTTGTCGCTCCGCTGCTGTAGGCGCACCAGGTCCTCAGTTCTTGCGGTCTCCTGCCATTCTACTGGCTTCATTTTTTATTGTGTGCGCTTTTATTAGCGTGCAGTTTGTCACTGCCAAATTGCTATACGCGGTGAAAGCTCAGTGCAGAAATGAGGGCACCAATAACTAAGGCAAGTGTGTTTCTATTGGTTATCGTCATACTCTGCTAATAGCTTCGTCCCTGCACACTGAGTGAGTGTAATAAGAGCTGATAGAACTAATACTTCAAAACGGAAGATTGTTGTTGATACCACAATTGACTGTTATTACTAGTAGAACGAATACTGCTGAATCTTAATTGCTGAACTTCTAGAGTTGGCAACAAACAGGCGGCCCGCATCCGTAGCTGAGTGGTGGCCTAAATCTGCTTTCTCTGATGAATGTATTATTCATCAGAGAATCCTTCTTCCATCAGACGAAAACGAATGCGATCGTCTGGCTCCTGGGTCACTACTTTCTCTATGTTGTTAAAGGAGAGAACAACCTTGATCCCCAAGGTTTTCACCAATGACTGGTTGCACGGTTATCGTGTACCTTTTGCTAATGTGCTCTTTCTTGTTTTTAGTCGACAGGGTGTTGATTGAGTTCCCCTGCGGCCTTTGATTCCTCGCAGTTTCTAGTGCCAAATCACGTGAAACCTTGTTTTGTTCACTACTTTCCTTATCCATAGGTAAAGGTGAAAAAGGAGAGAGTTAGAGAGACAAGTAGGTTGTTAGTTTTCCGGTTGTTCAGAATATTTTTCTCTTCTTTTTTCTATTAATTAAGTGTTTTGTCAATCTGCAGCTAATATTACAAGATGATTCTGACTGTGGTCGTCTAAATGTTTATGCAAGTGCTCAAGTGGTTTAAATGGCTCTGAATACTATGGGACTTAACATCTGAGGTCATCAGTCTCCTAGACTTAGAACTACTTAAATCTAACTAACCTAAGGACATCACACACATCCATGCTCCAGGCAGGATTAGAACCTGCGACCGTAGCAGCAGCGCAGTTCCGGACTGAAGAAGGGCCTAGAACCACTCGGCCACAGCGGCCGGCCATCAGCTGAACATTACTTATAAATTCATTGAGTTTTGTTAAAATAACGCATGCTCCAATGATTACGCCATGGTTAGCTTTCAAGTTTCTTAGCAACATGACAATAGTCTTTTTATTTAGTATACACGGCCGGCCATGGAAGTGCCAAGTAAATCTGATAACCTGTATAAATAAAAATGTAAATGTTCGTTTGTTATCTCCGAATGTTCTTGAACGATTGCTTTGAAATTTTGAGAGAACATTGCATTCTAATACAGGTGTGTCAATAGCTGAGATATGTTGTAACGACGTTTCGCTATTATTAAATTTATAAAAAATTTATTACATGTATTTAAAAAATAAATATATAAAAACACACGCGTTTTCCAGTGCAGCGTTGTATCAAAATTTCAGAGCATTCGGTCAAACACTCTCGGAGATGGGCGACTGGGAACATTTACAGTCTTTATATAAATGCAAACGTATATGTTCGTTTCTTCAGAATCTCAGTTCTCCGAAAGTTCTTCACCGATTGTTTTAAAAGTTTGACCCAACTTTGAATTCTAACGAAGGTATGTGTTTAGGTATCTGATTCTTTAATAAAGGGAACACATTGTTACCAAAAACTCAAAATATACCTTTAAGATCTACTTGAAATATTTATGTGTTACTGTAATAAACGTTTAAACAGGAAAGTAGTATTTATGTCTTATTGGCCTGTGATTAGAATTTGATACAGAATCTGAATTTGCAGTAAAAGTAAGGAACGCTCAAGGTCAGAGAGAGGGGGAACAGAAGATGGAGAGAGAGAGAGAGAGGGGGAACAGGACGAGATAGTGGTGGGTGAGGAGTAGATGGATAAGGAGAGGGTGGGGGGATGATAGGCAGAGAGAGGCGCAGGAGGGGGAGATGGGAAAATAGAGGGGGGATCGACAGAGACGTGAGAGAAGGAGACAGGACGTATATCCAGTTCCCAAACACACACACATAAAAAAAAAAAAATATTGCATCACCCCTGTTCCCAGAACTCCTGAAGATAAGCGGTGACTGTGGATATTGTATCACAGACACAGTCCCTTGGACTGTTCAGAGATGTCACTAAACCCGCCCTAACAACCATCCATCAGCAGCGCCTATTAGACGAATGGATCCGACAGCCGATTAGTTACAGTCATTTCATCAGGAAGGAGGTACACGGCTCGTGTTGTCTGTAGATCAACCACTCCAAGACGGTCAATAGCGCGGTCCGATCGCGACCGAATGGTTACTTTGTGCCAGGAAGGGCTCTCAGCAACGGAAGTGTCCAGGCGTCTCGGAGTGAATCATAGCGATGTTGTTCGGATATGAGGAGATACAAAGAGACAGGAACTGTCGATGATATGCCTCGCTCAGGCCGCCCAAGTGCTACTACTGCAGTGGATGGCCACTACCTACGGATTATGGATCGGAGGAACCCTGACAGCAGCGCCACCATGTTGAATAACGCTTTTCGTACGGCCACAGGACGTCGTGTTATGGCTCAAACTGTACGCAACAGGCTGCATCATGCGCAACTCCACTTCCGACGTCCATGGCGAGGCCAATTTTTGCAAACACGACGCAATGCAACGCGGTACAGATGGGCCCAACAACATGCCGTTTGGACCGCTCAGGATTGCCATCACGTTCTCTCCACCGTGTGTGTCGCATATGCCTTCAACCAGAAAATCGTCGGAGATGTGTTAGGAGGGAACCTGGCCAGGCTGAACGCCTTAGATACACTGTCCAGCGACTGCAGCAAGGTGGAGGCTACCTGCTGTTTTGGGGCGGCATTATGTGGGGCCGAGGTACGCCGCTGGTGGTCATGGAAGGCGCCGTAAAGGCTGTACAATACGTGAGTGCCATCCTCTGACCGATAATGTAACCATATCAGCAGCAAATTGGCGAGGCATTCCTCTTCATGGACGACAATTCGCGCCCCCGTCGTGGACATCTCGTGAATGACTTCCTTCAGGATAACGATATCGCTCGACTAGAGTGGTCAACATTTTCTCCAGACATGAACCCTATCGAACATGCGTTGTATAGATAGAAAAAGGCTGTTTATGGACGACGTGATCCACCAAATACCCTGAGGGATCTATGCCGAATCGCCGTTGAGGACCGACAGTGCCTTGATGAACTTGTTGTTAGTATGCCACGACATATACAGGCATGCATCAATGCAAGGGGACGTGCTACTGGGAATTATAGGTACCGTGTGTACAGTAATCTGGACCACCACCTCTGAAGATCTCGCTGTGTGGTGGTACAACAAGCAATGTGTGGTTTTCATGAGCTATAAAAACGGTGGAAATGATGTTTGTGTTGAATCTCTATTCCAATTTTGTATACAGGTTCCGGAACTCTCGGAACCGAGGTGATACAAAACTATTTTTGATGTGAGTAGATTGGCCAGATTGGTCAGTTTGTGTCCAGAACGGTGCTCCTTTCCTTCTTCTTTCCAGTGGTGCGGTAGCACAGCACTCTATAGAGAAAGTCGTATCTGTTAAATAATGAACAATTAGGGTAATTAAAGCATAAAAAGTATTTTAAGCCGGAAATATCGTAGAAACTTGTATTTGTCTGGCAGCATTTATTTTGTATTACTAATTTTATATGTGATGCAAGAGCAGACGAGAGTTCCTGTATAGGTAGTGGTGATACGTGGAAATGAACTCCTTTCGTTAGGGGTAATACTCATTTTCCTGCAAACGTGACGTCATTTTGACGTCACAGACAATATCGACGACCGCTTGATCGGCTTTCTACTTTGTGACAAGGAACATTATGAATGTTATCGCTCCTCGATTCACTCGCAGCAATTTGTACTGCCTTATTGGGTTCCCGCCAAACCACACACTCGGAAATCGCTAAATATTTATTTCACCTTTCGTTCTCTAATCAGACAGTAATTTAAATAACATCGAATATAGCGGAACATACTAGTGTTATACTCATAAGAAAATTCCAAAATGTGTTAACGCTAACATGAAAAAGCCTGTAATGTGGTGAGATCAGAATCTACAATTTTCGGTTCCAGCACCCACAACGTTAATCATTACGACAGCATTTAGTCGTATAATCCTTCCTGTCTTGGCTATCATACTTTCTCTTGAAATCTTATGTCTTTGATGGGTTATTAACAGACATTTACTGAAAATTGTGACGTGTTTGTGACAAATTTTCGATGCTCCGTTACACTGAAAAAGGCGTACTGCAAGTTATAATAAAAGTGTGTCTCATGCTTAATTTGTAGTTTATGGACGATAACTCACTCCTGAGAGGAGAGAGAGCACTCTTATATGAACGCATTAACCGTCGAGAAATCATCATGTGACCTTTAATTATATCAGTAATTATAATAAATTATTCCAAGAATGGCGTGTTTTCATAAATATTCTTTACGCGTGGATGAAGTCTTGCGGGAGGCCCGTATCGATCACCAAAGAAAGTCCCTAGCAGTTTCTGTATCCGCAGACATAGTGCATAAGGTCAAAATGACGACACGTTTGTAGGAAACGTCGTGAAGTGACTGTTACCCTTTCGGTTGGCAGTAAAAAAAGAAAGACAGAGAGAGAATAGTCCCTATGTGAACAGTCGACTGTTTTCTTTGACTGTCGAGGTTTTAAACAGCACACAAAGCTAGCTCGCGCCCTCAGTTTAGAGGATGACCCTCTAAGGCAACAAACGTTTTTTACAGTTAGTACAGTCGGCCTGCAGGCGACATGGACTTGCAGCTTGTCCGGCTTGTTGTGGTAGTTTACCAGTATGACTACTGCTTCGTACGTTCTGGGGAGGCTGCTGATTTGTCGCGTAAAATATTTCACAGTATCTTTGCTCGAAAGTCGCGACTACTGATACATCAGAATTAGAAAGGCACCTCGCAGTTACTACTGCTTCCGGACCGCCGACGCTTCTATTCCTTCGCTACGGTAATCTTCGACGTTTTACTGTCCGCACCGTCACTAGGCAGAATCTCCCTCGGTCTCTCTCATTTTTTGATATTCATTAAACTTTATAATATGAGCATGCGCAGCTGAAGGTATGCGTTCTTGAAAAGAAAACAGCAAACAGCTTTTGTATTATTCTTTAATTGTACTACCGGTTTCACGTAAGAGTTTTATCTTCTGGTATGTTAATTTTCAGATCACTGAGCGCATTGGACGTCCTATCTTTTCCAGCCATGTTATAATAAATTCATCAAAATTCTGCCAAGTTAGAATTCACAACAGGCACAAAGAAGAAGACGACCATGAAAGCAGATCAGCTCGACACGGATCCGAAGCCTGTCGGTAAGAGGCGTCAAGGGTGGTTGCCACCAGTTAGATTACTCTACTGGCCTCATTATGGAGTAATGGTATGTCCAGTGCGATCAAATATTTCATGTAAATGATCTGAAAATAAATCTACCTAAAGATGCATCTATAATGCAATCAAGCCGCTAGTGATATTGACAGATTATACTAAAGCTGTCTTCGTTTAAATTTTCAAGAATTTTAATATTAAATTTCCATGTGCACACTCTTCCAAGATTCATTGTGTGTTGTCGTTCAGCACTGTCTGCATATCCAATACTGTCCGTTTCCACTCATTTCCTCATTTTCCTGTATTCATTGAGTTTATTTTATTTTATTGAAATTGTCTATGTAACTCATATAGACTGTAGTAAGAATTGTTAAGCTCTTCCTTTAACTGGTACTTTTATTACAGAGATGGCCAAATTATTATGTTTATGTCGTAGAGTCAGCATTTGCTTTGAAATTTTGTGTTTACTATACATCAGGTCAGATAAAATTATTCTGTTTCGGATATGGAGTTTCTGAGGTACGTTTGGCCATTTGTAGAGAATTTGGAATTGCATAGGTTGGCTGCAATGACTGCAAGGCTCCGAAAGTTGAAAATCAGTTGTGTGTACGCAGTCCTGTATTCAATATCTAATGAGAATTTTTTGAGTGTTGTGTTGATTGTTGAGAATATTAGTGATTATCAGTGTTTTAACAATTAATAACTATCTGAGTAAACTATTTGGAATTAATTGCAAGTAGCATATCAGAGGCCAAGTGAATATATATTTCAGTTGTTTTTGAGTCACGCAGTTTGAGATTATGGGTAGGAAGAAAGACGTTTCACCCCCTACAGTTGTCATTGTTAGCCCACTTTTGGCAGAAGGGTGCTACACAGAGCATCGAATTGCTTCCAGATTCAGGATCTCACAGCAGACAGTGAATCGTATTAAAATTTTTAAATCCAAAAAATTGTTGGTCGACAAGAACACACATGCAGATGTGGAGGAAAACCAAAGTTGAGCCCTAGAATTCAGCGAAAATTGAAAAACATGGTCATTTCCAATCGTAAAGCTACAAGTATGCAACTCGCTGCACAGTTGGAAGATTATGGAATGACATTGTCATTTAGAACTGTAAGGAGAGTTCTGTTTAACGCAGGTCTGCCACCACGTCAACCCTGTCTTAAGCCCAAAATCACCGCAGGAATTGCGTTAAAACTGGAGAAAATCCCTACAGCACTGGACCGTTGAGGACTCGAAAAAATATTTACAAAAAAACTGTGCATTACTACAAATGTCATTAAATGAACTCATTCCCAAAATGTTGCTCTTGAAAAATTTGTGTGTCACTCTTCATGTCTTATACCTCCTGAAGTAGCCTTGTCTCGTACTAATTTTATTTTATTTTATTGTTGTGTTTATTAATATAAAATGTTATGTAGTTTGCTGTTCCAGTTTTGTGTTGAAGTTTTTTCCTGTTTTACTCCCTTTATTTTTATTTACTGTTCATCTTTTTACTTTTTACGTAGCATTACCACCACACTGTCAGAGATGTTATTTGCTGCACGTTTTTGCTTCAGTATAGATGTGTAACTTATAGATGTGTAACTTCTCTTCCAATGTCGTTTACAAACAATGTAACTTCTTTGACGACAAATGTCTGAAGTTGGCCTTGTGAGCCCAAAACCGGTTAACACCACAAAAATAATACAATAGAACAAAAGCAAACTAGCGTTTTCCATTTATTATAGTTTTGTTCTACCAAGAACCGACGGAAGATTCAGTTAACATACCCCATAACCGCTGACTGTCTGCAATAAAAGAACTTTTTGCACTCATTTATTGATTTCTAATTAATTAAATGTGTGAACCCTGTTGAAAACGTCCTCATGGGTTCCTATGAAAAATATTTCTCATTAATTTGATCTGTAGTCGACTCTAATTTAAATAGAAGTGTGTTATCCTCTCCTGCCCTTAATTTTAGTAACGCTTGAACACCAACACTGTGACTATTCGTGACGCCAACGCGAATTAAGCCGGCAGCAGCAGAACGATGCTTTCAGCAATGCTCAGAGCAGCCAGCTGAGATAGTTAAGTCGGCTAACAGTGCGGAATCTGTTTACACAGTGTATTAACAGCTCGTAACGATCGCAGCAGGCAAACATGTTTTTCTAAACTTGAGATTGTAATTGCATTCATTTTCACACGATGTTATTCCATTATGAATAACACAAGTAGATGCATCAGAGCAACTCCTTTCAGATAGCCGAGCTGGAACCACAACTAGTAGTGAATGGTTCCTCCCACATTCGATCAGAGTTTTAAAAAGTTGAGAATGTATTAAAATTTGAGAAACCAGTAACTTTTTCCTTGAACGCCCAGCAGGAAGAAAGCGAGAGGAAAGAAAACAAGAAGAAGCTAAAATGAATTATTACTGTTAAAACGAAAAGAATATAAAAATTTGTGTAAACGCTGTTTAGGGAACATAAACCACAACTATCGTAATCATTAAATGCTGACCATAGAAGTAATGGAAAAAGCAACGTAGGTGAAAGAAAAAATACTCATATATCTACAATCAGCAATGGTTTTCAAGAAAAGAACAGCACGTTAAAAAGGAGGATAGTTGAGAATTCCATTACTGGTTTTGTTTGAAATTTACTTAAGACTTAACAAAGCAGTTGTTATAATGTGAATATCGGAGCGTTGAAATTTACTCATATTTGCAGAGCAGTCACGACTGAATAGCGTCAAGTAAAAGTAATATCTTTAATAAAAAATGCAACTCAAAGACTTGAAATTAAAGTGGAGTAAGACTCTAAGTTCATTCTACAAGTTGTATAAAATGACTTTTAAATAAGAAGGTACTGTCGTTCGTTTAATCTACGAGGTAAGAGAGAAAAGTAAGAACAGTGACATAGGAGTACTCTCTTCATACTAAGATGGCTGAATGATGAAGGAGAAGACTGTCGTTTGGCGAGTCTATAGCTTAGCATTTAAAAATGAAGTATACACAAGTCACCACTCATCACAGCAGCTATATGATCTCTCTATGACAAAAAATTTCTTTCTATAAAACACGAAAAGTAAGGTGATCACAGATGTATTTTTCAACCTTTCCCAGCACTGTTTAACGTATAACACATTCATAAATATCTTATTCATAACATGGAAATTGAATATTCATCCAGGGATTACTGCACAGGAATACACATCAGAAAATCCTATATTACATCCTGACACTGAGTCCGTAACGCAGATATTGAAAAGTTCAGAATGGAGATGCAGTTTTAAATTAGGCACCATTCGTCTATAAAACTCCATAGACAAACGAGACACTCTTACTCTAAAGGAAATAACCAACAAGAACAAAAGTGGTTACTAAAGGTAAAATAAAAAACAGCCAAAAGTAGAAGTCTATACATTGATCAGGGAGAACATTATGACCACCGACCTATTATATACAGGGTGTCCCAGCTATCTTGTTCACCCAAAATATCTATTGGAAAACGACTTTCACCGGTATCAATGTAGTGCTGGGACCCATGAATGTACATATTTGGAAACATTCTTAAACAAAAGCATATGTGTTTTTTAACACAAACTTATGTGTTTTTAAATGGACCTCCTATATTTTTTCTTCAGCAATCCATAGCATGACAAAGCACATACACAATGGCGTTGATTGCATCGCAATATTCCCATTACATCCCGAGATATTAAGACGCGAAGTTGACGCTTGAAACACCCGACATGCGCTGCTAGCGCACGTCCTGAGGCTCAGGCGTGAACTTCATGCTGCGCGTAATAGCGATGTGATTGACATGCGTAATCACACTTCCATACTTACCAAGAGGTCCGGAACGAATAACACGGTCTGCTGCCATCCTGCATTAACGTCGTACATTCCAGCAGGTATTTATCCCATAGGCTAGGGGTGATGCGGTTCTGTAACGTATCTGTGTACATATCACAAAGTTAACTTCGCTTATCGTTAATCCGTTACTAAAAAGGTAATGCCGTTCAACGTTAAAACTTCACTTTACTGTAGATCTAGCGCAAGTGACAGTTAATCATTCACTCGTAATAGTAAAATTCATGTTGATTGTTTTAGTGAAACGAGCAAGTGGACTAAAAGTTTTACCGTTGTTTAGGTAAAAATGTTTTGATTTGGGAAGTTCAGGTAGGACATAGAAGATAAATGTAAACATGTTTAACCAATTAGTTTTATTATCACATAATTATCAATGTTATGTTTATCTAATGCGTTAAATGACAAATTGTAGCAAACAAATGTTTCTTAACATCACTGGGTAAAATGGCCCTTTGTAGAAACTTCCACTGTGATACCAGCACTACATACTAAACATAGCGTTCACATCTCATGCTCAAAGTCATGCCCATTGGCTTGCTTACATAGGGTCACTCTGAGGATGAAGGATGCCCTACTTCGTGCTACTGTTTCCTCTTTGATGGCTGTACAAGCATCAATAATGCGTTGCTTCATGTCCTCTGGTGTTGTTGGTTCATGTTGGTAAATAGCATCCTTCACTGCTCCCCAAAGAAAATAATCCAGCGGTGTAAGGTCCGGAGATCGGGCAGGCCACCTAACTGGGCCACCTCGTCCAATCCACCTACCAGGGAACTTACGGTTCAGAAGTCGTCGTGCTCGTAAGGCGTTATGTGCAGGGCATCCGTCATGCTGATACCACATGACCATTCTCCGGTTCAGAGGTACGGTGTCCAAGAGAACAGGAAGATTGTGTCGTATAAATCTGGAGTATTGTCTGCCATTTTGGATGCCATTTATAAAGAAAGGTCCGATAATGGTATCTCCAATAATCCCACACCAAACATTAACTTTCCACGGACGTTGATGCTCTACCTGACGGAGCCATTTTGGATTGTCTGCGGACCAATAATGCATATTCCTCATATTGACAATTCCTTTGTTGGAGAATGACACCGATCATCCTATGGAAACAACAACACGGAGTTTCTGGCTTGCACGTCCAGCTATTGGGATAGTGTTATTAAGGAAGCTGTTGAAATCAGACTATCAAGCAACCTTATTAGCAGAGATGGTGGATTTTGTTTAAATGCTGCTTGGAATCCGGCTCTGTCTTGTTTGTGTTGACACTTGTTCTGTGTGTGGTATCTTCCTTGTTTCTCCTCTGTGAACCGAGGTATTAAATTTCCTTGCACATTTCTTCCTCCTTGCATTTGTGCCTTTACACTGGAAGGGTGTGCTCCTTACGAAATATCGGCGGTGGTCGACGACGTCACCCGGCAGCAAACCCGTAAGTTATTTGAATATTCAATTCGGCGGGAAAAGATAAAGGTCTCACATTGCTTCTAATCTGTTATACCGTTCTGGATTATCCCCTCGCCACTTATCTATTTCGTCTCTTAAAATTCTCGACACCTCCTCGTCGTAGCCCCTTCTGGTATTGAAAACCCGCCTCTCTGTGGTACTGACCACGACAAAATTAGCTCTTATCAATCACACTAACACAAAAAATAGGCTTGAACAACTACTATCCTAACAATTCCCACTACCTTACATGCTTAAATACTAAGCCATACTCCTTGCTCTTCGCAAAACAAAATTAAATTACCAGAAGTCTTAACTATAGCACAATCATATTACTTCTTGTGATGACTTAACTGCTCTCGCCTAAGAGGCTGCTCATAAGTGCATAAAAACAATAACTAAAGTCAGCTTCACCTCGTGAATGACAGATCATGGTTTAAGCCAGGGCTTAACAACTGGCCGGTTTTGAGCGCGAGTACTCGCGTCTGCTCAGGCACGTGCTCGCGAGCAGGTAGCAAGGTGGCGGAGTAGGGAGGGAGGGGAAATGCGCGCGCACGTTTGAATAGGGCCGCAGCGTGCCTATTGAATTCGCGCCGACAGTGACTGTAACGTTTAAGGTACTACTATCAGCTCTAACAGTCACTTCGCTGGTTAAGAATCATGTCAAGTCGCCGTTGTGTAGCCCCGACCATGCTTTCGCAGTTCAACCCCCATTGGGAGGAATTGTATCTGTTTACAGAAAAAGATGGTGTTGCAAAATGTTTAGTATGTCACAAAACGCTGAATTCTTTTAGGAAATTTAATTTGCAGCGACATTATATGTCGTACCACGCGAAAGACTACGGAAGTGGAAAATGTGATGGACCAGAGCGTGCACAGGAAGTTATTAAACTTAAAAGAAAGCTATCCGAAGAAGATCTGGACGACGAAGAAAAATCAACTGAGGCAGCTCTCAGAGTGAGTTACAAAATTGCTTTGCTTTTAGCAAAATCCCTGCGCCCCTTCACTATGGCGATTTAATAAAAGTATGTTTGGTAGTTGCCGCGGAACATTTGAGTCCATCTCAAGTTGAACAGTTTCGGATTGTGCCATTATCTAACATGACCATTATGCGTCGCATACAGGACAAGGCAGACGACGTCCAGAGCCAGCTTGCAAATATCAGTAAAGATTTTATGGCGTATTGTCTAGCTCTGGACGAAAGTGTTGATATCACTGGAACAGCACAGCTTGCCATATTTATTAGAGGTGTTAACAGAGATCTTCAGGTGAGGGAGGAGCTCGATGTAGTAGCCATGAAGAACACTACAACCGGAGGTGATATTTTAAGTAGTGTTGAAGAAAGTGTTGAAAATGTAGGATTGTCGTGGAATTCTTTCAGTGTCTACAGACGGTGCACCAGCGATGACAGGGAAAAAGTCAGGTTTCGTTGCGCTGTTGAAGGAGAAAATGCAAAAACTGACCGTGCCGAATGAAATAAGGGGTGTTCACTTTGTGATGCACCAGAAAAACTTATGTGCAAAGAGTATCACCCTAAAAAATGTGATGAGTGTTGTTCGTACAACCAATTATATAAGGAAGTATGGGCTACAACACAGGCAATTTAAAAGCTTTCTTGAGCATGAAAGCCAGTATGTTAACCTGCCTTATTACAGCGAGGTCCGCTGGATTAGTCGTGGCGAATTATTAAATCGATTTTTTTTGCCTATTAGATGGGATAAATATGTTCATGGAAATAAATAACATGTGTGTTCCTGAATTGAAAGAGCCTTCATGGAAATGCGATCTCGCGTTCTTAGCAGATTTAACTAGCCATCTGAATGCTTTGAACATTTCACTACAAGGTAAAGATCTGCTAATTAATCATTTCATAGATCGAACACGAGCTTTTAAAATGAAATGACCCTTTGGGTGAGTCAACTGGAAACAGGAAATCTAGCTCATTTTCCTAAATTATCATCCGTGCAATATGTTCACAAAAACTGTGAACGTTATTCACATAGTTTAGTTGCCCTTAAGGAAGAATTTGATCAACGCTTTCAAGATCTGACAGCACTAGACAGAGATTTCGATCTGTTCATCTCTCCATATTCAGCGAATATTGAAGAGATTCGTCCTGAGCTGCAACTAGAAATTATTGACCTCCAGTGTGACAAAGAATACAGAGACAAATTTCAGAACAAGAAAAACATTTTGGAATTCTACAGACACTTCCCTCAGGATAGATTTCCTCGTTTGCACAAATTGGCGGCTACATCAATGTTCGGTTCCACGTATGTTTGTGAACAACTGTTCTCTGCAATGAAATGTAACAAGACGCGCCTGAGAAACGCATTCTCTGATCGAAATTTAAACTGCACGCTGCGCCTACAATGCACAAGAACAATTACTCCGAACATAGCCGCAATTGTAAAGAGCAAAAAGTACAAGATAACCGAGAATCCCACACTTCAGTGACATCTTTTATTGTGTAATAGTTCACAAATTAATACGAATGTAGAGGCCTACACCAAGCTAATAAAATTATGTGGCACGTCTAAATTCTCCTTTATTTGTTTCATTTGTCGCAGTAATAATTCGTGAGTGATATCCCTGCAGGTGGCCGCAGATTTACATTGACTGGTGGCAGCTGTTGTGTGCCCCATGTGACTCTCCCCACTCTCCGCTCTGGCTCCGGTAGTGGGGGCTGCTCCGTGCTCGCGCCTTGCTGCTCACAGCTTGCTCCGCGAGCACGTATGTTGTGAAGCCCTGGTTTAAGCCCTTGTACTATAGACGATGCGATACACCTCTATCTCGTGACGCACATGTTTCCTGTATCAACCATTGGAAAATAACATATTTACACCACCTAAAAATACTGTCTGCGTACACCTGTCACATATTGAAATTAGAAGCACAGCTCAACCCTTGGAAAAATCCACGGACCTTCCATGATCTCGCAGTCAAACAAAAACAAAATAAAGAGACTATACTCACCCCACTATGAGTCGACGAAATTGCAGCTATGCAGAAGCCAAGTCATTTTCTTCGTCCATAGATAGCGGTTGTAGGCGCTGCCCCTCCCTCTGCTGTCACCATGTGCGCTTACCGTCGGTGTGCGTAGTTGTAGGTCAAAAGTACATGATAGCAAATCATCTCGTAATCTATGCTGTTTACTCCATATTGAAGTCTTTGTAATATGGGGTTATAGCTGTAACTCCTCTGTATCTCTCACTGGGTGCTAGGGATCTTAGTATAGCGATACTAACTAACAATAACAGCCCAATTTTAATTATATTTACTGGTTCTACGTGGACTCTGAGATCTAATGAATTTAACAACGCAACGGTGTGAACCAACACACTCAGCACAGAGGGTGTTTCAAAACAATCCGCGTTTGGTGAGTAACAAAGTTTGTTATGAACAGTAGCGCTGTCAACAAGATGACTCCGCCGACACTGTGCCATATTTTACTATATCTGAGACGATGCTAAGCTGAATCTGTGTTTATTTTTTGGCGATGCTACTACGCCATCATATTAGGAGATGTTTCGAAAGGGCGACTGCTCTACCGTCTGAGCTACTCAAGCACAACTCACGCCCCTTCCTCACAGCTTCACTTCTGCCAGTATCTTGTCTCCTACCTTCCAAACTTCACAGAAGCTCTCCTGCGAACGACGCGTGAGTCGTGCTTGGGTAGCTCAGACAACAGGGCACTTGCTCCCGAAAGGCAAAGGTCTAGAGTTCGAGTTTCGGCCCGGCACACAGTTTTAATCCGCCAGGAAGTTTCATATCAGCGCACACTCCGCTGCAGAGTGAAAATCTCATTCTAAGCTCCATGAAGTTTGAAAAGGTTTATTTCGACAGAGGCTCCGCCTCAACTCGTGAGCTGGAATCATTCTTAACCATCTCACTGGCGACGCCTTCTTTCCTCACCGTCTTACTGGACAAATGTAGCTGCAGTTTCTCAGACAAGAGTGACTTCATTTACTTGATGATGGACTTCTAGAATATGGTTTGATGCACAGTGGTGCTCCACCTCCCGTCACATTTCGGTTTCAGGACCCGCACGGTCGCCAATATTTGAAATAATGAATTTTTTCCTTTGTAAACATTTAAAATCCTTGGTTTATTCAGTTTTCGTGCCCAATGTCTACGTTCTGAGCCATCGGAACCAAAACTGAATTTGACAAAATGCGGAACGCACCGGAAATTTTCACAACGCACGGAAAGCATTGAAAACAGGATCAGGGTATGCATGAAATGGCTCAAATGGCTCTGAGCACTATGGGACTTAACATATGAGGTAATCAGTCCCCCAGAACTTAGAACTACTTAAACCTAACTAACCTGAGGACATAACACACATCCATGCCCGAGGCAGGATTCGAACCTGCGATCGTAGCGGTCGCGCGGTTCCAGACTGAAGCGCCTAGAACCGCTGGGCCACACCGGCCGGCGATGCATGAGAGCAGGAGGGGCCCACTCCTAGCAGTTTCCGTAAATGTAAATGTGCCCATGCACCCGTGATCTGGGAGTATCGTCTTTGGTTAGTAATCGAAACGTTGAAGTTTGTACTGAGTGCGAAATTTAGAAAACGCTGCTGCCACTTTTTGCAGCAACACCGAATCTAATTCTGATGAGTAAGAACTACAAGTTATCTTGGAGAACAGTTGGGTTTATATTGTAACATGGTGCTTCAACTACACACATCAAAGAAAGTTTTGCATCACCTCGGTTCTGAGAGTTCCCGAACCTGCACAGAAACTTGGAATAGAGATCAACGTAAACATCATTTCCTCCCTTTTTATTGCTCATGAAAACCTCACATTGTATGTGTACCACCATACAGGGGCGAAACCTTCAGAGGTGGTGGTCCAGATTGTTGTATACACCGGTACCTCTAATACCCAGTAGCACGTCCCAGTAGCCTGTATTTATCGTGGCATGCTATCCACAATTTCATCAAGGCACTGTTGGTCCAGATTGTTCCACTCCGCAGCGGCGATTCGGCGTAGATCCCTCACAGTGGTTCATGGGTCACGTCGTCCCTAAACAGCCCTTTTCAGTCTATACCAGGCATGTTAATGGCGGTCTGGAGAACAAGCTCGTCACTCGAGTTGAGCGATGTCGTTATCCTGAAGGAAGTCATTCACAAGATGTGCACGATGGGGGCGCGAATTGTCGTCCATGAAGAAGAATGCTTCGTCAGTATGCTGCCGATATGATTGCAATATCGGTCGGAGGATGGCATTCACGTGTCGTACAATCGTTACGGCGCCTTCCATGACCGCCAGCGGCGTACGTCGGCCCCACAGAATGCCACCCGAAAACTGCAGGGAACCTCCACCTTGCTACACTCGCTGGACAGCGTGTGTAAGGCGTTCAACCTGAACGGGTTGCCTCCAAACACGTCTCCGACAATTGTCTGGTTGAAGGCATATGCGACATTCACCGGTGAAGAGAACGTGATGTCAATCCTGAGCGGTCCATTTGGCATGTTGCTGGGCCCATCTGTACCACGCTGCATGGTGTCGTGGTTACAAAGATGGACCTCACCAAGGACGTCGGGAGTGAAGTTGCGCATCATGTAGCCTACTGCGCACAGTTTGAGTCGTAAGACGACGTCCTGTGGCTGAAGGAAAAGCGTGATTCAACACGGTGGCGTTGCTGTCAGTGTTCCTCCGAGCCATAATCCGTAGGTAACGGTCATCCACTGCAGTAGTAGCCCTTGGGCGGCCTGAGCAACGCATGTTATCGACAGTGTCTGTCTGTCTGTATCTCCTCCATGTTCGAACAACATCGCTTTGGTTCACTCCGATACGGCTGGACACTACCCTTGTTGAGAGCCCTTCCTGGCACAATGGAACAAATCGGACGCGATCAAACCGCGGTATTGACCGTCTAGGCAGGGTTGAACTACAAACACAGAAGCCGTGTACCTCCTTCCTGGTGGAATTGCTGGAAGTGACCTCTCCGTCAAATAGGCGCTGCTCATGCATGGTTGTTTACATCTATGGGCGGGTTTAGTGACATCTCTGAACAGTAAAAGGGGCGGTGTCTGTGATACAATACCCACAGTTAACGTCTAACTTCAGGAGTTCTGGTAACTGGAGTGATGCAAAACTTTTTTATGAGCGTATTATAACATGGCGCTTCAACTACATTCTAGGGTTCATCAGACGTGGTTGTTGGCTAGCGGTCGCATGCTAGTCTTTCAGGAACCTGTTGCAGATACTTTCAGCATGGGAAATATTTGACAACGTGCTGGCTCGGTAAACAGTCGAACGCCCTCTGTATCGAAGGAAGTCAGCTCAGCATGGGCTACACGCATCCTTACGTTACCTTGTTGGTAGATAACACCTAGGAGAGGTGATCACGTTCTGTTAGTAATGTAGTTGATTATTTTCTAGCTAGTCACAGTTCGATAAAGAAATTTTTATTCACTTTTCGACAACTTGCGTTCAGCGAGTGACAACAAAACTCCCTCTTTCTCTATAACTAATTCCCTCTAAAGACCTTGTAAGAAAACTAGTAAGGGAGTGGAATTTTAGACCTCAGGTGATATGTCGGTAACTTAATATCTCAGTAATTTTGAGCAAAGATATATATTTATTTAACAAGCATCGTAAAATACTGAACCATCGTTGCAATTCTATGATAAGTCAAATCGGCCCTCCTAGGAATTCTCGGAATTTAGTTGAACTGTTTTCAAGACAGTGCCGAGGTTATTCCGCTACGCTGTCTATCAAATGACAGTCATATTTATCTCTGAAACTAGCAGTCATCTAATTACTGAAGCTCTACGTGTTACGAACTGGAATAATTCATAGTTTGAAGAGCCTCAGAGAAGGCAGGTTGGTTAATCGACGTCTGCAGATGGCTTCATTAGTCGTTGCAGGTAATGGCTCTCAGTTGTGGAGTAGTCGCCATCCAGATGGCTGCTTCCGCTCTTACACAGACCCTACAAACCTCCTCGAGTGTCTCTTGAACCACGTAGCCTTTGCAAAAAACGTCCTGTTCGGTGGTCACTCACACTGCCCTTTCACTGAAAGATATTCTTTCCTTGAATAGTTCTGGTAGGTACAAAAAAATATGCATTTTACTTCTTTACAAAAATTAAACATTATCATCTTTTCTATTTACAATTATCAACATTCAAGTTAAATTTTCGATATAAAATTTGTCTTCAAGTTTCAGACAGAAGGTATACTGTTTGTAAAAAGTTCCACCCACTTACAAGATGTAGGGGAGGAAGTTGTACCTTCTCCATTACCTATGAAAGTCATCCTGGAATCACAATGTATGTTCAATGTTATGGACTGCAGTTTAGTGTTAAGTGCACTTTATCCACGCGTTTCACACCTACGTACAAATTCAAACACCTAAATTCTTGTCCCTATGCCATTCAGCTTACTTCGTCAAAAATAGTGCACAAAATAATCCATCAAAGTTTTGAATCATGTCTATAACTGTGTAGTCTGCTGATTATTTGCGTGAAAAACATTAATACTCCGTTCATAAGCTATGATGGTGCTCTCTTCCGTTCTTTTTAGTGTATACGCTTGTACAAGCGAATTTTTGCAAGTTGTCTGCTTCTTCACTCCGGCTGAATTTTTGGAGGAAATAGCATTGATTTTTGCTCGAAGTTTACGATGATTTATTTGCGTTTTATTATGAGACATTCCATCAGTTGAGAGATGTCTCCAGAAAGAGCAGTCCTTGAATTCGGAGGTGTGTGTTGTTGACGGCATCAGTGATGAGGAGGGGTGAAGCTTGCATCTACCTCGATATCATACCTTCAAGGTTATAGCGTCTATTCCTGCACGTAGGTGAAGATTTTTTAAATGGTTAGTGATGCAGAAGACCCATAGATATAGTACCGAAAACTGTCGGAGACAGGCCATGTCACTATCTAACTCACTGCATTGTTAATAGTTTAGACAATTTATCCCCATTTTCGATTATAACTTCTCTCTCGGTTAAGAGCTTTTGCAGAGTTAATGAGATGCATTTTGAGGCCTCTTTTTTTGTTTTTATCTGCCACAAAAGGCATCTATTGACTTTATCAAAAGCTTTTCAATAACTATGTACATCTCTAAGTTAAGTTCTTTTCTTTTCTCTACCACGTATTTTATACTGAAAATACCATCAGTTTAGGATCATGATCTTCTAAAACCTGTTTGTTCTGCTAATAAAACTGTGTCAGTGAGCAGCCTATTACGAATTATAGTTCTATGTAGGGTGTTTCAACTACGACAGGCGATTCAAAATGCATTCAGAATAATAATAAATATATCGAAGTAGGGTTTTCGCCAAGTTATAGCAATATGGCAAATTTCCTGACGTCCGCAAGTAATTTTTATCTTTTATGGTCGCCGAACTGGGACACCGACTTTGTTTTTTCTAATAATAGAATGTACTTTTTTCTACGGCATTTTAAAGAAGTGTCGAAGAGAACTTGAACGACATAACATGGATGGGACTTCATCAAATAATATCAAGATAACAGAGCCGCAAATCACCGTCCCAAATTCACGAGAAGAGATTCCTCACATCAAAGTATGCAAACCAAATGTAATGCAGCACATAAATCAGCAGAGGAATACATAATTTTTTTATGGTCCCCCTTCAGTTCTGATTAAGTAGAAGATGGTCATTCAGGTCAGTATCCCAAAATATTAACACCTGAACAGTCTTAAACTCTTAACATTTGAAAACTGAAGCACAAGTTGTATCTACTGAAAATTCTGGCACATGTCTGGGACTTCATCAAATAATATCAAGATAACAGAGCCGCAAATCACCGTCCCAAATTCACGAGAAGAGATTCCTCAAATCAAAGTATGCAAACCAAATGTAATACAGCACGTAAATCAGCAGAGGAATACATAATTTTTTTATGGTTCCCCTTCAGTTCTGCTTAAGTATAAGATGGTCATTCAGGTCAGTATCCCAAAATATTAACACCTGAACAGTCTTAAACTCTTAACATTTGAAAACTGAAGCACAAGTTGTATCTACTGAAAATTCTGGCACAAGTGAATGGGAATGAAAGCACTTTAGTGGAATAACTGTGAGCTGAGTCCTTCTCGAATGGGTCCAGAGGAACGGTTCACTAGGGAGAGGAATCCGTTGCAACGAGGTCGCACAAACCTGTGAGACCACCCGCGTACCGGCCAGCAGCACACAGGTGTCACTCTTGCAATGTTGGAACGTGCGGACACTCTCATTAGAGGTGATCGACGAATCACAAACGCCTCGCTGCACAGCTGTACGTCTCTTCTGGCAGTGTTGACACACTTGTCCACCAGCTGAATTACTGAAAGGCGTTGGCCCGCTCGGTTCCTCGCCGCCTGACAGAAGACCATAAATGGCAACGACAGACCGTCTGTGCGGAATTGCTTGTGCCTTACGAGCCAGATCGTGACAATTTTTGTCGGACGTCGTCGCTGGCAATGAAACATTGGTTCATAACATCGAACCGGAAACAAAACGCGAATCCAGAGTTCGAAGCCGCATCCTTAGCTGGCAAAGTTAGGCGATGGTCTTCTGGGACTTTGAAGGGATTATGCTGTTTCATGTCCTCCTTCATGGTCCAACGATCACCTGTGAAGTGTTTTGTGATACCCTCAAGAAATTGAAGGAACTGCTTCAGCCTGCTCGTCGCCACAAAAATGCAAACGAACATCTTCTCCATGACAACACAAGACCTTACACAAGTTTGCGCAGCCGAGAGGAGCTTACAAAAATTCATTGGACTGTTCTTCCTCATCCACCCTACGGCCCAGATCTCTCACATTCCAACATCCATCTATTTGGCCCAATGAAGGATGCGAATGTATGTATCACATAAAATTTGAAACAACATGCCTACATGCAGTAATCTCTCCTGGATATCTGATGATGGATAAATACCGAGACGCGTCATATGAGCAATGAAGTCATTCCTTGCCTGCTGTTTGACTTTTACCGTTGCATCTCCAATCAGCCTGAATGGAGAGCTACTGATTTTTATAACAATGGTCACATAGCTCCTGCATAACTTTACGCCACATTCATATTAATGAAATTAAAATATTTTCGAAAATCTTGAATCCTGTGAATCCTGGGATGTAGATTTTGCCAGTATCATTGTCGATAAAGGCGAAAGTTCCCTCATGGATTAACTAACTCTATACATAATTAAGTTTGTACTGAACCCGTTAGTTCTACTGATACTTAGCCTTTTTTAATTTTTTTTTAAGTTGAGGAAATTTACATTACACAGAACTTGCGATTTTCTCATTTCTTCCAAAAACAAAACATGACATTTAGGGATGCTCTTACTTTTCTCCTTTTGTAGTTTCTTTGTGCTACCCGCTAGCTTGGTTTCTTTGCACAAAAATATCAGATGTTCGTGATTTCAGCTTAGTAGAAAAAGGCGAATCGGTGTCTCACCATTTGAAAAACCGTAGAATAGCATAAAATCGTATTTAGTTTTCATCTCAAAAACTATTGTACATAAGTACATTTTTAGCAAAAAACTTTATTACTTTCAAGTTAATTATTAATACTGTATTTATGCGTTAGCTTTGATAATTCAACCAGTAAATCTACTCCATAACTAAATTTCCACTCTGCAGGGGAGTGTGCGCTGTTATGAAACTTCGTGGCAGATTAAAACTGCGTGCCATGAGTCGTGCTTGGATAGCTCAGAAGGTAGAGGACTTGCTCGCGAAAGGCAAAGGTCCCGAGTTCGAGTCTCGGTCCGGCACACAGTTTTAATCTGCTAGTAAGGTACATATCAGCGCACACTCCGCTGCAGAGTGAAAATTTGATGCTGGAAACATCCCCCAGGCTGCGGCTAAGCCATGTCTCCGCATATCCTTTCTTCCAGGAGTGCTAGTTCTGCAAGGTTCGCACGAGAGCTTCTGTGAAGTTTGGAAAGTAGGAGACGAGGTACTGGCGGAAGTAAAGCTTTGAGGACGGGTCGGTAGTCGTGCTTGGGTAGCTCAGTTGGTAGAGCACTTGCCCGCGAAAGGCAAAGGTTAAGTTAGAGTCTCAGTCCGGCACCCAGTTGTCATCTACCAGGAAGTTTCATATCAGCGACACTCCGCTGCAGAGTGAAAATCTCATTCTGGAAACACCCCCAGGCTGTGGCTAAGCCATGTCTCCGCAGTATACTGTCTTTCAGAAGTGCTAGTTCTGCAAGGTTCACAGAAGATCTTCTGTGAAGTCTGGAAGGTGGGAGACGAGGTACTGGCGGAAGTGAAGCTGTGAGGAGGTGTCGTGAGTCGTGCTTGGGTAGCTCAGATGGTGGAGCACTTGCCCACGAATAGCAGAGGTCCCGAGTTCGAGTCTCGGTCCGGCACACAGTTTTAATCTGCCAAGAAGTTTAATAAATCTACTGTTTACTAAGCGCGTGAGGCAAATATGGCGAGGAAATCACGTTTCTTTTAAACATACATTTTCTCGATGAGGTGACCGTGTTTCTGTCCCTGTAATCTTATGAGGATATTCAGCCGCAACCTGAAGTATATAAGGCTTCTCTTTTTCGTTTTTTAAATTATTTATTATAATGTTACATGAACTTGTCTCAGTCGGACAATTTGCAACGTGTACTTTAGCCATAGAGCCTTGACATCTTCATTTACATGCCACTGCGAAGAATCTGTTTTAATGAACTTGTCATTCAAATAAAATTGACGGAAAAAATTGGCAACACCAAAAAATAATTAATGTAGACTAATGAAACCTCGGGAACACATTTTCCTAGAGAACATATGTAAATGGTTAACACTGCAAGATCACATGTTAATGTAAGCACGAGGTAATCCACTGCAAACATGACATGTTGGTTCAATAATAAACGATGTAACTACCAGGAAGTTGAATGCAAGCATGCAAGCGTGCATCTGTTGTGTTGTACAGGTGCTGGATGACAGTTTGTGGGATGGAATTCCAAGCGTGTTGCACTTGGTCTGTCTGTACAGGGACGGTCAATGCTGTTTGTGGATGACGTTGGAGTCGTCGTCCTATGATGTTCCATACGTTCTCGACTGGAGACAGATCTGGTGATCGAGAAGGCCAAGGCAACATGTCGACAATCTGTAGAGCATGTTGAGTTGCAACAACGTTATACGAGAGAGCGTCATCATTTTGGGAAACAGCACCTGGAATGCTGTTCGGAGGCCGGAGTGGCCGAGCGGTTCTAGGCACTACACTCTGGAACCGCTCGACCGCTACGGTCTCAGGTTCGAATCCTGCCTCGGGCAAGGATGTGTGTGATGTCCTTAGGTTAGTTAGGTTTAAGTAGTTCTAAGTTCTAGGGGACTGATGACCTCAGATGTTAAGTCCCATAGTGCTCAGAGCCATTTTGAATGCTGCTCCTGAATACCAGCTTAACAAGTCGAATCACCAGACTGACTTACAAATTTGCAATCAAGGTGCGTGGGATAACCACGAGAGTGCTTCTGGTGCCATACGAAATCACACCCCAGACCCTAACTTCAGTTGTAGGTCCAGTGTGTCTAGCTCGCAGACAGGTTGGTTACAGGTCCTCTTGAATCACTGGCACCGAGACAGAACCAGTTTTCATCAGAAATCACAACAGAATTCCGTCCTGCTCTCCAAAAAGCTCTCACTTGGGCTCACTGAAGTCGCAAATGGCGGTGGTTTGGGTCAGTGGAATGCATCCTTATAACCAACACACGGCCATCGCTGACACAATGTCAGAACCAGTTTTCATCAGAAATCACAACAGAACTCCACCGTGTCCCCTAATGAAATCTCGCTTGACACCACTGAAGTCGCAAATGACGGTGGTTTGGGGTCAGTGGAATGTGTCTGGCTCGGAGCTACCCTTGAAATAACCGATTTTTAACATTTCATTGTGTCACTGTGGAGCCAACTGCTGCTGAAATTGCAGCTGCAGATGCAATAAGATGCGTCAGAGCCATAGCCGAACTCGATGGCTCTTAGTAGAGCCACGTGGCCGGCCGGATCCTGGTCTTCTTGGGACGGTACACTCTGGTGAACCACCGTTGCCAGCAGTCACGTGCAGTGGATGCCAAGTTTTTCTGCAATATCGCAGAAGGGACTGCCACACTCTCCTAGCCCTATTACATGACCCTATTCAAACTCAGTGAAGTGTTGACAATGGCGTCTTTGCCGCTTTAGTCACTCTTGACTAACACCAACTCATCACGTCCAGTCTCAAAAGCATCCAATGCCCACGATCGTTACAGCGTGTATGTAGTTACCTAAATTTTCAATAAGAAATTGAGTTTAATACTATAACAATTTGGCCACCTCTGTACTTTCCATGTTTGATACCTCTTCAAGTTGTCTCAATAAAGCTGAATTGCATACTCGTACTGCCGCTATTAGCGCCACTCTAACGCAACTGGAGCGAAATTTTCTTTCAGGAGTTGAAACACGCTTACCAACTTTCGTTTTGTCGCACAACGTATCCTTGGTGTTGTGATTTTTTCCGTCAGAGTTTACTCTTGTTTTATTAGAAACGAGAATTTCACTACCATTAGCCATACTTTTGGGATTTTATTGATTCCTTCTTGAATCCCTATGTGCCTTCTTGAATCCTTACGTATCATCGTCTGTTGGTTCTGCTTCACGATTCACTATAGCGACTGTTTTAATTTTTTATTCAGGTCATATTTCAATTCTTTTTCCTTTTTTATCATTGCGGGGTATCACCATTGACTAGCTGAATGTACGTAAGATGTATTGAAATATTTCTGAAATCCAAATACGGAGCTCTGACTTCAGAAGTGGCACAGGGTCATGCTTTGAAATGAAAACGAAAACACAAACTGCAGTCTCTTCTTGTGGTGGCATTTCAAGTTCATGAAGGAACATAAATTTTGTAAATACTAAATTACTTCCGCCATAAACCTTGCGTGATGCTTCCCTGTGGACCACGGAAAGATACTTAATGAGATGGTTCATCCACAAAATAATTCTCAGTTAATTAAAAAACTATCAATATAATCGTCTCAAATATTACGCCTGAAAGGTAAATACACTAGCTGTTTTACCACAATTCATTGAATCAAAACCCATGCCCCTCTGAAAGGGGTCGTATTTTATGCCGTTGTGAGAAAATTAATGACTTAGCTGAAAGGCCATTCAGTGCAAGTTTCACGGACAGCTTTTCCCTGGATATTCTGTAGTAAGTTTAAAGACCGAAACATGAGTAAAATTGTCAGGATTGAACTAGTAGTGGAGTTTTCTTTTATTTTAGTTTCAAATACACGTGTGTGTAAAGTTTATCTTTCAAGTACATTAATACGTAATTTACTGATTTGTTGATTTTTCTATTCGTTTCGGTTTCGTCTGTTAATGGTTGCCCGTGCTCGCTTAGTTGTTCTCTTTCTCAAGTAACAGATGATTGATTCCATGCATGTATCTTGATGCGCTTTCAGACTGCTGACTGATCAAAAGCTGGTTATCTTTTCCGATTATAAATAACTTCAAAGACCTGTAGTATGTCTTCAAGCTTTGAAAAAAAAGTCTTGTTTCTTTTCGCCGCGCGGGTAGCCGCGTGGTCTCGGGCGTCTTGTCACGGTCCAGGCCGGTCCCCCTGTCTAAGGTTCGGGTCCTCCCTCGGGCATTGGTGTGTGTGTGTGTGTGTGTGTGTGTGTGTGTGTGTGTGTGTGTGTGTGTATTGTCCTTAGTATAAGTTAGTTTAAGTTAGATAAGTAGTGCGTAAGCTTAGGGTGCGATGACCTCAGCAGTTTGGTCCCATAAGACCTTACCACAAATTTCCAATTTTTCTTGTTTCTTTTCAGTTAATAAGCCTCGACGATCTCCCAGAATATTTATGTGGTTGCCGCTGTTACTAATACAAACCTTCCAATTTTAGTATGCAGATTCTCAGCTTCTGTATTGGTAGTCGTTAATTTTCCCAATAAAACTACGCTTTCGACGCAGTACGACACTTTGATTCATAGTTATTTTACACACCCTCAAATTGTAAAATAAAACTATTAATGTTGGTTTGACAGATTATAGTTCACTTACAGTTACTTGGTGCTATTAATGCCAACACAGATATATATAATTTTCTGTAAACCAACTGGAAGCCAAGAGCTGTACTCGCTACAACTACGAGCTTCCCTCGAAAATGAATGACAATTGAGTTTGTCCGCAATGGGTCATAAACATTTCCCGTAATACGTATTCTGTTCAGTTTGTCTTGAGTCTGCCTGCCTGTTTTGCGGTTAAAGGCCCATCGCATCACGTGATTGATGTGATGCGTTCTGAAAACCCATTCAGCTGACGAAATTGAAGTAATACTTGGGAGTCTATGATATTTCTCCGCGAAATTTATCTGAAATCCATCGATGTTTATGTAAATCGCCCCGTAAACTGCGAGTGTTTAGTGCCTATAAACTGAATGTTATGCGATAGTCCATTTCAAATGCTTTCTTTCTTAGCGTAGTTATCCATATATTGTTTAATATTTAAAATCGGTCAGCATCTCTTGTTACTTTAGTCAATAAATGACGTAATATCATTTTTGACAGATGGAGCTGGAAATGGAGAACCAGTCATAAATGGTTCAAATGGCTCTGAGCACTATGGGACTCAACTGCTGTGGTCATAAGTCCCCTAGAACTTAGAACTACTTAAACCTAACTAACCTAAGGACATCACACACATCCATGCCCGAGGCAGGATTCGAACCTGCGACCGTAGCGGTCTTGCGGTTCCAGACTGTAGCGCGTTTAGCCGCTCGGCCACTCCGGCCGGCAACCAGTCATACCTACCTTCTGAAATGACTACGTGAGACAGAGAACAAGAAATGAAATTATATCTAGCATCTAGTATTTTTGACATATTTTTATTACTTTCTTCAAGGTCTTCATCGGGTGATTCCAGTTTACCTGCTGTACTCTGAAGAAAATTATTACTGATAACAAGTTTGTTTGTGTGGCCATCCTCCTCAGCAAGCATATAAATACCTGTTTAGTAAATAAAACTGTCTTTTCCTGCAGCTAGTTACTTTATTTATCCCATACGCGTTTCGCCTTCTCTTGTTCTAAGGCATCATCGGTGGAATCTATAACGATACAGTTTTGTTAGTTAGAGATTATCAAACAGCTCACTTCGCGATTTTTTGTAAAACAAGTAATTACTTACGATTTGCTGATCTGCGTTTCCTCACATCTGGTCTGCAGGTCGCACTACCATTTTTATCACTATCATATAATCACATCTTTGTGTTCTCGCCTTCCATACACTGTTCACCATGTTTCTCACTCTTTTTTGTGGCGGACTAATGTTCTTTTGTCATTCGATACAACTATTTCGTCGTACACTGCTTTTCACAGCGTAGATACACTACTGGCCATTAAAATTGCTACACCACGAAGATGACGTGCTACAGATGTCTCGATCCCTGAGTCAACAGACGGGGACGTTTGCAAGATAACAACCATCTGCACGAACAGTTCGACGACTTTTGCAGCAGTTTGGACTATCAGCTCGGAGACCATGGCTGCGGTTACCCTTGATGCCGCTTGACAGACAGGAGCGCCTGCGATTGTGTAGTCAACGACGAACCTTGGTGCACGAATGGCAAAACGTCATTTTTTCAGATGAATTCAGGTTCTGTTTACAGCTTCATGATGGTCGCATCCGTGTTTGGCGACATCGCGGTGAGCGCACATTGGAAGCGTGTATTCGTCATCGCCATACTGGCTATCACCCGACGTGATGGTATAGGGTGCCATTGGTTACACGTCTCGGTCACCTCGTGCTCGCATTGAGGGCACTTTGAACAGTGGACGTTACATTTAAGATATGTTACGACCGTGGCTCTACCCTTCATTCGATCCCTGCGAAAGCCTACATTTCAGCAGGATAATGCACGACCGCATGTTGCAGGTCCTGTACGGGTCTTTTTGGATATAGAAAATGTTCGACTGCTGCCCTGGCCAGCACATTCTCCAGATCTCTCACCAATTGAAAACACCTGGTCAATGATGACCGAGCAACTGGCTCGTCATAATGCGCCAGTCACTACTCTTGATGAACTGTGGTAGCGTGTTGAAGCTGCATGGGCATCTGTACCTCTACACGCCATCCAAGCTCTGTTTGCCTCAATGCCCAGGCGTATCAAGGCCGTTATTACGGCCAGAAGTGGTTGTTCCGGGTACTGATTTCTCAGGATCTATGCACCGAAATTGCGTGAAAATGTAATCACATGTCAGTTCTAGTATAATATATTTGTCCAATGAATACCCGTTTATCATCTGCAATTCTTCTTGGTGTAGCAATTTTAATGGCCAGTAGTGTACCAATAACAAGTAGAGAGGTGAGGGCCCACTTAACATCGCAACTTATTGACATTGTGTGGAAGGAGGGGGGGGGGGAGGAGAGGAAGAAAATTCAACTTCATGGCTCTGAGGCTAGGGGACGTTTGTACCCCCTTGTCCTCTCGCGGCCGCCGTGTATGTAAACCTGTTACTTAGATATGGTTTTCGTGTTTACGTGTGCGCTTGAAGCACATCAGTCTCTGTCCTGTTGTTGTAGCAGTCAGATAACTTGCACGTAAAACTGCCGAGACATTCACAATGTATACGACAGTCTAAGAAGTGAATATCATTTATGGTGGACGTCGTTAAACTCTAGGAGCTGCGGTGTGGTTGTATGTAGATCGTGCCAAGCACTCACGATGTCTTTGCAAACATTATAAAAAATATTTCTAGAGACTGGAAATGCGGAGTATAAAATACGCCATGGAAAAAAAGAATAATTGATATAAGAAATGAAACTTGTATTTTAGCAGCAGCAAGACACAATGTCACTAAGAGGCATGTGGGAAGAACAAGTACGGGTGGGCTCAACCATACAAGTGTTCTGAGCAAGCTACATTCCATCGGATTTGGTCTTCTTCACATTTCGCTGCATCTACAGCTTCATAGCAGTGACAACCATAATTTGTTTCCGAGAATTTCTGCGACTTCACAAAATTTATTCATTCAGGGTCGGTAAATTTCATAATTATCTCTTCTCCAGTGTAAAAAGAGGTGAAAGAGAGAGAGAGAGAGAGAGAGAGAGAGAGACAGAAAGAGAGACAGAGAGACAGAGAGAGAATGAGAGAGGGGGGAGGGAGGGAGGGAGGGAGGGAGGGAGCGAGATTTGCTTTCCACCAATTTTAATAGCTTAGCACCTATTTTTGTAAAATCAGCATTTGTGCTGGCTTCCTTTACTAATTCGACACAGATAATTCCCTGATGATGTTCTTAATTTTTTTTGATTTTGTTTCCGCCCTGTTGTACCACACCACATCCTGCCTAAAACTGCAATATGCATATAATAAATGTGCACTAGTTATATCTGAGTGCACTTACAACCCTGTAATCCATGGGATAAGGCTTATTTACGTTCTACTTACTTATTTAGGGTATATGATACAACTCAACTGCGATGGAGGGAAGGAAGTGGCTCAGGTTGCATTATCCTAAGAAATAACTGCAATATTATTAAAAACACGCATTCGTTTTCGGCTATGTGGACTGATTTTCTCTGTTAGTTTTGTTACAGTTTGGTTACTGCCAAATGTAGTGTCAGATGTTAGCCATTTCGGTAGTTCGGGCACTGTACTGTGCTAAAATTCTAGTCGATAAACAGACGATGACCTCCTCCATTTACCTGAGCACTAATAAGTTTGGAATAAATGCAGCTCTCGTTTGAGATTCTACCGTTATACACGTGCAAAGCTCGACAGGACTGCCTCATTTTAAAAGTAAACCAGCATATGTAACGTGATATAAAAAGCACATAAGGCCAAAAATCCTGCGCAACGTTTGGGCTGCATCATTTGCAGTCCGCAGCACGGCACCGGCGCATTCACGTGGCGTTTGTTAATTGTACGTAAAACCCTTACCCACTGAAATATATATGACCAGCCGTTTAATCTTCATGTACGGGTAGATGTAAATAAGAGAAGCCCGTTACGTGGGAGTTAAGCTTGGCCCGCTTTAGCGAACCGCTTCCCTGAGCTCATGTATTAAACGCCGAATTTGTGAGCGGAATGAGTGTGTGAGCTTTTGGCATATGGCAAATACCTTAAATATATTTGAAAACCGGGATTATCAAAGGTTTTACTGTGACCGAGTCCTGTTTGGTTAAAGTGTCACGAAATATTAATCCGGCAGATTTGTGGGTATTTATGCGGACAATGCTACCATAAATCTTAATTGCAAGGATCTGAAAAATGGCAGCAGTTTTTTAATTGGCATATGTATACAGTTTTCATCCGTTTATTTTTCAGGTAGCTTGCATGCGTAAGAAATAATTATCAAGCAACTGATGAGATAAGTTTAATAGACACTTAAAGACCATTTGAAATAAAAAAAAAACAGTAGGTGTAGTTGACATATGTTTTACGTTACTAATGTCACAAACTTTTTTCCCACTACTAAAGGAAGAATTAGAAGCTGACAGATTTACACTCAGCTTCATTTTAACTTGTCAATGTTTAAAGAAAGTACCGGGTGATCAAAAAGTCAGTATAAATTAGAAAACTGAATAAATCACGGAATAATGTAGATAGGGAGGTACAAATTGACACACATGCTTGGAATGACATGGGGTTTTATTAGAACCAAAAAAATGCAAACATTCAAAAAATTTCCGACAGATGGCGCTTCATCTGATCAGAGTAGCAATAATTAGCGTAACAAAGTAAGACAAAGCAAAGATGATGTTCTTTACAGGAAATGCTCAATATGTCCACGATCATTACTCAACAATAGCTGTAGTCAAGGAATGATGGTGTGAACAGCACTGTAAAGAATGTCGGGAGTTATGGTGAGGCATTGGCGTCGGATGTTGTCTTTCAGCATCCCTAGAGATGTCGGTCGATCACGATACACTCGCGACCTCAGGTAACGCCAAAGCGAATTGGGGACCTGGGAGGCCAAGCATGACGAAAGTGGCTGCTGAGTACACGATCATCACCAAACGACGCGCGCAAGAGATCTTTCACGCGCCTATCAATATGGGGTGTTTTTAGGTTCTAATAAAACCCCATGCCATTCCAAGTATGTGTGTCAATTTTTACCTCTCTATCTGCATTATTCCGTGGTTTATTAAGTTTTCAAATTTATACTGACTTTTTGATCACCCGGTATAACAGAATAAAACAAAGCTCAAGAAGTAATGAACAGTTATCAGTTTCGTTTCAATGACGTTAAATGTAATACCAAAGCTAACTTGACTCTCTGCTAATAATAAGTAATGAGAATAAAAAAACTAGTTAGTATTTGTGTGGAACATAAAACTAGCTTTGTAATGTTTTTCAGACCTCACGCCCGGCTGCGTGAGCTTATAGCGTGCATTTCGGCCTCCTCTAAAAACAGTGTTGGCAATTCTGCCGACACTTCAGGCTTCAACACTGAATTGTATTAACCTCGTCGCAATTACACGGAAACCAAGGAGGATAAAGAAAACAATGCGGAACGTGTGGCAAAATATCCCCTGCACGAAAGTTAACGAAAGATGAAATATTCTGATATTTAGGGAGATATATTACTCAAGATTTATGGGAAAAAAGCAAGATAACCAGTAGAGACAGCTTCAGAAAAGTATTCACTCAAAATCCAGGACTACTACTTTCTAGTTTAAAATGGTTCAAATGGCTCTAAGCACTATGGGACTTAACATCTGAGGTCATCAGTCCCACAGACTTAGAACTGCTTTTCATACGAATGTGCAGATCATGTGCGATCGCCCCCCCCCCCCCCCCTGTCATCAAACGATACTTGATAGTGCAGAAACAGATTTTTGTACTTACCAAGCCTTATACATTTCATCCAGTGATACAGTGGCACAGAATAAAGGGGGGAGGAGGGCGAGATTGCCATTAAGAAAGAAATGTGTGGTTATTCCTCAGCGAGTCGCTGTCGCAAACGGTTATTTATAGTTCAGCGGTCGGTGTCAGCTCCTTTGCTCTCGGCGGCCTACCTAAGCATTAAAATTACAAAATCTGACGGTTTTCGCTAAGGCTGCAGGACTAAGAAGCCGTATACACTCTAAGATATCGAAAAAAACGATGCACCACCAGGAAATTACCCGAATGGGATGGAAATCAGTAGATTTGATTCACTATCATACTCAACTCCACCCATGAACCATAGACCTTGCCGTTGGTGGGGAAGCTTGTGTGCCTCAGCGACAGAGATAGCCGTACCGTAGGTGCAACCACAACGGAGGGGTATCGGTTGAGAGGCCAGACAAACGTATGGTTCATGAAGAGGGGCAGCAGCCTTTTCAGTAGTTGCAGGGGCAACAGTCTGGATGATTGACTGATCTGGCCTTGTAACATTAACCAAAACGGCCTTGCTGTGCTGATACTGCGAACGGCTGAAAGCAAGGGGAAACTACGGCCGTAATTTTTTCCGAGGGCATCCAGCTCTACTGTATGGATAAATGATGATGGCGTCCTCTTGGATAAAATATACCGGAGGTAAAATAGTCCCCCATTCGGATCTCCGGGCGGGGACTACTCAGGAGGACGTCGTTATCAGGAGAAAGAAAACTGGCGTTCTACAGATCGGAGCGTGGAATGTCAGATCCCTTAATCGGGCAGGTAGATTAGAAAATGTAAAAAGGGAAATGGATAGGTTAAAGTTAGATATAGTGGGAATTAGCGAAGTTCGGTGGCAGGAGGAACAAGACTTTTGGTCAGGTGAATACAGGGTTATAAATACAAAATCAAATAGGGGTAATGCAGGAGTAGGTTTAATAATGAATTAAAAAATAGGAGTTCGGGTAAGCTACTACAAACAACATAGTGAACGCATTATTGTGGCCAAGATAGACACGAAGCCCACACCTACAACAGTAGTACAAGTCTATATGCCAACTAACTCTGCAGATGACGAAGAAATTGATGAAATGTATGATGAGATAAAAGAAATTATTCAGGTAGTGAAGGGAGACGAAAATTTAATAGTTATGGGTGATTCGAATTCGAGAGTAGGAAAAGGGAGAGAAGGAAACATAGTAGGTGAATATGGATTGGGGCCAAGAAATGAAAGAGGAAGCCGCCTGGTAGAATTTTGCGCAGAGGATAACTTAATCATAGCTAACACTTGGTTCAAGAATCATGAAAGAAGGTTCTATACATGGAAGAACCCTGGAGATACTAGAAGATATCAGATAGATTATATAATGGTAAGACAGAGATTTAGGAACCAGGTTTTAAATTGTAAGACATTTCCAGGGGCAGATGTGGACTCTGACCACAATCTATTGGTTATGAACTGCAGATTAAAACTGAAGAAACTGCAAAAAGGTGGGAATTTGAGGAGATGGGATCTGGATAAACTGAAAGAACCAGAGGTTGTAGAGAGTTTCAGGAAGAGCATAAAGGAACAATTGACAAGAATGAGGAAAAGAAATACAGTAGAAGAAGAATGGATAGCTTTGAGGGATGAAGTGGTGAAGGCAGCAGAGGATCAAGTAGGTAAAAAGACGAGGGCTACCCGAAATCCTTTGGTGACAGAAGAAATACTGAATTTAATTGATGAAAGGAGAAAATATAAAAATGCAGTAAATGAAGCAGGCAAAAAGGAATACAAACGTCTCAAAAATGTGATCGACAGGAAGTGCAAAATGGCTAAGCAGGCATGGCTAGAAGACAAATATAAGATGTAGAGACTTACCTCACTAGGGGTAAGATAGATACTGCCTACAGGAAAATTAAAGAGACCTTTGGAGAAAAGAGAACCACTTGTATGAATATCAAGGGCTCAGATGGAAACCCAGTTCTAAGCAAAAAAGGGAAAGCAGAAAGGTGGAAGGAGTATATAGAGGGACTATACAAGGGCGATGTTCTTGAGGACAATGTTATGGAAATGGAAGAGGATGTAGATGAAGTTGAAATGGGAGATATGATACTGCGTGAAGAATTTGATAGCGCACTGAAAGAGCTAAGTCGAAACAAGGCCCCAGGAGTAACAACATTCCCTTAGAACTACTGACAGCCTTGGGAGAGCCAGTCCTGACAAAACTCTACCATTTGCTGAGCAAAATGTATGAGACAGGCGAAATACCCTCAGACTTCAAGAAGAATATAATTCCAATCCCAAAGAAAGCAGGCGTTGACAGATGTGAAAATCACCGAACTGTCAGTTTAATAAGTCATGGATGCAAAATACTAACGCGAATTCTGTACAGACGAATGGAAAAATTGGTAGAAGCTGACCTCGGGGAAGATCAGTTTGGATTCCGTAGAAATATGGGAACACGTGAGGCAATACTGACCCCACGACTTATCTTAGAAGCTAGATTAAGAAAAGGCAAACCTACGTTTCTAGCATTTGTAGACTTGGAGAAAGCTTTTGACAATGTTGACTGGAATAATCTCTTTCAAATTCTGAAGGTGGCAGGGGTAAAATACAGGGAGCGAAAGGCTATTTACAATTTGTACAGAAACAAGATGGCAGTTATAAGAGTCGAGGGCCATGAAAGGGAAGCAGTGGTTGGGAAGGGAGTGAGACAGGGTTGTAGCCTCTCCCCAATGTTATTCAATCTGTATATTGAGCAAGCACTAAAGGAAACAAAAGAAAAATTCGGAGTAGGTATTAAAATCCATGGAGAAGAAATAAAAACTTTAAGGTTCTCCGATGACATTGTAGCTCTGTCAGAGACAGTAAAGGACTTAGAAGAGCAGTTGAACGGAATGGACAGTGTCTTGAAAGGATATAAGATGAACATCAACAAAAGCAAAACGAGGATAATGGAATATAGTCGAATTAAGTCGGGTGATGCTGAGGGAATTAGATTAGGAAATGAGACACTTAAAGTAATAAAGGAGTTTTGCTATTTGGGGAGCAAAGTAACTGATGGTGGTCGAAGTAGAGAGGATATAATATGTAGACTGGCAATGGCAAGGAAAGCGTTTCTGAAGAAGAGAAATTTGTTAATATCGAGTATAGATTTAAATGTCAGGAAGTCGTTTCTGAAAGTATTTGCATGGAGTGTAGCCATGTATGGAAGTGAAACATGGACGATAAATAGTTTGGACAAGAAGCCTTTGAAATGTGGTGCTACAGAAGAATGCTGAAGATCAGATGGGTAGATCACGTAACTAATGAGGAAGTATTGAATAGGATTGGGGAGAAGAGCAGTTTGTGGCACAACTTGACAAGAAGAAGGGATCGGTTGATAGGACATGTTCTGAGGCATCAATGGATCACCAATTTAGTACAGGAGGGCAGCGTGGAGGGTAAAAATCGTAGAGGGAGACCAAGAGATGAATACACTAAGTAGATTCAGAAGGATGTAAGCTGCAGGACTTATTGGGAGATGAAGAAGCTTGCACAGGATACAGTAGCATGGAGAGCTGCATCAAACCAGTCTCAGGACTGAAGACCACAACAACAACATACTCAAAAGTCTCCGAAAGACCTCAATTGAGTTTCGCCTGATTGGCACGCAACCCACGTAACGTAGGCTGTCTTGCAGGTCCTCTAATCTCTTTGCTGTCCTTCTACTACACAAAATGGATACCATAAGATATCACTCAAGATTACTGTTCTCTAACGTAGCCATCCCAGATGTAAATCAACACCACAGTATTAAAAGTACTAGGAAGTACGTCATTGGAGTTGAGACAGTCTTTAACGCTTGTAAACTCAAGTTTATTACAGGAAGTGACATTTGAGAATCTCTACAGCATCCTTTGCAACTTAAGTTAGTTATCTCCATCATATAAGTCATTAAAGCATCGTCAATGAAAATAAAATGTTTATATGAACAAGAGATTTTGGGACAATAGCTGAACTCCTTAAGTTCTTCTGGTCAGTAAGCGTCTTTCCTTCTAATCAGTGAAATGCGGCAAAATGTGGCCAGTAATCGCTTCGCAAAGCACTATTTACTGGCGAAGGAATTTACTTTAATCTTAAAACTTCTTAAGCAGCAACGTTCACTGATTTACCGTATAAGAAATGCTTACGGTCCAGGTAGGAAAACGTTTAAAAACTAAGTCTGTACTATCTGGGCCAGGTCGACCTTTTCATCTGAAACCGCTTCGTTATAGTTTGCCTAACAGGTATTGCAGGTATTACACGTTGTATTCCTGATGATGATGATGATGATGATGATGAAGTCCCATACTCCTTGACAGAGTGTAGGGGAACGATGCGGGAGACCCGCTCCGCCTTACTAGGCAAGGTCCTAGTGGAGGTGGTTTGCCATAGCCTTCCTCAGACCGTAACGGGGATGATGATAATGATGAAGACACAACAACACCCAGTCATCTCGAGGCAGGTGAAAATCCCTGACCCGGGAATCGAACCCGGGACCTCGTGCTCGGGAAGCGAGAACGCTACCGCGAGACCACGAGCTGCGTTTCTTGTATTCCTATAGTCACGACTATAGGTTGTATTCCTGTAGTCGTGAAAATCATTAGTTGAAACCGAGATTAGCATTTAGGGGATTGCTATTGCTAAAAATATCTAATGATGAACAACCGAAGGCTGAGTTGATGCTCAAACTGAGGTGTATTTCTAATAGGGAAACCAGTGAAGACTGTTCTTGCTGGCCCCAACGAGCATTGGAAGCCACGTACTCAAATGTTTATAACACTACGAGTATTTTGAACGTTATAATTGACATTGTCCTCCTAAACTAACAATTATTTGTCTACAACGAATTAAAATGTGTAGAAGCGGCAACGATTCGAACCAGATAAGAAGAGAGTAGAAACTCACCGCTTTACCTACTCATCTATCCTACCACTCGTATAAAGTGCTGTTACAGACTGATGCCGTGTGATATATGGGGTAACACAGGTAACTAAAATACGACAGCCGGAGCAACAAGACCTGCATCACAACATCTAACTAAATTTTGCATTTAGTCTCTGAAAACGATGTCATTGTTACTACTACGTGTGATATTTAGAGACAAAATACTTTTATCCGATACTCTAAACAATACTCACAAGGAACTAATTTCTTAACTCTTTTTTTCAGAGCATGTAATTGGGAATGAATCTGACTTCTGGGACGAAGGAAATGCTCTCCACCTTGTATCGCACTTCGTTTCCTCCTTCCTTGCCAATCGGTTTTTACTTGCGAAATGTCATAGCTCAAGGAATTTGATGAAGGTCGCATTCCTTCGCTTTTTGAAAATGGATGCTGCTTCAGCGCCATTTCCCAAGCTCTAGGATACCGCAAATCCTTCGATACATCTCTGGGTCAAGAAGATCGCGGCGGAAGGCCACGTCAACCGTCGTTGACGCCCTTGATATCCATGGACTACCACAGAGGATCAAGACAATAGTACACCCTCCATTGCAGTGATGAAGGTGCTTTCAGGACTAGCACTAAAATTAGGAACATCCTCTGGCTAAGTGTGAGCAGGTCGACTATTCGTCGTTGTCTCAACAACAAGCGAAGGAGACAGCGGTTAAGGAAATGTTGAAGGAACAATATAGTCTACCAGATTAAACTTCGCACTGGCGCACACAAAGAAACCACTTTCATACTGGGAGCAAGTTGTATTTACGGACCAGACGGCGTCTTCTACTCCACGGAATACTTCAGTCCATCTAGATCGACCAAGTGAAGAGAGCTTGGACAGCAAACACGTTCATCGGGCGAAAAGGAGTCGCCGAACTGCTGTAACAGATTGATGATGGGTATCAGCAAGCGATTGCGGCGTTCAGTATCAACTGGACTGCCCGTTTTCTAGTCATTACTACTGTGGAACACTAAAGAACGTAATGCTTCCTTCTGTTCGTCAGAGATTTTCGGGTAGAAAAATAATCCTCCAACATGACCGTTCTCCTGCTCACACAGCGACCTGTGTAAAACACTGGTTTCAAGTTAACGGAGACACTCAGCTGCTGGATTTGTCTCCCAAAGGTGCTCACCTCAGTCGTACAAAGCACGTGTGGGCAGAGATGGAGAAAATTGTACGGTGTAGAAGACCAGCACCAACAATCAACCTCTGTCCGAAGCAGTTTATGAGTACGGGAGGAGTTGTCACAGAATAACTTGTTGCCCCTTTTTCCCGGCGGCTAAATTCAGTGGTAGAGTAGAAACGAAACCGGATACGATACTGAATTATTCTGTTGTTAGGCAGAATATTTTGTTTACGAGAAATAAACGTTTTTTTCCCTAGAAAAAGAGGAAAATTCGTTAACTTAACCCTTTTTTTAATTTCAATTTTTATATTTCATTTTTTTAAAGAAGAGGCTATGCATAAAAGTGAGGCAGTCTGTTTCACTCGTTTCAGCCATTCAATAGGCTCTTGATCTGAAATTAGTTTATGACCATTGATCAAAAAAACTGAGGCAAACATGAAACTAATTTTTTTTCACATGTCGTATGACGTCAGTGGCGACGAAGGTATTAAAGAGAATGTATTTCCTTTTTTTACGCCGAGAAAAAGTACCATTTTAATTTGTGTTCTTTTTATTTACATGCAAACAGTATGCAAAAATGGTTCAAATGGCTCTGAGCACTAAGGGACTTAACTTCCGAGGTCATCAGTCCCCTACAACGTAGAACTACTTAAACCTAACTATCCTAAGGACATCACACACATCCACGCCCGAGGCAGGATTCCAACCTGCGACCGTAGCGGTCGCGCGGTTCCAGCGCCTACAACCGCTCGTCTATCCCGGCCGGCCAAACAGTATGCACATACTGACCAAAGCACAAAGGAGATGTCAATTTCTTTTAATGTCAAGTAGAAATCACGAAACATAAAGATAAAAATGTGGTACAAGACCGGCGGCATCGACGCATAGTCGAGCGTTTCAGCGCACTACATCCTCGGTTATATACTTATGACTACTTTAAAATTATGAGTACCTTCCAAACTAACATCTCTTACTACGAATTAAAATTGTGGAAGTGACAGTATTCGGTTATAAAATGGTCTCCTTAACCACTACGCCATTCTAGCAAACGCCTACGCTACACTTACGAAATGGTATGTGTGATCTGAGATGTGACACCTTTTACATGAAAAAGAAATGATATCCCAAGTGAAAACGGCACATTGCGTTTTCGACGGAAATGCAGACAGTCTATCAGTCTTTGAATTCGATGAATGGAGTGATTAAGAACATAAGCTCGATGAAAGAGACACAGTAGCTATTCTGCTAGATTTTATCACATCTGCTTGTTTTGGTTATGCCATGTGTGGGAGAGTGTGAGAACTTAATAGCAGCTAAGGCAAGTGTCAGAAACGTTTGGCATAACGATGCCAGGGTTACTCATGTGGCAATTGCTCGAGCAGAAAGCCAGTTCGTATGTTTTGTAACTACGACCAGAAACGTGACGTAAGATGAATATATACAATATATATAGTGGAAGAGTACCATAATCTAAAAAGATTCTGAAATACGAAGCTTTGTTTCAAAATTTTTTACTTCACACTTCATCGTAAGCAAAAGGTAATTTTTGGTTGGCGCACTTCAGTTAGGAGAGTTGCTGCGGCGTGTGCATAATTTTAAATAATTTGTCAAAGAAATTTGTGTTCTTGACGAGTTTAGTGTTCGAGGAGAACTCTAATTTCGGCTGAAGCTGCAACACAGAAGAATAGAAACAATGAAAAGGAAACATAGCTCTTCCAAGAAGTGCTTGATTTAAGGAATTTGGATTCTTTGTTAAGAAAAGAAGATTTATTTATTCATGTATTTATTTTCAATTTCAAGACTGAAGAATTGAACCTATTATCTTACCGTTCCAGGCTGGTTCAAATGGCTCTGAGCACTATGGGACTCAACTTCTGAGGTCATTAGTCCCCTAGAACTTAGAACTAGTTAAACCTAACTAACCTAAGGACATCACAAACATCCATGCCCGAGGCAGGATTCGAACCTGCGACCATAGCGGTCTTGCGGTCCCAGACTGCAGCGCCTTTAACCGCACGGCCACTTCGGCCGGCTTTACCGTTCCAGAGAAGGACATTGAGGCAATAAAGCCGGGCCGAGAAGGCAGAACGTTGCCGAGCGTAAGGAAAAAAAAAAAAAAAAAAAAAAAAAAGAGTCGTGATGACCTTCATGCTCAAGGCTGGTATTCCAGCTAGTAGTGTAACTGAATCTTGGCAACAACGCAGAATATGTTTGGAAACACTGTGACCAACAAGTTACTTCCTGGATGATATACTGTAGAACTAGCCTATTTATACGTATTATTTCCATTAAATAATCTGAGTGATTTCCACATAAGGCGTGAAATGAAGTTATCAGTTTATGGTTCTGATCCCATGAAAGTCAGACATCTACATCTACATCTACATCCATACTCCGCAAGCCACCTGACGGTGTGTGGCGGAGGGTACCTTGAGTACCTCTATCGGTTCTCCCTTCTATTCCAGTCTCGTATTGTTCGTGGAAAGAAGGATTGTCGGTATGCCTCTTTGTGGGCTCTAATCTCTCTGATATTATCCTCATGGTCTCTTCGCGAGATATACGTAGGAGGGAGCAATATACTGCTTGACTCTTCGGTGAAGGTATGTTCTCGAAACTCGAAACGACGTGGAAAGGCAATTAATCTCGCCCTTTACGTTTTCCTAGCAAGCTGCGGAGAAATAAGGGACAGCACAATGCTGCATTATTCTGTTAGCTATGAGGTAACGTGTTCACCTGCGTTACTTCGCGGTGCAAGACTCGCTGAAGTATACATGTTTTGCCGTTTTGTGACAGAGCTACGAGCAGTGAGACCGAAACACAATAACGAAACTGCATTTATTTTATTTATAAATGCAACAGTTCCATACCATTTCATTGTGACACAGGACAGCAAGCAAACACAGACCGTTTAGAAGTCCAGAATGAGTAATATATTACTAATTCGTGCTGATGTAAGCATGCTCCTGTTACAGATAATTAATGTTAAATTGAAATAGACTTTCGTCGTAAAGATGTCGTGGTGATTTGAACTTCATTTGAATTAGTACAGTGTATATTTTCATAGTGTTGTCCATTATTTTATCGAATACAGCAGTAAACATCGGAGAGAAATTAATCATCAACAATATATTCTCTCGCATTATCTAAAACAGTCTGACTACGTTCAGTTAGTTTACCGATTCCACGCCTGTACAAAACTATTGGATCTGAGTGACAGATGTCGGAAAACGAGGTCCGAAGTTCATTTTCCTTCAGAGAGGAATTTTATTGACTGCTCGTCGATAAGGAGCTTGAAAAGTAAATATTGGAGGGCATAAGAGTAGAAGTGTATGTGCGTGAGGGGAGGCTTCTCAAACACCTGGGTAGTTTTGTTAGTGAAATCGGCAAAGTGCGTTATTGCGTTGTATCAACAAGTGAAAAAGTTTTGTAGGTCTTTTTCTTACACTGCAACCGCCACGTGTCTTCGTTGTTGGCAAAAAATAGTAGCTGCGTCATTCTGCCCCCTGGGGACGTTTCCGCAATGCACAACATTCTTTCTGACACAACGGAGGCAAAATATTATGTCCACACTGCCCTTTGCTCGAGTGTATGTCTTTTGTCAGGGCTCAGCCATTAATTCTTCTTAAGAAGTTAATATAAAGACTTCATAAATAACCACCAATAGAAATACTGCATTGGAATTCGCGATAAGCGAAGTGATGACGATCAAGTAGAATTGCTTTAATAGTCACCTCATTAATTTTTGTTGTTTTAAATAAAAATGGTGTCATGTAGCCATTGGTTAACAGCCAGAAGATTTAATTTTCGTGTATTGCAGCTTCGGAGACGATTTTCTGGGCAACTTAACTCCTTCCTCCTTCCACGCTTCCTGCCTAATCCCTCTCCAGGTAGATTGCTACACTTTTTGTCGTAGACTGTGAATCATTTAATTTTGTTTCATTTGAATCATTTAATTTTGTATACGACGTGCTACAATGAACTTTGAATGTACTATGATGGTTTTTCTGAAAAAGAATATTTCAAATCTGCTCTGTATCTAAAAGGGGGGAGAGCGATGAGACTGCAGCTTTCAATATTTAATTCGAAATTTTGCAAGTAAATCATTTTTCGCGTAGTAGTTACGACCAGCTTGGTATCTTTGGTTGTAGTCTGTGACGTATCCGTGAGGGACTCCTTCAGTTCCGTGTTCGTGGAACAAACATAGCACGGACCTGCTTGCTGGGAACCCTGAGCTATTTTTTGAATAAGTCACTTTTTTTTTCGCGGTGCGGAGAAAGCGCACGATACCTGTCGAATGCCATGGGTTGCTGGATGCCTGTCACTGCTATGGTGAGACGTAACATTTGCCGTACGACTCGGTAGTGTGTGGATTATATTTTTCCGAAAGTCAAATGGTATAAGTAGCCAGACTCGTACATTATACACACCAACGTGAATAGCCGTTTTGTTGCCATTTCTGCCAATGATTTTAAAAATTCTGCTCATCATAACTACTACATTGTGATCTGAGTCTATTTCTCCTCTTAGATGCGCCTTACAATCCAGTATCTGATTTCGGAATCGCTGTCTGACCATTACGCAATCTAACTGAAAATTTTCGTATCATCCTGTCTTTTCCAAGTTTACGTCTTCCTCTTGCGATTATTGAGCAAAGTATTCGATATTACTAGCTGAAATGTTGAAATTTATAACAGAACTCAATTAGTCTTTCTCTCTCTCTCATTCCTTGTCCCGAGCCCATATTCTACTGTAATCGTTTGTTCTACTAAAAACGGTTCAAATGGCTCTGAGCACTATGGGACTCAACTGCTGTGGTCATAAGTCCCCTAGAACTTAGAACTACTTAAACCTAACTAACCTAAGGACAGCACACAACACCCAGCCATCACGAGGCAGAGAAAATCCCTGACCCCGCCGGGAATCGAACCCGGGAACCCGGGCGTGGGAAGCGAGAACGCTACCGCACGACCACGAGATGCGGGCATTTGTTCTACTCCTTCCACTACAACTGCTCTACGATACCCCATGACTATTAGATTTTCATCTCAATTTACGTACTGTGTTACCCCTTCAATATCCTCATTTACTTTCTTTATATCTGAACTATGGTTGTCGATGTCGGTTTGCTGTCCATTCTGTGAAGAACGACCCTATCACTGAACTGTTCACACTCTCTGCTCTAACTTTTCATTCATAACGAATCCTACTCCTGTTATACCATTTTCCACTGCTGTTGATATTACCTTAAACTCATCTGACCAGAAATCCTTCGATTTCACTTCACTGATCCCCACTGTATCTAGACTCAGCTCCTTCATTTCCCTTTTCCAAGTTTCTACATTCCCTACCGCGTTCAAGCTTCTGACATTCTACACCCCGACTCGTAGAAACTTATCCTTTCGTTGGTTATTCACAAGTTTTCTCATAGTCACCTCCCCTTTGGCAGTCCCCTCCCGGAGATCCGAATGAGGGACTCTTCTGAAATCTTTTGACAATCTCTAGATCATCATGAGACTTTTTCAGTTACACCTATTTGTGTACATTACACCTGTCAATAGATATCACACCTATTAGTGGACCTTAACATTGAGTGTGCCCACACTTCGCCTTCCACCGGGCCAGAAATCTGATAGGGACACTTCCAGTCAGGTGTCAGACTATAGAGGGTGTTACAAAAAGGTACGGCCAAACTTTCAGGAAACATTCCTCACACACAAGAAAGAAAATATGTTATGTGGACATGTGTCCGGAAACGCTTAATTTCCATGTTAGACCTCATTTTAGTTTCGTCCACCTACGCTCAATGGAGCATGTTATCATGATTTCATACGGGATACTCTACCTGTGCTGCTAGAACATGTGCCTTTACAAGTACGACACAACATGTGGTTCATGCACGACGGAGCTCCTGCACATTTCAGTCGAAGTGTTCTTACACTTCTCAACAACAGATTCGGTGACCGATGGATTGGTAGAGGCGGACCAATTCCATGGCCTCCACGCTCTCCTGACCTCAACCCTCTTGACTTTCATTTATAGGGGCATTTGAAAGCTCTTTTCTACGCAACCCCGGTACCAAATGTAGAGACTCTTCGTGCTCGTATTGTGGACGGCTGTGATACAATACGCCATTCTCCAGGGCTGTATCAGTACATCAGGGATTCCTTGCGACGGAGGGTGGATGCGTGTATCCTCGCTAACGGAGGACATTTTGAACATTTCCTGTAACAAAGTGTTTGAAGTCACGCTGGTACGTTCTGTTGCTGTGTGTTTCCATTCCATGATTAATGTGATTTGAGGAGAAGTAATAAAATGAGCTCTAACATGGAAAGTAAGCGTTTCCGGACACATGTCCACATAACATATTTTCTTTCTTTGTGTGTGAGGAATGTTTCCTGAAAGTTTGGCCGTACCTTTTTGTAACACCCTGTATGTAGGCGAATGGCAGACCAATCTTCTTCAAGAGGTGAAACCAGAGAAGGCAGTGACGTTGGACGTTAGGGTCTGACGCGAAGTCTACGTTCTGATTCATCCCGAAAATCTTCAATTGGGTTCAGGTAAAAAGTGTGAGCTGGTTATTATTTGTATCGGCTTCACAATGCATTGGGCGGCTGCACAATGCATTTGTCATAAAGCAGCATCTGCGATTCAATGGTCTTCCAACAATAACATTCCTTAAATGGACTAGTCAGGTGACATACACTGACTAGACCACATTCGACATCAGTGAGCTCTCACGACTGAATCATTCTGCTGTTACCGCTTGTCTAGCGACAACACAACACAACACTCCCCGCCTCCGTTTATAATAAAAAGTTCGCCTCTCGTGGGATATTGCGGTAAATTCTGCAGTACATACGAGTGTCCAGATAATTTTCGCTAGAGAGTGTACCTGCTCTGAGAGTGAGTTACTATAGTTCCGTCAAAGGTTCTTTTCTTTTTAGCCATCATTCTTGTGACTGGATTGATGCAGCCCTCTACGAATTCCTCCCCCCCCCCACCCCCCTACGCTAACCTCTTCATTTCAGAGTAGCAATAATAGCACCCTACGTCTTCAGTTATGTGCTGTGTATGTTCAAGTTTCTGTCTTTCCCTACAGTTCTTACCTCCATAGCTCCTTCTAGTACCATAAAGTCCGTACTCAGGTGTCTTATGTCTATCATTCTGTCCCTTTTTCTTGTCCGTATTTTCCTTTCTCGCCGATTCTGAGTACAACCTCCCCATTCCTTACCTTTTCGGTTGACCTAATTTTCAAGGTTTCCTGTCGCACAGATCCTCAGTTTTCTGTTCGTCTACGTATTACACTACTGGCCATTAAAACTGCTGCAACAAGAAGAAATGCAGATGATAAACGGGTATTCATTGGACAAATATATTATACTAGAACTGACATGTGATTACATTTTCACGCAATTTGGGTGCATGGATCCTGAGAAATCAGTACCCAAAACAACCACCTCTGGCTGTAATAACGGCCTTGTTACGTCTGGCCATTGAGTCAAACAGAGATTGGATGGCGTGTACGAGTACAGCTGCCCATGCAGTTTCAACACGATACCACAATTCATACACTGGCGTATTGTGACGAGCCAGTTGTTCGGCCTCCATTGACCTGACGTTTTCAGTTAGTGAGAGATCTGGAGAATGTGCTGGCCAGGGCAGCAGTCAAACATTTTCTGTATCCATAAAGGCCCGTACAGGACCTACAACATGCGGTCGTGCATTACCCTGCTGAAATGTAGGGTTTCGCTCGGATAGAATGAAGGGTAGAGCCACGGGTCGTAACACATCTGAAATGTAACGTCCACTGTTCAAAGTGCCGTCAGTGCAAACAAGAGGTGACCGAGACGTGTAACCAATGGCAATCCATACCATCACGCCGGGTGACACGCCAGTATGGCGATGACGAATACAGGCTTCCAATGTACTTTCACCGCGATGTCGCCAAACACGGATGTGACCATCTTGATGCTGTAAACATAACCTAGATTCATCCGAAAAAAAATGACTTTTTGCCGTTCGTGCACCCAGGTTCTTCGTTGAGTACACCATCGCAGGCGCTCCTGTCTGTGATGCAGCGTCAAGGGTAACCGCAGCCATGGTCTCCGAGCTGATATTCCATGCTGCTGCAAACGTCGTCTAATTGTTCGTGCAGATGGTTGTTGTCTTGCAATCCTCACCATCTGTTTACTCAGGGATCGAGACGTAGCTGCGCGATCCGTTACGGCCATGCGGATAAGATGCCTGTCATATCGACTGCTACTGATACGAGGCCTTTGGGATCCAGCACGGCGTTCCGTATCACCCTCCTGAACCCACCGATTCCGTATTCTGCTAACAGCCATTGTATCTCGACAAACGCGAGCAGCAATGTCGCGATACGATGAACCGGAATCGCTGTAGGCTACAATCCGACCTTTATAAAAGTCGGAAACGTGATGGTACGCATTTCTCTTCCTTACACGAGGCATCACAACAACGTTTCACCAGGCAAAGCCGGTCCACTGTTGTCTGTGTATGAGAAATCGGTTGGAAACTTTCCTCATGTCAGCACGTTGCAGGCGTCGCCACCGGCGCCAACCTTGTGTGAATGATTTGAAACGCTAAACATTTGCATATCACAGCATCTTCTTCCTGTCGATTAAATTTTGTGTCTGTAGAACGTTATCTTCGTGGCGTAGCTATTTTAATTGCCATTATATCTCTGTCAGCTGCCTGGATGCACAAAATCTTAAGCTAACTGCGCAATAGTTTTCACATAATGCCGAAGATAGCAGGAGCACACGTAAGTGCTCTCGATATCTTCGGCATTGCGTACCAAAAGTACGGCACACAGTAACAGCATTGTACTTACCAAAACTGCTCTAACTGTTTATTAAAAGGGTGTTTAATGTTCGTAAGCCCTCCATGCAGACCATATGCACTTGACCTAACAGTGGTGACCACTGTGCAACCATTCATGGAATTGATTGCAGGTTTTGAAAAAGCTTTACTAACTTTTACATTAACCGAGACTGCGATGCAACATTTCCTGGCGGTGGAACACTATTATCACGGTATCAGAATCAGATTAATTACAGGTTCGTAGTTTTATGTTTGCAACGAGGACGGAAGGTGGATAGAAAATTGACCATAGGTGGGCAATCGGTGGTCCTCAGATCGGATCTGGCCTGCGATTGGTTTCAATCTGGTTCGCGGAAGAAATTTGTAGCAGAGAGAGCAAGGTGATAGCATTGTACTCCGTCGGTGACGTGTTGGATACTTCAGCCAACGTTGCATCAGGGTTGCAGCCTATTTCGCAGATCAGTAAAAATTTGCTTACTCTGACCTTGGCATTGCCATTTAGTAGGCGCTGGATTTGACCAACAAAGAGAAGCACGTTTTCAGTCTGCGTATGAAGTTATCACCCTTGTTGACACGTGCGTACGGAGACGGGGAGAAATATCTTATTACCTGGCAGCGGAGCGGGGAGAAGTATTTTCACCTCTGGAGCAGTGCCAACACATGCAACGATCAGCTAAAACATTATGACTACTGACCTACTATCGACAATAAAAGCGTCCAGGCGATAGCACGGTCACCTGGCGAGGAATGACTACTACTGAGACACACGCACGGTTGAAACGTCCCCTTTGAACAATTAAACATGACTGTGCTTAAACTGACACACAATATTTTTAGCGCAACGCAATCTGACTTTCAAAAATCCCTACAAAAGAATGGCCCTGACTAACATTAACCTATACGTTTCACAAATCACTTACCTCACCAAAAATCTTCGTTACTCGAACTACTGCAATACAGCGAGCGCCACTACTGCCAGCTAAATAAAAGATTCAAACTAAGGAAGGCACTAACTACTGATAGGCATTGTTAACAAATGAAAGATTTTAATAGAGAACAAACAATGTATTTACCTCAATAGCGTTCAAAAGTCATAATGTATATAGCAGTTCATGATATCCAGCATTACAAATTTCAAAACTCCGCCATCTCTCTCCTCACATCCACCACTGCTGGCGGCTCACCTCCAACTGCGCAACGCTACGCGCTGTTCACATCCAGCTGCCCAACACTACAATGGCAGACAACAATGCAAACTAGCTACAGACTGCCCACAGCACAGCCAGTGATTTTCATACAGAGTGCTACGTGGCATTACCAATATAAAAATCTAAACAGCCTACTTACACGGTGCAAGTAGTATCAGTGAGCGGGCTGTCCGTGAGTAGAATGGGGAAGGCAAACAATCTGTCTGAGTTTGACTGAGGGCAGATTTTGATGACCCAGATTCGGAAACTGCATTATAAGGCGTTCGAGAAGTGCTGTGGTGAGTGTCTTCAACATGTGGGCGAAATTAAGGTGAAACCACGCCCAGGCGTCGTGGGGCCACTCATTGTTACAGGCTGGGCAGCCTGGTAAAAGACGGCGAACTTTGGCGGAACTAACGTCACACTTTAATTATGGGGAGAGTGCAAACGTGTTTGAACACGAAGTGCACCGAGCTCTCCTAACGGTGGGCCCCCGCAGCAGACGACCGATGTATGTGCAATGTTAACACCACGACATGGGCACTGAGCGTTGACGCGGTGGCAGAGAGTTGCATAGTCTGATGAATACCGATATCTCCTTCACCATGTCGTTGAGAGGGTGCAAATCCATCGTCCTCCAGGAGAACAGATCCTTGACACCTGTTCTTTGGTACGGAGATAAGATAGCGGCGACTCAGTTATGCTCTGGGGAACATTCACGTGGACATCTGTTGGTCGGGTGGAGCCCGTGCATGGCACTTTGACGGTCGAGGAGTAACGTGCAGTGGTTGCAGACCACGTACACCCCTTCATGACGACCATCTTTCCCGACGGCAGTGGCATTTTTCAGCAAGATAATGCGGCATGTCACAAGACCAGGAGTGTGATGGTGTGGTTCGAGGAAAACAGTGGTGAGTTACAAATGATGTGCTGCCCCCCTCCCCTCCCCAATTCCGAGATCTGAACCCAATCGAACACATCTGGAATGTGACTGAACGTGGTGTCAGAGCTCTTAGCTCCCCCTCCCGGAAATTAAGGTTCAAAAATGGCTCTGAGCACTATGGGACTTGACTTCTGAGGTCATCAGTCCGCTAGAACTTGGAACTACTAAAACTTAACTAACCTAAGCACATCACACATACTCATGCCCGAGGCAGGATTCGAACCTGCGACCGTAGCGGTCGCGCGGTTCCACACTGTAGCGCCCAGAACGGCTCGGCCACCCCGGCCGGCGGAAATTAAGGGGAATTAGGTTACTTTTGTGTGCAGGTGCTGTCCCAACTCCCTCCAGCCACCTACCATTGCTTCCATCCCCTGACGCGTCACCACTGTTATCCGTGGCGAATATAGACACACCGGCTGTTAGGTAGATGGTTATAAAATTTTAGCTGATCAGTGTATGTTTCCATCCAGGAAGGAATATTTATTGAGAGTCGAGGGCCTGGTATTGGCGAATAAATACGAATTATCTGTGTCTGTGTTAGACAGTGCAGTAAAACAGGTTTCCCACTCACCCGTTGCACTGGCTCCGACTATCAAATGAAGGCTCACCAGATTCAACACAATGCTGCTGCGCGGATGAGAAGGACAAAAATTACCAGTTAATACACCTCACCAACCTGCAGCCAAGTTTAAACCTTGCCTGGCAGAAATACTCAGTGAAACCGACGCAGCACGCTGCTGGACGACAGTGCTTCATAACAAAGTAACCTCACGAGCACCACACCCCAATAAACAACCGGTACAACCCGTCCGTCACAATGCGTGTCGCCTCTGCCCCCTTCTACACCAGACAGCATACTAACAATACCTCTAGCGGAAGATCCGGAGAGCAAGAGCTCTCTCTCCGCCTTCTCCGTGAGGCGTTAAACCCTCAAATTTCCTCTTCGCGCACCTCTTATCGGGCGTCCGTCAGAGACCACTGCGCCGTGGTGCGACCGCTCTCATCGGCCATCGATAGGACCCGGCTAATGGCTCAGGTCTATTTCAGATGATTTGACCATGCTACACAAATGAAAGTCAACAAAACAATGGCTACACGCAGATGTGACTGATAGAAGGCCGATAGGAAGACGAAGGAAGAGATGCTTGGGTCAAGGGAAGGAGGATTAAAGAACTTATGTTCACGTGAGGACTTTCTGCTCTCAGACTGTTTGGTACTCTCGGACAGTCCTCGGAGGATTGTTTACACTAGGAGCGAATTGCGTTAATAGTTACTGTCTGATAGTTCCTTGAAAGTACTTTCCGTAAATGTCTGAGAGCCTTGCGAGAGCAAGTGCGGGAACAGTTCACACATAGCAGGGTGAGAGTGTCTGTGAGAGGTGAGAGATTTTTCTGTCGTAGAACTGTGCGTGAAGAAAGAGGTGCTGTGGAAGTGTGTTGGACTGCAGCTCCATTTTTAATACTTTTAGTGGCAAATAAAAAACGTAAACCACTGTGCTCGTGTTGGATAAGAGAGTGGATTAGACGACGGGATGATTTTGGAGCACGCAAGAATCTCGCTGTAGGGCTTGTGATGGAATATTCTCAATATAGAAATTTTACGAGAATTATAGCGGTGGAGATGTCAGATACCCTCTTTATACTAGGACTCAACATTGCGATTCTAGATACTAGTGGACATAATTCCATTACAGTTAAAGACTGCCTGTGACACTAATATTTCTAGCATCAGCTGTGTTTATTCTGTTTAATATCTGATAAAGTAACAATTATAATGAAATAACGTTACATCAAATTCACCTTGACATCCTAAAACGAACAAAACCAAGTAGGCGGATATCTGGTAAAGCAATTACGGACATACATTTATTTCAACGTTTCTACTTTTATTGGCTTAAAGAACCACTCGTAAATTCCTGAAACTCTGTTCTTCAATACCCAATGTAACAATATAATCACTAAACGCCATGTTACTTAAAATTATAGATACAGTACAGCTGTAATACTTGAAGTACAAAGGCAATTTTCATAGTTTCAAAACGTTCCAAAAGCACGTTTCCAACACTATCCTCAAGGTCACAGAGACTCCCAGAGGTACCCAGGGAGTCTTCCAGGCCAAAATGTTTGCCTCAGGAAAAGCTTCAAGGGCACTGTAGTCTGCATGACTGCGCCATACAACAGCCAAGGTCAACCACGTACTTCCTCCAAATACTACTGATACATCATACTTGAACTGCATTTTAAGTCCACGAAAAACACTACGCCCATCAATAAGCTGCTGCTTATTGAATTATCCAGTAAGGTCAATGTTAATTGCTTTCAATGACCTATACACAGGAACATATCGGCTAAAGCGACGACGATAATAACGGTAACGCAATGCCTCATCGCCGTTATTATCCTGTTTCTTCTTCTATTGCCGGCCGAAGTGGCCGTGCGGTTAAAGGCGCTGCAGTCTGGACCGCAAGACCGCTACGGTCGCAGGTTCGAATCCTGCCTCGGGCATGGATGTTTGTGATGTCCTTAGGTTAGTTAGGTTTAACTAGTTCTAAGTTCTAGGGGACTAATGACCTCAGCAGTTGAGTCCCATAGTGCTCAGAGCCATTTGAACCATTTTTTTCTTCTTCTATTACTTCATAAGGTAACTCCTCCTCCTCATAGAGACCATCAATGTAGTCTTTCACCTATTTGCTCTCAGCTGTGCATTTAGCGGTGGAATTCTAATTGCAGTGTTGATGTTGCAGTCCTTGTTTTTTTTATTTCACTGTAGATTGTTTTGGCTTTTCTTTATTGTGAGCCAGTCCTTCCGACAGTCATTTATTTTCAGTTTCTTTACAATTTTCAGGGAACTCTTTTGCCTTAGCTTCCTTGCACCTCCTATTTATTTCATTCATAAGTGATTTGTGTTTCTGTATTCCTGGGTTTCCATGAACAGTTTTGTACTTCCTTCTGTCTTCGAACGTCTAAAGTATTTCTTCTGTTACCTATGGTTTCTTCGCAGTTACCTTCTTTGTACCCTCGTTTTTCTCTCTAACTTCTGTGGTTGCCGTTTTTAGGGATATCCATTCCTATTCAACTGAACTGCCTACAGATCTATTTATTATCACAGTATCTATACCCTTACAGAACTGCAAGTGTATTTCTAGATTCCTTATTACTCCCTATCCCAATTCTTGTGCACTGATTTTTCTTTAACTTCAGCCTACTCTTCTTCACTAACAAATTGTGATCTGAGTCTATAACTGCTCTTGGACTTGCATTACAATCCATTATCTGATTTCGTAATCGCTGTCTGACCATAACGTAATCTAACTGAAATCTTCCCATATCAACCGACCTTTTCCAGGTACAGAGCTACCTCCTCCTCTCGTGATTCTTGAACAGAGTATTCCCTATTACTACCTGAAATTTATTGCAGAACTCGATTAGTCTTTGACCTCTCTCCCGTAATCCTTTGTTTTACACTTTCTTCTACAACCGCTTTCCAATCGCCCACGACTGTTAGATTTTCATCTCTTTTGCGTACTGATATAGTCGTCCAATATTCTTATATACTGTATTTTATCCATCTCTTCATCTTCTGTCGATTCTGATGAGAACAACCCAATCACTGAATTATTCGCAGTAACTCATTCTCTGCCCTGCCTTCCTATTCATTACACCATTTTCTGCTGCTGTTGATATGACCCAACATTCGTCTGACCAGAATTCCTTGTTTCCTTTCCAAAATGGTTCAAATGGCTCTAAGCACTATGGGACTTAACATCTGAGGTCATCAGTCCCCTAGACTTAGAACTAAGTAAACCTAACAAACATAACGACATCACACACATTCATGCCCGAGGCAGGATTCTAACCTGCGATCGCAGCAGCGCGGTTCCCGACTGAAGCGCCTAGGACGGCTCTGCCACAGCGGCCGGCTGTTTCCTTTCCATTTCACTTTACTGACCCCCACTATATCTAGAGTGATCCTTAATATTTCCCTTTTCAGATTTTTTAGCTTCCCTACCACATGCAAACTTCTGACATCCCGACTCTTAGAACTTGACCATTTCGTCACATCCATTTGGCAGTCCCCTCCCAGAGGTCCGAAAAAAAAGTTCAAATGTTCAAATGTGTGTGAAATATTATGGGACTAAACTGCTAAGGTCATCAGTCCCTAAACTTACACACTACTTAACCTAAATTATCCTAAGGACAAACACACACACCCATGCCCGAGGGAGGACTCGAACCTCCGCCGGGACCAGCCGCATAGTCCATGACTGCATCTCCCTAGACCGCTTGGCTAATCCCGCGCGGCCCAGACGTCCGAATAGACGACTATTTCCCAATCTTTTGCCCTTGGAAAGATCATCATGACACTTTTCAATTACAGGTCATGCGTTGTGTGGATACACAATATGTATCTTTAATGCAGTGGTTTGCATTGGCTTCCGTTTCCTCATGCCGTCGATCATAGATGATTTTTCTGTCTTCATGGACATTTTCCCACCCCATGTGCCGTGTACCTCTGTCTCCTCCTCCGCCACTTTGGCAAGGCCTTTGGCTGAATGGAAAATTGTACTGAAATGCAGGAAGACCTGCAGGGAATTGACGCATGGTGCAGGGAATGGCAATTGAATCTCAATGTAGACAAGTGTAATGTGCTGCGAATACATAGAAAGAAAGAGCCTTTACCATTTAGCTACAATATAGCAGGTCAGCAACTGGAGGTAGTTAATTGCATAAATTATCTGAGAGTAGGCATTAGGAGTAATTTAAAATGGATTGACCATATAAAATTAATCGTCGGTAAAGCAGATGCCAGACTGAGATTCATTGGAAGAATCCTAAGGAAATACAGTCCGAAAATAAAGGAAGTAGGTTACAGTACGCTTGTTCGCCCACTGCTTGAATACTGCTCAGCGGTGTGGGATCTGTACCAGGTAGGGTTGATAGAAGAGATAGAGAAGATCCAACGGAGGGCAGCGCGCTTCGTTACAGGATCATTTAGTAATCGCGAAAGCGTTACGGAGATGCCAGATAAACTCCAGTGGAAGACTCTGCAAGAGAGACGCTCAGGAGCTCGGTACGGGCTTTTGTTGAAGTTTCGAAAACATACCTTCACCGAGGAGTCAAGCAGTATATTGCCCCCTCCTAGGTATATCTCACGAAGAGACCATGAGGATAAAATCAGAGAGATCAGAGCCCACACAGAGGCATACCGACAATCTTTCTTTCCACGAACAATACGCGACTGGAATAGGAGGGAGAACGGATAGAGGAACCCATGGTACCCTCCGCTTGCGGAGTATGGATGTAGATGTAGATGTAGATGAGGGTGACTTCATATGACGGAAATCTTCCGCTGCCATTGCTGATGACTTTTATTCGAAATTTAAGCGGTGGTGGGACCGAGGACGTTTTGATTACTAATGAACCACGCTATTCCTAGAACACGGGTGTCGAGACGTCATAGCACGATACGTATTATTCACAAAAAGCTCTCTCACGTGTGTACCTAGCTTAAGAACAAGAAGAGGCAGATGAGATACAATCCGCAGAGAAGAATGATACACAGGCAGTTAAGAGTGGAGAGCTCTCGCAAACCACAGATGGGCAACTAGAGTGGAGATTCGCTGATGATAATCGACTGAAAATGAGATTATAAGATATCGTCCTGTATCTGCAGTGGAAAAATCGAGTCAGTGATAATCTGGTAGCGTGCCCACTGTCCGCAGCTCGTGGTCTTGCGGTAGCGTTCTCGCTTCCTGCGCACGGGGTCCCGGGTTCGATTCCCGGCGGGGTCAGGGATTTTCTCTGCCTCGTGATGACTGGGTGTTGTGTGTTCATCATCATTTCAACATCATTGACGCGCAAGTCGCCGAAGTGGCGTCAACTTAAAGAGACTTGCAATACGGCGGCCGAACTTCCCCGCATGGGGCCTCCCGGCCAACAATGCCATACGATCATCTCATTTCATTTCAGCGTGCCCACTGCCCCTCGGCGGCGGCAGCTGTACCGGCTGCGTGGGCGTTAAAGAGCCGGGGCCCCAGGCAGAGCCCCGCTGCCCACAGTCTGGGCACGCGCCGGCCGCGCTGGCCGCTCATAACTTAGGCGCTGACAGCCGGCGAACAATACGATTGCCGCTCCTGCTCAACTTCTCTCCGCCGCAGGCTTCAACTTGAGCTTCCGACCCCATAACTCTCCCGAGGCAACGGACTTCCTTCTCCGGCCTTATATATTACGTTGTGCCGTCATCGCGGCAATACGGACTCACAAGCCTCGAGAGGAGAGGTAATTATTCCGCTTCCTGCTGTGGTCTCTGCTGTATGTTTTCTGGTATGGAATGTATTGTTGATAAAGCTGACGGAGCTATTCACAGCATTCACGAGAGTACGGCTTCGTTCATCACAAAGCGTTCTTCGACAAGTTCCATGTCTGACCAGTTTTGCTTTACTTCTATGTTTTCAATTAATTCTGTTGGAAAGTAATGAAGAATAGCCAGATGCTAGTAGGACTCGCGCATTAAGGTTCAAAATGATTCAAATGGCTCTAAGAACTGTGGGACTTAATATCTGAGGTCATCAGTCCCCTAGATTCAGAACTGCTTAAACGTAAGGACATCATACACATCCGTGCCCGAGGCAGGATTCGAACCTGCGACCGTAGCAGCAGCGCGGTTCCGGACTGAAGCGCCTACAACCGCTCGGTTACACCGGCCGGCACGCATTGAGGGTTCGTAGAAACTTTTTCATCTATATAGACATTTAATCCATTCCGGGAATCGAGGACCTGGATTATTTTTGCCTCTTATCGAAACTAATATTGACAAGATATCGGTTCCAGGGATTCCTCGACTTTCGAGAATGTTTTAATTTCAGGTAATAACAAAAAAATTTTTTGGGTGTGAAACGATTAGAAATTCACAATATTCGGATTTATTCCTTCACTTCTATTGTGAAGCCTTTCTTCTTGCCAAATTTAATGATTCTACGTCAGAGGGAAGTACCGTAAAGGTTTTGATGAGTGAGTTTTCGAGTGTCGAAGTATGTGACGTAAATGGCTGTATCTTTTGATTGCACTGACCTCACATTTTTACACCACCAAATAACTGTAGGCCTCGGTATGTGACATAAATTTTAATTTGCTACGTCTATTCTTTCCTGAGGAAAAGGGAGCATAATAAACGGACGGACACACAGACAATTTGATAACAAATGACAAAAGAAATACTTTTGTTTGATATAATTGCATATCAACGATTCTCTAATTTTTTCCTTTACTTATACCGTGAAACTTTCCTTCTTGCCAAATTTAATGATTTCTTCCTTAAAGGGAAGTACCCTATCGGTTGTAATGAGTAATTTTCCGCGAATCAAAACATTTGACGTATATGGCCGTATCTTTTGACTACATTGACAGAAGCTTAAAGTTTTTAAAATACAGGACTGTTGACCTCAATATGTGCCATAAATTTCAAAGTCATACCTCTACCTGTTCAGACGGACAGACAGACAGACAATGGCAAAAAAAATTTTCGTGTGGTATAATTACAGTTTCACATTTTTCGGATATTTTCCTTTGCTTGTACTGTGAAAGCTTACTTCTTGGCAGATTTAATGGTACTACGTGAAGGTGAAACATCATATAGATTTTAATGAGTGCCTTTGCGAGTACCAAAATATGTGACAAAAATTTCCGTCTCTTTTGACAGCATTGACTAAGAAGCTTAACATCTTTAAACCAACAAAACACTGTAGATCCCAGTATGTGACACAAATTTCTATTTGTTATGTCCACCCGTTTCTAAGAAGAAGGGATCTTAATAGGCTGATAGGTAGACAGACAGTTTGAAGACAAATAATTTTTTCTTCTTGTGATATAGTTACAAATTGATGATTTTCGGTTTTTTCCCTCTGGACGTAGTGTGAAACGGTGCTTCTTGGCAAATTTAATGATTCTACGTGAAAAAAGAAGTACCCTATAGGTTTTGATATCTAAGTTTCCGTTATCAAAGTACGTGACATAAGTGGTCGTTTCTTTTCATTCCATTCACTTAGAAGCTTCAATTTTTGACTCCGCCAAGGAATCGTAGATTTTAACACGTGACATAAATTTGAACTTGATACGCCTATCCGTTACTGTGAAAAAGAGTTCTGAGCAGTCGAACGGACAGGCATACAGACAAATGGACAACACAGTGATCCTATATGGATTGAAATACGGAACCCCAAAGTAACAGTATAAGTTAGTTTTGCAAAATGATGATCCCCGAAGCAGAACTCATAAGCAATGCAGACTATCAATAGCAATAAAAGCATATCTGATAAAGAGAAATTTGCTGACATAATATACAGAAAGTCATTTATGAACATGTTTGTATGGCATGTAGCTACTACGGAAGTAACTACGGGCGATAAACGATTTAGACACGGCGGGAACAGCGATGCTACGCAAATGAAATGATCATAGCCGGCCGGAGTGGCCGAACGGTTCTAGGCGCTTCAGTCTGGAACCGCCTCGGGCATGGATGTTTGTGATGTCCTTAGGTTAGTTAGGTTTAAGTAGTTCTAAGTTCTAGGGGACTGATGACCTCAGCTATTAAGTCCCATAGTGCTCAGAGCCATTTGAACCATTTTTTGAAATGATCATAATACGTTATTGGTCGGAAGATACCTTGTGGATTTGTTCGGCGGCCTGGTGCAAGGTTTTCTATTTTCAGTATATTCAGCGAGTTGTCATTCGGTGGAGAGGAGATGATGTTAGGATGACACAAACACCCAGCCCCGAGCGACGAAAACGGGACCCTGTCATCTAGAGTTGGTGACGTTAAACACTAAATGACGAGCCGCTGACCGGTACTACGGAAAAAAGCTGGAGATTAGATACATCGAATCTCGGTACATACGATTTCACACACATTTGAACATTTTTTTGTAGAACTGTTGAGGAATGGAATACATGGAAACACAAACGACAAGAGACGACAGATTGACAGAACCTGTGTCATGACATCAGGGTATAACTTTTTGTGCTGGAAGGAAATGCAGAGGGGAAAAATGTAAGGGAAGACCACTGACATTTGTGAGCGTAATTTACTACCTGAATCTTTAAATGTCCAAAAAATATACCAGTCACCTATTGTGATCAGTTATATTTCGTAAAAAAAGTAATTTGCAAAAAAAAATCTGATTAATAAGAAATGAAATGAAAAACAAGTCAGATGCTGGGTAATATAAAATGCTCGGGTCACATGCAGTAGATGGCTGGAATTACATAAAAGAAACTACATTTGGCAAAAAATCTAGTTAATTATAGTGAAGCTTGGGAAATAAATTACGCACAGTAAAAGTTGCAATTGAGTTTTGAAGTTTACTAAGTTCTCCTTCCTCTTCTTCCTCTTGCCCTTTACCCTGTATTATCAAAGAGTCAGCATGTCAATTATTGGACTTGGCAGTTTTAGTGCTAGTGGATGGCTGGATGCACTTCCTGTCACTAGCTCTTCCTCTCCCTCTCCGCCGGGATGGAATTATTGTTCCCTAACAGTCTGCGCCTAGTGTAATCCGATATGCAAGTGTATGAACTTCTTCGTTTTGCAGATGTTTGAGAATCGTCCAACTGAAGCTGTTGGTGAATGAGGCTTCGTCGCTAAATAGAACACGTGCAAAAAATCTGTCATCGTCCCGTAATTTCTCTTGTGACCAGTGGCAGAACTGTACACGACGTTCAAAGTCGTCGCCATGCAATTCCTGGTGCATAGAAATATGGTACGGGTGCAATCGATGTTGATGTAGCACTCTCAACACCGACGTTTTTGAGATTCCCGATTATCGCGCAATTTGTCTTCTACTGATGTGCGGATTAGCCGCGACAGCATCTAAAACACCTACTTGGGCATCATCATCTGTTGCAGGTCGTGGTTGACGTTTCACATCTACATCTACATAGATACTCCGCAATCCACCATATGGTGCGTGGCGGAGGGTACCTCGTACCACAACTAGCATCTTCTCTCCCTGTTCCGCTTCCAAACAGAACGAGGGAAAAATGACTGCCAATATGCCTCTGTACGAGCCCTAATCTCTCTTATCTTTGTGGTCTTTCCGCGATATGTAAGTTGGCGGCAGTAAAATTGTACTGCAATCAGCCTCAAATGCTGGTTCTCTAAATTTCCTCAGTAGCGATTCACGAAAAGAACGCCTCCTTTCCTCTAGAGACTCCCACCCGAGTTCCTGAAGCATTTCCGTAATACTCGCGTGATGATCAAACCTACCAGTAACAAATCTAGCAGCCCGCCTCTGAATTGCTTCTATGTCCTCCCTCAATCCGACCTGATAGGGAGCACCAAACGCTCTCGCAGTACTCAAGAATAGGTCGTATTAGTGTTTTATAAGAGGTCTCCTTTACAGATGAACCACATCTTCCCAAAATTCTACCAATGAACCGAAGACGACTATCCGTCTTCTCCACAACTGCCATTACATGTTTGTCCCACTTCATATACGCCCAAATATTTAATCGACGTGACTGTGTCAAGCGCTACACTACTAATGGAGTATTCAAACATTACGGGATTCTTTTTCCTATTCATCTGCATTAATTTACATTTATCTATATTTAGAGTTAGCTGCCATTCCTTACACCAATCACAAATCCTGTCCAAGTCATCTTGTATCCTCCTACAGTCACTCAACGACGACACCTTCCCGTACACCACAGCTTCATCAGCAAAGAGCCGCAAATTGCTATCCACCCTAAGAATACTCTCCTAGCCTTCTTGCTCGACTTTTTAACCTTCGTAACCATAGTCGTAATGACAACATCATGATCACTAATCCCTGTCTCAACACTGACACCGTCTATGATGTCTGCTCTGTTCGTGGCTACCAGATCTAAAATATTTCCATTACGCGTTGGCTGTCGATTTAGCTGCTCAAGACAGTTTTCGGGTAATGTGTTCAAACGAAATTCACACGAGGGCTTGTCTGTACCACCTGTAATGAATCCATAGACATCCCAGTCTATACTAGGTAGATTGAAGTCGCCTCCGACTAATATAGCATGATCCGGGTACTTCTGCGATACAGAATGCAGACTCCCTTTGAATGATTCCAGAACTGCCACGGTGGAACCTGGTGGTCTGTAATAAGACCCCAAAATTAACTTTATTTCCCCTAGCCCCGTTAAACGTGTCCAGATAACTTCACAATCACACTCTACTTCGACCTCAGTAGACACAATATTTTTGTCAACTGCAATGAAGAGACCACCTCCTACGGTGTCTAATCTGTCTTTCCGATACACGTTCCAACCCTCACTAAATATTTCAGAACTTCCTATCTCAGGGTTCAGCCAGGTCTCAGTCCCGAGAATAATTTGCGCGCCACAAGCGTCCTGGAGGGCAGTAAATTCAGGAACTTTACTCCGAACACTCTGAAAATTTACTGCTAATATCTTGATAGCTGAAGTGTCTTTACAATGAGCCCGTCCTGATTTCTCTGCCTGCACGTCGAATGGTGAGTGTTCATCATGACACATCGCACTATTGCCTGCCCTAAAAAAAAAAAAAACCCATGTGCACGCCACAAGTACTCTGCTACCCGAGTAGCCGCTTCCTTCGTGTAGTGGCATGTTTCTGGGGTCTCCTGTAATGCCGTTGCTGGTGTGTGATATGGTTCTTGTACCCTCACTTGATGAGGCTCTTCATCTTTTGCTCGCCGGCTGAACACTTCCTGTTTCCTTAAATAACGTAACTATCCGGCGAACGGTTCCGGACACTTGGATGATGTCACCCAGGATACCGAGCATCAAATATATCCCACGCCCGTTGGGCATTTTGATCACGATAGCCATACATCAACATGATATTGACCTTTTCCGCAATTGGTAAACGGTCCATTTTAACTCGGGTAATGTATCACGAAGGAAATACCGTCCGCACTGGCGGAATGTTACGTGATACCACGTACTTTTACGTTTGTGACTATTACATCGCCTTATATCACAAAGCGAAAAAAGTGGTCCAACTAAAACATTCATATTTCTTTACATACTAAACGAATATGTACTAAAAATAGGGGTTCCTATTTAAAAAAAAAACGCAGTTGATATGCGTTTGACCTTTGGCAGCGCCATCTAGCGGGCCAAACATAGCGCCATCTGGTTTCCCCCTTCAAGCTATAAGAGTTTCGTTCTTTGTAGTTTTTTCGTTTGATGCATATTTCGTGAGATATTTGGCCCGGTCACTACCAATGGACCACCCTGTATGTTAAACGTACTCTCAGTGCCTAAGACTTGTAAATTCATGACAATTTACTTCCGCAAATATTGCAATACTGAAACACAAACTTCATTGAACAGCTAACAATGCGATGCTGGCATGCGGTCTATCACGGCGGAGCACCATGAGAGCCCTCAGATGTAGTGAATAGTATTTCACAAAGCAGGAGCACCTAACAGAGGAGAAATGTCATCATACCACGTTATCCGACTAGTGCATTGCAACAAAATTTTGTCTACACAAATATTAATTCAGTATGTTGGACGTAGGTGTACCAAACCAGTCAGAAGACTAGTAGGTAGGCAGTGCAGGTTCGGTTGACGTAATTGATGAATCATCTGATTTTCCCAGTGGCATGCTTCTGTGGTCTCCTGTAACTCCGTTCCTGGTGTATGATATGGTTCTTGTACCCTCACTTGATGAGGCTCTTCATCTTTTGCTCGCCGGCCTGTGTGACTGAGCGGTTCTAGGCGCTTCAGTCTGGAACCGCGCGACCGCTACGGTCGCAGGTTCGAATCCTGCCTCGGGCATGGATGTGTGTGATGTCCTTAGGTTAGTTAGGTTTAAGTAGTTCTAAGTTCTAGGGGACTGATGACCTCAGATGTTAAGTCCCATAGTGCTCAGAGCCATTTGAACCATCTTTTGCTCTTGTCATTCCAAGCCACTTCGATGGATGGCCCTTTCCAGCAGAGCGGCTCCATGGTTGGCCCCTCCGCTCATCTCTGCCAATAGACAAACCCACGGACCATTCTCCTTCTCCCCCATCTTCCAGCCAACATTGTTTTTCTCCCAGGGCCTGGAGCGGGCTATGAATGTTGTATGCGACCAACCTAGGTAGCTGCCAGCCACCGTTTCCCATATTCTGGGCCGAGTTATGTTTCTCAGCACGCTCCCCAATGGTCCCCAATGCTGCAAGCAAGTGCCCAGTCCTGTGGAGACCTGTAGGACTATTTGTAGCGGTCAGGTCACTTGTTCTGTGTGATTTCATGCTTCTTTTCCTAAGTTAAGTAACTCCCTTCTGACATCACCATTAAAAAAAAAATTAACCCTAAGTTTAGAATGGCCAACGCATATGTCATCAAGCAGTGTGTTCTCAGAATTTAAAAAGGAAGGCATACATTTCTCCCAGGTCACTTTTTCTAAGTGTAAAATTCCATTCTGGCTGTCCTAAGGTAAACAGTTCCTCTCTAACGTCACCATGTAAACAGTTGTTACCCTGAGCTTCAGTCTCGCCAGTGCATATGTCATTCACCATTTTAAGCCAACTTATTCCACTAATGCAGTGTAGTACAAACAGTTGCATCTTCGTTTAAAGAAATACCATCCTATCGAGTGCTTCTTTTCTGTGGACTCAAAGTTCATGACCACCAAACTGGGGGCACGTGTCTAACGATTTTGTGTCCTACCGTCTCTACTACTTAAGCTCTTAGGTCCAAGATTTTAGTATGTTAGAGGACGACTGGCTCATCCAGCTATTATTTTTGTGATCCGCCTGTCTTCTTTTCTGGACTTGTCTCATAGTGACTGTGCAGATCTGATATCGTTTTTAATGGTCCTCCTTGACACGCTTGCTCCATTGTACCATTCAGAGGGGTTGTGTGTGGTCATGTAAGAAAGACTAAAGGGATCATATGGCTCTTACGTTATATTTTGAGCTATTCTTATTTTATGTACTCCAGCTCCAATCATCTGACATAGTCAACGTACGAGCACTGATGACCGCGATGTTCAGTTCCCTAAAGGTGAACAACGACAACAACAGCCAGACTGATCGAGAAGTCCCCCACTTTCCTGTTCACAGTAACCTGATAAGAGCCACCGGAAGGTTGTGCCAGGTCGAATCATCAGCCACTGCAGTCACCATGCCACGTAAGATACAGTTTCTGAGTTAAAATGACAGGAAACATGAAAATTGCAGAACGCATACTTGCACTTTAAAATTCGAAACATGACAGGGATTAAAAATTCACGTAAGCTGAAGTTAACCTATGACCCATACATACATTCTGCGTGAAAACTGATAAATCAAGAGATGCACATTTGTACCCTTGGCGGTGGACACATCTGTTCTGGCTCTGCAGAAAAAAAATGCTGGTACTATGATTGTAAAATTCATCACAAAAAATTTGTATGTGGGCAGGCTGAGAGCAGTGATGGAAGGTATTCCACCCCTGTTCTGTTATCAACTCGCCGTTTTTGGCCAGAAATCATGAACACAACTTTATGTTCCTACACCGATCGTTGTCGTCAAAGTGTCATTTTTTTTATTTTAGCGTCTAAAAGAGGAAAACTGAACGGAGGCCATGCGCTGCAGAAATGCTGGCAGCTGCAAAAGAGGGCTTAAAAAATGGGAAGTCTGAACGGCATGTAGCGAGGGAGATTGGAATAAGTGAAGTTGCTCTCAAAAATCGCCTTAAAGAGGGAGAAGGCCCTTTCAAGTGAGTTTTATCTCTATATTTTTAATTTTGGAGACTGTTGTGTGAAGATAAGCTAAAATTAATACTTCGACCCCTAATTTTTTCAAGATTTTGGGGTAACGTAATTGGGATGATACAGGAAAACTTTAAAAGATGAGCAGGAATTGGAACGCGCCGAACACTGCAACCTTTAGACAGGTGTTATTACGGGATGAGACTGAAAGATTTTAAAAGATTAGTTCATGACTACTCTGAGAGGAGTAATATAAAAGCAAAGTTTGACAAAAACACAAAGATGGCCGGAAATTACTGGGCGTATAATTTCAAGCAGAGATGAAACCTTAGCCCTCGTATCCCTCAGGAAACTAGTCTTTGACGTGTGATGGGATTCAACAGCATACAAGCATCTTCTTTGATACTATTTCGTCGCTAATGGAGGGATATAAATTTGAAACTAATCACATATTTAACACAGATGAGTCAGGAATTACTAATATTCCTAACAAAGTTCCGAAAGTGATTGCAACATGCAGCGAGAAGCACATAAGCAAATTACAAGTGGAGAAAGAGATTAGTTGATAAAAGCTGTATGTTGTATGGGAGTGGAGGTTGGGGGGGGGGGGGGGGGAAGGGAATAACATTTTTTCAGAAAAGGATGAAGGAGAGTTTGAAGGATGATGCTGCTCCTGGGTCACTAATGATGTGTTCGGACACTGGGTACATCAAGTCAGATCTGTATCTCACAAGGCTACAGCATTCTGAGAAACATACACAGCCAACAGAAGAAAATCCAGTCTTGTTAATTTTGTACAGTCACTCGTCACATTTGAGTCTGAATACCGTCCTTTATTGCAAAGACAATGACATTCATGTGTTTACCATTTCTCCACACAGCAGCCACCAACTGCAGCCACTGGATCCCTGCTTTTTCAAGCCACTGAAGGACTTTTATTCACAAGAATGCGACCAGTGGCTCATTAACCACCATGGAAATGTAATTAAGCAAGAATTTATCAGTGAATTGTTTGGAAACGCTTATAAAAGGACGGCCACAATGACGAAGGCAACCCAGACGTTCAAGATATGTGGCATTTATCCAGTCTCGTCACATTCTCATCGAAGAAGATATCCTGCCTTCGACTGTTACAGACCAGAGTGAAAAATTAATGATGCACCCACAGATGAAACTGGATATCACCAGAGCATAAGATCACAGACATCTACAGATGAACTACAACCAAGAACAAGTACCTACGTATCTCCAAAAGAAATAATTCTTTTGCCAAGAAGAAAACGTTATCAAAAAAGACAGAAGAAAGGGAAGAAGTCAGAAATAGTGTCCGAGGCCCCAGTGAAAAAGCAACTGGAATCCCATTCAACAGAACAAGAAATAAAGACCCCAAAGAGGAAAACGTTTGATTCAAAGGAACGAGGGGATTGACAGTGGGCAAAGAAGGCAAGGAGCAGGGATAGTGGCAAAGATGCTCAGGGTTTAACAAGAGAGGGTTTATAATAAAATTTCCAAAAGACAGTAACGTAGAAAAACCTTTATTTCAGATACCATAATAGGTGTTTAAAACTGTAAAAGGGGGATAAAATAATAGATTATAAGAGTATAAATAAAGTAGAAAAATCTGAGTTAGTATCTAAAGGTATTCAAAGTGCGAAACTTTGAAAGTTTAAAGTCATAATTTCTTATTCTGGAAGTTTATTCCCCTTCCCCATCCCCTCCATCTCCAGCATATAGCTATTTTAGAACATTAACGCAAGCGAAAAACACAGTACTCTGATATGTGATTCCAACTACACACGACGAGTTGCTGATGCAACCACTGAGGTAAATTCTACGTTTATGTACAACTTTTTTCTTTTCTGCTTATAGTAAAATATTAAATGGTACATATTCAGTTTCACTTTATTTTAGATCTGAAGATGATCCAGAGTGATCGAAACATGTAATTTAATTAAAAATTTGCAACTGAGACTGATAAAAAATGAGAATTATCTTAAATATCTACACAGTTGCTGAATCTCTCAACGCTATTGTATCGGCTATAGAGGAAACGGAGTGACTAGTAGTGGTACAATGTACACCCATCCCCCCCCTGGTATAAGGTAACCCCTCCCACAATCATGCACAATACAGTGGCTTGTAGAATATGTATGTAGCTACAGGAGTAACAGTTCCAGCAAATTTCTATCAACCACTCAGAGTAGCGTCCAGGCTTACAAGCCATCAAGAATGTATTGTAACATCCCACAGAACCGTTTCCAGACAAGTTCCATGATACACTCTGTTGTTTCCAAGCTTTGAGTTTCCTCTATATCCAGCATCTATCTACAACACTAGCGTCTCATAGAATATCAGTGAATGTGGTGTTACTTTCTGCAACGTTAGATGTGTTGTTGTAAGATTGTCATCAGATCGAGAGTTCAATTTAGTGTTAATTTATGGAAATACGCGATTTACAGACATGAAGATAGTGCTGTCAGATTGTGATTGACATCAGTTATGTCAGAATCCAGCAAAAATAACTTCATTGTTCAACCCTCAAAGGTTGATGGTATTACTGGATCATAGTGTGTAAGATGGGTGTATACAGACAATCATTTTTTACTTGATCAGTGTTTGATTAGCGGCTTGCAGGGGTTTTTGTTTCGACACAGGGTGTTCGTAGCTGATGAAGCAGTCTATAAGAAGCCGGCAACGATCTAGAGAGAGAGACCTGAACGTAAATAAATCGAACTACTACTTTTTAACAGGACTAGAAATCCTATACAGAGTTGCCGGAAACGTCAACTACAGTAAAAATACCTAACAGTAATTGTTTGGAGGGAGCATATATCAGGATCAGATTCATTTGCAGGAATCTTTACGGAAGTAATGGGCAAGCAACAACTTGACCACCCTGATACAAGACACAGTTGCACTGGTAGAACTCACAGACAGCCAACCAGCACTGTTATGGGTGGAGTGCTCCTATGGTGGTGAGAGCACTGAGTGATGACGATGTTGTGAACTGTTGTTTGGGAAGTTGGGGAGCATTTTGTTAAAGTGTGAGGTATTGTGTTGGACGTTTGGGCACAGTCTTGGAGCATTTTGATAGAATGTATTTTTAGTAATTTTTGAGTTCATTTCTCATAGAGAAACAGGATCTGACTAAAAACACTTTAAAATGGATGGTCGAAAGTTTTGTAACCCATTTTTAAAAAGCAATGAATTTTGTTGTAATATGTACGGGGTGCAGTGTTGTGTAGTCATCATTGATCAATTTCTGCTTCATATAAGTTTCTCAAAGTCCAAACTTCATCTGAAATATTTCAGATTTATCAGAACACTTCAGAAGAAGTCTCTGCAATGAAATTCTAGCAGGTTATTGACATGTGACATTCCAACACAGTAAACCACTTAGCAGGCTGACAGTATTTCTATGACGTCACCATAGAGGTACTAACATGCATGTTTCTGTGTTAAGAATCCAAAATGTGGATCAACAACGATGACATGAGAATCCGCGATGGCTGACCCGAGAATGTGGGTACAGTCCAAAATAATAGTTCCAATTTCCGTGGCACTACAGTTGCACACGCCCACCACTCACCCTCAGTGTACAGGCTTACTAGCCATCAAGTGGACCCACCATTTGAGCTCTGTACACCGTACTGAAAGGTTAATCATCATGATGAAGCATCATCAGAGATCTACGACCTCTAGGCAGCAAAAATAAGTCTGGAACCCTTGATTGTAAGCATTAAACCATTCCTTTCTCTCAATGCTTGTTATTTGTTATGTGTGTATGTGTATGTACATGTTTTTTCGTGGTTTTATTTTATTTCTCTCTCAATTCAAAAGCTCTCTGACATATCTGATGCATTGGTTGAAACATTTGAGTAGCAGCAGCAGATATCAACCCCGCATGCAGACAGTCCCTCGTGGAGCTCCCGACGCATTGGAATGGAAATCGTCAGCATGCAGAACTACTGTGCATCCATCACGTGCAACACTACGTCAGCACACAGAGCGACTTAGTGATGCAGTGGCTGATATATCAGAGTGTGATGCAAAATTGTTTCCTGTCTTCGAGATTCGAAGGTCTCTGACATATACAGTTATACTCATCAAGCAACCAGCATTGCATAGTGCACCTGATACATTGCATCATAAATCAATTCAGCATGTGGAGCTGTTCCCAGAGTTCAACTTTACGCTATCACCAAGGTGAGAACCAGTCCTCAAGCCACCACTACTGTTTAACGCAGCTATGAAAGTGGCATTATTCACTGCAACATACGAGTTAACTGCTAGTGACAATATACGAGTAGTTGTAGGCATCTCCTGAGATCATGAGTTCAACGTAATGGTAATTTTTCATAATCTGAGATTTTGCAATATGAAAGTGGTGCTTTCAGACTACGAATAGTATCAGTTACGGCAGATTTGAACACAAATAATTCCTACGCCAAACGCCTGCAAGATCGCAGATTTGAGAACTCATCATAATCTGCGGGCAACCGTCCTTCCAAGTAGTTTTCGAAGCACATTAGAGAGGCTAATCATTTTGTAGCTGTCGACAGACATTGCAGACATTGGGTTTTTGTTTGGGTTAAGGACTGAAACGATTATAATCATACAATCTCGCCACTGTAAAGGGAAGACACCTTCGAGGCAAATACAGTTGAAGATCGTGAGTTTATGTAGCCTTTAAATAACATTCAGACATTGGATCATCGTGAGACGAAGCAAGAGTCCGAAGCAGTTCCCTGTCAGTGGAAGGCTCATTACATAATTCGGCTTGGCGGGTGGTGAAACATAGCAGGTTATCTTAAACATATCTTGGCTTGAAACGTAGGGGGATGTCTTCAGCTTTAAGTTTTTGTGCTATAAAGGTAACTGGGTAAGAACAGCACGCCGACGCTGTCGCAAAGTAGGTCGCAAGGCGTTCAGCAAGATCCGACGCATTGGTACAAAGATTGGTAAAAAGACTACTCTAGAGAACAAGCCTTAGAACAGTTATTGATCTTTGGCAGCCCAAATGGCTGCGGGCATTGGCCAACACCTGCGAGGAAGAGGCATATATTCCGGTGGAAACGTAACATTCATTCCTTCTTAGCATGTTTAATTAGGTAGCGATCCTGCAGAGTCGCTTAAAAGTGAGGCAGGATGCCAGGGAAGGATGCCGCATGGGACTTTGCAGGGCTTTGCAACGATCCTGAATAGCTGTTGCAATGTCTTTGGTTCTCCATGGGGCTGGCTGGCGTGGATCGAGCCTGTAGTAAAAGGAATAGCAGTTCTAGCAGCGTGGGTGATTATGTCGGAGACGTTTTCCAAAACCCCGTCGACGCATTCCAAGAGGGTGAAGGTGACAGCATGACTGCCAGCTGGCTCTTCGAAGTTCCCAGGGTGGTAATTGCTCAGGCGATGACAAGGAACTGATAGCATCACCAGGAAATGATTGCTGCAGCAAAGATCAATGTGGAGCGACCAATGTAGCGAAACCACAAGATTATAAGGTCGGTGGGCGAAAATGTGCCATAAGCGGAAGTGAAGTGGACAGGAGTGCTCTCACTGAGGAGTCACAGATCTAGAGTGGAAAGAAGCTAATCAGAAGTCCCCAACCAAACGAAGAGTTATTTCCTCACAGCGGTTGGTTGTATATTGAAAGCCCCAAGTAAAAGAAAAAGAAAGGGGCCAGAACTGTTAGGTACAGCCTATTTGAAGGATTTAAGTGCTCTGGCTCGAGGTAGTGGTCGCTGACGTAGTTAAAGACCCCTCCAGTTTCCAAACTGTAACTGTGAAGTGTTCGGGAGTGGTAAGTGAAGTGTGTTTCTTGTTGGGCCATACAGGCTCCAGTTTCGGCTGGTGACAGTAGTATACATGTTCCACTGGATCATCGCTTGAGAGTGTTCTAGGTAAATGTAACGGGACAGAGGGATAGTCACGTCCGAAGACCACTGTATGCCACTGATGTGGGGGTGAACATTGGCTCTGAATCCTATGTTGTAGGTGGATCTGGTGCCTCGGGGACACCAGAGAATCTTCCTCGCAATTTTTCTTCTTATTTACAAGTTATGTTCGCCGAGATTCTTGCGAGGCTTATTTGCTGTAGGTATGGGGATGGATACATAATGGACAGTCCTGGGCCCAACAGGACACGTTTACTTTAGCCATTGGCTGGTGTTGGGATTCTAATCTGTGGGTTTCGAGGGAAAGTGTTCTCCATAGGGAGCATTGTCACCAATAATGCCGGAGGACGAACTGCTCCTCCAGCTGGTTGTGCGAAGTGTCTCCCCAAGCTGTTGTCTCGGGAACCGTACAAGAGTTGAGAGCATTGATAGATCTGGTTTAGATACAATTGAAGTTGGGATTTGGGGCGGGGGGGGGGGGGGGAGGTGAGTGGCAGCAGTGACTTTTGCGTAATCACTCACCATGTTTACAGGATGCAAGCGATCATTTTTTTTCTTGCCACAGTGCATGACAGGCGGTCAAGTACTTTACATTATCGTATTTATTTTCTTAAATGCAGGCAAACCGGCGAACCTGAAGGATGGTGTTCAATACAGTTGACACACAAAGGCGGTTGTTCACTTGGACGCCCACGACCTTCGTGTAGTGATCGTGCATAATTTCCTCTACATCTTCATCTGCATTTACATGACTAATCTGCAATTCACACCTAAGTTCTTCGAACCAAGTTCAGACTATTTGACACCTAAGTTCTTCGAACCACCTTCAGACTATTTCTCTGCCGTTCCACTCTTTCAACAGGCCTCGAGAAATATGGACAGTCAATTCCTCAATACGGGCTCACATGTCTTTTTTTTATGATGATCATTTCTCACTATGTCTGATACTGAAAAGCTGTCGTTTCTCGTTTTGATTATGTCTATTTTGTCGCTGTCCGCTAGGTAAAACGAAATATGGTTTTCTAATATTCCAGCAACTGTAACACGCGCCAAATAAGAGATACTGGTTGGGCGCTAATGGTCATTTTTATCTACCCCATTTACATAAATAACGTCACAGAATAATATTCAAGAAGTGCCAATATAAAATTCCTAGTAGGTATATTACGAGCAAAAAGTTTTATATTAGGAACAGTTTCACATTTCATTCATACGCTTCAGTTTTTCAAGCATGGGATCGAAAAGTAGTAACATGAAATTTTTATGTAAATTAGAAATCGTCATATTCTTCCATAAAATTTGTGTGGTGTCCCCTTTCTTCTCCTTCCTGCTAAAAAAACAATCTTATCATCCATAATTCTGTAGCTATTCCTACCACTGCCAAGACGTATTCTCTGGTAACTTTACTAACCCTGCCGGAATCACCGGTTCAGTTTTTTTTTTTTTTTTCGAGTCATCTGTCTTCTGACTGGTTTGATGCGGCCCGCCACGAATTCCTTTCCTGTGCTGACCTCTTCATCTGAGAGTAGCACTTGCAACCTACGTCCTCAATTATTTGCTTGACGAATTCCGATCTCTGTCTTCCTCTACAGTTTTTGCCCTCATGACTTTTTCGGTGTCTTCACATTTTTCCTGCAGCCATTTCGTCTTAGCTTCCCTGCGCTTCCTATTTATTTCATTCCTCAGCGACTTGTATTTCTGTATTCCTGATTTTCCCGCAACATGTTTGTACTTCCTCCTTTCATCAATCAACTGAATCAACTGATGTATTTCTTCTGTTACCCATCGTTTCTTCGCAGTTACCTTCTTTGTACCTATGTTTTCCTTCCCAACTTCTGTGATGGCCCTTTTTAGAGATGTCCATTCCTCTTCAACTGTACTACCTACTCCGCTATTCCTTATTGCTGTATCTATAGCGTTAGAGAACTTCAAACGTATCTCGTCATTCCTTAGTATTTCCGTATCCCACTTCTTTGCGTATTAGTTCTTCCTGACTAATGTCTTGAACTTCAGCCTACTCTTCATCACTACTATATTGTGATCTGAGTCTATATCTGCTCCTGGGTACGCCTTACAATCCAGTATCTGATTTCGGAATCTCTGTCTGACCATGATGTAATCTAATTGAAATCTTCCCGTATCTCCCGGCCTTTTCCAAGTATACCTCCTCCTCTTGTGATTCTTGAACAGGGTGTTCGCTATTACTAGCTGAAACTTGTTACAGAATTCAATTAGTCTTTCTCCTGTTTCATTCCTTGTCCCAAGCCCATATTCTCCTGTAACCTTTTCTTCTACTCCTTCCCCTACAACTACATTCCAGTCGCCCATGACTATTAGATTTTCGTCCCCCTTTACATACTGCATTACCCTTTCAATATACTCATACACTTTCTCTATCTGTTCATCTTCAGCTGGCGACGTCGGCATGTATACCTGAAGTATCGTTGTCGGTGTTGGTCTGCTGTCGATGCTGATTAGAACAACCCGGTCACTGAACTGTTCACAGTGACACACCCTCTGCCCTACCTTCCTATTCATAACGAATCCTACACCTGTTATACCATTTTCTGCTGCTGTTGTATTACCTGATACTCATCTGAGCAGAAATCCTTGTCTTCCTTCCACTTCACTTCACTGACCCCTACTATATCTAGATTGAGCCTTTGCATTTCCCTTTTCAGATTTTCTAGTTTCTCTACCACGTTCGAGCTTCTGACATTCCACGTCCCGATTCGTAGAACGTTACCCTTTCGTTGATTATTCAATCTTTTTCTCATGGTAACCTCCCCCTTGGCAGTCCCCTCCCGGAGATCCGAATGGGGGACTATTCCGGAATCTTTTGCCAATGGAGAGATCATCATGACACTTCTACAATTACAGGCCACATGTCCTGTGGATACACGTTACGTGTCTTTAATGCAGTGGTTTCCATTGCCTTCTGCATCCTCATGTCGTTGATCATTGCTGATTCTTCCGCCTTTAGGGGCAATTTCCCAACCCTAGGGTAAGATAGCGCCCTGAACCTCTATCCGCTCCTCCGCCCTCTTTGACAAGGCCATTGGCAGAATGAGGCTGACTTCTTATGCCGGAAGTCTTCGGCCGCCAATGCTGATTATTTATCAAAATTTAGGCAGTGGCGGGGATCGAACCCGGGACCGGAGACGTTATTATTATTAATCAAAGACGCTACCCCCAGTTATTCCGCGTTTATTTTCCGGTTAGGCGTTATTACGTGTTTGTACAACGCGTTTTCCGCGCTATCCCGAGAACAGAACTTAAGCGGCTGCTAATTAGGAACTGTACAACTGGACCTTAGTAGTGTAGCGTTCTTGAAAAAATTTTCTGTCAAAATTTCATTTTCTTGGACATGCTGAGAAGATAATATGTAATATTTCTTACCTGTTTTTCTGTTAGTCGTTGACTTCCACTCTGGTAGTCTGAATCTATGAATTTCAATAAGAATTGTAACAACGCTGATAATTCACACACCCAGTCAACCACATAAGGAAACAGCCATTGGCATTCACCCGTTAGGATTTATTCGGCTCAGCTCGTATAGCTCCGACCCCTTTTTTCTCTAGGAAAGTCTCTCATTTCCAGATGCTACGGTGATTCCCCTGGCAGCGACATCACGTGCACTATGCAGTATTAGAAAATCAAGTTAACATTCGTTCAGAAATAAACTTAGAATGTGTTCAAAAAGTTCAATAACCAACTGGGATGCGTTTCACAATCGTATGAATAATCGATAGACCAACATGCCCTGGATGCTATGCGCTTTGTGGAGCAAGGTTTTTTTCTTCGACAATATGAATTTGGTGCCCCCTGAAATTGGCGCCCGGGGCACATACCCCGGTTTGCCACCCCCCTCCCCCTTCCCAGGTCCGGCTGTGTTCAACAACCAGCGGATCTTTGTACGATACCACGGAGGTGGATTTCACACGAATGCCAGATGTCCTCAACAGCATGGCGGCAGACCGGATAAGCGAGGTTTAACTTTCACCGACTGTTGCTTCTCCACACTAGTTGTCGCCGAAGGATGACGGCACAAATGTAAGTCAAGTGGTCCCAGAAAACAGCAGGACACAGTTCCACATCCTGTCTCTCAGAAGTAAGAGTATGTGAAACATAAATCCGGTTGTGAACCGAGGTCGATAGCCGTGAATATTTTGCCAAGCGTCCACAATCTGCAGGTTTCAGTTTAGCATCCCGACTTCAGGGCACCTATTCTGTAGAGGGAGCTGGTTTCCGGGTGCCAGGACCAAATTGAAGTCCCTCATTCCCCCTCCCCAGAAAATAAAATGATCAAAGCAGCCTTGGAAGAGCGGCGCGACTTCGTCCACAACGAAACGTGAACGCTTGCGATGTATGTACGTGCCAGAAGGTGCGTAGATATTGATAAACCTTATACCCAGCACTGCGAGTGCCACTTCTCAAGGCTCATGGAAATAGTTAATGTCATGTGGCGCTATTCCTTCCCGAAGAAGTACAGGGTGATTCAAAAAGAATACCACAACTTTAAAAATGTGTATTTAATGAAAGAAACATAATATAACCTTCTGTTATACATCATTACAAGGAGTATTTAAAAAAGTTTTTTTTCACTCAAAAACAAGTTCAGAGATGTTCAATATGGCCCCCTCCAGACACTCGAGCAATATCAACCCTATACTCCAACTCGTTCCACACTCTCTGTGGCATATCAGGCGTAACAGTTTGGATAGCTGCTGTTATGTCTCGTTTCAAATCATCAATGATGGCTGGGAGAGGTGGCCGAAACACCATATCCTTAACATACCCCCATAAGAAAAAATCGCAGGCGGTAAGATCAGGGCTTCTTGGAGGCCAGTGATGAAGTGCTCTGTCACGGGCTGCCTGGCGGTCGATCCATCGCCTCGGGTAGTTGACGTTCAGGTAGTTACGGACAGATAAGTGCCAATGTGGTGGCGCTCCATCCTGCTGAAATATGAATTGTTGTGCTTCTTGTTCGAGCTGAGGGAACAGCCAATTCTCTAACATCTCCAGATACTGTAGTCCAGTTACAGTAGCACCTTCGAAGAAAAAGGGTCCAAAAACTTTATTGGCTGAAATGGCATAGAAAACGTTCACCTTAGGCGAGTCACGTTCATACTGAGTTGTTTCCCGCGGATTCTCGTCGATTCACTTCTGCCGTACTCAATAACACAAAAAGCTTTCTGTTGAGCGGTCGCCATCTTAGCATCAACTGACGCTGACGCCTAGTCAACAGCGCCTCAAGCGAACAAATGTACAACTAAATGAAACTTTATAGCTCCCTTAATTCGCCGACAGATAGTGCTTAGCTCTGCCTTTTGTCGTTGCAGAATTTTAAATTCCTAAAGTTGTGGTATTCTTTTTGAATCACCCTGTATTGCGGCACCACTGCCTGTGGGAGAGGGGGAGGGCACGTCTGTGAGCCGTGCTGGCCTCGGCTTATGCGTTGCTTTAAACCTTGACTGTTACTCTGCGTTTGGCTTCCCGCAGTTATTGCGGTTATACCGTGGTTCTTCCTCTTTCTACGTGTGGCATCAGCGGTGTGTATCGATTTTCGCTTCTTGTACTCTCTTTGGTCTGGTGCTTATAGTTTCCGGCTAACCGGTGTGCGGCAGTCGGTCGATTGGTGTGGATCAGCCAGGAAATCTCCGCGCGGCGCAGTGGGCCGGGCCCGCTGGCGGTCTCTACGCAGTGTCAGAGTGTGTGGGAGCTGTTCCGATTGGTACGACGTTCGTGGCTCACCGACCCAGCGCATCAAAGTTGAGCGGTGATTTAATTACCGAAGCCAGTCTCTTCACATTGTGCCATAGGTTTTCATGGTTGGCTGTTGGAGGGTATTCCCATGAGCAACAGCGAGTGTTCGAGTTGGCGAAAGTTTGGCCACCATCCGGTGTTTAACTGTATTTTTGTTTTTTGAAGTCCAAGTGTGCCAGCGGAATTTCCTGCCTTGCAGCCGTTAGAGTTCCGGTTACCTGGCCTGGCCGCTGACGTAAAATTCAGGCAGTGTCCTTTCATCACCGTGTTGTCGCTGTCCAACACGTGTGTGTAGTTTTGACAGCTTATGCGTACTTGGTTGTTCGCGGCTACGCCTTTTACGTTTTGGCTTTGGAGTTTCTTGTGTACTGGTCGGGTAGAAAGCAAGTCGTCTTGTCGGAGGGTCCGATGACTGTCTCTTGGTTGGGTTGCCTGCGGATCGGATGTAGTTGGGCCGACTACCTGTCTCCCCTAAGCGAACGTTAATATTTCAAGTGCAGACCGACCCCCGGAGACTTTTGAGCGCCGCTGACCGTACTGCCTTTTCTTATTGGTGTTTGATTGTGTATTTTAATGGCTCATAGCGAATGGTTCGAATTTGTATGCTTTTAGTTGGTTTTTTGGGTATAAAGGGACCAAACTAGCTTTTAGTTGGATTTTAAATAATGGGCCTTCAGCCGCTTTAATATTAAAATTCCTTACTTGCTAATTCTTGCATTGTTTGAGCCTTCAGCCTTATTTTTAAAAAAAAATTCTTAAGTATAAAACCTAGGGCTTTCTGCCTCGCAAAAATTTATTGTAGTTGTGTTTTGAATCATAGCCTTTCAGCCGTCTTAAAATTTAAATTCCAAAGATAAAGACCTGGGCTTTCTGCTTTGCAAAAATTTATTGTAGTTGTGTTTTGTATCATGGGCCTTTAGCTGTTTTAAAAGTAAAATTCCTTATTGTTAGGTCTTAGACTGTTTGGGCCTTCAGCCTCCCTTTTTAAAATTATTTACGGATAAAGCTTTGGGCCTTCTGCCTTTCAAAATTTATTGTAGTTGTGCTTTTAAATCATGGGCCTTCAGTGGTTTTAAAACTAAAATTCCTTACTTGTCAAGTCTTAGATTTTTGGGATTTCAGCCACATTTGAAATATTATTTAAGGATAAAACCTTGCGCTCTCTGCCTTTTGAAAATTTATTGTATTTCTGTTTTAAATCATGGGCCTTCAGCCGTTTTAAAAATTAAAGAGGTTGTGCCCTTAAGGCATAAGATTATGTGACATATTCAGTCGATAGTTAAGCTCGGAAACTTGCGCTGTAATGTTTGGGCAACTAAATAAAGTTGTGTGTGTTCGAGTGTAAGTGACAGCCGCTCATTTTTGGCCCCTTTCCACAGTTCCAACTACCTGTTCCGTCATGCGGATTTAACCAGGCGTTTCAGTCTGTGCCATGGCCGTATATGCCTGGGAAATTGTCGTCATCTATTTCCTGGATAAAGGCTGTATCGATGGCAGCAGCGTTGAGCACGTCCTGAAGCAAGGATAATCTAGTGAACATCTTGATGTTGATAGTCGCAACACGATAAATTTGAAGCCTGTCCATCGCACCGATGTTGGCCATCAGCACCGCAGAAAGACGTGTTGACGTGTTACGACAGCCGACAATGGCAAGGGATCGACATTGATGGGGTGAAATCAGGGTGTCCGATACGAAGTGCGACGATTCTTCTTCACAATCGTCCACCCAGTCATCATGAGACAAAGTCCATTGTTGATGCGGTATCTCAGCTGCAGCTCTTAGCGTAGACACCTCACTCACTACAGGCTGGTAATCTGCCGCTGATGTCTCCATGCAGACTACCTTACAGAAAGGTCCGAAGGACTGAAGCCGTCGCCAGTGCGATGTACAGGGAGTGGTACTACTGCGACCTCTGTATCGCCATCGTCACTGTCAGATTGTCCACAGTTTTTTTTTCCAGACATTCGCTGCAGGCAGTCGTCTAATGGAGCATGCTGTCGTTTCTTGAGCGTTCGCGAGGAACAATATTTGCGGACGTGTGTTTCAGTATGCAAAAGGAGGGTGGGTCTCTTTGACTGATCTGTTGTGAGGCAGAAAGACTGCTGTTGTCACCACCCATGCGTCAATGTTCATCTTTTCATCCACACCCTCCTGCAAGGTAGACCACTGATTCTTCTGAAGGGGGCTCCGCTGTCGTGGATGAGTCCAGTACTCCTAATTCCACCATTGTCGCACGCCCGTCACTGACTAACCTGATGCAGACGACATTCTCGTAATAGAGAGGTGGATACCAATTATGTCCTGGGGATCAATTTGAATTACGACTCTTATAAAATGTTTGTTGTGGGTTGGCAGGAGAGCCAACACCGTATTATTAGAGGAAGCCGAAAGGCACGCGTTTTAGCTCACGCAGGCGGGCGTGAGGTCTGGAACAGGACAAGGAAATTAGACTTTAGAAAAAAGGACGTAGCTGGTGGAATACTTAACTTTAATCTATTAATGATGAGCGTCGCTCTTGACGGTACAAGATTACAGTATCAATAGTAACTGGTACTGGCGCCTTGCTAGGTCGTAGCAAATGACGTAGCTGAAGGCTATGCTAACTATCGTCTCGGCAAATGAGAGCGTATTTTGTCAGTGAACCATCGCTAGCAAAGTCGGTTGCACAACTGGGGCGAGTGTTAGGAAGTCTCTCTAGACCTGCCGTGTGGCGGCGCTCGGTCTGCAATCACTGATAGTGGCGACACGCGGGTCCGACGTATACTAACGGACCACGGCCGATTTAAAGACTACCACCTAGCAAGTGTGGTGTCTGGCGGTGACACCACAATGTTCAACTTCAAAAGCTTGTGGCTATGTATGATTGAGTTGGAAATCGATCTTTGTAGTGGTTTGTATGTATGAGTGTGTCATGTCGGCTGTGATGGACTCTGAACTAGCGGCGACGAAGTAGTAAACAACTACGTACACTTGTGATTCTGCAGATCGGATGTAAACAGTACATTAGCATCGCGATACTGCCGAAGACAGACCAACCACTTCGGTTGTCTGTGCACGACTGATGGCTATATCCGAACGTCCATATTTCGTCGCTCCTGCCTCACAACCTGTACTCATACGCACATTATGTGATTCCTCTACAGGGGAGAATATTTTAATTGAAAGTCGCTGCCAGGTATCGGCGGATAAGTATCGCATTGCAGTGCCTGTGTTTTTAAAAAGAACGATACAATTTTCCTTCGTAAATGCATGCATTTATCCGCCGATACCAGTACGTGACTGTACTCCCGTTTACAGCCATTACATAACGTTTGTATGTGTACAGGTTGTGACGCGGAAAGACGACATATGGAAGTTCCCGTCTGGCTGAGAGTCGTGGACGGATGGTCAAAGTCGTTAAGACCACCGCTCGCATAAAACTGGAAATCCAGGTTCGAGTCTCGATCGGGCACAAATTTGCATTGTCGTCATTCCCGTGTACAGCTGATGGTTGTTCGTATTTACAACTATGATTACATTTCGTGTATCAATGTTTTATGTGGGCCACCAGTCACTGGCATCTCGCCAAGTTCATTGCATGCTTGAAGAACTTGAGAGGCCTTAATCAGTAGTAACCTTGTGTGCGTCAGCTACTCCAACATTTGTCTTCTGTGCATTTCGTAAAAAAGTGGTTTTGTTGCCGTGAAAGTATCTGTTTGTGTAGGGTCCTGCCAACTCGTCTCGTATAGGGTGCGTAAAGGACGCTGCGTTCTCGACCGCTGGCGGCACCCATGGATTTCCAGATGGAAGCGCTGTGGTCACAAGGCTGCACGAACTCGTCGTAAACCAGATCCAGCAAGCTTTAAGATGAGTGCATTTCAATCCAAGTAGAGAAACCTCCACCATTGTGATATCTCGATTCTCCACTGACTTGGGTTCGTGTTGCTGTTCGTTGTGTCGCCGAGGCGAAGAGCAGCGAGTGGAGTGCTTGGGGAAGGCGAATCTGATTAGCTTTCCTCGAATTCTTATTACTATTTACTGCGTTCAACTTGTTACAATTTGTTAAATTCAACCAGTGGTAATTTTTCTTGCCTGGTGGCCGTTAACGACCCAGTTACTTGCCTTGGGGGTTAGTGTATCTAATGGCAGTGTACGTTTCCTCGCGTTGCCGCTGCTGTCCCGTAAGGCGTGTAGTTTTGACAGCTTTCTTGATTGTAGGCTGGTTGGTGATTCTTCTACTCTGGTGGTAATGGTTCCTTTCTCGTTCCGGGCATTCTAAACACAGTATTCTGGGGACATAGTGCAGACCGCCGGTTCCTGCTTTGATGTATTGTTCCATCAATGCATCTGGTTTATCAGACATTAGGTAGCTTCAGCAAAATTATCATTAGTCATTTGTTAGACTGCCACTAGTCTGAGTTACCATCTTGTAAAGTGAATGCAACTTTTGGCTGCCTATCTCATCGCTTGTGAAAGTGTTTGTTGCCGGACCTTCTCAGAGGTCGATTCCTGCAGCACCGGTTGTGGTCCCTTGGTTCTTGTAAGACCCGTGTTTCTAAAAGGAGGTTTGATGGCCAGTAGTTCGGTGTAACGCTCCTTCATCCCACGCCTTCTGCGGTATAATCTGCCTCAGTACCCTTTAAGGAGCTAGGAACTGGTCCTTGTGTTTTATTATTGTATTATTTATTACAATACCGTGTAATACCTCCATTAAGGGTTATATATGTCTGGTTAATAGTTCTGGTCGCCTTCTGGAATAAATCTAGCAGTGTAGTGTTCAGCGGATGTTAAGGGTTTTGTTACGAAGTTTACCATCATCTTATTTCTCCAGTTTGGTGATCAGTTGCTTGTTTTTTTTTAAATTAACATTTGCCACTGTATTTGCTGTGTTACAGCAGGTTTCTAAATTTTTTATGTTATTGCCGTTCCGGGCGTGTAAGCCTTCAGCCGTGATTGTGGTCATTTGCCTTAAAATTCTAATTTGGTATTTGTATTTTAGCAGTAGGCCTTAAATCCTTATTTACTGCCATTCCTGGCGTCTGATGCCTTCTGCTATGTTTGTGGCTACTTTCCTTTAATATATCAATACCTGTAATTTGTAAGTTGCAGCCAGTTTTAAACAGTTCTTAATTTATTGCCATTGCTGGCGTGTAAGGCCTTCTGCTCAGATCACAGTGCTTGCTTTTAAAACATTATCTGCTGTATCTGTATTTAATGGTAATCTGCTAAATTGTAACTCTCTGAATACATTACTGTTTACACAGTTGTTTATTCCTTCATTAATAGCATGTGGTATTTTTATTTATTGTTGAGTCTGGAATTACTGGTGTAAAATAAATTGTGTGCAACTGTAAAAGGCAAGCAATAGTAACTGATTACGGCCCCATCCACAATCGTAACCGAATCCTGCCTTCCCTTGACTACCAGGTTTCAAGTTTTTATTAAAATAATGAAGATTGTAAATACTTAACTTTATATTTACAACAAGTTGTCGCAAGCAATGGGCGACATGCAAACAGTAATGTTCTTCGCTACAGACAATGTCCATGTAAGCATCGGATAAAGATCACTGATAACTGTTATCGTAAAGCGGGTCTAGTACTGTGGCTATCTTTTACTGTGCCGTCTGGTACTGTGCGGCCGAGTCTGGCAGGAGCAGCGCTTATATTCTCTTCAGCTAGAGGGCGCTCCTGTCGTGGTACGATCCTTGTCTTCAGGCTATTGGCTGAAGTTATCTCACTGCCTTCTCTGCTCTTGTGTTCTTCATCTTCGCGCCGGCACTTGTCGATACGCCGGAACAGCGTGTTGATTAAATTGTTTCGCTCCGTCTCCGAGCCATCTGGCTTGCCTCCGTCGCCATGGCGTGACCAAGGTAGGGAAATCAGTTCGAATGTAACTGTCAGCTTTGAAATATCTAGACCTGTCTGTTGAGACGACCGAATCAGAATAGTCATTGTGTTGGTTGAATTTCATTGGTTTCATGTTCAAAACGTCCACCGTGATGCCACCTACTCAAATAATGGGTTTTCCGCACGGGCACCACCCAGCCGCAGCTGAGTCTTCTGGTACACAACAACCGTTGCCAGAAGTCCTAATGCCTCAAGGAGACAGGTATCTACTTGTTGGTATACGTGTGGAGCTAGTGGGTCAGACATCGGAAGTGTGATCCATTTTTATCAAGGCCTGTACAGAATGGCAACATAACGCCACCACGTCTAATTGGGTATCGCGTTGGCTTTTAAGCACATATATGAGTCTACGCAATTATTAGGGGAAGAGGGACATCACAGGTGTCGGCAGTAGGCGCCGTTTAAGGCTTTCCTCACGCGTCGGTCCACACTACAGAAAATATTTTAAAAATGGCGGTCAGTCCAAGGGGGACAAGAATTACTTGAGCCAAAAAGTGATGTAAGGGAAATGAATGTAGATGACAATGAAACAAATCACAACCTATGCAAAATAGCCGGCTCAACGTAATCGGCTGCCGCCAGGAGAAAGCCCCGGAACTTTCTCTAACACGAAGTTTCCGTCCATTTTTTTTTTCAGGGAAACGTTTTCCTTCGAGCGTTAAAATGAACTGTAGCAAAAGCTTAGAAACATTAGAAATAGTTGACCCGATAACAGCTACATATGAGTAGTGGAGGGACTTTGCCTTATAACTATATTTCACTTTATTTCAAGCATATGAATATTGAAAAGCACCCCTCACTATCACTGATGCACTTTATTGATCAACATTTTTCGTCGCTAAAGGATTTCAAGGACTCATTGTAATTATCGCAACAATCTTCTTAACGACATGCTTATTCTGACATTCAATAAATCAGTTTTCACCAAGACACTGCTTTGGGTGCAAAAATCACACCACTCCTTGCTACCTTGCGATGTTTCCGAAACGACGACGCAAATGTAGCCTACTTTCAATTCATATCTTAGTCCGCACCCAAACGAATTTCATTCAAAATTGATAGGTTGTAAGTAGTTTTCAGAGATAGATTTTGCTAACTATCCTCAACTCTTGCATTCCATTCGAGCCATATTGGTACAATAGATTAACTTTCGGAATGACTATCACCCACACAATATTTTCACAGTTTTTACCGTACATTTTTAGAAGTTATTTTATTTAGATGACCAGTTTCGGCATCTCATTAATGCCATCTTACGGCACCAAAGCGGAAACTGGTCGTCTAAAAAAATAATTTCTGAAAATATACTTCTGTTTGGCGATTTTTCTTTGGTAGATATCTGACCAGTCGCTTTCCCGCATCCACAATGGATCAAAAGAGATATTTTCAAAAGGTTGCTGGAATAGCTCACTCGAAAGATACCACAGTGTGCCTACTACGACATAACACTTCTTCGGGGTAGATTTACAACACAGTTCAAACAACTTTCGGGCTGTGTTTGTTTGGGTGGCCAGGTCGCTGTTTTATCCATTTTAACTGATGCTGGTCTTCAGCTTAGTTTACTTAAATGTAAATTTTCTCCGAAACAGGTTGACTATTTTGACCATAAATAAGTCACTTAATTGTTCATGCAAAATGTGTACCAACTTTTCACCCCATCCTTTGACTAAAAGGTCAGTACAACGAGGAGGAGATAAATGTCCTAAAAATATCTGCTAATAAACGAAGAGTGTATTTCAGTTAATTTCGGGTGACAGTGCAAATTAAGGATTACAGTAAGGAAAAGTGTTACTATCGATCAACAACGCACATAATTTGTCAGATTAGTTTAATAAAACTTTTCTAAATCTAAAACCGTTTGACACGCGCAATGAAATAAATGTTGAATTATGTCTGGATCTGAAGAGAACATCTGTGTGCCGTATTTTGTTAATACTGGAACAGTGATATGATGTGGTGACAGATCGCACCACAAGGAAAAAAATCATTTTAGCACATTTCATTTAATTCATTGATTGTAGTGGTATACTCAGCAGCATAAATGTTCTACACGGCTCTTATATTAGCGACGAAGGGGCCTCACACGGATGATACACCTGCGATCGAAAATACACTCAGTCATTATGTAACAACACGGTAACGAGGAACAAGTAGAAACGCAAGTCAACCCGTGAAATGAGTTTACTTTCATCATACGAAAGAAAGCCCACAATGGAAACATCTTCGTGGAAATAATTATTTGCAATGTCTGTTAGCTAACTTGTAGTAAACAAAACGGTGTTTGATAACAAGTACATGATAAACAAATGACTTTGGGATATAACAGCTTCTCTGACAGTATAACAGCTTCTCTGACAGAAGCAACCATAAACTTGCCAAAGGTGGCGTAGATCTTTAGAACTCTTCTTGAATAACCTGTCTAACTTAGCTGCAACATGGGACTCATCACCAAAGGGAACTTATATGTGCGAATTGCGAATTTGTTTTTCGTTTTTGTTAACAGTTATCATGTAGACATGAATACCTTGACCCCATTAAATTTATAAATGTGATGACAGTCGTCTACAAAGGGCTAGAGAGATTAACTTGTGTCTGAAAAGGCGACACGTTAATTTTCGGTGGTATATCGTGCTTGGGTATTTCCGCCCACGCCGATCCCAAAGGAACATTACACGGTGATGTTACAGAGTGCACTGTTTGCAAAGTTGCGTTTGTAAACATGACGTGATCTTTGGCTTACCCGTTCTTGTTGTGTAAAGCTCAGTCAGGATATAACGGCCTAGGGCTTAAGCTTAATTCGAACACTTAATTATATAAAGTGAACAAACGTTAGAGATCAGAAACGGAGTGAATGTTCTGGTTACATACCTCACAAATTCTGGAAGACTGTTACATCAGTGTTATCGGGCTTCCATTGTCCCGCTCTATTTGCGCTAGTATGACGACTCTGAAAATCGTGCCGCTACAATCCCTTCATACTCGTCAATTCGTTCTCTCTTAATGAAGCATGCAGAAATGTAAGGGTAATCGCGACTTATTATTAGAAGGAAGACGAGTACAAGATCTTGCTGCTGTAATCCAGCACTGAAAAGGCGAGACGGGTGATTGTCAGGATCAGATAGCCTTTAACGAAACTGTGTTTCGTGAAGCTGTGGAAGTTGTAAAACGAAAATGAATTGATGCAAAGTACATAATTTCAAATGTATTTCATTAGAGGTGTAGTGGTATCTTAAATAAGTTTCACACTGAAACTCACAAAACGGGCGAAAAATAAGAAAATTTAGTGCAATGAAATCAAAAATGGCTGTATTCCTGTTTGTTCCATCTTCACCATGGAAAACATGTGTGCTACGTCAAACTAAAACTGGGCACAGAGTAAGTTCACTGTTTTATACCTGCGTCAAAAACGCGCGCATTTGTGTGTTCATTTGGTCACGGCAACTTGCGTTTAGGGGCTAATAGGGAGTTGCGTAGCTTATCATTAATTTCTGTAATTAATTTTACGACGTAAATAGCTGACTAAATTGACTCGACTGGAAGAGTGTCTTAGTAGTAAAGAATGATGCGGCATTTTTCCGTGCATGCTCAATGCTTATCACGTCATTTCTCGTGAACTATATGTAATACCACTGTATAATTTTGTAGGTACATTTAGCGGTGTATGTCGATGCTGTCTGCGGAATTTATTGCGGATGAAGTTGGTAGCACTGAAGTAATAAATTTAAATGTCATGAATGGTGCAGTTTGTCAGACATCTCATCTTTCATGATGTAATAACTAGAATAGGTAGGTAGTTCTTAGCCCGACAGCAAGTGTGGCCTGACAATAACGAATATGTGTACCACGTTTGGTTGAAATCGGTCCAGTGGTTTAGGAGGAGGTGTGGAATACACACGCAAACAGTTTTATAACATGTATGGGTTACTCACCATTTAGAGTTTGCACTTCATTACCATGTCATCGTTTCGGGTAGTGTCGTTACATACTCGGTAACGTCTTGAAAGTGTTTGTGTATCAACAAAACTGGTCGACATTTTCTGAATCGATGATAAACTTTAAAGTAAATTTACAGCAGTCTTTCAAAAAAAGTGTTATTTAAGTGCGTATATAAATATGTGTATAAACAGAACTATATTCAATGCTAAAAGATCAGTCGACATATTGGTATACACACTGTTCAGCTAGAACATTAAAACAACCTAACTAATAGCCAATATGTCCATCTTTGTCCCAGATAACAACGCTTTGTGACATGCAAGCAATGATGCCTTGGTGGGTCGCTGGGTCCTGTAAATTCTGTGGAAGTGGGCGATGAGCTCTGACGTCATGTTCAACGACATCCAAGATGTGTTAATTCCGTTTCAGACATTGTGAGTCGAGCACATCAATTGGAACTCGCCACTCTGTTCCTCGAACCATTCCATCACACTCCTGGCCCTTGTGACATGGCGCATTATCTTGCTGAAAATGCCACTGCCGTCTGTCAATATGGTCGTCATTAAGGCGTGTACGTGGTCTGCAACCAGTGTACGATATTCTTTGCCGCAATGGTGCCTTGCACGGTCTCCACTGGACACAAAGCTGCTCACATGAATGCTCCCCAGAGCGTAACGGAGCCATCGCCAGTTTGTCTCTGTTACGCAATGCAGGTGTTAATGAACTATTTCCCTGAAAGATGACGGTTTCGAGGCCTCCCATCGGCATGAAGAAGAAGGTATCGGTATTCATCAGATGATGCAGCGCTCTGCCACTGCGCCAACGTCCAGAGCCGGTGGTCACGTTCCCATTTAAATCGTAGTTGGCGTTGCATAGTGTTAACATAGGCACTGCATAGGTGTCGGCCGCGGAGGCCCATCTTAAGGAGCGTTCAGTGCACTGTGTGTTCACACAGACTAATCTGCCCAGCAATAAAGTCTGACTTTAGTTACTCCACAGGTCGCCGCCTGTCCTGATTTACCAGTCTGCCCAGCCTACAACATCCGACATCTGTAACGAGGGGTGGCCGGCCAACCCCACGACGTATGGACGTGGTTTCACCCTGCTTTCGCCACGTGTTGATGACCTCCGGGCCATCATAACCTGCTCTCGGTCAAACTCAGATAGACCGCGCTCCTTCCCCATTCTACACACCAAAAATATGCCTACTGTTACTACAAACACCGTGCGTGCGTGTGACTAGCAGTCATTACTCGCCAGGTGATGCTGTTATCTCAAGGACGAATTTATGTCGCTAGTAGGTCGTGGTGATAATGTTCTGGCTGGTCAGTGTACTTCGCTTCATTTTGGCTGGTCGAACACTTTTTTGTGACGTTTTAACTAGCACCTGAGAATTGCTATTGGAACGTTATTACTTAACAGCTGTTTCGTTATACCTTTATATCTCAAGTGGGTGGAAGGGCTGCCCAATAAAGTGAATATTTCAATTCCAATGAGTTTATTAATTACCCAAAACTATTTAACAGGTACCACTTGTGCAAGATTTTTTAAAGAGACATTCATTACATAAAATCATAAGTTAATAAAACATTTCCCATAAACATTAAGGACGAAATATTTAAGAAATTCATTACATAAGATCATAACCAGGTTAATAAGTTATTAGCATACAGTCTCCCACCAAAATTGACAAAAGCCACTAAGGATGAATTTAACAATAATTTTAACAAAAATCCAGTTAGGACACATTATTTAAAACCCTTTTTATTTCTGAACTATACATGTAAAGTAACAGTGGACACAGATCCCTGGCTTTACAGAAATACTCAAAACACATATTGTAAGTAGGCTGTTAATGTTTTCTTATTGGTAACGTTACGTAGCGCTCTGTGTGCTAGTTTGCATAGTTGTCTGCCATTGTAGTGTTGGGCAGCTGGATGTTAACAGCGCGTAGCGCTGCGCAGTTGGAGGTGAGCCGCCAGCAGTGGTGGATGTGGGGAGAGAGACGGCGGAGTTTTGATAATTTGTAATACTGGATATTATGAACTACTATATATATTATGACTGTTAAGGTAAATACATTGTTTGTTCTCTATTATCATCTTTCAATTGCTAACTATGCCTATCAGTAGTTAGTGCCTTCTGTAGTTTGAATCTTTAACTTAGCTGGGAATAGTGGCGCTCGCTGTATTGCAGTAGTTCGAGTAACGAAGATTTTTGTGAGGTAAGTGATTTGTGAAAGGTATAGTTTAATGTTTGTCTGGGCTATTCTTTTGTAGGGATTTTTGATAGTCAGATTGCGTTGCGCTAAAATTATTGTGTGTCAGTTGAAGCACAGTCATGTATAATTGTTCTAAGGGGACGTTTCATATGGCGACCCTGCCAGGATTCGAACCTGGAATCTTCTGCTTATGAATTGATGGGAAATATTCTTACATCTGCAAACCTGATTTTGACAAGTATCTTTCTACGAGAGTTGAGAGCTACTGACTTACGAAATGCCACATAGCTATTGAATGATGTTTTTATGCTTTGGTTTGCGTAATTGCTTATTTCATTTGATATCTGTTTTCCAGCTGTGTTGTGGCATTGGTTTCATAAAATAAACTTAAATGCATTTGCTAATGTGAACACTTTCTGTCAACAGATCTATTAAATAATTATTTTATGATCCACACTCTTCGAAAAAGGAGCTCTTGGAATGGAAAGAACAATAAGAAGAGACTGATAACAATTACTGCATATATAATTTTCTTTTCAAGTACTTGGTAATTTCTTTTGTAGAATAAATTGTGATGCATCACTCTAGTGTTAAGATGTGACATAGGTATTAAACATGGCCATTTTTACTGTAATATTTTTTTTGCTTGAGCTTTGTCATGTTTAGATATAAGTTCTTACATTTGCTGCGGCTGTTTGCCAGGCATAATGTTACTGAATTTGACGTTGCATTACGCTGTTAAGCCAGTTTTACTACGGATTTATTTTTCTTGTTTGCTGCACAGTGCCTTATATTAGTTGTAATATTGCAATTGCTTTGCCAATTTGAATTTTTTGTCATTGATGTTTGTGTTAATTGTTTTGTGCTGCTGCATTGCCTCGTCCCTTAGTTTCGCATCTAAGCTCAGTAGATTTAAGTTAGCTTAAGAAGGGGTAGACTATATAAGAGAATGAGTTGCGATGAATTTGAAGAAATGCACTGAGAGGTTATACGAGAAAAATACAGAAAGCATGTTTGGATAGGATTTTTTTGGTTGAAGCAAAGGTTGAAATAAGACGAAAGATCTATGGAATGAAGTTTTGGGTTGGACTGCAGTACCAAATGTTACACTGAAAACAAACCCTGTCCTTTACTTTTGTGTTATCCCACTATGTGTTTGTGTACCCTTGTGTATTTGTTTTCTTCCTGTCTCTGTGTAGTTTCATAGATTTTTTCCTTCTTCTAATACTAAGCTACATTCACTATGATGAGGAATACTGTTATCCTCAAATATAATTGGCATTAATAATATGTTATTTACCTTGTAAATTTGCTTAGACATTATTTATCCTGTTTTGTTTTAATGCTCATGTGTGAAGTTGATGTTTCAAAATTTATTCCGATTTTTTTATGTATGTACTCATGTCATAATTCCTGTAACACTGATGTATATGTTTATTTCTATTCTGTTGTAAAGCCTGTACTACAAATGTTATCTGTATTGTTATGTTCTTTAATGATGTATTTTGTACCTTTGTAATTGTATTCTTATGTTATAAAATTGTAATTGACACCAGTTCATCATATTATTAACTTGTAAGCATTCATTTCACTGCACACATTTCTGTTGGTCATAGTAATGCACAATATGTGAGAAGTTGGGGCTCTTAGTGTTTACATGTGTGTTAATAATTCAGCAAGGGACTGGATAACAGCATTGCTGGTTCTAAGGACAATTCCAAAAACTTTGTGCGTGCACAAGTGGTGGTTTATAGACTTGCTATCTTCTCTGCAAGACTCTTCGATGGTGATTGTGCACCTGCACAGTCGCAACAGATGGCTGCTGGCCGTCTCTACAAGGACTACAGTGGGTCTGCACCTGTGATGACTCACCAATATCATTATTTCTACAAGGACTGCAGTGGGTCTGCACCTCTGGTGGCCCACCAATACCGTAATCTCTACCAGGACTACAGTGGGTCTACTCTGTGATGACCTACCTACCAATACTCTTCAAAACTTCGACTGACTCTGCTGTGGGTTTGCTCTGTTGTGGCCCATTACCTGTCTGCATGTCAAGAGTCAGCACTGTCTTTCCGTTGGAAGGACAACACTACTTCTTCAAGACTGCATGGAAATCCACTACTTCTGTGTGCAATTTCTTTTACTAATGAGACTTTGTGAAAAAAAACCTGTAACTCCTATTATGATGAATGATCAGGACTATGTTTATGGACTGTGAGAAAATTTTAGGTTTTGACCAACATTGTATCAATAAGTGTGTGCATTTGATTTCTTTGTTATTGTAATTATGAAAAATTTTATCAAATCATTATTGGCCACTGCCCAAAACAATTTGTAAAATTTTTTGTGGGGAGCATGGGGGCTATGTAAGTAGGCTGTTTATGTTTTCTTATTGGCAACGTTACGTAGCGCTCTGTGTGCTAGTTTGCATAGTTGTCTGCCATTGTAGTGTTGGGCAGCTGGATGTTAACAGCGCGTAGCGCTGCGCAGTTGGAGGTGAGCCGCCAGCAGTGGTGGATGTGGGGAGAGAGATGGCGGAGTTTTGATAATTTGTAATACTGGATATTATGAACTACTAATATATTATGACTGTTAAGGTAAATACATTGTTTGTTCTCTATTACCATCTTTCAATTGCTAACTATGCCTATCAGTAGTTAGTGCCTTCTGTAGTTTGAATCTTTAATTTAGCTGGCAATAGTGGCGCTCGCTGTATTGCAGTAGTTCGAGTAACGAAGATTTTTGTGAGGTAAGTGATTTGTGAAAGGTATAGTTTAATGTTTGTCTGGGCTATTCTTTTGTAGGGATTTTTGATAGTCAGATTGCGTTGCGCTAAAATTATTGTGTGTCAGTTTAAGCACAGTCGTGTATAATTGTTCTAAGGGGACGTTTCAATATATACTAAACGTAACTTGTCAGTCATCCAGAGCGAGCAACTTGTGAGAAGTACCTTTATGGCACAGAAAGTTACAGGTTTGTACAATTATCAATGTGTAGTAACGAATGCAAGGTCCAAGCTTATAAGGCCGAAGTTCAACCACGAACAGTGGAACCGACTGAGAGAAGTAATACTTAACTTCGAAACAAGACGCGGCTCCGTTTGCAACCTCATGTCGAGTAGACCAAAATGTGATGCAAGCAAACGCTACCGAAAAGGACCACGAGCTCAGACGAAGTCCACCGCCCGTAAGCCAAACTTGTAATCTAAAGGGAAACTCTGTGCTTCGGTTGCCCACTGCCTCAGCTCACTGAAACACAGATCACACCCGACAACAAAAAGCAGAAAAACTTTTCTTAACCTTAACATTTAAGATTGACCAGTAAATTACCCTATAAAATCAAGGCTAAACAATAACTAATTTCACTCACAAGTGCTTCCTCTAAGAGAAACAGTACTTGACAACAACACTAAGAGTGAGAAATGAACTGACTCAGGGTAACCAACGCTCACTAAAACTTAATAACACATATCTGCAAATACATCAATATTATGCAGAAGCAGAGCACATGCCTAGGAAGAGGCCTCGAATGAAATCGAACAAACATAATGTCACACGTCTTGCAACATCTTACTGTACCAAGAGCGATCACAATGATAGTTAACTAAGCGCTCTTCGTAAATAGCGTACTTAACTTGGTGTCTTGATGCTGGGGCGATTTTGCGAAGGTGTCAAACCATCACTTGGCAAGACCATAACAGCGTGTTTCTCCCAGAAAGCGGGCATATCCACAGCTCACGAGGTTGCCGGAGAACACACAGCGCCGGCCAACTCCCGCCGACTCCAGTACAACCACGTGGCAACCGCCGCCCCGCCTCAGGCACGCCGTCTTCGCTTCTGTCCGCCAGCCGACCAACAAACCCGTGCGCCTCCGCGCAACGTTTCCGAGCGTTGTGTCCTCTCGTCTACTCGCGGTCGGCACTCCCTTATATCTGGAGCCGGCCCAAGCCAAAAGACAAACCTCTGCACTAGGAAATCTACCGTACTCACGTCAGAGATACAACTGGCACCAGTCCCGCCACGGCTCGGCTATAAAGCCGAAATCACGATTGTATGAAATAAATGAATAATAATTTACAGTTTAACTGCGGAAATTTCCTTCAGAATGGCTACGCATGTAGCGGGAATGCCGTGAGTCCACCGTTATTCTTGCAGACTCGTTAACTCGCTCTCTCTTCTGAGAGAGTCAAGTCCACTTGTATACGACAACAGTTTCAGGCGACGAGTGGGCTGTGGTGGAGATCCACTAGTCCAGTGTACTGGCACATAGATTGAGTTCGGAAGTGACGTCACAGGTCTCGCTCTCTAATTTAAAGCGAGTATACGGGGATTCATTTCTGATCTCTACTCAAAGTACCTCTAAGTTACCTTAGTAAACACGGCATGGGCGTTGCGCTACACGTTCTCGATGTACAAACATCAGTCAGGATTTAACGGTCGTGGGGTTAAGTTTAAGTCAGACACTTAATAAATATTTATTGCCTAACGTTACTTACAAAGAGCGAATCAACATGCATTTCAACGAAACAAAATACTTGTACAGCGAAATAAATGTTAAAGTGTAACTGGGTAGCAGCTACACAGAGACATCGTTACGTAACACGCCACACTAAATGTCAATGCAGTAACTTCCATATTCCTACGTTAGAACAAAATTTTGTTAAAATTACAAGTTTTCTTTGCACTGTCTGTGGCCACAGAAATTACATATGTCGCTTTCAAGGCTATCATAACTGCAAAGAACCCCACACACAATTACATGGCCATATTTGAAGCATTTCAACACTGATAATTTGACTGATTTCTATGTGAAGCTTCAATCGCACACCTTTCTCATCTGAACTGTAGTGTCAGTACTTACTACTGAGCCGGGGAGTAGCACAACTTGTAAGGTGTCAGGCAAATCCAACACCTTCCATGAAAACCCTGACATGATAAGCAAATCCGGCAGAATGTCACATAGCTCCGAATAAATCCTGACATTAAATTAACCAAAGTAATACGATTAACGAGTGAGCAAATGGAATACCACAGACTAACACAAGAACGCCTAAATGCATGTCATACCTTCCCACCGTGAAACAACGCTGTTCTGAGGGAAGAAACGAGAACAGAAACCGAGAGCAGAACCGTGTTAAGCTAGAAGGCCCTACGATAAGAGACGGACACTCACTCACCGGCTGACCGCCAGGACCACCCCCCCCCAGTCCATGTTAAAAGATAGAGCCCTCCAGAAGAACAGTATAAATCTTACGATAACACTAAAATGGCCACACCAGCTGCAAGTTTCAGCGTGAGACTTTTTCGCGTCTCTGTTACGTTGCAAACGTTAAAAACATAGCCCCACCACGAAACGTTATACGTTTCTCATTGGATAGACATAATTTTTGTAGGCGGAGTTTAAGTGAACATTGAGACGCTGATTGGTTGAAAACACAGCCAGATACCTTTTTTAAAACCAACTTCGGTAAATTGTAGTAAGGAAAAGTTAGGAGAGAGTTGCTTTCGAGACGGCGAGATGTGTGGAGCTGCACTGCCCGCCGCCCCCTGACGTTGCCTAAACACTGACAATGTAATGAACGCACACGATGCCGCATTTTTGAGCGCATAAGGCTTCACTCAGAACTGCAGAAGTCTCATCTGTTACATCCCCTTTTTACGTAATACTAGTGACGATCGTGAATTAAATCTCATGGTGTTCACATTTGCTACTTGAAGTAAAAATCTGAAACGCAATGATTTTTCTCTTATATAATTGTTAGCTGGCACATCAAAATTTCGTAACATAAAGGCTATAGTGACAACAACACATTAACCAATGTATTGCAATTATAACTCGGAAATAAATTCTTGTTAATCAGTGTTAAAAAGGGAAAAACGTCAGATCGAAATACAGAACTCATTAACGGTAAATACTACTCTAAGCTTGTAACAAATTTGCTTTTTAAAAATGAGAGGCAAGTAGAAACAAATGTGATCTCCCTGTAGAAAACTAAAGTAAAAGATGAATAAATTTCAACACGTGTATTAGGCGTTTTCCAACTCGTAGCATTCCCACCATTTGTCGTTCCATTACCACATAGTGAGATTCAGTATGGTCGTATTGCTCCACTGTTCTCCCATATGAAGCGATTTGACATTCGTATTTGGATTTTCTCTGCTTCATACGATTACAGTCGATTGAAGCTCACTGGATGAATGGAAATGTTGTTCTCCAAGTGAGCGCCAAGCCTGAAAGGAAATGATCAGGTAGTACAGAACCACATTACCTACCTTCTTAAGATTTAATATTTAATTTCATAACAATTTTCATCAGATTCATTTTACTATATACAGGGTGAGTCACCTAACGTTACCGCTGGATATATTTCGTAAACCACATCAAATAGTGACGAATCGATTCCACAGACCGAACATGAGGAGAGGGGCTAGTGTAATTGGTTAATACAAACCATAAAAAAGTGCACGGAAGTATGTTTTTTAACACAAACCTACGTTTTTTTAAATGGAACCCCGTTAATTTTGTTAGCACATCTGAACATATAAACAAATACGTAATCAGTGCCGTTTGTTGCATTGTAAAATGTTAATTACATCCGGAGATATTGTAACCTAAAGTTGATGCTTGAGTACCACTCCACCGCTGTTCGATCGTGTGTATCGGAGAGCACCGAATTACAGAAGCATCCAAAGAGAATGGTGATGGACCTTAGGTACAGAAGAGACTGGAACAGCACATTACGTCCACATGCTAACGCCTTTTTATTGGTCTTTTTCACGGACAGCCGGCCGGAGTGGCCGTGCGTTTCTAGGCGCTACAGTCTGGAACCGCGTGACCGCTACGATCGCAGGTTCGAATCCTGCCTCGGGCATGGATGTGTGTGATGTCCTTAGGTTAGTTAGGTTTAAGTAGTTCTAAGTTCTAGGGGACTGATGACCACAGCAGTTAAGTCCCATAGTGCTCAGAGCCATTTTTCACGGACGCACATGTACATTACCATGAGGGGTGAGGTAAAGGTGGTTTCCGATTTCAATTACGAAGTGGAATAGAGTGTGTCCCACTGGAAACGCGTCGACGTATGTGGTATCAGCATGATGGTGCACCTGCACATTCTGCAATTAACACTAGGCTGACCCTTGACAGGACGTTCGACGGGCGTTTCATAGGACGTGGAGGAATCATAAATTGGCCAGCCCGTTCTCCTGATCTTACACCTCTGGACTTCTTTCTGTGGGGTACGTTAAAGGAGAATGTGTACCATGATGTGCCTACAACCCCAGAAGATATGAAACAACGTATTGTGGCAGCCTGCGGTGACGTTACACCAGATGTAGTGCGGCGTGTACAACGTTCATTACGCCAGAGATTGCAATTGTGTGCAGCAAATGATGGCCACCACATTGAACATCTATTGGCCTGACATGTCGGGACACACTCTATTCCACTCCGTAATTGAAAACGGAAACCACGTGTGTACCTTTACCTCACCCCTCATGGTAATGTACTTGAGCGTCAGTGAAAAAGACCAGTAAAAAGGTGTTAGCATGTGGACGTAATGTGCTGTTCCAGTCTCTTCTGTACCTAAGGACCAATACCGTTCCCTTTGGATGCCTACGTAATTCGGTGCTTTCCGAAACACACGATCGAACAGCGGAGGAGTGGTACTCAAGCATCAACTTTAGGTTACAATATCTCCGGATGTAATTAATATTTTACAATGCAACAAACGGCACTGATTACGTATTTGTTTGTATGTTCAGATGTGCTAACAAAACTAACGGCGTTCCATTTAAAAAACGTAAGTTTGTGTTAAAAAACATGCTTCCGTGCATTTTTTTTAATGGTTTGTATTAACCAATTACACTAGCCCCTCTCCTCATGTTCGGTCTGTTGAATCGATTCGTCAGTATTTGATGTGGTTTACGAAATATATCCAGCGGTAATGTTAGGTGACTCGCCCTATATATATATATATATATATATATATATATATATATATATATATATATATATACTTTACGAAAGAGTCAGTCCGTATGTTAAGTTTAATAATTACTCTTTTGTAGCATTTAAAATCCCAGAGAAAGCATTCCACAACATAAAGACGTGCACGATGTTTAAAATCCTTAGAATTATAGGTATGAACTCTACAAAAACCAAGAGGGAAGAATAAGAATGGAACACCAAGAGCTAGGTGCTTGTGTTACTGATCAAACTATGCATCTAAGAAGCTATGGAAGAAAATAAATAATTGAGACGTTTGAATAATATTCAGGGGAAAGAACATCAATAACAATGTTACTATGTCGATGATAACGCTGTTTACTCTGCAAAAGTGTGGAAGAACTGAGCGACTTACCGAACTGCGGAGCAAACACTGGACTGAGAGTAAACCAAAGACGAATGTACTCAGGAGTATCACAAGTGAAATGAGCTACAGACAAATGACAGACAAAGCAGGGATAACAGAGATAGCAAATTAACATCGTCATCATGAGTACTACTACTGTGAGAGGCGTTAATCTGAAGATGAAATTTCAAGAATTTTAGATGTGATGCTACTGAACGGTACAGAATATTAAGTACAGGGTTATTACAAATGATTGAAGCGATTTCACAGCTCTACAATAACTTTATTATTTGAGATATTTTCACAATGCTTTGCACACACATACAAAAACTCAAAAAGTTTTTTTAGGCATTCACAAATGTTCGATATGTGCCCCTTTAGTGATTCGGCAGACATCAAGCCGATAATCAACTTCCTCCCACACTCGGCGCAGCATGTCTCCATCAATGAGTTCGAAAGCATCGTTGATGCGAGATCGCAGTTCTGGCACGTTTCTTGGTAGAAGAGGTTTAAACACTGAATCTTTCACATAACCCCACAGAAAGAAATCACATGGGGTTAAATCGGGAGAGCGTGGAGGCCATGACATGAATTGCTGATCATGATCTCCACCACGACCGATCCATCGGTTTTCCAATTTCCTGTTTAAGAAATGCCGAACATCATGATGGAAGTGCGGTGGAGCACCATCCTGTTGAAAGATGAAGTCGGCGCTGTCGGTCTCCAGTTGTGGCATGAGCCAATTTTCCGGCATGTCCAGACACACGTGTCCTGTAACCTTTTTTTCGCAGAAGAAAAAGTGGCTGTAAACTTTAAACCGTGAGATTGCACAAAACACGTCAACTTTTGGTGAATTGCGAATTTGCTGCACGAATGCGATTCGCACATTGTGTCTGTTCACTTCACCATTAAGAAAAAATGTTGCTTCATCACTGAAAACAAGTTTCGCACTGAACGCATCCTCTTCCATGAGCTGTTGCAACCGCGCCGAAAATTCAAAGCGTTTGACTTTGTCATCGGGTGTCAGGGCTTGTAGCAATTGTAAACGGTAAGGTTTCTGCTTTAGCCTTTTCCGCAAGATTTTCCAAACCGTCGGCTGTGGTACGTTTAGCTCCCTGCTTGCTTTATTCGTCGACTTCCGCGGGCTACACGTGAAACTTGCCTGCACGCGTTCAACCGTTTCTTCGCTCACTGCAGGCCGACCCGTTGATTTCCCCTTACAGAGGCATCCAGAAGCTTTAAACTGCGCATACCATCGCCGAATGGAGTTATCAGTTGGTGGATATTTGTTGAACTTCGTCCTGAAGTGTCGTTGCACTGTTATGACTCCTGATGTGAGTGCATTTCAAGCACGACATACGCTTTCTCGGCTCCTGTCGCCATTTTGTCTCACTGCGCTCACGAGAGCTCTGGCGGCAGAAACCTGAAGTGCGGCTTCAGCCGAACAAAACTTTATGATATACTTGAAAAAAGAGACAGCATTGGTCATATATTTTTTACTATCGCAAAATCGATTTTCTGTCACTCAGTGACAGAAAATCGATTTTGCGATAGTAAAAAATATACGACCAATGCTGTCTCTTTTTTCAAGTATACCTGTTATCTGGTCGTAGTGCACAGGACAACATGGAGTCGCCAATCAATAAAACTTTATGAGTTTTTCTACGTATCTGTAGTGTGTCGTGACCATATGTCAATGAATGGAGCTACAGTGAATTTATGAAATCGCTTCAATCATTTGTAATAGCCCTATAGACTGATGACATAAGAAATGAGAAAGTTCTCTGTAAAGTCCTATTTCTTCAAATTGCCGACGCCATGTGCCAATTTTGTTGGCTTTTACAGTTGTTTGATTGTATCACTGACAGAATCTTCTCCGCACTCTAGTGACAGAACGACAATTGTTGAACTTTCATTTACAGCATGAAACTTTTCACTATGCCTCACCACTCATGTGGAGGCTACCAATTCATTGCGGTTGCACAATGATCGAAATTTTGAACTGCCTTTTTGAGCCTGTGAAATTTATATCGGTATATCACTGTGTATTAAGTAAGTTAAGCGGTTTATGATCTCTGGATTCATTTTGAACTGTTGTGTGTACATTGTCGAACGACGCATGTTTCCTATTTTCGCGACGTTTTTTCTCTCACGTTGTAGAATTTTCTGAGCACAGACAGAAAAGAGTGTAGGCGGGTAGAGGCAGTGCAGATGAGTTATGCATGAGGGACTGCGGCAGTCATCGCTCTGTGTCACGGCCGCCCCTGCAGCGCGACGTCCCCGCGACACGCCAGGGGACGACGCTGCCCGCGAAGCGGACCGATAGAGACGCTGGCGGAACGGGAGCAGCACAGATTGGAACAGCTCTAGTCTACGGGAACTTTTGCTTTACTTCGTATTTTTCTACATTTAAATCAATGACGAGTATTCTGCTCTTGTAGTTGCGATCGGTGTTATTATCGAGTTATCGCCAGCAACAATAATATGCAGTGCACACTTCATAACAACATTATCAAGTTATAGAACAAGCGGATTATGATAAAAGTTAACTACAGGGCAGCGAGGAAAGGGGTGTGGTGTAAAATACATGTAAGCATAACATTATGAAAGAAGCTATGACTAAAAACATCTCTTACAATAAGAAACAATTACAGCCAAGTCAGTAAATTATACAGCTTCCTCCATCTAACAGGGCATGCCCAGAGCGATTATGACATATTTCTTTGCTTAGGAAGCCGGATTACCATATAGCATGCTGTCACAGTCACCACATATAACAAAATTAATGAGAATTGTGGGTGGTGGTGTACATTTTGTATTGGAGTTGAGCCTATGCCATTTCTGGAGTTGGTAACATTTAAAGTATTCTCTGATATATGTTGCTGGTTGAACTGTGGAGAGTGTCACTAAAAGGTTTTACAACTTCTGCCAAAATGACTGAACGTTCAGTGCAGGAATATTGGTTTCGCTGGTGTTTCCAATTACAATACGTGCATGTGGGTAAGATCAGTAAATGCCGTGGGATTCCAGTGTATTCAGTTACGCCGCAAGTGGACAACTGATATTACGAAAGTTTAAAATAACACGTACAAACGGTAAACCGTGACCCGTTATTCATTTTAAAGCCATTGATACCTATACAAACGGCTGTTTTAGTAATGAATCACATGTAAACCGAATAATCAGTTTGAGTACGCAAAAATGACAGTATTCAAAGACAACACATTTCGTAAAAGAAGATTACTATGGAGGCCCGCAAAATAACTTAGTTGTGAAATAAAAGCCATTAACAATTCATCTAAAATGAAGCAGTGGGCGCACTGCACGTTATGCAGCCGAAATCGAAGATGTCTACATCTACATCTACGTGATTGCTCTGCTATTCACAACAACGTGCCTCTTAGATGGGTCAAGGAATCATCTTCAAGCTGTCTCTCTACCGTTCCACTGTCAAACAGCGGGTGGGAAAAACGAGAATTTAAATTTTTCTGTGCGAGCACTGATTCCTCTTATTTTATCGTGACGATAATTTCTCCTTATCTAGGTTGGTGCCAACAGAATGTTTTCGCAATCGGAGGATTGAAGAGAACAGCAGTCAAAGAAAGAAGGAAGATCATGATTACCGGCAACAGTCACAAACTGAGCACGAACTTGGATTTGCGAAGGAAGGAGAAGTGTATCGGCAGCTTCCTCTTCGTAGCGCCTTTATTAAACTATTTAAGAAAATAACGACAAAACCTTTTCGAGATTTGATTAATCAAGCGATCACTCAGAGAAAATAAGACTTAACCAGGAGGGAAGATTTCTTGGTACGTATGACCGCTTTTGAGAGAAAATTACTCCCTCAACAAATGAGCTGAATTAACATTACAATATAATTAACACAGCTTAAGAACAATGTTCATAAAAACTGCAAAATCGTCATGGAGTGGTAGACGTGTGTCACATTATCTCAGTGACCATTCGTTTTAAACCCAAAGGTAACTTTTATTGTAGTGAATGAAAGTCCATTTCAAGCAGTCAGTCAGTGAGAAGGAAACTTCTCGCAATGATCATTTGTAATCGGCCACCTTTAAAAAGGTCATTGCTCTCAGCGACTCATAAAGCTGCACGTCTTCAATTGGCCAAACAGCACAGGAGCTGTGAAAGCTGAGCATACATTGTAGGCTTTCAAGGCTGGTATTATCCTTACTTGAAACTTCTGGGCTGGGGGGCCGTGGTTAATATGTAAAACTTCCCATTAATGTTTCGTCTCCGGCAGTCGGAGACCTTCCCACTAATGTTTCGTCTCCGGCAGTCGGAGACCTTCCCACTAATGTTTCGTCTCCGGCAGTGGGAGACATCCTCTGTAGTGAAGCGACGAACAGAAATCAGAACTCGAGGGAGACCAAATACAAAGCAATATTGAGGGCGCCATAGCCCATTTCGTGACGCATGTCTCTGTTTGTGTCAACATTGTCGATTGATAGCAATCTATCGTCATTATGTCGGTGCATAGCCGACATCCATACTTTATCTAATTTGACACATTTCTCTTTTTGTTAAAACAATTAAGTTGTTTATGAATTTCAATAGCCTCTCTACACATGCGTGTATGATAATGTGACGTTTAGGATATCACTCTTGTCGCATTGAATTTTTATGATTACACTTTAGGTACCTCTGAACAGATATGGCCGATTGATCTGTACGCTCTAGACAGCAGTTCGTCTTGTGTTCATCTAAATTGTTTCTGTGATAACAATATATACTAGTCCACAACTACAAGGAATTTTATATACAAGCGGTGTAGCCATACCGCATATCTTTTACTATTCTTTTATCTTCCTGGTGGGCCAGTAAATAATTTCAACTCCATACTTGTCCAACACTTTTCTTAAAGATCTGTAATCTTACTAATAAACGAAAACAACCTTTCCCATTGGGCGGCCGTTGTTCCTCTTTGATCCTGATTTTTTTCCTTGTTAGAATAACTATTTTTCTTAACGGTCGACAGTGGGTGGTTAACCTCGTCTTGTAGATGAAACGGTTCAGAAATTTTGAGAGTCCTGTCCACCAAGGCTTTTGTAACACTTCTTTTTTGTGTGGGATAGTGATTAGAATCTTTATGAAGGTAACAATCAATGTATGGCTCTTCTATACAATGTCCCGTCAGCCGTCTCATTACAGATACATCCAGAAAATTAAATTGCTCAGAACTCTCCGTCTCCATAGTTAATTGGATCTTTCGGTTGATAGTACTAACATGTACCGAGAAGGTAAACAACTCATTTTTACTATGTGTCTATACTATGAAAGTGTCATCAGCATAGTGGCATGACCTAGGTGGTCTTCTGCTGGCAATCTGCAGCAGCCCTAAAGAGCCTCCGTAAACAAGTTGGCCACAGCTAGACTATGAGAACTGACCATAGTCACTCTGTCAATCTGTTCATAAAAATCATTGTTGTGTCTGACGAATGCCACTACATCAGTTTAAAAAAATATCCGCTTTGTATGGTACAGCTTCGTTCACCGGATTTATGATAAATGACGACACAACATCAAAACTGACAAGAATATTGCTTGGGCCCACTTTCATCTGTATTAATTTCTCAATGAAATGAGGTGAATTTTTAATATAATTATCAGTTCCACCAACATAAGGTTGCCACCATGAGGAGAGATGTCTAGCGAACTCGTAGGTGGGAGACACTATAGCACTCATACCAGGCCTCAACGGAATCTGTGGTTTGTACTCTTTGAGTAATCCCTACGGCCTATTTGGCATAGCTTTGTCGATGATACATTCATAACATGGACATATGGTACAAATGTGTTGCATGCTTTCTCAGTACATTTTAATCGTATCAACCAACATATCCAGTTTACTGTGAGACGGAGAGTACCGGCCAATTTAATTTTCTGGTATGTCTATAAACAGACGAGTAGACACGGCTTTGTATAGAAAAGATTGTAACCACAACCCCCAGAAAAAGAAGAAATATAAATACCATGGTGAGCAGGGCTATAAAAATTTGTGAGCCGTTTTGTCTACAAGACGATATAATCACCTACGGTCGACCTTTAAGAACAATAGTTATTTTAACAAGAAGATACATCGAGCTCTTCGCCCTAGGGAGAAAGCGAAGTCAACGAGGAACAACGGCCGCCCAGCGGTAAAGTTTTTCTTTCGTTTATTAGTAATGTTACAGATCGTATTTTCAGACCCACTAGGAAGATAAAAGAATATTTAAAAATAGCCATATTTTTGTTACACTAGGCGTGTGTAAAATTCTGTGGGCTACTATATAGTGGAACCACGAAAAGAAGTCCAGTTGAACATACGACGAATTGTCACGTGGGACATACAGATAAATCGGCCATAGAAGGACGCGTCTACTAAAAGGATAATCATGAAACAAAACTCAGTGAGACAAGCGTCATATCGGAAACCGCAGTATAATGCGCGTATCTAAAGAGATGCCATTGAGATTTATAAACAACGTAACATTTTTAACAGCCGTCAGATTAGGTAATATTTGAATGTAGACTTTGCACCGACAGAATTACGATCAATTATTTCCAAACGAGAATTTTGTCACAGCCACAGATTCTTAGCCAACGTAATGGACTGTGATGCCCGTACAGGGTAGTCAAAACAGTCTGAACACATGTAAGGATGTTGCTGGGTGGATTGTGCCGAGAAGCAGTTGTTAAGAAAAAAATCGGTACGTTGCGTCGTTTCCAAGACAATTAGCATTGTAGTTAGCCCATCAGACTGTTTTGCGCGCGAATGGAAGCAGCTCCCTAGAGATGGTGTCGCCAAACGTGTTCTTCTCTTTGTTACCTAAAACCGAACAACAGAGCGATACACAAATTGGACATGGGACGGAAGTATGGATCAAATCCGTCTGGACAGTATTGTGTGGCATCATCTGCGCTATGACAACAACTGATACTGATTGTATCTGATCGGCTGGGTATACGTATCAAACCCTGCTAGACCGTCTGTGTCCCATGCTGCACATCCAGTCTAGATATGGCTCAGCCCGTGTGAAGGCACCTGTGTCTGTGAGTGCTCATTCATCTGTTGTCCAGGACGGACGCCAGGGGTCATCCTAGATCATAGGGAGCGTAAGCTGTTTAATGTCACAGCCGGTCATGATCTCATGACCTCCCAACGAGACCAGCTCCAGCCGTGACTGCTTTCACAAACAATCCCGCTGCTACTGCTGCTGGCTCCACCCATGAAACCACCCCTGGAGTCACCAGCCTAAACACTGTACCTCCTCCACCTCCAGTTACAACTCCCAAGTACAACTTAGGCCTCGCTACCCCTCTTGCGGCACAGACGAGAGGGCTAGGCTACTAGAGTACATGTGCGCAGAACCACTCCCATCACCCAGGCTCCTCCTAGCTCCTGCTGTACCATCTCAGCTCTCCAACTCCGACACGCTGCTAACAACCCATTGCCCTCGCCTTCCCCCAACAAAACTATCGCAGGCTATCGGAGTTGGCCGTTCCAAAAGCATTTCGTTCGATCCTTTGTTGGGGAGCTCCAGTTCGCCTCCACCATTCCTCGCTCCCTAATGGCTGACTACAGGAGGGAGAGATATAATATCCCCGCATACAGTGGCTATTAATAATAGAGGCGAGACAGGTGTTGCTAGTAGCGCAGACATCGCTGCAGCCGGCCGCAAAAGGCATCATTGATGTGTTACACGGCTGGTGCTGCCACTTCAGCTTGGCTCGAGGATGGCCTTGAAAATTGTCTATGTCTTATGAAGTGCTTAGTCAGTTGCCATATTGCCACGTCTACAACGACATGCTTCGTTTTCAGGATGTCTGATTTTGCTGTGGGTGTGCAATCAGTATGCAGCTAACGACTGCTCTTGCCTCTGTTTACTGTTTATACTTTTACGTCGGAAGTTCACTAGAAATGGAATTGGTAATAAGCACACTCATCTGTCTTCATCTTCTCCTCCTCTTCAAACTAGATAATTTCTGATGATCTTCATTAAATTAGTGACCACTAAATGATATTTTGAATATAGCGACAGGAGAGTAGTATTACATGTGGCGTATCGTGACTAGGACTGTGTTCTTTGGCCTAGAAGACATTTTAAACTGTACAATAGCGTTGATAATTGAAAATAAATTAGGCACAAAAAAAATCCTCGCAGCACGAAATTTCATGGCAGTGGATGGGACTAAGTGGCGAACTAAGTTCAGATATTCCAAATTCAACAATGTGTAAGTGTTGCTCAAAGCAAATTCGGCGTATGTCACCGCTGCAAACTGGGGAGACCGATTGGTAAATGATAAGATGACGTACTATGAATTAGAAGATACTTCTAATGTTTTATACATCTCGTTCTTTTTTAAATGCTCTCCCCAGATCGCTGCTTTCGCTATTGTAATCTGGCTTCAAAAGGAGGATTTTGTGCTTTGGACGACCTGTCGTTCGTATTACCTCTGAAGCTTCGTAAAATGCAACATTCCGGATTAAATTTGTCGAACGGAATGCATTTTATAACGTCCAGTTGTGGATTCCATGCCACAACAACCCTATTGTTACATGATTTAGTTCTGCTTTTGTACATACTATTGTACAACGACTATATCTTCTTCGATGTTGCTTCATACGGTTTCCGTTGAGCTTACACACATTTACAAGGCAACAGTTACACTTTCAGTTTGTTTCCCGGCATTTGTTCTATTTTTTTATTCATCTACTCCCATCCGTATTTCCACACTGTTTAATTTAAGCTTTTCATCACTGTTTGCTGTCACTTTTGCCTCTTGTCACAATACCTTTGCGTCATGATTCTTGGCTATATCTTCGATCTTTGTGGTAAGATCCCTTACATCTGTTAGTTCTTTTATATTTCTCCTGATCACGACTGAAATTTGTTGCTCTTTATTGCTTCTTCGCCACTCTTTTTTAATGACGTTTTGCTAATTTTCCGGTAATCGCTCGTCTTGTTCCCTTGCCTTCGCTTCATGATTTTCTGCCATATTTTCGCTAATTATTTTTTGTACATATTCATTATTCTTAATTAATTCTTCCAGCAATATTGAGAATGTCCTCATCATATTTCACATTCTCTTTGTTCGAGATATTACTACTCTGTGGCCTCTTCCTTTCGTAGACAGGGATCTGGTGGAGCACAATTATCCATTGTAAACATGTCGTTCATGCTTTTCTTTCCTAGGTTTACTGAAATCCGAAATCTTCCAATTATTTATTTATTCCTTCCTATATTAAACTTATATACATTACTGTCTTGGTTATGAACAAATACATCTACTTATTTCGTACTGCTCGCCATTGTGCAATGTAAAGCTCTAAAATAAAAACTCACCACAGGCTTAATGCAATGAAAATTCAAAACACTCGTGCTACATATGTTAACATTTTTTAAACTGGCTCCCACCCAAAATGCTGCTTAGCCAATATTCCGTGAGGAAGGCTGAAACTTCTTAGTAAAATAATTTTTTTTACTTAAATAGAAATCACTGAGAAGGTGAAACATCTTTATTTAAAATTTTCACTGAAACTGTTGGGTTAAACTGAATGCAAGTGAACCTGCTTAAAATGCCGACTAAAACTGTATGTACTGACACTACTTTCTCTTTACTTATTGTTATCTCAAAACTTACTGCAATTCAGCAAGCGCCAATACAGCCAGCTAAATAAAATATTCTAGCTACTGTAGGCTCTAACTACTAATAGGCATAAGGTTAGCAAAATGAAGATTTTGTTGCAAAGGAAACGATGTATTTTTTACATTAATAATGTGACATCCAGTTAAAAAATATGTATATTTATCCGTGACTTCCAGTTCCAAAAATTATATAAGAATAGATAAACTCTTCATTATTATATCATTGATTCATGTTTGTTGTTTTGATCCATAATTTATGATGAAAAATATTCAATCTCCAAGTCGGACACGTCCAGATCGTCCGCTTTTGCTAACACTTCAAACCTCTACCCTCCATCAATGCTAACTACTAACTTGCGACCTGCACCACTACTGGCTGTTCACCTCCAACAGCCACCACTGTAAACGATTAACTTCCATCACTGCTGGCTGTTTACCTCTATCACCACTGACTGTTAACTTCCAACTGTGTCCGGCCAGCTACAGAGTTATTTACAGAGTGCGCACAGTGCAGTCAAAGTTACTAATGCAGAGCGCTACATAGTGCTGCCAACATCAAACACATAAAGAGCCTACTTACATAGCTCCCCTGCTCCTCTCAAACAATTTTAGAAAATAGTTTGGGCAGAGGCCAAGACTAATTCGTTAAATACTTTTTCATATTAAGAATATCAGATAGATCAGATGCACACAATACTGTTGGTCAATAAATAAAAAAAATTCACCTCACAGTTCATAAAAACAGTCCTAATCATTCAGCAGAAGAGTAGTCTATGACAGTTTTATGCACAATGTCTGAACTGTAAAAGAAAATGCACACCTACTTAGTGGACCTCCAAGCAGTCTTGAAGAAGTAGTGTTGTTCTCCAAATGGAAACACAGTTCTGACTCTTGACATGAAGATTGATAATGGGCTACAACAGAGCAAACCCATAGCAGTGTCAGTCGAAATCTTAAAGAATATTGGTAGAATTAGTAGGTCACCACATAGCAGATCCACAGTATTTCTTGTAGAGATTATGGTAGTTACGGCCACCAAAGGTGCAGACCCACTTGTCATTGTAGAGATGCCCAGCAGCCATCTGTTGCAACTGTGTGGGTCCACAATCACCACCGAAGAGTCTTGCGGATAATATATCAAGTCCATAAACCATCACTTGTGCACTCACTAAGTTTTTGCAGTATCCTTAGAACCAGCAATGCTGTTAACCAGTCCCTTGCTGAATTATCAACACACGAGCAAGCATGAACACAGTCATATACATATAGCATGACCAACAGAAGTTTCAACAAATAAAAAATTTTACAGGTTGAAAATTTATGTTGGAAGTGTATAGAAACGAAATCTGATGAATAACAGTGTCAAAAAATTTTCATCGGCACTGTGGTACTCACGTTCCGATGTTCCGATATATACTCATCTTTCATAGCTACACTTCTTTGTTTCCAACATTTTTTTACAAACCAACGTCCCTAACTACTACTCATTATTAATATATGTATACGTCAATACTGCTTCAATACTTCATCATAATAAATATGTAGTGTATTCACATTCCTCATATAGCATTGTCTTAATGATTGTAAACATATCTGAACTTCATTTTATATATATATATATATATATATATATATATATATATATATATATATATATATATATATATATACACTCCTGGAAATGGAAAAAAGAACACATTGACACCGGTGTGTCAGACCCACCATACTTGCTCCGGACACTGCGAGAGGGCTGTACAAGCAATGATCACACGCACGGCACAGCGGACACACCAGGAACCGCGGTGTTGGCCGTCGAATGGCGCTAGCTGCGCAGCATTTGTGCACCGCCGCCGTCAGTGTCAGCCAGTTTGCCGTGGCATACGGAGCTCCATCGCAGTCTTTAACACTGGTAGCATGCCGCGACAGCGTGGACGTGAACCGTATGTGCAGTTGACGGACTTTGAGCGAGGGCGTATAGTGGGCATGCGGGAGGCCGGGTGGACGTACCGCCGAATTGCTCAACACGTGGGGCGTGAGGTCTCCACAGTACATCGATGTTGTCGCCAGTGGTCGGCGGAAGGTGCACGTGCCCGTCGACCTGGGACCGGACCGCTGCGACGCACGGATGCACTCCAAGACCGTAGGATCCTACGCAGTGCCGTAGGGGACCGCACCGCCACTTCCCAGCAAATTAGGGACACTGTTGCTCCTGGGGTATCGGCGAGGACCATTCGCAACCGTCTCCATGAAGCTGGGCTACGGTCCCGCACACCGTTAGGCCGTCTTCCGCTCACGCCCCAACATCGTGCAGCCCGCCTCCAGTGGTGTCGCGACAGGCGTGAATGGAGGGACGAATGGAGACGTGTCGTCTTCAGCGATGAGAGTCGCTTCTGCCTTGGTGCCAATGATGGTCGTATGCGTGTTTGGCGCCGTGCAGGTGAGCGCCACAATCAGGACTGCATACGACCGAGGCACGCAGGGCCAACACCCGGCATCATGGTGTGGGGAGCGATCTCCTACACTGGCCGTACACCACTGGTGATCGTCGAGGGGACACTGAATAGTGCACGCTACATCCAGACCGTCATCGAACCCATCGTTCTACCATTCCTAGACCGGCAAGGGAACTTGCTGTTCCAACAGGACAATGCACGTCCGCATGTATCCCGTGCCACCCAACGTGCTCTAGAAGGTGTAAGTCAACTACCCTGGCCAGCAAGATCTCCGGATCTGTCCCCCATTGAGCATGTTTGGGACTGGATGAAGCGTCGTCTCACGCGGTCTGCACGTCCAGCACGAACGCTGGTCCAACTGAGGCGCCAGGTGGAAATGGCATGGCAAGCCGTTCCACAGGACTACATCCAGCATCTCTACGATCGTCTCCATGGGGGAATAGCAGCCTGCATTGCTGCGAAAGGTGGATGTACACTGTACTAGTGCCGACATTGTGCATGCTCTGTTGCCTGTGTCTATGTGCCTGTGGTTCTGTCAGTGTGATCATGTGATGTATCTGACCCCAGGAATGTGTCAATAAAGTTTCCCCTTCCTGGGACAATGAATTCACGGTGTTCTTATTTCAATTTCCAGGAGTGTATATATATATTCTTTGTAATAATATCATAGCCCATCAATCATTCCTAAAATCGTTGTAGTTTCGTTCAATAATTACAAAATCTAAAAAAATATTCTCTCTGCTCGTTTCTTTAGTGTTATTTACCTCAAACGTACTTCAAAAATCATGTTCCCATACAAAATACATCACTCAAATCTCTCTTAGTATTACAATGTTTCCGAAAAAATATGAACACTTCCAAAAATGCAGACAAGGTACAATTTCATAAATGAAAACTAATCCAACTGTGTAATTACAAAAGTATTTCGCTCTGACGTAGTAAATGTTCGTTTCTCTCATTAAAATGACCAGATAGCTTTGTATTTCTTTGTTAGAGAAATATGATACCGATGTGTGAAATTGTATAAACAAATATCATATGAGCTAGGGCTATTTGCGCTTGCCACATGCGTAGTACACAAAGTAGGTGTACCCCTATGAGGGATAATGTAACTATACCCTCAGATGTTACGGATTAAAAGTGCGGAATGAAATGTAATGCCAAAGACCTTCTCTGTATCATAGTAGTTCAAAAATATTTCCCAAAAATGTTGCAAGTACAAAAGCTAATCACTCAAATGCTTTTCCTGTAACGCTAAACTATACTTCTTACTGTAAGAAAATTTCTGTCATTGATTAACGCTAAAAATGTACCAAGTGTCTTAGTTATCGTTGTTCATAAGGAAAATTCCCCAAAAAATCGATTTACTTACCTTTGCCATATACAAAAGGAAAGAGCTGTGCGTATAAATGTCGTCCTTATTATATTTATTGCTGTGACCTTGAAGGTGCTGAACTATAACGTATTGTGTTATGAAGAAAGCTGTCTCATTTTAGGTATGCCACGAAATTCACTACCAAAACATATTTTACTTTTCAGAGAAACGCAGAAAAACTGCAGGCAGAAAACAGATACAGCACAAAAACAATAATGAGAATTGTGTCACTCAGTAGCATCGCAGTATAATCATGTAGCTGACAAACATACCAAATACTGTGTCATCTGTAATCTCTGAGAAAGTACTTTAAATAAAGTGTAAACTTATGGCAATGACAAAGTCAGAAAGCAAATTATCTCTCAATAAACGGTTTTACATGAGAAATGTGGTGTAGTCCTTCACTTTTCTTACTATGCATAGTTTCAGCTTCAACGCAATTAGCATGCGGCATACGTCGGATCCTGTAAGGTCCATTGTAAATAAGAAAGAATTTATGACTCAAATGTTTCTTCTTATGTGACAATGAATATGATTTAATGAGAACTTTCTGGCCAGTATGTAATTTCTTTGCATTTGTCTTACCGTGTAGTTTTCTCCTTTTGTCTGCAGCAGAATTTATATTTTTAATACCCAAATCAATTATCTCATTTTGTCGAAGTTTACATGTATTTGGAAAGGTACAAATTCTCTGATTGTGTTCGGTGGTTCCTCATTCCTCAGTACAAGAATAGGTGGTAAAGCAGTGGAGTCATGAGGCATTTCATTCAGTACGTTTTGAAATAAGCGTAAGTATCTGTCCCAGTACTGATGCTTTCTCTGACAATTAAGTCTGCAGTGCTTATTGATTTCTTTCATAATCCATTCAGACGGGTTACAATGTGGAGAGTACAATGAAATACAAACAGGCTTAATTTTACGATTCCGATGCATGTGTGACCAAACAGCAGATCTGAATTGTGGTCCATGATCTGAAATGACTTTGGCAACGTATCCAACTTCACGTAAGAAATTTTTAACAAATGCATTGGATACAGACCGTCCAGTCGCTTTGCGCATCTGTGTGAAAGAAAGAAAGAAATTTTTGAAGTAAGTTCAACAGCGACTATAATGTACGAAAATCCATTCAGTGTTTTGACAAGGGGTCCCAGAAGAGCAACAGCAGCAAAGTCTTTTAATACAGTAGGAATTATACTAAACAATGGAGCACGATGTGAGATGGTAGATGGTTTAGCTTTTAGACAAAGTTTACAAATAGACAAGACTCTCCTAATCCTGTTTTCCATGTTGTTAAAATAACAAGTCGCCCGAAGAATATGATAACATTTTTGTGGATCAAAATGTGCGTAGCTGAAATGAGTGTACCAGATGAGCTTATTAACAAAATCGTCAGGAATACAAAGTACCCATAGCTTATCATCAGCAGAGCTACGTTTGAAGAGTATGTTGTTTCTAACCAGATAATAATAACGAATCACGCAATTTGCTTTTCCAAACAGGATCTTTGTCTTGTTCACAAGCAATGTCCTTTAAAGATGCAGTGTTGAAGTTTTCAAAGGCTACATTTTGAATGTAAATAATACTGAAATTTTTCTCAAGGTTAGCTCTTGTGCTACTTTTTTCAAGGCCAGCTGGTGCACGTGAAAGTGCATCCGCAACAATGTTCTCCTTGCCAGGAATGTAGACTATCGTGAAGCGGAATTCTTGCAGAAACAATACTCAACGTTTCAGACTGTCATGACTTAATTTTGATTGCATAAGAAATGGTAATGCTTGATGATCGCTGTAAACATTCACGTGTTTACCAGAAAGAAATAAACGAAATTTGTCAAATGCCCAAACAATAGCTATAGCTTCTAATTCAGTGACGGAATAATTTTTTTCAGATTTTGTTAGCACGCAGCTAGTAAAAGCAATGGTTTTTTGAACATTAATGTCATTTTCTTGAAATAAATGGGAAACAAGACCAACTTTACAAGAAGTTGTGGTAAGGCAGAAATCTTGTGACAGATCTGGATGAGGTAAGATTGGTGCATTTAGTAGCATTTATTTCAAAGAATCGAATTCAAACTGTGCCTGTTCATCCCAGTTCCAAATAGTGTTTTTGCCAGTGAGAAAAAAAAAGTTTAGGTGTTACTAGAATTAGCGTATTCAGCAAACGCCGGTAGAAATTCATGAGACATAGAAAACTGCATACTAATTTTTCTGTGGATGGAACTGGAATGCCTCTGATTGCTTCTAACTTTTCAGGATCCGGCTGAACGCCTTTAGAAGAAATAATGTGACCCAAAGATTTCACCTTTGTCTTACCGAACTCAAATTTTCCAAGTTAACTGTAATTCCAGAGTCTGCAAAATTACGTAACACACTGTTGAAGATGCGATTATGATGTTCCCAAGATACTTCTGCTATTAAAATATCGTCCTCGCGTGAGGTGATTTGACGTTTTAAGAACTCAGGTAATATGGAATTTAGACCATGAATGAATGCTGCCGAAGAAATGTTCAAACCGAAAGGAGTTCCCGAAATTAATAACAAACGCCGAAACAAAGAAAATCCGTATATTTCCTGCATTCTGGATGAAGTTCGATTTGATAGAAGCTGCATCTGAGATCAATGGAAGACAACACCTTTACGCCATTAAAATTTTGAAGAAGTTCTTCGCCGGCCGGAGTGGCCGAGCCGTTTTAGGCGCTACAGTCTGGAACCGCACGACCACTATGGCCGCAGGTTTGAATCCTGCCTCGGGCATGGACGTGTGTGATGTCCTTAGGTTAGTTAGGTTTAAGTAGTTCTAAGTTCTAGGGGACTGATGACCTGAGAAGTTAAGTCCCATACTGCTCAGAGCCATTTGAACCATTTTTTTAAGAAGTTCTTCCAACGTTTGCGGCCTATCTGTTTCAGGAATGATTATGATGTTTATTTGTCTCGAATCTATGACAAGCCTGGTCGATCCGTTTTGCTTATCAACAACGTGTAATTGATTATTGTATGGGCTTTCTGCAGGTTCAATAATGCCCTCGTCAACCATAGATTGTATTTCCGTTTCAACAAGGTCCCTATAATGTGCCAGAATTACGTATGGTCTAACCCAAAATTTAGTATTCTCACGAACACGAAATTGGTATTGAAATCCTTTAATTGTTCCTGGTTTGTGAGTAAAAACTGTGGAATGCGCTTGTAGAATGTTAAAAAGGTCCCACCTATCAGTGTCATTACAGTTCCCAATTGTTTGAATTTTATTCTGAATTAAATCGTATCTAATGCGTCATCAATATCATCTCTGTCAGTACTTGCAAAGTGATTAATAGTGTCAAATTCTGTCGAAGGTTCCATACTGTGATGGAACAAGAGGTAAAGTAGATTAATTTCCTCATCATGGTTTGAAAGCTAATCATCAAATTTCAAAGCCTCCTTTTTCTAAACTTATTTCAGCATCGTGAAAGTTTAAAATCGCTTTATATTCATTCAAAAAGTCTACACCCAATATAATTTCCGTCGAAAATAATTTAACAATAAGAAAATTCATAGTAAATCTACGACTTTGACAAAATAATTCTAAGTGAGTTTGTTAGCATACATATAAATTTTTTCCAAAAATTGCACCTTGTAATCTTACGTAAAGGAAGTGTGGGGCAATTGTTCGATTTGTTGCATTTACTAAAAGCTGTTTCACTAATTGCCGAAATAGGACTGCCGTAAATTTTATGTCATTTGTTGTGACGTGAATTACAGGATATGCAATATTGTTTTGTTTCATATCATGCTCCTGCAGTGAGATGTCCTCAATGTCTTCCATTTTCACATAATTAAAAGTCACGTCCGCTACGTCCTCAACTTCATGTGTACGTCTTGTGGCTGCCAGTGGTGCGAGTCATTGTCTCTTATCTCTTTGTTGTCACGCATCGTTACTGGGATTTGGAGATCTAATTTCTACAATTTCAACTTGTCGAGAGGGCCCTGCCCTGTTTGAATCACGCCAATTCTGATTAAATTCAGGTCCGTCATCATGATTATAGGGTCTGTCGTCTTTTCGGTAGTTTCTAAAATTTCTTTCTTGTCGATCACGTGGTGGAGAATTTCTACCTGAATCGTAATGACGAGGTGGACCGTTGGGTCTTAAGTTATTTTGTCTCCCTTGATAAAAATTGTTCTGGTTCCTACATTGTCTGTTGCTATGGTTACCTCTGCCATATTCATTACCACAGAGAGGTGATCTTCGCCTGAAACTATTATTATTTTGCCAACGGTTGTCATACGGTTGGTGTCTATTTTGATCACGATTTGCGTTATAATAATAGCCATGGCGTGGCCAGCTATAATTTCTGTCGTCACGGAATTCTGGCTGATGGGACCTGTAACTGTTTTCCTGTTTTCACACCACGCGACTCTCTGTGTCGATTTCCAATTATCGTAATAGTCCCTGAAAAGTCTCGACATCATCCTTACAACGTCCAGTCAAAATAACATGTCTTAAATGTTCAGAAAATTTAATTAAACAAATGCGGATGAGTTCCGAGGGGCTACATGCATTCAAAAAATACTGATTTTTGTGCAACATATCTTCAAAATATTTTACCGGGCTGGAAAATTCAGGCTGTTCGAAATTTTTCATCATTATAATGCTGTGTTTTACTCGATCTTGAGTAGTCTGAGACCAATATACAGAAAGGAAAGCATGATAGAAATCTCCTTCACTGACAGTCGCGAATAACCGATCGCATTCTTACAGCAGGTTCATTTTCTAGATAGCCACACGTAAGTTCTAATCTGTGCTCTAATGACTAAGTAAGAGTAAAACAATGAGCAAACTGATGAAGCCAAGCCTGTGGATGAACGTCATTACTGTAATTCTTGAATGTTTTAAATTTACGAGTAGTGATGAAGAGCTTGTAGTTAAAGTCATCGTGACGCCGAGTCGCAAATCGGTCATTGTTACATTGTGTCCGCGGTTCCATACGAAGGCTCGCTGCATCTTGCCAATAGCATTGAAAATGACCAATATACGTTGTATTATTATTTTATGACTTTTCCTTAGTTCTAAGCCTCTCTTCCCGTGTCGGAACGCGAGTATACTCTGAAATATGTAGTTCCTGTATTACGTGTGGCAACTGATCTTGTACTACCCGTATTTATCTTTTTGGCTTGCGGATTAATTTGTTTCTCATTTTGTTTAAATTTCCTAATTTCTTCGTACTCTTCTGTATCAGTAAAGGCTACCAGTCTTTTATCATTCAGATCATCATCTACCTTCGTAGATAAATTAAAATGGTTCAAATAGCTCTGAGCACTATGGGACTTAACATCTGAGGTCATCAATCCCCTAGAACTTAGAACTACTTAAACCTAGCTAACCTAAGGACATCCATGCCCGAGGCAGGATTCGAACCTGCGACCGTAGCAGTCTTGCGGTTCCGGAATGAAGTGCCTAGAACCGCACGGCCACCGGGGCCGGCATAGATAAATTAGTCAGCTGATACGACAGTTCGACTACTTTTTCCGATAATGTGCAGATTTCCTCTGTTTTTATGATTTTGTATAAGTTGCGCGACCGCATCGGTAGATGCAACAGAATCAATTTTAGCTTGCAAGGTGTCGATTTTCGTGCACAATGATCTGTAGTTCTTTTATGGCTGCTTCATGATTCTGTAATGTGTTTTCATGATACGAAAAATAGACTGATAACTTTTGAAGCTGTTGGTGTGTTCGTTCCATTTGTTGCTGTGTTTGTTTCTGATTTTGTTCTATTGTTTGTTTCATTTGTTGCATTAATTGCGGTAATAATGCCTCAGTGCCTGTAACATGTTCCCTTATGTTTTTCAGTAGTTCATTTTCACCACCAACATTCGGATGTTAAAAAGCAGAGAGTGAGTCTTGACTTAATTGAGAAAAGGGTGCTGACGCAAAATCTGAATCCATGGTAATAACAAAATTTGGTTCTGTTATTTCGCATTCCTGAGGCGAACTGTTACTGACCGATCGATCGAAAATACTTTTGTATTCACCGAGTGTTTCACTATCTACACCTTTATTTATTGCCTGGTCCATGTCCCTATGCATAATTACCAAATTAGTGTGTTGAAAATTTGTTAATTCATTACTAGGTGATGCCAACGCGCTACGCCGTCTTCACTGTCATTTCTCAATTTGATTTGAAGCCTAGTGATACGCTTTTCACACGCCATGTTTATCACGCTATTTCACACGATAACACGAAAAAAAACCACAATTTGATAAGGAAAAAAAGAAGACACTAAAATAGCACTGAAAATAATATCTAGTTAATTGCGAAGGCGATTGCGAGATACTTGGTGCAAATCCCCATGCATGCCACAACTGCTTTGCTCATCACAATACAGTACAACAATAAGAAACTACAACTACAAACGAAATTTTCTATAGGTTATTACACGCTAGCAGTGAACAATAATGTCTAACAAGCACTAATTATTCAAGCTATCTGAAGATCAAAAGATTCCAGTGAGGTATCCTAGGCTAAGTGTCGACAGGTGAAACTTCCTAATAAAGATTTTACTTAAATTGCAGTAACTGGGAAGGTGAAACTTTAATTTATGAAATTCTGAAACTGCTGAGTGAAACTGAACGCAAGTGTCTCTTTGCTATTTTATCATTTCATATCGGACCTACAGAATTTGCCCTGGCTAACAGAACTCAGACTTTTCCTATTCATTAGTTACTCACAATATTCAGCGGTAATGCGATATGACTGCTTAAAATGATAACATGACTTCAAATAATTAATACAAAGAATGGCCTTGAATTAGAAGAAATCCTAACAATAACCCATACATATCATTAGTCACTTACCTCACAAAAATCTTCATTACACGAACTACATCAATGCCGCAAGCACCAATACTGCCAGCTAAATAAAAGATTCAAACTACTGAATTAAGTCACACAGTCTGTAGTCTGCAGTGATTGAGGCAACGCCTTTGTGGAGCAGGAGAAGCTTTGCCTTAAAATTCGCACAAAATGCTTCGGATGGAGACCGCAAACGGCTTACGGCGTGGCTGCGAGTTTTTGGGCTATTGTATGTAGAACTGAACGACGCCAATAAGAGAAATTAAGCCCATACAGCAAGACCCTTGCAGGCCATATTGTGAGTAGTGTAGCTGCAGTAACTGTTCGCCACACCCAAGCCTACAGCCACCAGATAAGACATTTTTATAGTAAACTTACTTTTGTACAGTGTGAACCATTAATTTAAACTGTGTTTTAATAAACTTCTTTAACTTTAAACAAAGTGGTTCGCCCTGTTATTTCATCCTAATCATATACCTATATGGGGTCCTGAGACGCTCTGCAAAACCCGCAGGGCAGGACAGATAGTATAAATTATGGAAAGGGGCCAAAATAAGGGGCTGTCAGTTACATTCGAAAATACAACTTTATTATTAGATCAAACATTACAAGAGTCCCAAAAAAAATTCCTTTTAACACACAGCTTTAATCTTTGGGACTTAATTACTGGCTGAAAGCCACTTTAATTTAAAAACGGCTGAAAGCCAATAACTTAAAACGCAAGCATAATCACAAATTTAAAAGATATGTTTTATCTTAAAACAGTGCTTTAGTTAGGCTGAAGTAGACGAGTTAAATTCAAATCGGCTGAAGGCCTAACACTTAAAACCCCATAACATTAATTTTTCTTAAATACTAAAGGCCTTATGTGAAACAGTTCTTTAATTTAGGCTGAAGGCGTTAAGAGCAAAACAACTCCAATTTAAAACAAAAATCGGCAAAAAGCCGTAAAAGGACAAACAACAAGAACAACTTAAAAAATAAAATACGGCAGTACACCCAAGGGCGCTCAGATGTTCGAGGGTCGGCGTGGAATTCAAACACTAACGATCGCTTAGGTGAGTAGTAGGAAAAGGGAGAGAAGGAAACGTAGTGGGTGAATATGGATTGGGGCTAAGAAATGAAAGAGGAAGCCGTTTGGTAGAATTTTGCACAGTGCACAACTTAATCATAGCTAACACTTGTTTCAAGAATCATAAAAGAAGGCTGTATACATGGAAGAAACCTAGAGATACTGACTGGTTTCAGATAGATTATATAATGGTAAGACAGAGATTTAGGAACCAGGTTTTAAATTGTAAGACATTTCCAGGGCAGATGTAGATTAAAACTGAAGATACTGCAAAAAGGTGGGAATTTAAAGAGATGGGACCTGGATAAACTGACTAAACCAGAGGTTGTACAGAGTTTCAGGGAGAGCATAAGGGAACAATTGACAGGAACGGGGGACAGAAATATAGTAGAAGAAGAATGGATAGCTTTGAGGGATGAAGTAGTGAAGGTAGCAGAGGATAAAGTAGGTAAGAAGACGAGGGCTAGTAGAAATCCTTGGGTAACAGAAGAAATATTGGATTTAATTGATGAAAGGAGAAAATATAAAAATGCAGTAAATGAAGCAGGCAAAAAGGAATACAAACGTCTCAAAAATGAGATCGACAGGAAGTGCAAAATGGCTAAGCAGGGATGGCTAGAGGACAAATGTAAGGATGTAGAGGCTTATCTCACTAGGGGTAAGATAGATACAGCCTACAGGAAAATTAAAGAGACCTTTGGAGATAAGAGAACGACTTCCATGAACATCAAGAGCTCAGATGGAAACCCAGTTCTAAGCAAAGAAGGGAAAGCAGAAAGGTGGAAGGAGTATATAGAGGGTCTATACAAGGGCGATGTACTTGAGGACAATATTATGGAAATGGAAGAGGATGTAGATGAAGATGAAATGGGAGATATGATACTGCGTGAAGAGTTTGACAGATCACTGAAAGACCTGAGTCGTAACAAGGCCCCGGAGTAGACAAAATTCCATTGGAACTACTGACAGCCTTGGGAGGGCCAGTCCTGACAAAACTTTTCCATCTGGTGAGCAAGATGTATGAAACAGGTGAAATACCCTCAGACTTCAAGAAGAATATAATAATTCCAATCCGAAAGAAAGCAGGTGTTGACAGATGTGAAAATTACCGAATTATCAGTTTAATAAGTCACAGCTGCAAAATAGTAACGCGAATTCTTTACAGACGAATGGAAAAACTGGTAGAAGCCGACCTCGGGGAAGATCAGTTTGGATTCCGTAGAAATGTTGGAACACGTGAGGCAATACTGACCCTACGACTTATCTTAGAAGCTAGATTAAGGAAGGGGAAACCTACGTTTCTAGCATTTGTAGTCTTAGAGAAAGCTTTTGACAATGTTGACTGGAATACTCTCTTTTAAATTATGAAGGTGGCAGGGGTAAAATACAGGGAGCGAAAGGCTATTTACAATTTGTACAGAAACCAGATGGCAGTTATAAGAGTCGAGGGACATGAAAGGGAAGCAGTGGTTGGGAAGGGAGTGAGACAGGGCTATAGCATCTCCCCGATGTTATTCAATCTGTATATTGAGCAAGCAGTAAAGGAAACAAAAGAAAAATTCGGAGTAGGTATTAAAGTCCATGGAGAAGAAATAAAAACTTTGAGGTTCGTTATTGTTATTCTGTCAGAGACAGCAAAGGACTTGGAAGAGCAGTTGAACGGAATGGACACCGTCTTGAAAGGAGGGTATAAGATGAACATCAACAAAAGCAAAACGAGGATAATGGAATGTAGTCGAATTAAGTCGGGTGATGCTGTGGGTATTAGATGAGGAAATGAGACACTTAACGTAGTAAAGGAGTTTTGCTATTTGGGGAGAAAAATAACTGATGATGGTCGAAGTAGAGAGGATATAAAATGTAGACTGGCAATGGCAAGGAAAGCGTTTCTGAAGAAAAGAAATTTATCATCGAGTATTGACTTAAGTGTCAGGAAGTCGTTTCTGAAAGTATTTGTATGGAGTGTAGCCATGTATGGAAGTGAAACATGGACGATAAATAGTTTGGACAAGAAGAGAATAGAAGCTTTCGAAATGTGGTGCTACAGAAGAATGCTGAAGATTAGATGGGTGGATCACATAACTAATGAGGAAGTATTGAATAGGACTGGGGAGAAGATAAGTTTGTGGCACAACTTGACCAGAAGAAGGGATCGGTTGGTAGGACATGTTCTGAGGCATCAAGGGGTCACCAATTTAGTATTGGAGGGCAGCGTGGAGGGTAAAAATCGTAGGGGGAGACCAAGAGATGAATACACTAAGCAGATTCAGAAGGATGTAGGTTGCAGTAGGTACTGGGAGATGAAGAAGCTTGCACAGGATAGAGTAGCATGGAGAGCAGCATCAAACCAGTCTCAGGACTGAAGACCACAACAACAACAACAACAACAACAGGTGAGATAGGCAGTCGGCCCAACCATTTTCAATCCACTGGGAACCCAACCGACAGAAAATCAACAGACCAATGATCAAGATCAGTACCGCTCCACACTTGTACCAAAATTCAAACGGTGCTAACTGCGGAGACTGTAAAAACAACCAAAACGGATTACAGACACCCATAGTGGTGGACGACCCAAAAACACGTCGTCTAATCAGACGACCGACCAAACGGCCAAGGAAGGTCATTACCATTCAAACGTGTGTGTCGCCAATTGTCGGGCGAGTGATAGCTATCCTGTCCTTTCTCGTTACTCCACGCCAACCGACCAATTTACAGCCAGTACGCCGACATCCTTATAAAAGAAAAGAAAAGAAAAGAACTTGTCAGTCAAAACCACATAGCCGGCCGGTGTGGACGAGCGGTTCTAGGCGCTTCTGTCTGGAACCGCACGACCGCTACGGTCGCAGGTTCAAATCCTGCCTCGGGCATGGATGTGTATGATGTCCTTAGGTTAGTTAGGTTTAAGTACTTGTAAGTTCTAGGAGACTGATGACCTCAGATGTTAAGTCCCATAGTGCTCAGAGCCATTTGAACCAAAACCACATAAACTACACAGTTTCACCAACACTTACACGAAGAACTATACATTGGTAATGGCAGTGACTGAGCAAAACAAGGACAAATCACGAGGTGGCATACACAGACAACCCATAAGCGACCGCTGGCCAAATACACGTCGTCCGAGAAGGCGACTGACCGACGATCATCCAAAGTTGTCCCCAATCAAATCATGTGTGTCGGCAATCATCGGCGAGTCATGGCTATCCGCGCCTCCCTGGCGCTTCATGCCGCACTGGTGCTACAACGCGACCTCGACAACCGACCAACTGCTACCCTCCAGCATGGAGAAAGCACTAAAATAACTGGGCAGTGAACATCACAGACTACACACAATTTCACAAACACTTGGACGAAGAACGCGAGCAATGCTAAAAGCAGTCACTGTGCAATCACCAGGACGAACCACGAGTTCAGACACACTCCGCCAACCCATAACCGATAGGCGAGCAAACACACCTCGTCCGGTAAGACGACCAACCGACGATCAACCAAGACCGTCCCCAGCCATATGTGCCGGCAAGGGTTGGGCGAGTCATGGCTATCCGAACCTCACTGCCGCACCAACCCGACCGTACTTCTGCCGCGTCCCAACTGTCCGACTGCCACGTTCGAACTCCACTGCTGGCGCGTTCCAACTGACTTCATTGCCCGGCCCGAGCTGTCCTGCTGCTGCATTTCAACTCGTTGGACGACACACGACGACCAGGAAGTAATAGCAGTCCAGCAAAGATAATACGGCATGGCCTATATCGATAAGCGCTGCTGCTGCCGCTCGCGGACAGGCTAGGCAGCAACTCAGTGACACCAGTCATCGAAAATTAACATAACGGCGCGGCAGTACGGTTGAACAGGGTAAGACATGGCACGAATAAGAGCCACGTACGGCACAAGTCCTTCCTGGTTTATGTATTTACACGTCAATTTCCGTAGGACCAAACTGAGATGCAAATCTCCAAGGTCATGGAACGTGTCGGTACATGAAATTAAAGCATAAAAGTAATAACAGACAAAAATAAAATGTTTATGAACCCGAAAAAAGCAATCCATAATTTGAAGAAAACGCAGTCAACAGTACAACAGGAATCAGCTTACTTTTTCAAGGAACTCTACGACAGAAGGAACGACCAATGAGGAAAAACTTCGGTTTCGATTTGAAAGTGCGTGGATCACTGCTAATATCTTTGAATGCTAGTGATAGCTTATTGAAAATGGATGCTGTTGTGACTTGGCAAGACAGCCAAGCCACTATGATTGGTAGCCGAAAGGCTCGCGTTTAAGCTCACGAAAGCTGGCGTGAGGTCTGGAACAGGACTAGGACTTTATAGTAACAAGAAAAGTACGTAGCTTCTGGAATACTTAACTTTAATCCATAATTGGTGAACATCGGTCTGTCGGTACAGGCATCACAAGATAAATAGCAAATGATAATGGCGCCTTGCTAGGTCGTGGCAAATGACGTAGCTGAAGGCTATGCTAACTATCGTCTCGGAAAATGAGAGCGTAATTTGTCAGTGAACCATCTCTAGCAAAGTCGGCTGTACAACTGGGACGAATGCTAGGAAGTGTCTCTAGACCTGCCGTGTGGCGGCGCTCGGTCTGCAATCACTGACAGAGGCGACACGCGGGTCCGTCGTATACTAACGGACCGCGGCCGATTTAAAGGCTACCACCTAGCAAGTGTGGTGTCGGGCGGTGACATCACAGATGCAGCAGTATGTTGCACACCTTTCTGCACAAGAGTTAAGGAAGTCAGATCCAAATGAAGATTTGATTTCTGCCGCGTATTAACTGAGTGAAAGCTGCTTATTCTAGGGGATGAGCTAATATTATTAACAAGAAATGACAGTAAGAAATATATATATTGAGAGGCCAATGTGAAAATAGCCAGACTCATAAACAGGGGTCGACAAGAGTTTCGTGAACTTACACCACTTGTCCGAACCGCCCGTTTCGGAGCCAAAAATATCCTTTTAAAATGGGAGTTACCGCATATGATATAATCGAATGGAAATAGGCAAAGCAGGCTAACTTTCGTGTCGAACGATCACTCACTTAAGATATTGTTCGAATAGTAAAAATGGCAGCAGTAAGTCTTTAGACAGTGTCCTGAATGTGGGCTTTCTATCTATCTGAACACCTTGAATTTGAACTGTTCAGTTTCATTATTCATATGCCCATTCTGTGAAATTAAAACGTCAGATTTTCTTGAATTATGTGTTAGAAACTGTAAAAACTGAGTCGTACTGTGATTTAGTGTTGGTTTATTTTCTACAAGCCATGAACTTACGTAATGAAGTGCACTATCTGAAACCGAGCCAATGTTGCACACAACATCCTCTGCTACAAAGCTAGTGTCATCAGCAAACAGAAATGTTTTAGAGTTACCTGTAACATTAGAGGGCATATCATTTATATAAATAAGGAACAGGAGTGGCCCCAACACTGATCCCTGGGGCACCCCCCACTTGACTGTATCCCACTCATTCCCCACATCACAGCCATTCTCAACACTGTGAATAATGACATTTTACTGCCTGTTGCTAAAGTAAGAGGTCAACCAATTGTCACTCCCCGCATTCTGTAATGGTCCAACTTCTGGAGCAATATTTTGTGATCAACACAATCAAACGTCTTAGTTAAATAAAAAAATATGCCTAGTGCTCTAAACCTTTTGTTTAACGCATCAAATACCTCACGGAGAAAAGAGGATATATCATTTTCAGTTGTTAAGCGACTTCTAAACCCGAAATGTACATTTGATAGCAAATCGTGTGATATAAAATGATCTATTATCCTTACATATGCATCCTTTTCAATAACTTTAGCAAACATGGATGGCATAGAAATAGATCTAAAACTGTCTACATTATCCCTTTCTCCCTTTTTATAAAGCGCCTTTACTACCGAGTTCTTTAATCGTTCAGCAAACTGACCATTCCTAAATGAAAAATCACAAATATGACTAAATACAGAACTAACATGTTCAGCACAGTACTTTATTACTCTGCTAAGCACTCCATCATAACCATGAGAGTCCTCAGTCTTCAGTGATTTAATTATTGACTCAAGCTCCCCCTTGTCTGTGTCACAGAGGAGTATTTCAGATATCAACCTTGGAAAGGCATTTGCCGAGAAACTTATACGATTCCTTGTAGAAACTAAATTTTTATTTAATTCACCAACAATACTCAGAAAATGATTGTTAAATACTGTATATATATCTGATTCATCAGTTACAGAAATATTTTTACTACGAACTGACTTTATATTGTCGACCTTGTGCTGCTGACTAGAAACTTTCTTCGCAACTGACCATATGGTTTTAATTTTATCCTGTGAATTAGCTATTCTATTTGCATACCACATACTCTTTGACTTCCTAATAACAGTTTAAAGCACCTTACAATACTGTTTGTAATGGGCTACTGCTGCTTTATTGTGACTACTTGTAACATTTTGATATAATACTCGCTTTGTTCTACTTGATACCCTTATGTCACTAGTCAGCCACCCGGGCTGCCTATTACTGCTAATACCCCGTTTAGAACGTTCTGATGGAAAGCAACTCTCAAAGAGCATGAGAAATGTGTTAAGGAAAGCATTATATTTATCGTCTATGTTATCGGCACTATAACATCCTGCCACTCTTGTTCCCCTACAAGGTACAAAAAACACTCTATTGCTGTTGGATTAACTTCCCTAAGTAGTTTGTAATTAAATGTGACATTTTTTGGGTATAAAGCCCTTTTATGTTAAAATTTGTGCATTATGGTCTGAAAGGCCATTTACCCTTTTACTAACAGAATGCCCATCTAGTAATGAAGAACGAATAAAAATATTGTTTATGGCTGTGCTACTGTTCCCCTACACCCTAGTTCGAAAAAAACACAGTCTACATCAGATCATATGAATTTAGGAGATCTTCCAACATCCTTTTTATCCTTTTTCTAACACCATCATACTCAAAAGTTATACTGAAGTCGCCACATTAATTAATTTCTGGTACTTCCTACAAAGTGAATCAACAGCCCTCTCTAGCTTCAGCAGAAATTCTCTGAAGTCAGAGTTAGGGAACCTATAAACAACAACAATTAGAAGTTTAGTTTCACTAAATTCAACTACCCCTGTACAACATTAAAGTATCTGTTCAGTTCTGTGCTGTGATACGTCTATGGACACAAATGGAATACTGTTTTTTACGTACATAGCCACTCCCCCACCCCACAAGGAACTCCTTGAAAAACAGCCAGCCCTTTAGTGTTAAAATTAATGCATCATGGTCTGCAAGGCCATTCGAACTTTTACTAGTAGAATGCCCATCTACTAAAGGTAGCCTCTGAATTGTCAAATTACACTCCTGGAAATGGAAAAAAGAACGCATTGACACCGGTGTGTCAGACCCACCATACTTGCTCCGGACACTGCGAGAGGGCTGTACAAGCAATGATCACACGCACGGCACAGCGGACACACCAGGAACCGCGGTGTTGGCCGTCGAATGGCGCTAGCTGCGCAGCATTTGTGCACCGCCGCCGTCAGTGTCAGCCAGTTTGCCGTGGCATACGGAGCTCCATCGCAGTCTTTAACACTGGTAGCATGCCGCGACAGCGTGGACGTGAACCGTATGTGCAGTTGACGGACTTTGAGCGAGGGCGTATAGTGGGCATGCGGGAGGCCGGGTGGACGTACCGCCGAATTGCTCAACACGTGGGGCGTGAGGTCTCCACAGTACATCGATGTTGTCGCCAGTGGTCGGCGGAAGGTGCACGTGCCCGTCGACCTGGGACCGGACCGCAGCGGCGCACGGATGCACGCCAAGACCGTAGGATCCTACGCAGTGCCGTAGGGGACCGCACCGCCACTTCCCAGCAAATTAGGGACACTGTTGCTCCTGGGGTATCGGCGAGGACCATTCGCAACCGTCTCCATGAAGCTGGGCTACGGTCCCTCACACCGTTAGGCCGTCTTCCGCTCACGCCCCAACATCGTGCAGCCCGCCTCCAGTGGTGTCGCGACAGGCGTGAATGGAGGGACGAATGGAGACGTGTCGTCTTCAGCGATGAGAGTCGCTTCTGCCTTGGTGCCAATGATGGTTGTATGCGTGTTTGGCGCCGTGCAGGTGAGCGCCACAATCAGGACTGCATACGACCGAGGCACACAGGGCCAACACCCGGCATCATGGTGTGGGGAGCGATCTCCTACACTGGCTGTACACCACTGGTGATCGTCGAGGGGACACTGAATAGTGCACGGTACATCCAAACCGTCATCGAACCCATCGTTCTACCATTCCTAGACCGGCAAGGGAACTTGCTGTTCCAACAGGACAATGCACGTCGGCATGTATCCCGTGCCACCCAACGTGCTCTAGAAGGTGTAAGTCAACTACCCTGGCCAGCAAGATCTCCGGATCTGTCCCCCATTGAGCATGTTTGGGACTGGATGAAGCGTCGTCTCACGCGGTCTGCACGTCCAACACGAACGCTGGTCCAACTGAGGCGCCAGGTGGAAATGGCATGGCAAGCCGTTCCACAGGACTACATCCAGCATCTCTACGATCGTCTCCATGGGGGAATAGCAGCCTGCATTGCTGCGAAAGGTGGATATACACTGTACTAGTGCCGACATTGTGCATGCTCTGTTGCCTGTGTCTATGTGCCTGTGGTTCTGTCAGTGTGATCATGTGATGTATCTGACCCCAGGAATGTGTCAATAAAGTTTCCCCTTCCTGGGACAATGAATTCACGGTGTTCTTATTTCAATTTCCAGGAGTGTATTTAAGTGATGCTCCAACACACCAATAATTTCAGAGTCAACATCTGTATGCAGTTCACTAACTTTATCTCTAATACCGCTTATATTTCGATGAAATATTCTAATTCCTCCTATACTTGGAAACATGGCATCCTCTGAAGGTGAGCCCTTAGTTAGAGGTATTTCCTTTGAGCAAGTGTACCTATCAGCTGACTCTAATCTAAAAAAGGCGTTTGATGAATCCGAGTATCCTATTTTACAGACTGATGAAGTGCGAAGTTAATATAAAGAGGCACCATTTAAATTGCTTTTTCGTTTCCTGAACAACTACAAAGTGTTCTAGTAAAAGTTTGCTGGTAAAATTCAATCAGAGTGTAGCCAAGTTACTAGAACCTGGTAAATGACTATGCAGAGTGTGTTCAAAGAATATTAGCTTTTGAAAGTAAATTACAGCGTGAAAGAGGTTTTCTTGAAGTGAAATGATTAGTATAAAAGGTGTGTACTTTAGTATCTAAATATTTTCGTATTTAAGTTGTTTATTATAGAAAATGCTTTTTTTGTAGATCCCCCTGACAAATTTTTTTAACTTCCATATCTATTGGGATTTTTCTCTTTTTTAGAAACGTAATGTTTAAAGGTTAGTAGTCAATAAGAAAATCCAGTGTCTGTACTAACTTGTTTACGTGGAGTAATATTAGTTAGAAGAATCAAATTAAACAGCAGGAAGAAAGTAGGCAAAATTCGTGCTTCTGCTTTTCCAATACTTCACTATTTCATTGCCTGGGTAAGCTGGCGACCATTGGTACATGTTTTAAACCACTAAATGAACTTGGAACTGAGTTGTCCTTGCTTCAGTATAATATTATTCATGCTGAGTTTCTATTTAACTGCTGGGTAAAATCTTAGGAAAAGAATTGAATAGTTTGATTTCCTTATCCATTAGACACCATACACGGTCAAATCCTGTAAAAAGGGTAACTCTATTGATTAGCTTTTCCTGTTAACAAGAGTTCCCTCACACAGTGCACTTCATTTGGAAACTAAACTGAATTTTGGTAACAGGGTTATACGTGGTTTTTCCCGTGACAGGGCTATTTGTTCTGTTGGGGTATAGTATACGTGGTTTTCTATTATTTAGGTAGAAGCATACTAAATTACAGTAGCAGAGGTAGTTTTATAACCTTCAGCTGTGAGCTGTGTGAGCTATTACATTCGGGAAAACAGTATCATTAAAGAAAGGAGGACTTAACAAAAAAAAAAAAAAAAAAAAAAAAAAAAGAAAAAAGGTCAGGCGAGGTCCGGAATATAATTTTCAAGAGCAATAGGGCAGTTGGACACCACCGTAAAAAGCATGTAGATAATAAAGAGAGCTCAGGACATGCATCAACCGTGTTGAGGCTCCTCTTCGATTCTGAAACCCATCGGAGATACTTGATATCATTTTTGCACACACTTTTTTCATGGTCGCCTTGTGGGCACCGAGGGCATGGCCGTAACGTGTACATAGCGCTGGCCGCTTCCAGGTTCGGACACGGGAGCGACAGTTGGCTATGGAAACACGGCTGGATAGCAATGCTCGGTTAACAGCGCCACTTGCTTGAAGGTAACGATTAAATGGAAGTTCCCAGCCCACGTGGCTCCTAAGTACGTTACGTGACTGCTCATCCACGATCGCTGCCAAGAGAGTGCCATGGACTGTGTTAGATTTGTGCCACCGTAATTGAAACTGGCGAGATCTGTCTCCGGCCAAATCTTATCTTTCTCTGGGAAAATTTTGTGACTGTGTTCTGACCCGCACATTTTTATAATCCACTGCGCGTCCTCTATCATTTATTTCGTCCGTGCTAGACTGCTTCCCCAGTAAAATAGGGCGTACATTGGAAGGCTGAAAAGTAGTTAGCTAGTACCTTTATTTGACAGTTTTATGGCAATACCCCAACAATTCGTGTTCTGCTTCACCTATCTCTTAATGACAATTATACAGAAAATTGGTAAAAATTTGTTGTCTGTTTTGGTTTAGCAATTCAACAGTATCTATTGGGAGCTGCGATTGTCGTTCTGGTAACTTTTCTTTTTTGCGTCTATTTTGTAGTCAGCCAAGCGCTGCGTGATTCTTTGTCTGTATTAAACTGAGTCCTATTAACGGTTGGACGAGCGTGTGAAGTACAAACAGCACGGCGCCATTTCGCATCTTTGTACGGAAGCCAGTTCATTCACCAATTTCGTTCATGTGTTTCTAATTAATAAATTTGTTCACCGTGTAACATATGTATGTCCTCTTAAGTGCATCAGAAACTGTGTACATTAAAAAAATCTATGGGAAATAATGCTTTCAGAGTCTTAAGTTTTATCTACATAATCAAATTTTATGTTACTTCATATTGAATATTGAGAGATTCACTAAATTCCATTTGCTTTGTGTCAGGCTAGATTTTCGTAATTCTATATTTTGTTGTAACTTAAACCTTTTATTTCACATTGAGGTACAGGGTGAAATAACTGAGCTCAGTAGATTATTGTTAATGTAGAGTTGATTTTATACAAAGGTTACTGATGTACCAAGTTTCTTTAAAAACTGAAGAGAAGAAACAAAACTACTCACGGAAATAAACGTGTTATAATTTATCAAAAATACACTCCTGGAAATTGAAATAAGAACACCGTGAATTCATTGTCCCAGGAAGGGGAAACTTTATTGACACATTCCTGGGGTCAGATACATCACATCATCACACTGACAGAACCACAGGCACATAGACACAGGCAACAGAGCATGCACAATGTCGGCACTAGTACAGTGTATATCCACCTTTCGCAGCAATGCAAGCTGCTATTCTCCCATGGAGACGATCGTAGAGATGCTGGATGTAGTCCTGTGGAACGGCTTGCCATGCCATTTCCACCAGGCGCCTCAGTTGGACCAGCGTTCGTGCTGGACGTGCAGACCGCGTGAGACGACGCTTCATCCAGTCCCAAACATGCTCAATGGGGGACAGATCCGGAGATCTTGCTGGCCAGGGTAGTTGACTTACACCTTCTAGAGCATGTTGGGTGGCACGGGATACATGCGGACGTGCATTGTCCTGTTGGAACAGCAAGTTCCCTTGCCGGTCTAGGAATGGTAGAACGATGGGTTCGATGACGGTTTGGATGTACCGTGCACTATTCAGTGTCCCATCGACGATCACCAGTGGTGTACGGCCAGTGTAGGAGATCGCTCCCCACACCATGATGCCGGGTGTTGGCCCTGTGTGCCTCGGTCGTATGCAGTCCTGATTGTGGCGCTCACCTGCACGGCGCCAAACACGCATACGACCATCATTGGCACCAAGGCAGAAGCGACTCTCATCGCTGAAGACGACACGTCTCCATTCGTCCCTCCATTCACGCCTGTCGCGACACCACTGGAGGCGGGCTGCACGATGTTGGGGCGTGAGCGGAAGACGGCCTAACGGTGTGCGGGACCGTAGCCCAGCTTCATGGAGACGGTTGCGAATGGTCCTCGCCGATACCCCAGGAGCAACAGTGTCCCTAATTTGCTGGGAAGTGGCGGTGCGGTCCCCTACGGCACTGCGTAGGATCCTACGGTCTTGGCGTGCATCCGTGCATCGCTGCGGTCCGGTCCCAGGTCGACGGGCACGTGCACCTTCCGCCGACCACTGGCGACAACATCGATGTACTGTGGAGACCTCACGCCCCACGTGTTGAGCAATTCGGCGGTACGTCCACCCGGCCTCCCGCATGCCCACTATAGGCCCTCGCTCAAAGTCCGTCAACTGCACATACGGTTCACGTCCACGCTGTCGCGGCATGCTACCAGTGTTAAAGACTGCGATGGAGCTCCGTATGCCACGGCAAACTGGTTGACACTGACGGCGGCGGTGCACAAATGCTGCGCAGCTAGCGCCATTCGACGGCCAACACCGCGGTTCCTGGTGTGTCCGCTGTGCCGTGCGTGTGATCATTGCTTGTACAGCCCTCTCGCAGTGTCCGGAGCAAGTATGGTGGGTCTGACACACCGGTGTCTTTTTTCTTTTCCAGGAGTGTATTTCTTTTCTGGCTAACCAGCCTTTGCCACTTCCCTGTCCATGATTTGCTTATTAGTTCCATTTTAGTATCGTTCAAGTGCAACATGAATAAATTTTTCAAGTAGAATCACGAGTAACTACAAACAGAGAGAAACTGGCTGCATTAACCATCACGTAAGCAAATAATAAACGGACTGTGGGAAAACCGGAACAGAAGGGAATTGAAGCATTAGAGATTTGATGCTGAAGAAGAACGCTGAAAACTAGGTGGACTAATAAGTAGTGAGGAGATTCTCCGCAGAAACGGCGAGAAAAGGAATACATATATGGAAAACACTGACAAGAAGAAGGGACAGTATGATGGAACAACCGTTAAGACGTCAAGGAATAACTTCCATGACACCAGAGGAAACTGTAGAGGGTAAATACTGTAGAGGACGACAGAGGTGGGAATAAATACTGTAAATAATTGAGAATGTAGACTGCAAGTGCTACTTTGAGATGAAGATGTTGGCACTGGAGAGGAATTTTTGGCGGCCAGCGTTAAACTAGTCAGAAGACTGACGGGAAGAAAAGAGTCTGAAACACAGGTGACCATATGGAATTAGAAACAATTCTAGGAAAAGAATCAGAGTCATGTCAGTAGAGGTAGGTCTAAGTGGGTAGATAAGTTTTGTTGAAACTGCACACAGAAAGACGATATTGTGGATGCTGTCACACTTGAAAGTCATGTTAACAAAGAAATACATAAAAAATTTTGTAATGGTACAGAAGAAGATTACGTCACTCAATGTCACGTTAGAGCAGGACCTGGTACCACGGAAAAGAGACTGTTAATGCAGGAAAATTGTTTTTCTGCAAAGAACAGACAGTAACGAGAATCACTTGCAGAATGAGATTTTCACTCTGCAGCGGAGTGTGCGCTGATATGAAACTTCCTGGAAGATTAAAACTGTGTGCCGGACCGAGACTCGAACTCGAGACCTTTGTCTTTCGCGGGCAAGTGCTCTACCACTGAGTTACCCAAGCACGACTCACGACCAGTCATCACAACTTAAAAACTTAACAGGAGCAAAAGGTTTCTTGTATCACGAAAAAGAAACAAAAAGATGGATAACGCTGGAAAAGATAATAGTCTTCAATGCACTCAGTTTGGGGCAAACAGAGTAACACAAAATTCATTCGAGTTACGAGTAAGATTATTGATAAAATTATTACTCGTTGTTCGTGATTGATATACGTTCAATTCAAAAAAATTTTGTAGGTCCTATTATTTCTCAGTTATAAAACAAATGTACTTGTTATTGGTTTCGTATTAGTTACAAGAATAATTTTTCTTTCAAGTAGTTGACCAGGGAGTTTGGTTAAGTTTGAATGATTTATCATTGTGGCACATGAGAGAACAATAATGCAAAAACGCTGAAGAAGACAGTGATGTATTATATCTTCTGATGATCTCTTTGCTTCAGGACAACAATGTAATAACTTTAAATCACACAATTCTTCAAAGAAACAAATGAAGCCATGTCCATTCAACTCTCGTTTTGGACTAAAATTTTCGCTATGGTTCCACTGCAGACTATATTGTGTATTTGGTTGCACTTCAAAGAGTGTTCTTTGTCTTTGTCGCTTAGCACGTGAGCAATATTTTTCTGCCGAGTGCTCCTCGTGTGTTCTTCTTAAGAGGCTGGAAAATTTCGACTTTGAATTACCATTTCCCATAATTAGGTCAGTCAAACATGTAGTGACAATACAGCTTCCATTCGAACTTTCATTTAAAGTTTAAAAAACCTAGGGACGAATAAGGTTACTGTACGGAGTGCATTGATTTAAAGTGAACCTCCTCCATTGAAGCCCTTGGTGTCGCTGGCAGGAGACCTTACATTCAATCTGTTGCTGTTCACTATTACCAAGCACCGAGCCCTTGCTTTGTTCACTCAATTTGTAGTACTACAATCACGAGAATTGTGTAGTTATATCAATGGGATAAAAGTCTGTTATCGTTAGCAATTCTGGTATAAATGAGGAATGCATTGCAAATTTATCTCTGTCAACAGCATTATTAATCAAAATATCCACGGGTGTGCTGCCGGTCTATAGTGTCCAACGGGCACAATATTTCGGCGATCATACATGTCGCCATCATCAGGTGAACTGACGGACTGAGCTCCTGTGAACGTGCCGGCACGGAGATCCGTACGCTATGGCTGCTCAGAGGGAACTGGGTTCGGTCGCAGCGGCGGGCAATTTAAATACCCTCCGCCCGCGGCGCGCTCCCAAAGCCGTCCGCGCCCCGCGCCACGGTCGCGCGGTGAAACAGATTGCGACGGCGTCTGAGATGACGTCGGTGTGATGGCTCTGTCCGCCGTGGTCGTCACAACTATACGTTTGCTCGATTCACTCTTGACTAACCCAATCGCTGGTTCCCAAGCCTTGCTAAGATTATAGCCACAGTCACGGTTTATGAGGTCGTCATTGGTGCGAATTTCGATGGCCTCTCTAACAACGCTGTCCCAGTATCTCGACGTCTGTACCAGAATGCTCGTGCGGTCATACTCCATGGCGTGATTTTCCGACAAACAATGTTCAGCGACCGCCGACTTGCTCGGATACATCATCGAGTGTGCCTCTGGTGTTCACGGCATCGATCCTCGACGGTACGCATCGTCTGACCAATATAAGACTTGCCACATTGACACGGAATCTGGTACACGCCGGCCTTCCTCAAACCGAGGTCATCTTTGGCGCTCCCCACCAGTGCACGAGTTTTATTTGGAGGACAAAACACAGTTCCGACCTGGTGTTTCTTCAGAATGCGGGCGATTTTCCCCAAGAGTGCGCCTGTGTATGTAATAAATGCAGTGCCTACCTCCTCCCTCGTGACTTCATCCATCTCAACAGGTCATGCTGCAGTGGTTGGGCGGAGAGCACGTTGAATCTGCCACTCTGAGTACCCATTTTTTCGAAATACAGTTCTCAGGTGTTCCAATTCCTGGGGTAGACTGCGTCAGAGATAGTGCGCTCCCTATGTACTAGAGTTTTAAGTACCCCGTTCCTCTGTGAAGGGTGGTGGCAGCTGTCTGCGTGCAAATACAGATCAGTGTGCGTTGTCTTCCGATACACTCCATGACCTAGGGTGCCGTCAGCCCTTCTCTTGACCAAGACGTCAAGGAAAGGTAATTTACCCTCCGTTTCAGTCTCCATAGTGAATTTGATGTTGGGGTGTATAGAGTTTAGATGTGTAAGGAAGTCAAGGAGTTTATCCATACCATGTGGCCAGATGACGAACGTGTCGTCCACGTAACGGAAAAAGCAAGTAGGTTTCCATACGGATGACGACAGGGCTTCCTCCTCGAAGTTCTCCATGTATAAATTCGCTACCACTGGTGAGAGTGGGCTACCCATGGCGACTCCCTCCGTTTGTTCGTAGTATTCTCCATAAAAAGAAAATACGTGGAAGTCAAGACATGCCTAAAAAGTTCAGTGGTCTTCTCGTCAAACTTCTGACTAATCAATTCTAGTGACACTCGAAGGGGTACCCTCTTAAACAAGGAAACGACGTCAAAACTCACCATGATATCTGACTCATCCAACCTGAAGCTATCAAGGCGTTTAACAAAATCCACGGAATTACGGATGTGATGAGGGCATTTACCCACATAAGGACTTAATATTCCCGTCAGGTATTTGGCCAACAAATATGTAGGTGCCCTGATGTTGCTGACAATGGGGCGTAATGGTACCCCCTCTTTGTGAACCTTCGGGAGTCCATATAGTCTAGGCGGTACCGGACCTTGGGGTAACAATTTCTTAGCGTCACCCTCCGGTAAATCTGCGTCCTTGAGAAGCGCCCTCGTCTTGTTCTCCACCTTCTTTGTAGGGTCAACGCTGATCTTCCGGTAGGAATCGTCATTTAGCAGGCTCTGCATCTTATCAGTGTAGTCCTTATGGGAGACAACAACTGTAGCATTGCCTTTGTCAGCCGGTAAGACAACAATTTCAGAGCACTCCCTCAGATCACGAATGGCCGCCCTCTCTTTACTGCTGATATTTGACTTCATCGGCTTGGATTTCGTCAACGCACAACAAGTTTCACGACGTATTTCCTCGGCTGATTCTGGCGGAAGTCGAGCTGCAACCTGTTCAACAGCACTAACAATTTCTGCGACCGGAGTGAACTTGGGGGTGGGAGCGAAGTTGAGACCTTTCTGCAAAACCGAGACCGCATCATCACTCAACACCATGCCACTCAAATTGATGACAGTCTTGCATTATTATCACTGCCGAGTAGCGAAGTACATCGGCATATTGGCAAGAAGCTTGGAAGATTAGAGTTGAAAGTCTCGTCGCCAGCGTGGTCGTCAGAGACGGAGCACAAGATCGAATTGCGAAATACTGAGAAAGGAGATCGGCCGGCCCTCTTCAAACGAACCTCACGGCATTTGCCTGAGCTATTTCAGGAAATCACGGAAGATCTACATCTGAATGGCCAGATAGGGATTTGAAATGTCGTCTAGACGAATGATGTCGTCTAGACGAATGCCAATCCACTGTACTATCCACTGCGCCACCTAGCATATTGGCAAGAGGGCGAATTACTGGCAAGTACAGAGCCAGTTGGACTGGACCGCCCCGGTATTGTAACAGCCGAACCGAGTGGTTCTGCCCTTCAGAGAATTTTAAAATGCAGCCACCTACTGCATGGGGTGCGAGCGTTTCTCGTGGGCTCCGCTTTCTGTGTAAGTGAAGCTCCATGGCGCCTTTTCTGGCGGCCTCAGACTTGCTGCGGGCAGAAACGTAGTCTTATTGCTCGTGATGTGCCGTAGAACGGTGGTAGCCTGAAGAATGGGACTTTGTATTGGTTATCGTGACAGGTTTTCATCCTTTGTAGATGAGTATGCTTGAATTACTACATCATCAGGCACTGATATTTCCGCTTCTGAATAATAGTAATTTTAAGGAGTGCTAAACTTGTAACTCGTGCGAGGAGTTCAGACTTTCTTCTCCTTAGGCATTCTTGTGTGTAGCCTTATCTTTCCAGATTACTGTTCCCTTCTGATGTGTGTTGGCAGGGTAGCTTGGGCGGCAGATGACGTGTTCCTGCTCCCTCGGCCCGGAGCAGAGCTGTGTTTGCTTTTTGCCACGGTGTCTAGGTTGGCCGACAATCTGGTTCCTCCACCAGTCGCGTCGTGGTGGCTCAAGTTAAATAAAGTTGATCGTTTGATGCGTGCCGATTAAGCGGAATTCGTTTGCTCGTAGGGGGAGACCAAGAGATGAATACACTAAGCAGATTCAGAAGGATGTAGGTTGCAGTAGGTACTGGGAGATGAAGAAGCTTGCACAGGATAGAGTAGCATGGAGAGCTGCATCAAACCAGTCTCAGGACTGAAGACCACAACAACAACATTTGGTGAATTTAATAAGCTGAGGAGATTTAAGGTGTGTCTGACAAGTTCGAAGTTAATATTTGGCAACCAGTGCTGTACAATCCCAATAAAGTCATGAGATGTTCAGTTAACTCTTTTGTTAGAACATGTTACGCGTTTCGGGATTACACCCATCTTCAGACATCACAAACTTCAACTCCTTCCTAAGCAACCAGGCGCAAAGCCTTGACAGCTCAAAGAAAGTGTCCATTAACATACGACTATAAATGCGACACAAGCAGTCTTGAAGGAGAGCCTGCTCACTATACCTCTTTAATTACTCGTTTGAACCTCACATCCTTATTACTGCTTCTCAGTGCATTAAGTTTACGGCCTGTTACTTATCAATATATACTGTCGAACCTTACCTTGGCACACAATCATTAGCTAATTCCACTTATTGTTACTACAGTCTGGAACCGCGTGACAGCTACGGTCGCAGGTTCGAATCCTGCCTCGGGCTTGGTTGTGTGTGATGTCCTTAGGTTAGTTAGGTTTAAGTAGTTCTAAGTTCTAGGGGACTGATGACCTCAGAAGTTAAGTCCCATAGTGCTCAGAGCCATTTGAACCATTTGAACTTATTGCTAAACTTGGCTGCTCGTTCCATGTTGGCTGTGATACCTCTCTGCTGTAGCTCTCAGCTTCCCATGAATTTTCGGCAATAGTATATTCATTAAAGGTCATTGTCAAAATTTCTACTTGTCGGTACCAGTTGGAAGCAACATTTAAATTGCATGCACTCCCAACTTACTTTGTATTTTGAGCAAATGTATTTTTATTTAAGGGTCGTTTCAGTGTTTTGTTTTAGTGTATCGGCTGGGTTTTATATTAAATTTTACACATTTCCAGTTTGCCTGTTTGGAGGTACTGTGTATTTTATTGCTTAAAGTATTTTTTTATTAACGCCTATACATTGTTAAGCGGTCTTCCAGCAGCCACAGTTGTGATCCTTTCTATATTTGGATGGTCGTTATCTAATTGTGTAATGGTTACCTAAGTTTTGAAACTGTTAGTAAACTTAGTGGCTTTCATTGTAATTCACTTTGTTGATAGAATTGTTTGTTGAACCTGCTTGCAGCTACGTCCAGTTGGTGTGACTTTTCCTGTTTTGGGAACTGCACACTATCGGTTTCGAGCTCTGCTCTCAATGGTATAAATTGTTAAAATTTGTTTTTAATGAATTGAGCCTGTTGAAGTTTCTAAGAATGTGAGAGTTGTGATTCTTTCAAAAAGTTTTCTTTTTTTAATAAAAGAATTGTAATGATAATATTGTTGTTAAGTAATAAAGTGTATTCCATGAAACAACACATGACGGAAGATGCGGGACTACCTTCCATGCGTTTTCCTTAAAGTTATTGTGGCGGTTGTTGCGTATCATCAACATGGACAAGTGCAATGAATATGGATGATACGATACTCAATGGTATTCTGCGGTTTGAATTCACTTTGTTTTTTTTTTAGCAGTTGCATTGATTTGATTTTGTAAATGACACTGACAATATTATACACATGTATAATGCATTATTCAAACTACAACTTCTCCCGGATAATTATTTTGTTCAAATTGCACAAGAATTCCACCTGACGTAGTGTAATAATGTTGACTGTAAGCTGTGTTCATATCACTAAATTTACAGATCGTACATCAGAGCTTTTATAATTTTTTTGTCTTCGATGGATTTAATTATTCTTAGCAAATTGATCATGAAAAGGAACCACAGAAAACAACCCGCACACAACACTGACGTATGCTACCAGAGAAATATTTTTCTCCGTGATTCGTGCGTAGTTTAATTTTGGCCACATGCATCAGCAATGAAATCTTGTTCAACAATAAATTCCATCAGCACTGTTTTTAGAAAATGCAGTCTGATTCGATTAATTTTTTCTTTTATAAATGGAGTTCAGTACCACCGGTGCACATTTATTTCTTACACATCGGAATATTGAAAGTTTGCAGTTTCACGTAATTTAAATTTGCCGCTGTAATAAAAGTTAGGATGGCGACTAACAAAAGATAGAGGATTTCTTTTTTAATTACGATTTTCCTTTTTTCAATAAATCATTTAAATTGATGCTACCAATAAAAAGAAATTGTTAAATTATTTTCAAATCAGTTTAACACAAACCCATGCTATTTTCAACTAGAAGTACAGACGAAGTTGCTATATAATCGCAACTGACAATGGCTGCGCTTCTTGCAGCTATGATAAAACAATTAATACAAAATTATAATTAAAAGAGGAAGTGAATTTTCAATAATTAATCATAAATAGTTTTAACGCATTTGGCTCTATTTGTTTTAGCATCAAATGAACATAAAAGTACAATAATTTTACGTTAAATGTTTTTCATTCAACAGACCTCAAATCGATTCGCGTCTTGCTATGTACATCACAAGAAGACGAGAAAAGGGTACAAAACAAAAGAAAAGAATGACATAGATTAATAAAGGATATGAGACAAATATTGTCTCTGTTTTACATAATTATCATCTTTTTAAGAAATAATTACATAATTGAATGAAAATTATCCACACGTTTATATATCGTGGATGTTATATAATCTCAACCCTAGATGTGAGCTACCACAGCTAGAGAAATTACTTTTGAAACAATAAAGAGTTTCCTTTTTTTCCATCTGTCTCGTTTTCATTTGATTGTCACATACACGATAGAAATGACGCTCTGCCATGCACTTCACAGTGCTTTTCAGAGTTTACATTTATATGTGGATTTAGATGTAGATACGTGCATCGCAACGAAAGGCCAGGGACCGATGACCGTAGCAGTCCGGTCCCTTTAATCCCCACAAACCAACCAACGAAAGGCCATCTCGACTCGTCCGCAATAATCGCTGCTTGCCATCCAGTCGCCGGGTCTTGGAACGGCAAGTAGGGAGAAGTGTGGTTCTGCAGCGTGTCGGATACTTGTCGTGAAACGCCCGCGCCGGCAGTAAAGATAACACAGACAGCTGCGCTCGGCACGGCTAGTTTACTGTAAGACGCACAAAAGCCGGAGCGGAGCACGCCAGCGGGAGAGATTACCTCTCCTGCCCTGTCCTGCGGTCCGCAGCCTGACGAGATGTGCGCACCGAGGGCGGGAGCTCGGCCTGCTTCTCCTTTCATTTGAGACGAGTGTTTGCGGCGTGTATCGCGGGGCCTGGACACGGCTTGCGTCTGACGATATTGGTGCGCCGCAGCGGTAAACAACGTTCCCTGTGCTGCCGTTGTCAGGGAACGCGGCGGCTGGGCGGATGAAGAGGAACCGGGGGAGAAGGGGACCAGAAGAATAGGAGAAGCATCCGGCGCCGTGCTCTTACGCCTGGTGGAGAGTTCGTCCTTTGCGACGTGGGTGGTCTTCATTTCTTCAAGAAGAAACCGTTTGTTGTTTCGATACGTCACGTGAAATGTGCAGGGTGAGTCAGCTGCCCCTACTGCTGTCGTTTTATGCAACCCGCAGTGTTACATTTGGCCTTAATTTTCCAAACAACTTTCATACAATGTTACACTCGCTCGCTACGGGCAAACTGCAGAAAATATGAAAAAGAGCTTTTTTGTACCGAACGGTTCTATGTGCTTCGGTCCGGAACCGCGCGACTGCTATGGTCGCAGGTTCGAATCCTGCCTCGGGCATGGATGTGTGTGATGTACTTAGGTTAGTTAGGTTTAAGTAGTTCTAAGTTCTCGGGGACTGATGACCTCAGATGTTAAGTACCACAGTGCTCAGAACCATTTGAACCATTTTTTGAACCTTTTTTTGTATCAAATTTAATGTAGTTAAATTTTATACTGGGGTACGTTATCGCGAAGATTTTCGGCGTGACCGTCAAACACATATCGACTCCCACACTCATCCCTCACCACACAGGGTTTCTAGTGCACTGTTCGCATCGGTACTCCCCTTCCACTGTACAAAAATTTCGGACTACACGAACTATTCCCGATATGCGTTCTTTTTTGGTCTCTATTGCTTGGGTTGTTACACTCCAGCACAGTCGGCTATTTCGTTAACATTATTAATTTAAAAATGCCCATGAGGGTAACGAAACGCAAAGACTTTTGTAAACGTTACGGCCGGCCGAAGTGGCCCAGCGGTTCTAGGCGCTACAGTCTGGCACCGCGCGACCGCTACGGACGCATGTTCGAATCCTTCCTCGGGCATGGATGTGTGTGATGTCCTTAGGTTAGTTAGGTTTAAGCAATTGTAAGTTCTAGGGGACTGATGACCCCGGAAGTTACGTCCCATAGTGCTCAGAGCCATTTGAACCTTTTGATAAATGTTACGCCAAAACTAATTACGTTGAAATTTGATACAAACATAACCCTTGCTAGCACAGTATTTTCGTGGTCAGAATACCAGACGAATACAACGACGTAGTTGTTCATTTTATGCTGTTAAAACTCACAAAATTGTTAGGTAAAATATGCACAAACGTCTGTATTACAATCTGTAGGTGCTCGACTAAGCCAGTGGGTAATAAGGCTACTCAACGAAGAGCAAAATGGTCCAATATCGAGAATAGTTCGTGCAGTCGGAAATCGTTTGTACAGTGGTAAGGAGTGCCACGAACTACATACTAGAAATCCCGACTGGTGAAGCACGAGTGTGGAGTGGAGGAGCGTCTGAAGGTCAAACTTGTACATTTTTCTTGAATTACTACAAAATAGTAGCGAAAACGCATCCCAATACAAAATTTAACTACGTTAAATTTCCTGCAAAAAAGGTCCTGCTAATTTTTTTTATAGATCGTGCGTAGCTTGCAAGAAAATATGAAAATATCGCATACGGTTTTCGAAGGCTAGATAAAACACTGCGGGTTGCGTAAAATGACAGCGGTAGAAGCATCTGAATCACTCTATACAGTAGAAACCTTGCATATCTGTAAAGCCAATAAAGGTGGGGTGTGTAATATTTAAAGAGTATTCCGTATCAAGGAATTCTTTTAAACAGTGAAGTCCCGCTAAGGACCACGTTTAAACGTATTTCGCTGATAAGTTTGTTTTCTTCTTCTACCAAAATCTATTCATCTTCTCCCTGTTCTCTTCAATTTTTCTGCGCAGGTTTTGTTTGTCCAGCATCTTGATTTGTGTACAAACTGATGACTAATAAAGTGGCACATGTAAGTGCATAGCGATCCAGGGTTTAAAATGAGTATAATTCAAAACAGTGGTTGATCGCAATATTTTTATCTTCATTCGATGAATGCTTTCAATATATGTGATTATCAGATGGGTCTAGGAAAGGTAGAAACCAATGTGCAGATTGATCGATGAAAGCATTACGATGGGAAAGAACAGTGTTGGAAATAGCATTTATGTACATGATCTGAGAAGCATCTAAACCACTAAACAAAATACACTCCTGGAAATGGAAAAAAGAACACATTGACACCGGTGTGTCAGACCCACCATACTTGCTCCGGACACTGCGAGAGGGTTGTACAAGCAATGATCACACGCACGGCACAGCGGACACACCAGGAACCGCGGTGTTGGCCGTCGAATGGCGCTAGCTGCGCAGCATTTGTGCACCGCCGCCGTCAGTGTCAGCCAGTTTGCCGTGGCATACGGAGCTCCATCGCAGTCTTTAACACTGGTAGCATGCCGCGACAGCGTGGACGTGAACCGTATGTGCAGTTGACGGACTTTGAGCGAGGGCCTATAGTGGGCATGCGGGAGGCCGGGTGGACGTACCACCGAATTGCTCAACACGTGGGGCGTGAGGTCTCCACAGTACATCGATGTTGTCGCCAGTGGTCGGCGGAAGGTGCACGTGCCCGTCGACCTGGGACCGGACCGCAGCGACGCACGGATGCACGCCAAGACCGTAGGATCCTACGCAGTGCCGTAGGGGACCGCACCGCCACTTCCCAGCAAATTAGGGACACTGTTGCTCCTGGGGTTTCGGCGAGGACCATTCGCAACCGTCTCCATGAAGCTGGGCTACGGTCCCGCACACCGTTAGGCCGTCTGCCGCTCACGCCCCAACATCGTGCAGCCCGCCTCCAGTGGTGTCGCGACAGGCGTGAATGGAGGGACGAATGGAGACGTGTCGTCTTCAGCGATGAGAGTCGCTTCTGCCTTGGTGCCAATGATGGTCGTATGCGTGTTTGGCGCAGTGCAGGTGAGCGCCACAATCAGGACTGCATACGACCGAGGCACACAGGGCCAACACCCGGCATCATGGTGTGGGGAGCGATCTCCTACACTGGCCGTACACCACTGGTGATCGTCGAGGGGACACTGAATAGTGCACGGTACATCCAAACCGTCATCGAACCCATCGTTCTACGATTCCTAGACCGGCAAGGGAACTTGCTGTTCCAACAGGACAATGCACGTCCGCATGTATCCCGTGCCACCCAACGTGCTCTAGAAGGTGTAAGTCAACTACCCTGGCCAGCAAGATCTCCGGATCTGTCCCCCATTGAGCATGTTTGGGACTGGATGAAGCGTCATCTCACGCGGTCTGCACGTCCAGCACGAACGCTGGTCCAACTGAGGCGCCAGGTGGAAATGGCATGGCAAGCCGTTCCACAGGACTACATCCAGCATCTCTACGATCGTCTCCATGGGAGAATAGCAGCCTGCATTGTTGCGAAAGGTGGATATACACTGTACTAGTGCCGACTTTGTGCATGCTCTGTTGCCTGTGTCTATGTGCCTGTGGTTCTGTCAGTGTGATCATGTGATGTATCTGACCCCAGGAATGTGTCAATAAAGTTTCCCCTTCCTGGGACAATGAATTCACGGTGTTCTTATTTCAATTTCCAGGAGTGTATAAAAAAATGGTAGCAAAGAGAGGCACCATCGAAAGATGTAAAAATGTAACACAATTGTGATACATACCGATGACCAGTCCGCATACTGCGCTTCCTGCACGCATAGTTTAAAATACTGTGTTTCAGAAACTGTGATAGGGACATAACAATACTGTGTACTCTGCTTTACGATTCAGCTTGAGTTAATAATATAACAAAAATACAGCAACAGTAAAGCACTATAATTGTATTTGTACAAAAATTTTGTTTCTAATTTTAAAATGCCAGCTTTTGAATTCTACAAATTGATGTAGTCGACAGGTGCTGTGAATGCAATTCTACCATGTTACACATCGTGTGTGATGCTAATTTCCTGAAGACCTCTTTGATTTACAACCAGTCAGTTGTTCTTAAATACCTTTTAGATAACAAGATGCGAAATTCTTTTGGTCGCCTGTCATAATTAATTCTGAAATGTTATCATAAAAATTCAATCATTTCTTTCTGAAAGTGTCAGACTACTTCGCTCTGCTGGTGTGATTCCTAAGACTTTCTTCTCGAATTGGTGATCTGCCATTAATTAAGTTTGCTGTGCATTTAATGTTTGAAGTGTTATTACTGTGTTGTATCTTTTCAATTTTGCATTTTGTGATATAAATTTTTCGTTATCTACATTCTGTCGGTTCTAGATGACTCTGTAGATTCTTTGCAATTTAAAGATTGTCTTTTTGTTTACGATTTAATCCTGAAGGATGGGTGACTTACCGCAGATATCTAAATTTAACTCCCTGAAATATTTTTCCAAATTCAGTGGCTATTGGTTGTCCATGTAAGTACCAAGCAGTTCCTTCATAGAACTACAGAAGCAAAAACGGGAATTCAGATTAACAGCATTTATTTTGTGAGCACAATGCTATCCCATCTATAGCAACTAAGCCTCTGACATAGCTCGCCGGCGCCAGTGAGTGGCGGTGAGGCATTGTCACTGGTCGTAGTTGTCAGTGTGAATGGAGGTCACTTAGTTGTAGCCTGGACAGAAACCATAACGCATTATTTCTGGGAATTTTGTAAGTTTTGTTACTTAATTAGTTAAATATTATGAAGAATCGTGTGAAAACACTGTATGGAATTATGTTGTATCCGATAATAATTGGAAAGTACTGTTGCTTGCAGTGGTAACATGTACGCTGTTATCATTTTCGAGTAATATAACGTTCTTACTGATAAACTTCAGAAAAGAAATTTCCTGGCAGATTAAAACTGTGTGCCCGACCGAGACTCGAACTCGCAGGAGAGCTTCTGTAAAGTTTGGAAGGTAGGAGACGAGGTACTGGCAGAAGTAAAGCTGTGAGTACCGGGCGTGAGTCGTGCTTCGGTAGCTCAGTTGGTAGAGCGCTTGCCCGCGAATGGCAAAGGTCCCGAGTTCGAGTCTCGGTCGGGCACACAGTTTTAATCTGCCAGGAAGTTTCATATCAGCGCACACTCCGCTGCAGAGTGAAAATCTCATTCTGGAACTTCAGAAAACTTGGCACGCTGATCTGTGCCCTGATACAGATCTGTTATAACTGAGATGACTGGGTGTTGTGTGCTGTCCTTAGGTTAGTTAGGTTTAAGAAGTTCTAGGGGACTGATGACCATAGATGTTAAGTACCATAGTGCTCAAAGCCATTTGAACCATTTTTTTGTTATAACTGACAGTACGTTTCTTGTATTTATAAACTGCATTTCGAGACTGGGTCTAAAAATATTAAGATTTCGCAGGTTCAAATGGTTCAAATGGCTCTGAGCACTATGGGACTTAACTTCTGAGGTCATCAGTCCCCTAGAACGTAGAACTACTTAAACGTAACTAACCTAAGGACATCACAGACATCCATGCCCGAGGCAGGATTCGAACCTGCGAACGTAGCGGTCGCCAGTTCCAGACTGTAGCGCCACTCTGGCCGGCTCGCGGGTTCAATAATGAACGATCAATAATGCACATTTGGCACTTCATATAAATGCAGTTGGTTAATCTGAACTAATTTCGATTTCTGCTTTTGGGTACTGCAACAAGTATGTCATGATCAGACCTGATTGGTGCAGTGATATGATCAGTATCAAACTTTAAATAATTTATTTTACTTTTTTTTCACCGGCCGAGGTGGCCGAGCGGTTCTAGGCGCTTCAGTCTGGAACCGCGCGACCGCTACGGTAGCATAGTGCTCAGAGCCATTTGAACCATATTTTTTTTTGCTGTGATAGGCCGGCACATGGGGTGGGGGGTGGGGGTGGGGGGGGGGGGGAGGAGGCGCAAGAGGGAACTGTTGCTCCTACTGAAATCTGCATAAAGGCCTTTTATTCATTGACGAATTATCATAAACGTCGAGCAATGATTGTATCACTGCTAAACTGTAGAATAACACTGCATGGCGCGACGGGAAGTACTGTGACCTTAGCATTGTCTGCCTGTCTACCTGTCTTGGGGTGGCACTGTGGCTGTTTCGGCCCTATTCTGAAATCAAGATGGATGCGAACCTTTACAGAATAGCCCTGAAGTAGTTCACGAATCCTTCGCCTGTCTCTTCGTAGTAAAGCCCTTTTAGAGTTGGAGAAATGGACCGACCCAATTCCCGGAAACACTGATTCGAATACAACAAAAGAATGGCAGAAGTATAGGTACCTCTCATCCTTCACCCGACTTACACAAGAGTTGCAAAGCGGAATCTCAATAGCAGTTTACAGTTTGTCTGTTGACAAAAAAGATCCGGGATGGCCTGCAAATTCTACTTCCAGTTTCAGAAGGAAGAGCCGTTCCCATAGAGTCTCAAGAACAGAGTTTCCTGTACTGTATCTGTAAGTCTAAACGCTTCGGTCGAAATGTAAAATCCAATGCTGTGCTTTAGAAGAGAATAAGATTTGTAAATTTTCAAGAACGAAAACAGGTCCTCTCTATGAACTGGGATCTTCTCAGCTCTATGGAGTGAAACACAGCGCCACAAGTAATCATAGAGCTACGAATTCAGCAGTCCAGCTGGTAAGAGTGCGCAATAGTATAACAACATCGAGAGACAATGTTTGACTTGGTTCATTCCGGCTTTAAAACTACGTCTTATCGGCCGATTTGTGTGTGGTCTTGGAAGTTTTTTCGCGTACGTCTAAGCAGTTATAGGCCCTAGACTAACATTACACCACCAAGCCAAAAAATGTAGTTTTCAAAACAAAATTTGTTCACTCTTAACTGAGGTCACAAAAGTCTTTGGATACCAATATGCTTGTACACAGATGGCTGCAGCATCGAGTACACAAGGTATAAAAGGGCAGTGCAGTGGTGGAGCTGTCATTTGTGCTCAGGTAATTCACGTGAAAGGTTTCCCACGTGATTATGGCCGCCAGACAGGAATTAACACACTTTCAAAGCGGAATGGTAGTTGGAGCTGGGCGCATGACACATTCCATTTCGGAAATCGTTAGGGAATACAGTATTTCGAGATCCATAGTGTCAAGAGTGTGCCAAGAGCACAAAACCTCAAGCATAAAATCTGACAACGGACTACGTGTGAGAGTAAGTAGCGTCATTTACGTAGAGCTGTCAGTGATAACAGACAAGCAAAAAACGTGTAATATAAGCAGATATCGAAGTGGGAAGCAAGACGAACATATCCGTTAGCACAGTGCGGCGAAATTTGGCATTAATGGGTTATGGCAGCAGACGACCGATGCGAGTTCGTTTGGTAAAAGCGAGAATTCGACTGCAGCGTCACTCCAGGGCTCCTGACAATATCGGTTGGAGCCTTGACGACTAGAAAGCCGTTGATTGTTAAGACGAGTCATGATTTCACTTAGTGTGAGCTGATGGTACGGTTCGACTCTGGCGCAGACCCCATGAAGCCATGGACCCAAGTTGTGAACAAAACACTGTGCAGGCTCGTGGTGGCTCCATAATGGTGTGGTCTGTGTTACACGGAATGGACTGGGTCCTGGTTATGTTCCAATGCTTGGAGACAATTTGCAGTTATTCACGGACTTGATGTTCCCAAATGTTATGGATCACAATGCGCCACGCCATTGGGCCACAATTGTTCGCGACTGGTTTGAAGACTGGACAATTCGAACCAATGATTTGGCCATCCAGATAGTCCGACATGAATCCTATCCAACATTTGTGGGCCATAATCGAGAGGTCAGTTTGTGCACAAAATCCTACACCTACAACACTTTTGTAACTGTGGACGGCTGTAGAGGCAGCATTTCTCAATATTTCTTCAGGGGACTTCTATGCCACATCTAGTTACTCCACTACACCAGGCAAATGGAGGTCTGACACATTATTAGGAGGTATCTCATGACTTTTGCCACCTCAGTGTAGTCATGTCAGTGAAAATAAAACAGTGAAAGTGATGAAGTGAAGCCATTAGCGTGATTAGATGTTTACTGGAGGCAGATAAAGTGTTGCAGATGACATTAAATCTAATAAGCCTTTTTCAAAACGTTCACAGCCTGTTACCCACTTCGAGGAGTCTTAATGTCCGTTATTTTTGTTGATGTGAACAGAATTTTCTAAGTTTCACTTACTTCCTCTGTTTTAGATTCGTGAATTTCGTTCCATACCAATTACGCGGCTAAAAATAACTTTGTGGAAACATTTTCAAGTTGTTTCATAATTCGTTCAATACGCAGGACTTGAGAATGAATTTTTATGAAAGACATTTCTGTCATTTGAGTGTTAATTGTTCATTTATTTTACACAATCATAATATCAGTTTTATTGCCATTCTCAAGTGCATGTAACAATGTTAAAATATATCTAAGTTTACTGCGACATTCATCGTCGACAAAACATACTTCTGGTCATATAGACCAATTCTCATGTTACAGGAAATATGTTTTTGTTACATGCTTTTGCCACGGACAGGTCAGACATTTTTTAACATTTCAAAATGCACTTGCTAATGGCTATAAAGCCGAAATCGTGATCGTATAAAATAAATGAACTATTAACAGTCAAATATTTGAAATTTCTTTCAAAAAATTTTGTGTAACTGTGGTTCGCCACTAAGGAAACATTATTAATGAAATTTTACATCATTTAATCAATAAGATCGATTCATATTCACATTAATAACTTAAAAAAACACACTAAGCATATATAATGAAATGTGCTTATCTTTAACATCTCAAAATGATCTATTATATATTAAGAACACAATTTACCTGTTAGTTAACTATCAGTCGATTGAGGTCCAATTAGGCCTATGTACTTTGTAATTCTCCAGTTCAGTTCCTGGAACACAAGACGTTTTCTAACTCCCCGTATCAATTACATAAAAAATGTTAACTACAAATATTGCTCGCTCTTTGCAAATCTTCCGCAGTCTGTCATGGCTAAGACTGTCAGTTTAGAAATGAACTTACGAGAGAATGATTAAAACGTTGTTTGTAGGGAAAGCAACGAAATGCTTAAGTAAGGAAGTATTTAGAAACGGAGCGACTGTTGATTGTAAGACTTATGTTAATATCTATGATACGAGTTCCTCAGTGATCTCAATTTTTGTTTGCAGGTGCGTTAAACTACCGAAAGGTCACACATAAATTTCTTTTGTAAGTGCCAAATAAATGTCGTAACCATATTTCAGAAATTTTGGGCGGATCGAGGGGCCGTGGCTAGAACACTGTACGCGCATTCTGGAGGCTTATAACACTCCCCGTCTGCTAACTACTGTACCATAACCTCAATGCCAGAAGCAGGTTGTAACATAAAACAATTTTGTAAAAGTAACTATGGCACAAAGCAACAGAGCAGTGTTACCCTCTGAGAGGAATTTTGTTAAGTTGACCGTATTGTTCCTAATGGAAGTGGCTTATCGGAAATGAAAGTCAGAATTACATTAATATTGGAATAGTGACAAACAAAATTTTGCCTAGCTATACTGTTCATAGAATAAGGGAAACGGTCGCCAGCCTAATTAGGCAAGAGAAAGATTAACATTCTTGTTTATGAAAGTAGGTATAAGTAACTATAATGGACAACACAACAGACACAACCTAGACTTAGCAACACGCGAGTGCAATGAACTCTAACACACAAATGTTTTAAGATTGAAGCTAACTGTTAGAGCAGCAGGAACTATTTTCAAAATTATAACAGATACAGAAAAACACTATCACTTTCAGGGTTTACACAAACTGAGTGGTCTTTATACTGTTAATATGCACACAAGAGAAACAAACACTTGGCATACATGAGAATGTAAAGTTTCACAACTGCAGCTTTCTCACTTTTACTACAACGAAACACAATGTTGACAAATTTGCAAGAAACTGACTCTCCTTTTAGAATTTACTACAGGCAACGATGTGTTCATTTACTTTACTTAAGAACTTTTAATTTTACCGTTAGCAACAGTACTTTGATAAGCAGTTTTACTAGGAAAATTGTTTTCAGTAATTATCATTGATTTAACTTTCTCTTTAATAAGTTCAAGAGGCATTATTTAACAGAGCTCTAGGCTTCAATGTACTTTCAGTAAGGACACTCGGTAATCACTTTACTTCGAACGGAGAGGACCCTGAGAGGCGTTATGATGAGGAGTAAAATCAAGGTAGGTAAATAAATTCCGATATGAATTACCTTATATTTCAGCACACTAACACATCCATTAGGCTGATCCTTCACTGTACATCAATACAGTATTACGTTACAGTGATTGCGCAATGTGGTGGCAACTGCATGTTGGTAGGTGGAATTGCAGGTAGAATTGCCGGACTTTATCGTATCTTCATGGCGACGATTCATACAAATTCCAGAATAGATCCAGCTATTTATCCACCCATCCGAGGCATTGGAAAGAAGCAGTAAAAGCCTCTCTCTGAATCATCACAATATGCACCTTTATACTAGCAGTGCACAGACTCGTAGCTCCTTTCCGACTGCTGGCTCGTCTCCGACTGACTATCAGTTCCACCTTTTCCACCTATGCCAACCACAATTTGCGCGCGCTACATATTTCCGTTCCTGAGGGGAACCACTACACCTTTTACATACAAAATAACTAAAAACCCTAAGTGAGGATCAGCAATTTACATAACAGCAAACAAATACATTAAATAAAACAGAACATTTTCACATATTGACACTTCAATAAAAAATTATTCACACAAAATTACAATTACATATAATAAGTTCTGTTCCCTCCAAATGGGACAAAGAACTTTAAATTACAGATACACTACTTTGCATAGAATCAAATCACGACATCAAAGGTTTTAACAAAGAAAAGAGTACACAATTTTATGTTATCGATTTAAACACATTTACAGAAGATCAACAATGTAACATTAAATAAAGCAAAAAAAAAAAATCCATACAGCATAAGAGCTGTGGTGTTACACATGCCCCATGTTTCGTTGAAGTTTCCTGTAAGGGATACTTCAAGGAAACTTCTATAACACCTAAGTGGTGCTGGTTGTGAAAAAAAATTATTCCATCCAACTTCAGTTGGGAGAAAAAAATACACACATTACAAACATACAGTATATACACTAAGAAATTGCATACATTTCTTCCAAAAGATTGTCAAAGTAAAACATCTAAAGCAATTTTCAATTTCACACTAGTTGAAGGAAACTAATTTTCAACATTACACAAGATACTTTTAAGCATGTTCATTTCATACACACACAGTTCAAATAATTGACAAACAGTACACAAACTAATCTACATATTAGTAGAATATGGTATAGCCTACAAATAAAATAAAGAAAAATACACATATACAACAACACAGAACATTCTAACTTAGCAAAACAGAAGTTTGTCTCTCAATAATTTTAAAGGAATGTAAGTTTTCACAGACACACAAGCATATTAATGATCACAGTACATTTTACAAGGTTCAGCAATTAATGAAATATTGAAAATATCAGTTTGCATCCACATATGTACAAAAAATTTACGCAAACAGCTATGGAAGCCTTTTCCAACTGACTCTTTAAATACCAAAGTAACTTTGCAAGGTTGTTTCAAAATAATTAACTTTAAAGCTGCTCTTCATTAATAGCAGTCCAAAATATTTGTTGCACACGAACACACTAACATATTCAGAGCCTATCTTTAATCATCACTGCTGTGTTTTAAAACAAGGCAGTCCAAAACTTTAAGTTATCCAAGAAAACTTAGTCTCAAAAACATCTACATCCATTTAAATAAGTTGCATATATATTTTATAATAACTTTTCACTGACTTCAATAAGAATAGTCAGTTCATAACATATTGCTCAAAAAACCTAACTTAATTCACTGCTTCCCTCAGCACTAGCAGTCCATGTTACACATTCTGCCCATTATTGGTTTAGCAGTCTTTTTACATACACATTTAGACACAAAACACAATTTAGATTAAGAACACAAAAAAAAACACATTTTTAAATTGACACACTGCCCCATCCTCTAGGTTTGGCAGTTCATGACCACTTATCAGCTCCTTGCCCCACAATGGCAAGTCCTTTGGTTACTGCTCACATCATATATTTTGTAGTCCTTAGCTTCAGGACCACAACATTTTTATTATTTTGTCTTGTTTTACTGCCCATCAACACATTTTTGAGCAGTTTATTGTCATCATTTCCAAGTTTTTTCATCTTTATGTCACATCTTTGGTAAAATTTGCATTAATGGTATAAAACATAAAACCTGCAACTTTGAAACAGTAATTAGACACTGGCAACAAAACCATTTCTTTTCAAATGACACAATCAGGTAACATGTACATTAATCGAGAAAAATTAAATGTCATATTCAGGATCAAGTTAGGATAAAGTATTTCTTACTACTCCTTTATCATTGCTTTTCCACACACATTTAGGTCATTACATATATCAAGATCAGGACAATAATTTCATATCCTATTGCAAGTGATTTCTGGCACTAGACACATACCTCACACACCTATTTCACATACATTAGCCAGGTTCATCTCCTCAGTTTTAAATACATAAAGTTTTTCAATATCATATTTGCCCCTATTTTCAAAAACATTTACATTTAGTCATATTATGGCATTCATTTACCTTTTCTTTTCAGTAAGCTATTCTTTTCTCATCTATATTTCTCTTTCCAATTACTTTCCCATTACATTTTTCCTTTACAGTACCCACTATACTTTCATTATTCTTGTTCATTTTCTAGTGTACCCATATTATTTTACATTATTTCCACACTCTGATAGAGAAGAAGGAAAGAAGATAGTAAAAGTTCTGAATGATGAAGAGGAAGGTTGGCAGCACGAAAAGAAACGGAAGTAGTGCTAGCAACAACTCGGGTCCCTGGTGCTCGTCAGGCACCTGACAATGCAAAGAGTGCATTGCCCCCTGAGGGTGTACATTTCATTCATCATTGGTTTCTGTGGACATATTTTTTCAGGTCAACTATATTTCTAACTCCAAAAGGCTTCCTTGACCTAGGGTACACAAGAAAATAAGCATTTGCATGTGGAGTTCCTTGCACTTCAAAAGGCCCATTGTAAATGTATTTGAATTTAGAAATTTCATTATTAATTTCACTAGATTTTTCATGGGTCTTCACTAAAACATAATCTCCAAGTTTAAATTTAGTTGTTTTGAGGTTATTGTCATGCCTTTTAGATCTAGCGGCCGCTCTCTCTTTCATTCTTTTCTTAACTAACTCTTTTTTCTTATGCAGGTTAATTCCTACAATAGGGGGGAATTGCAAGATCTCTTCAATAATACTTTTACTTTTACGGTCCAACATAATTTCTTCAGGGGTAAAACCGGTGGTTTCATGGTATAAGGTGTTCATGGTCTTTTCAAAGTCATTTACAAATCTGCCCCAAGTCTTATGGTTATGGTGACAGTAGGTTCTACCTAACCTTCCTAATTCACGCATATATCTTTCGACAGGGTTACTAGCCGGGTGGTAAGCTGAAATATATTTAACTTGAACACCGTGTTGCTTCATACCTTCCTTCCAGATTTTTGAGGTAAACTGTGGTCCATTATCAGACAAAACTGCTTTAGGTTTACCAATGGTGTTAAAATACTCAGTCATCTTGCTGAAGACTGTTTTAGCAGTGGCTTTCCTGATTGGATATAATTTAATAAATTTGGAGAACACTTCCAATACTACAACAATGTAAGACCAATTACCTGAGGTTTTAGGTAAAGGACCATACAAATCCACTGACAGTAATTCTAATGTGTCCTCTGGTACTGTATTCTGCATGAAACCTTGATTTTTCTTATTTGTTACTTTTGCCCTCTGACATACATCACAAGATCTTATTCTCTCAGTAATTTTCTTAGTAGCACCTACATTAATCACAACCACATCAGTTAACTTTTCAATACACTTCTTGGGGCCACAATGCCCTAAGGCAAGATGAAAATAATCAATTACTTCAGTCTCAAATTGCCTAGGCCAACACACCTTCCATTCTTCAGTGCTGGTATTCTTTCTTCTATATAAAATTCCATTAAATATTTTGTAAAATCTGCAGATTTGTGGGTAATTAGGGTTACTAAAATTAACTTTCACTGATTTCCAAATTTCATCCTCATTCTGGTGGAACCTCATACTTTTACAAATTTGCTCAATTCTTTTTCTACCTGGAACCTCTTTAATATATCTTACATGAAATTTGCCATCTTCATTATATTCCCTTGGTAAGTTGTTCATACCCTCAGGCAACCGTGATAAAGCATCAGCTACATAATTGTCACTACCTTTAATGTATAATATCTCATAATCAAACTGTTGTAAGTACAAGGCCCATCGACTCAACCTGCCGGTAAACAGTCAACAGTTTTTTAAAAAGGTTAATGCCTTGTGGTCTGTATGAATTATAGTTTTATGTCCCCATAAATAATTCCTAAATTTCTTTAATCCCCAAATGATTGCTAAAGCCTCCTTCTCTGAAATAGTATAGTTTTTCTCATATTTAGTTAATGTTCTACTAGCAAAAGCAATGGTATTATGTTCAGTTTCCCCAGACTCTGTGTTTTCCTGAAATATTTCAACACCAATACCATAAGCACTACTGTCTGTAATCATGTGGAATGGCTCACTTAAAACTGGATGATGTAAAATGTTTTCCCTTACTAACTCGGTTTTCAAATTTTCAAAATCTTTCTGACATTCAGATGTCCAAATATATACACTATTTTTCTTTAACAAGCTATTCAAATGTGGGCTGTTAAAAGCTTGCCCTTTCACAAATTTGCGGTAAAATCCACAAAGACCTAAAAACGCTTTCAACTGTTTCCTGTTCTTTGGGGGAGGGCAATTTTCAATAGCATTAAGCTTTTCTGGGTCCTTGCTAATCCCAGATGTGGTTATTATGTGTCCTAAGAACTTAATTTCTTGTCTCACAAATTCACACTTTTTTAACTTTAAAGTCATGCCCCCTGCTTGAAGGGCAATAAGGGTTTTCTTTAACAGGTCACAATGTTCTTCCCAGTTATCAGTAGCAATCAATAAGTCATCCACATATACAGTCAATCTAGCACAAAGTTCTTTTCCCAATACAGAATCCAAAGCCCTAATGAAAACAGAAACAGAAGTATTCAAACCAAATGGTACAACTTTGTATTGGTAACATTTTCCTGCAAACAAAAAAGCTGTATATTTCCTAGAATCTTTATGTAATGGGATCTGCCAATAGCCAGCAGTAAGGTCTAAACTGGTTAGATATTTCACATTATGAAACTTTTGTAATAAATCATCTAAATTTTCAGGCCTATCTACTTCTCTCCTGACAATTTTATTCAATGTCCGTGCATCGATAACTACTCTTACACCTCCATCCTTTTTGTTGACTATAATAAGGGGACTATTGTATTCACTATTGCTTCTTTCTATTACCCCCCATTCCAACATTTTATCAATTTCAGCTTGTACTGCCTCTTTCTTAGCTATAGGTATTGGATATGGTCTGACAAAGAATGGTTCATGTTCCAGGATATCCATACGGTATTCAAAATTATTTACGACACCCGGTTTATCAGAGAACACTTTCTTATTACTATTCAAGATATTAAATAAATCATCTTTCTGTTTACATGATATTTCTTGGATAACATCAACAATTTCCCTAAAACTGTCAGTTTTTTGATCATCCTGCAATAAACCTCTCACATGGTATATTTCATATAGTTGGGATAAACCATCATTTTCAGATTCTATTTTTAATAAAATGGGTTCTACATTCACAGCTTGGACCTGGTTGTCACCTTCAAACCTAATTTCTATTGTTTCGGTTTCCCTATTAATCTTAACAGTTCCACTACCACAATCTAAAATTACTTTTTCCTTGTCTAGCCAATCAATACCTAGAATCATTTCAGCACTTAGTTCAGGGACCACTAAAAAATCATGTTCAAATTTTTGGCTTCCTATTTCAAAGTCCATCAATACTTGTTTTTGAATGGGCTTGCTGGACCTACCAGTAGCTCCTATAATTTTCACTCCACTAACAGACATTATTACTAACCCTGGTTTACATGAAATATGATCAAAGAAAGATTCTGATATGGCACTGATTTGGGATCCTGTGTCTAAAAGTACTTGCAGTTCAGTGTTACAAACATTTACAGGTATTACAGTTTGTTTAATAATTCTCTGTTCCTTTACCTCCTGTTCTTCCCATAATAAATCCTGCTCAACCATAATGTCTTTCCAGGAAATATTACCTACTGATTTCAATTGTATATCAGGTGGCTTTTTGGGTTTGTGGACCTCTACATCTTTACAGATCTTTAACAGTTCACGGTCTACTATACTTATCTCTGAACATTCTTTAGGTTTCTGCAAATCTGTTTCTGTCATTTCATTTAGTAAAGCCCGCCCTAATATAGTATCATCCGGCGGCTCTTTCGGTTTTGTTTCAGTTACACATTCCGGATTTTGTTTCGAAAAGATGTCGTTAATTTTTTCGTAACCTCTTTCTGTAAAGGTATAATTATGTTTGTCGACCTCCGAAAACTCATCTGTACCTGAATCTGTCGTCTCTCCTTCGTCTGAGCTATCACTAGGTTCTATTTCGTTATCAGATTCGAGCAGGAAAGCAACTTTTAGACAGTGAGGCAGATTATCACTAGATGTTTCAGTCACTTCGTTTTCCGACTCATTTTCTACACAATGCACATCGTTTGGACAGTCAGGCACTTCTGTTATATCACTTTGAACGATTTCAGCCTTAACTTCATACTTAGTATAATCGTCACATACTTCAATAACTTTCATTTCATTTTCCCCTTTGTTGTCATTCTCAGGTAATCGTGCGAAATTCCTACTAGACTCTTCTGCATTATAATCACAGAACACCTTTTCATCAACAATAATTTCATCTGCACTGCTCATAATGTCATGATTACTAACGTCCTCCCCTACCTCATTTTTACCTATTATTAATTGTGCACACGTCTTTTGCGTGGCATATTCTACCTCCCTTTCCTCTTTATTCATCACAACCTCCCCCACATCTACGTCCTTTACCTCATACACATCATTAACAGTACAAACGTTCTCCTTTTCATTCGCCTTTTCTGGCTCCCTTTTATTCTTTAATAAAGTCTTTTCACACGATTCCGATACCGAGTTATCATTATCATATGACATATTAACTTTATTTTCATTACTACATTCATCTACTACTGAAACCGGCCATCGGAAGTGTCCGATCCCGCCTCTTCCGTCTCTCTCTACGGCAGCCATCTTGTTCCGACGTCTGTCATTTGTGTCTGCTACCAAGTGCAATGTACGCTGCTTTGGCAACCACTGGCCCGAACACGAACGGTCACGTGACTTCGCACTGGGAACGCCACTATGTATCACTCCGCGCCCGTCTGCTATAGGCGCGCCCTTAACCTTCCTGCCCCGTAATTCACATCTTTCCTTCTCGAATCGAATATTTGGCATCTTTTCTTTGGGCCCAAAACCGGTTTCCGCGTGAATCCGGCCCGTAACACACGCGGTTTTCAGTTTTCCATTTCGTTTCTAGTTTGGGAATTACGTGCTATGTATCCTCTGCCGCGCGTCGTATAATTTCCCCTGCCTCTCGCACGACCTCTTTGAATCGTGTTTACACGAAATCTATCGTTTTCTTGTCGTTCAGCTTGGTCATTACTTTCTCGCGAATAATTATTGTTATTATGGGGACGATACTCGCGATTTCTTCGCCAGTGATCTTCATCTTCTACCCTTTCCAAGAACGCAGAAAAACTACTGTGTGTACTCCCAACATATCGTTTCGAATCCTCAGGCAGTTTCTGCCAAAGAACCCAAACGATCTCAGCTTCAGTTCTTCTAGCCTTCAAATGTATCAGTTTTCTGTACCATGATTCGCAGAATTCTTTCATGGTTTGCTTACCTCTGATGTCATACAGTCTGGCCATTAGAAATTCACGCCACAACTGGTCTTGTTTTTGTTCTGACCAGTATTCGTCAATAAATTTTTGTTTAAACGTTTCAAAATACATCTGGTTAGTATCCAGATTCAACCCCCATCTTTTTGCTTCTCCCGTTAGTGCACTAATTACAACATTAATTTTTTCCTGATCAGACAAATATTCAGGAAAATTTCTTTCGCAATTCTTTACAAAGTCTAGGGGGTGCCATCCGTTATGCCTCTTTGCAGGGTCGAATTTCTCTTCGCCCTCTAATATTTTACTGAGAGGCATTCTTTCAGTAAAATGTGTAGGTCCGGTTTGTATTTTCCTTTCCAAGTCATACACTTTGCCTTGGATTTGTGAAGTGTTATGTTCACACTTCTTTTCGCAAGTAAGAATCTGTTTGGTTAGAGCTCTGCTTGTTTCTGTTACAGATTGTTTAATCTGGGCAAATTCTGCGTTACATTCGGTTTGTATTTCGGATTTAATACCGAATACCTTTTCATCCACTTTAGTACAGACTAAGGGTTCTATCTGATCTTGAATTTTAATTATTTCAGAGTCAAATCTTTCGTTAATGTCATCAACTTGTCCCTGTATGTTGGCAATATTGCCATTGATGACAGTAATTTCGCTTTTGAGGTTTTTAATTTCATTACTCACAATGTCTACTTTTACTTCAACTTTCTCAATCTGTTTACTAATATCACTACCCTGTGTTGTAATTAACTGCCCCTGTGCTGCAATTAGCTGTCTTTGTTCTACATTTTGTTGCCCCAGTGCTGTAATTTGTGCCTTAATATTGTCATTTTCTGCTGCATTTTGTTGCCCCTGTGCTGCAATTTGTGCCTTAATATTGTCATTTTGTGCAGACAGTATTCTAAGCAAGTCAGTCAGATCTAGTGTCTTTTCACTTTTTGATTCTACTGCCTTTTCGTGTTCCGATCCTACACCCCTTTCTGGTTTTGGTGATTCAAACATATCCCTCGATACATCAGCATAGCCACTGTCTTCGACAACATCGCTTACATTGTCCTGCTTAGTACGCGCTACACACATAGCTTCGATCTGTTTATTAACGTCTGCGTGATAACGTACGTAATTTAACTCGCGCGTCATGCCATCTGTTGGTGTGCTACCTGAACTGCTCTCGGTTGCATTCTGCTCTCGCGCGTCTAAATTTATTTCTAATTTCCTGTCCATTTTAGCTATTATTAAGTACTAATACCTTTTATTTTTTTATTTAATCTGAACTTTCACTACTAGTTCTGTCAAGTAATGTACAGGTTCGTGCCGCTGGACGTTTTATGTTCACTCAATGTTTGTAAAATGCTAACTACTTATAATTTTTTCCGTCTGTAGGTGCAAACTGAACAACGTCCTGTCACGCGGCGCCACGTATAACACTCGCTTTCTGCTACTACCGTACCATAACCTCAATGCCAGAAGCAGGTTGTAACATAAAACAATTTTGTAAAAGTAACTATGGCACAAAGCAACAGAGCAGTGTTACCCTCTGAGAGGAATTTTGTTAAGTTGACCGTATTGTTCCTAATGGAAGTGGCTTATCGGAAATGAAAGTCAGAATTACATTAATATTGGAATAGTGACAAACAAAATTTTGCCTAGCTATACTGTTCATAGAATAAGGGAAACGGTCGCCAGCCTAATTAGGCAAGAGAAAGATTAACATTCTTGTTTATGAAAGTAGGTATAAGTAACTATAATGGACAACACAACAGACACAACCTAGACTTAGCAACACGCGAGTGCAATGAACTCTAACACACAAATGTTTTAAGATTGAAGCTAACTGTTAGAGCAGCAGGAACTATTTTCAAAATTATAACAGATACAGAAAAACACTATCACTTTCAGGGTTTACACAAACTGAGTGGTCTTTATACTGTTAATATGCACACAAGAGAAACAAACACTTGGCATACATGAGAATGTAAAGTTTCACAACTGCAGCTTTCTCACTTTTACTACAACGAAACACAATGTTGACAAATTTGCAAGAAACTGACTCTCCTTTTAGAATTTACTACAGGCAACGATGTGTTCATTTACTTTACTTAAGAACTTTTAATTTTACCGTTAGCAACAGTACTTTGATAAGCAGTTTTACTAGGAAAATTGTTTTCAGTAATTATCATTGATTTAACTTTCTCTTTAATAAGTTCAAGAGGCATTATTTAACAGAGCTCTAGGCTTCAATGTACTTTCAGTAAGGACACTCGGTAATCACTTTACTTCGAACGGAGAGGACCCTGAGAGGCGTTATGATGAGGAGTAAAATCAAGGTAGGTAAATAAATTCCGATATGAATTACCTTATATTTCAGCACACTAACACATCCATTAGGCTGATCCTTCACTGTACATCAATACAGTATTACGTTACAGTGATTGCGCAATGTGGTGGCAACTGCATGTTGGTAGGTGGAATTGCAGGTAGAATTGCCGGACTTTATCGTATCTTCATGGCGACGATTCATACAAATTCCAGAATAGATCCAGCTATTTATCCACCCATCCGAGGCATTGGAAAGAAGCAGTAAAAGCCTCTCTCTGAATCATCACAATATGCACCTTTATACTAGCAGTGCACAGACTCGTAGCTCCTTTCCGACTGCTGGCTCGTCTCCGACTGACTATCAGTTCCACCTTTTCCACCTATGCCAACCACAATTTGCGCGCGCTACATATTTCCGTTCCTGAGGGGAACCACTACACCTTTTACATACAAAATAACTAAAAACTCTAAGTGAGGATCAGCAATTTACATAACAGCAAACAAATACATTAAATAAAACAGAACATTTTCACATATTGACACTTCAATAAAAAATTATTCACACAAAATTACAATTACATATAATAAGTTCTGTTCCCTCCAAATGGGACAAAGAACTTTAAATTACAGATACACTACTTTGCATAGAATCAAATCACGACATCAAAGGTTTTAACAAAGAAAAGAGTACACAATTTTATGTTATCGATTTAAACACATTTACAGAAGATCAACAATGTAACATTAAATAAAGCAAAAAAAAAAAAAATCCATACAGCATAAGAGCTGTGGTGTTACAGGCTACAGTTCAAATCCCCATCCGACTGTCACGATTTAGGTCTTGTTGTTTCTCTAAGTCGATGAGGTAAATGCCGGGATTGTTTCTTTGAAAAGGCTAGTCCGATTTCCTTTCGTATTCTTCCGTAATTTGAGCTTGTGCTCCATGTGTAATGGCTCAGTGATCGACGGGACTATATATTCTAAGATTCCTGATATGCTGTTTTACGTTTTCCCGACGTAACATCCGCTTAAATCGTTAGGGAGAGTTGTGTCCGATATACCCACCGCAGCGCCCGTGAAACATTCATGCACTGATCGTCCTTGCTTTAAAAATTTTGGCCAAATTTGGAACGGTATATCTTAGTGAGTACCTGCAGAGTTATTCACAGTAAGTCTTACGGCAAAGCTGCATAACTTGGAAAGATGGTTGAATAGTTTACATCGTACACTGGGACACATACTAGTGTAAGGTTGCCCTGGACTGGAAGAACCGGGCAAAATAGGGATTGAATATCATTCTTATCAAGATTTTCGTTAAAACTCTTCAGGAAAAGTAATTTTACCATTTAGGTCAACAGAAACTTGGCATATAAGACAAAAACATTCAATTAGATAACACAATTTAGGAACAGTTACCGATAATCGATAAAACAATGTCTTCAAAGGTTCTTAAGGCCTAAGTACAAAACACAAGAATTCCCCAAATAACAGTGTTTTGCAATAAGTATAAGTCATAGAAAAGCAGATAATATGGTAGAAAAACAGACATCAAAACGGGTAGGCAATAAGCTTCTCTAAAATGTGTTTGACTGAGATGCAACAAACAATTCAGGTTTGCCTAAACCTGAATTGTTTGTTGTAATTTGGTAAAACACATTCTAGAGAAGTTTATTCCCTACCTGTTTTGAAGACTGCGTTATTAAAAGAAAGAAAAACAATTAAAGCTGCTTGATATGAAACCTCTACCACTCGGGTTTTGTGGTCCCGACGAACGGCCCCGATATTACTAAGGGCAAGCCCGATGCGCTGCTCACAACACTCCTCTTTTCGAAGCAACCAGCCACAAATAGACAATGATAGCTTGATGAGCAGAGAAGTAACTTTTAAGTAAAACAAGTAATAACTTCAGTCACCAGCGTAGACAAAACTATTGCGATAATTCGTTAAAAAGTAATAAGTTAACTGGCCAAGGCAATTCTCCCCCCACCACTTACACCTGATTGTAAAGAAGTTCAGCGACCAACCGAGATTCAGCTCTAGATCACGCCACGAGGCGGAAACGGTACATGCTTAACCGTCGCACGGAATGGAAAATTTAGGTGGAAGGAAGACTCCAACGACTGGATAATGAATCTCACCTACGTCAAAAACATGTTTGGCTTGGTATAACCCACCTAAATAAATGCAACAAGATTTGCTCCCGTGAGACGAGCGAGCTTGCGGGCTCCAAATAAATCAAGTTAACGACTTGACGATTTAATGCTCATAAGACAAAGAAATTGTGAACGTCACGAATAATGACACATTAAACATAACAAAATAAAAAAATCCCAATAATTTAAAACACACAATCAAATCGCAACTACTTGACAGTTGGCAAACTGATTGTTGACTTCTGTCTCGGGTTCGGCCGGCATTCGTCTGATGATTTTTCTGACGTTTCGCCAGCACGAGTGGCGGGCATTATCAGAGTTTCACCCTTCATTGCCGGTGGTGAACTGGAACCGAGCTCGCGGCCGCAGACTATACGTACCTGGCGCGCCAACGTCCGAGGGCTTCTCACAAGGGAACCTCCCCATCGCACCCCCCCCCCCCCCCCCCAGATTTAGTTATAAGTTGGCACAGTGGATAGGCCTTGAAAAACTGAACACAGATCAATCGAGAAAACAAGAAGAAGTTGTGTGGAACTATGAAAAAAATAAGCAAAATATACAAACTGAGTAGTCCATGCGCAAGATATGCAACATCTAGGAGCCTCCGTGCTCAGGAGCGCCGTGGTCCCGTGGTTAGCGTGAGCAACTACGGAACGAGAGGTCCTTGGTTCAAGTCTTCCCTCCAGTGAAAAGTTTACTTTCTTTATTTTTGCAAAGTTATGATCTGTCCGTTCGTTCATTGACGTCTCTGTTCACTGTAATAAGTTTAATGTCTGTGTTTTCCGACCGCACCGCAAAACCGTGCGATTAGTAGCCCAAAGGACGTGCCTCTCCAATGGGAACCGAAATCATTTGATCGCAAGGTCATAGGTCAACCGATTCCTCCACAGGAAAACATGTCTGATATATTCTATACGCTTCCCACGCCCGGGTTCCCGGGTTCGATTCCCGGCGGGGTCAGGGATTTTCTCTGCCTCGTGATGGCTGGGTGTTGTGTGCTGTCCTTAGGTTGGTTAGGTTTAAGTAGTTCTAAGTTCTAGGGGACTTATGACCACAGCAGTTGAGTCCCATAGTGCTCAGAGCCATTTGAACCATTTTTATATTCTATACGACACTGGTGACGGCATATGCGTCACATGACAGGAATATGTTGTCGACGCACCTAACTTGTATCCTTGGCGAATGGGTAAAAAGATTCTTCTACCTTGCCCGATTTAGGTTTTCTTGTGGATGTGATAATCACTCCCAAAAAGTGATGAAATCATAAGAGTTTGTCACATAAACTGCAACAAATGAATGCAACAGTTTCACAGTCGCACAGTTTTCCCTGTGCTCTGTCAAAACATAAGTTTTTAACTTTTTCAAATTTTTCCGTGTGTAGACCGTCAAATCCTGCATATGTCCAAGCAAATCTGAACATGTCCTGGAATTTTGGAGATCAAAGTTGATTATGTGTGAGTGCCTGAACTTTGATAATTGTCTGAAAACAAAAAATTAAACTTTTAACTCGAGGGAAGACTTGAACCAAGGACCTCTCGCTCCGCAGCTGCACACGCTAACCACGAGACCACGGCGCTCTTACGTTGATACTCACCTTGATGTTGCCTATCTTGCACATGGACTACTCGGTTTGTATATTTTGCTTATTTTTTCATAGCTCCACACAATTTCTTCCTGTTTTCTCGATTGATCTGTGTTCAGTTTTTCAAGGCCTATCCACTGTACCAACTTATAACTAAATCTGAGGGGGCTGCGATGGGGAAGTTCCCTTGTCAGCGGTCATTTCCGGTGCGGTTATCTTGCTACTTTCGACGGTAGTTCGCAGCAGCGCAGGAAGCCAGGATCCCTTCTTCTTAAGGCTTTCGTCTTTCTTCTTGAAGCTGTTCTCGTGTTTGTGTATTTCTACAGCTTCTCTGAACAAGCGGGTGTGATGGTTCTTCTCTACAGCCAGAACTTCCGTGTTGGCGAATTTTTCTACGTTCAAAAATGGTTCAAATGGATCTAAGCACTATGGGACTTAACATCTGAGGTCATCAGTCCCCTAGAATTAGAACTACTTAAACCTAACTAACCTAAGGACATCACACACATCCATGCCCGAGGCAGGATTCGAACGTGCGATCGCAGCAGCAGCAGCGCGATTCCGGACTGAAGAGCCTAGAACACCTCGGCCACAGCGGCTGGATAATTTTACTACATGGTCGGTCTCATATAGCGCGTGCTCTGCCACAGCCGAATTCTCCACCTGCCCCAATCTGCAGTGACAATTACCGAACTGAAGCTATTATGTTTTCATACGAGCAACACGCTCCTCAAATCGCCTGGCCAAACACAGGAACAACAACAGGAGGCAGAACGGAGTCCGATATAGAATCGCAAGACACAAACACGCGCAGAAGCTAACCAGTCACAACTATCACGTTCACAGCGGGGTGCAAGATGAGTCCTAACGAAAGCCGCGTCGGATCGGCCCCGAAGCAACGTACTAAGAATAGCTCGCCGAGCATCCCAAGTCACTGTGGGATGACAAACAGTGGAAAAAACTGGAGCTGCAAGATGTGTGGATGACGACAACCCACCACTCGCCTCCAAATGAATAATGTGTCGACTCCCGTTTCCGGTGTGCGTCCCTCGAGTCCAGAAGATACTCAGCCAGACAAACGTGGCAGTCACACGGATGGTAAAACGAACAGCAGGTCCATCGCCCTGCGGATCTGCGCGATCCATTCTGCTTCAGTCCCTGCCTCTCCCAGAATACGGTCTCATCTCGCAGCAAACGTGCCACGCCCATTTCACACCAAAGATCTTGTTCCTGGAGACGTGGCGCGACGTATCTATTGCGTAACGATTCATACGCATTCTCTAAGCTTTGTATAATTGATTCACTAAATTTGTCCCAAGCGACACTCAAAGTCGTCAATAAATTATACTGCGGAGAAATTTCTTCAAAGTTCAAGTGGTTAGACGCTGTGTCTGTAGTTGCACGAAGTGACGTATAAATATACAAATACTCAGAAATGAATAAAACATAGTGAACCGTGGCGCGGCTCGCGCCAGTGTTCTCGCACTTAGAATGGCATCGCTGCCATCGATTATAGGGTCAGCATCTTTGCCTTCCGCGATTCAGGCCGGTGGTCGGGTGGTCAACGGGGAGAGAAGAGAGACAGCGGAGTTGATATTCGCAGGGTCGGAGGTGGCTTGTTGACATTTACCGTGAGGCCTGTGGTACGACGCCTGTACGCTATGGTTCAAATGGCTCTGAGCACTATGGGACTTAACATCTGTAGTCATCAGTCCCCTAGAACTTAGAACTACTTAAACCTAACTAACCTAAGGACATCACACACATCCATGCCCGAGGCAGGATTCGAACCTGCGACCGTAGCAGTCGCGCGGTTCCGGACGGAGCGCCTTAACCGCGAGACCACCGCGGCCGGCTGTACGCTAAGGGCAGGGTCAGCGAGAGACTCCGGCAGTGACTTGATGGTACCTCGGGTTTCGTATCGCGGTGGTGCACTGTTGTGTTTTGGGGCTTTTCTGCTGCGAGGGCACGTTTAGGTTCTTGTTACTGGCCATTGAAATTGAGATGTGTCTATGACGTGACGGAGGAAACGTGTGATGCTCGCCGCTGTTGCATGTGAAAATGCTTCATCTGCCTTGTGTGTGTGCAGGAAATTATGTGAAGTAAATAGCTGATACCACGGCGACGTGTTGCTCTCACGCGTTGTTCAATATATTTCGGAATTACTGAATGGTGAAGATATCGCACGTGTAAAGCAAATGAAGCCATTTGCGCCATACTAAGGTACTGTTTTGTTCTGCTTAAATCTTTTTCAGGTATATATGCATTTATATGCCCTTCTTTAGTTGCAGAAGTTATAGAGGTGTGTAAACAGAGAGCTATGTGGAAAGGGATGTAAAGTTGACACCCTTCCAATAAGTGAATACACTCGAACTCTGTATTACTAAAGATGCCTTTCCATACCAGCACCTAAGCTGGGTAATAAGTGTTATTCGGAGGTTGTCATGGTACTGTAAGTAATTATTATAATCAAAATTGTTTATTCTGATTATACTAAATTGGAGACGTAAGGTCGGTTGTGTGCCGCTGTCAATTATTATTGTCTCCTCTGTGTGGCAGCCTAGCGTTGTCAGTGGCTTCAATCATTATTCCTGTCATATTTCGAGTTTTGTATTCGCGGGTTTGCTTAAGCTGACACTGTTAAGTCGAGTTGTAAGACCTATAAACAGGCAAGTCAAACTGAGCATTCTATGAGCTCAAGACGATACTCTATTACGTGGTACCTTAGTTTGTTATAGGTTAGAAGTATTTTACATGTTATTAATATTCTGCTGTTTGCTTTGTCTAAAGAGGAGTTAGTTCTGTGAAGTAGTCGTTTATATTTTATTAGTGTGTTACACGTTGTGCCTTTTCATGTTAATTGTCTTTAAGAAGCTACAAATGACTCTGTGTATGTTGCAGGTAGCTGAAACTGACGTGTTCACTGGGGTCGCGTCCTGACGGGGTTGATGGTGGCCCTTTCTACTATGGCACATCTGGCTATCCTACTTCAGGACATTTGTCTCGTTTATATCGTTACTACGTTTGCCGAGTGGAATTAAGGCTTACTGTAATCACCTTATCTATTGAACTTAAGTGTCTCCCTTGCCAGGGCGCGAACCTTCGTGGATATACTCGTATCCTCATTTTTAAAGGTTGATAGTGTTATTCATTTGTTCTCGTCACATGTATGATTATTTATCTTGTTATATTTAATGTCAGTAAAATGTAAGTGTTACCAATGTCTGAATTGGGACGTTGTATTCTCCTCTTGTGGAAACAAATTTAAGTGATTTTATTCCTTTTTTTTCGCTACGGTCGCAGGTTCGAATCCTGCCTCGGGCATGGATGTATGTGATGTCCTTAAGTTCGTTAGGTTTAAGTAGTTCTAAGTTCTAGGGGACTGATGACCTTATAAGTTAAGTCCCATAGTGCTCAGAGCCATGCCATATTCCTTTTTTAAGTAGCTTTTAGATGCGTACATTTTGCCTCCATGTTTGGTATTTTTATGGCTTCCACGTTAATTAAAATTACAATAAAAGTAAATTTTGCAACGGAGAGTTTTGTGTATTTATTATTTGCTAAGTGGATCGTAAGGTAAGTGCAGGAACCCTACCACACAGCATTTACTTAAACTGTTTACAGGAGTAGTAATCAAACAGATGTTTTTTGATTATTTGATTCTCTGTTCCAGTTTCGATTCAAGCATTTTTTAGCTGTTAAAATGTGCATACAGTTTCTAACTGCTACAATAATAGTAGCACCGTGCAATGTCCTACAATTCTCAGTCCGAGACCTGGCGGGGGGGGGGGGGGGGGGAGGGGAGATCGGTATGAGGAGATTTTGTGTTGCGCTGGCGGACTTTTTAAATGTATCTTCTTCCACGGAAATGCGAGTAGTGCGCGGCATGCAGTGTGCAATCGATATGGGGACACCACCGAAGCAGCCTCTGATCTTTTCATGCAGCTAGTTAATGAATCATTTTGTGATCTTGTTGTCCAGTAGCTTCTTTATAAGATCTGCAGGTGTGATCAGTTTTAAGCTTGCAGGTTTCGAGATATACGAGCTGTGCCGTGAGGACTGACAGCTCGCGCCACGCTCCACGTTCCACAGGTTTTACTGCTCAGAGCGTTCGGGGCTAGGATGAGGGGAAGCGTGGGGGCGCATGGCACGCTCCGAGATCTTTTAGTGTGACGGGAGATCGGAGGGCGTGGTCAGAGGCCGCTTCTTGCGACTGACAGAGGGACTCTAAGACCTCGAAAACACGGTTCGGAATGAAACTTGGCGGGTTAGTAGTATACCTCAAAGGTGTCCATCCATAAAAATTGCAACACGCACTAGCCAGATTCCGAGGGAAAGTGCCCATAAGCTTTCGTGCAACTCATATACCTATCAATGTATACACTACGGCAACACAGTGAGATGGCTGCCGATATAGCGAACTTGATTGCCACCTCAAAGGTGTCCATCCATAAACATTGTAACACGCACTAGCCAGATTCCGAGGGAAATTGCCCTTAAGCTTTCATGCAACTCATATACCTATCAATGTATACACTACGGCAACACAGTGAGATGGCTGCCGATATACCAAACTTGCTTGCCACCTCAAAGGTGTCCATCCATAAACACTGTAACACGCACTAGCCAGATTCTGAGGGAAATTGCCCTTACGCATTCGTGCAACTCATATACCTATCAATGTATACACTATGGCAACACAGTGAGATGGCTGTCGATATAGCAAACTTGCTTGCCACCTCAAAGGTGTCCATCCATAAACATTGGAACATGCACTACCCAGATTCCGAGGGAAATTGCCCTTAAGCTTTCGTGCAACTCATATACCTATCAATGTATACACTACGGCAACACAGTGAGATGGCTGCCAATATAGCAAACTTGCTTGCCACCTCAAAGGCGTCCATCCATAAACATTGTAACACGCACTAGCCAGATTCCGAGGGAAATTGCCCTTACGCTTTCGTGCAACTCATATACCTATCAATGTATACACTACGGCAACACAGTGAGATGGCTGCTGATATAGCAAACTTGCTTGCCACCTCAAAGGTGTCCATCCATAAACATTGTAACACGCACTAGCCAGATTCCGAGGGAAATTGCCCTTAAGCTTCCGTGCAACTCATATACCTATCAACGTATACACTACGGCAACACAGTGAGATGGCTGCCGATATAGCAAACTTGCTTGCCACCTCAAAGGTGTCCATCCATAAACACTGTAACACGCACTAGCCAGATTCCGAGGGAAATTGCCCTTAAGCTTCCGTGCAACTCATATACCTATCAACGTATACACTACGGCAACACAGTGAGATGGCTGCCGATATAGCAAACTTGCTTGCCACCTCAAAGGTGTCCATCCATAAACACTGTAACACGCACTAGCCAGATTCCGAGGGAAATTGCCCTTAAGCTTTCGTGCAACTCATATACCTATCAATGTATACACTACGGCAACACAGTGAGATGGCTGCCGATATAGCGAACTTGATTGCCACCTCAAAGGTGTCCATCCATAAACATTGTAACATGCACTAGCCAGATTCCGAGGGAAATTGCCCTTAAGCTTTCGTGCAACTCATATACCTATCAATGTATACACTATGGCAACACAGTGAGATGGCTGCCGATATAGCAAACTTGCTTGCCACCTCAAAGGTGTCCATCCATAAACATTGTAACACGCACTAGCAAGATTCCGAGGGAAATTGCCCTTAAGCTTTCGCGCAACTCATATATCTATCAATGTATACACTACGGCAACACAGTGAGATGGCTGCCGATATAGCAAACTTACTTGCCACCTCAAAGGTGTCCATCCATATAACATTGTAACATGCACTAGCCAGATTCCGAGGGAAATTGCCCTTAAGCTTTCGTGCAACTCATATACCTATCAATGTATACACTACGGCAACACAGTGAGATGGCTACCGATATAGCGAACTTGCTTGCCACCTCAAAGGTGTCCATCCATAAACATTGTAACATGCACTAGCCAGATTCCGAGGAAAATTGCACTTAAGCTTTCGTGCAACTCATATACCTATGAATGTATACACTATGGCAACACAGTGAGATGGCTGCCGATATAGCAAACTTGCTTGCCACCTCAAAGGTGTCCATCCATAAACATTGTAACATGCACTAGCCAGATTCCGAGGGAAATTGCCCTTAAGCTTTCGTGCAACTCATATACCTATCAATGTATACACTATGGCAACACAGTGAGATGGCTGCCGATATAGCAAACTTGCTTGCCACCTCAAAGGTGTCCATCCATAAACATTGTAATACGCACTAGCCAGATTCCGAGGGAAATTGCCCTTAAGCTTTCGTGCAACTCGTATACCTATCACTGTATACACTACGGCAACACAGTGAGATGGCTGCCGATATAGCAAACTTGCTTGCCACCTCAAAGGTGTCCATCCATAAACACTATAACACGCACTAGCCAGATTCCAAGGGAAATTGCCCTTAAGCTTTTGTGCAACTCATATACCTATCAATGTATACACTACGGCAACACAGTGAGATGGCTGCCGATATAGCAAACTTGCTTGCCACCTCAAAGGTGTCCATCCGTAAACACTGTAACACCCACTAGCCAGATTCCGAGGGAAATTGCCCTTAAGCTTTCGTGCAACTCATATACCTATCAATGTATACACTACGGCAACACAGTGAGATGGCTGCCGATATACCAAACTTGCTTGCCACCTCAAAGGTGTCCATCCATAAACATTGTAACACGCACTAGCCAGATTCCAAGGGAAATTGCCCTTAAGCTTTCGTGCAACTCATATACCTATCACTGTATACACTACGTCAACACAGTGAGATGGCTGCCGATATAGCAAACTCTCTTGCCACCTCAAAGGTGTCCATCCATAAACATTGTAACACGCACTAGCCAGATTCCGAGGGAAATTGCCCTTAAGCTTTCGTGCAACTCATATACCTATCAATGTATACACTACGGCAACACAGTGAGATGGCTGCCGATATAGCAAACTTGCTTGCCACCTCAAAGGCGTCCATCCATAAACATTGTAACACGCACTAGCCAGATTCCGAGGGAAATTGCCCTTACGCTTTCGTGCAACTCATATACCTATCAATGTATACACTAAGGCAACACAGTGAGATGGCTGCTGATATAGCAAACTTGCTTGCCACCTCAAAGGTGTCCATCCATAAACATTGTAACACGCACTAGCCAGATTCCGAGGGAAATTGCCCTTAAGCTTTCGTGCAACTCATATACCTATCAATGTATACACTACGGCAACACAGTGAGATGGCTGCCCATACAGCAAACTTGCTTGCCTCGTGGAACGTCCGGGTTCGAGCCTACCTTTAATTTTTTTTTTAAAAAGAAGCTGAATAATTTCACATATGTTTTAATGGAGATAAATTAAAGTTTTGATTACCACTGTAACAAAATTTCTGATAGCTTCTTATTTATTTAAAATTTATTTCAGTGTCGTCCTTATTCGTCAATTTAGTACTTTACATACGAGCACCAGAATGCTAGTTATCATAAAAACAATAAAACCAAAAATGTTTCGTTATCTTCCACGATTTATGAATGATGTTTTTGTTCACATGAACAAGCGTTTTTAAAAAAAAAATCTGTTGTAAAATATATTCAGTTAACATTTATCAGAAAGCTTGGAAGCTTGCCAGGCATACCAGATCATTTCATTAAAACTGGGGATGACAACTGATCATGCACTATTGGTTGTATTTTTATACAGTCTTCACGGGAATTTATTTCCCTATTATTTTCAATCAGATAAGCGAAATTTTTTGTATGCTTTATGACGATTTTTACCTGTCTATAATGATGGATATCACAAGATCGAAAAACGGAGTACAGTTTTGGAGGAATCACTTTCATTGTACATGTCGGTGATTTCCTGTCATCCTGAAAGATTTCGCCCATATAATTCAGGATTTGCTTGTTCTATCCTAGCGTCAATAATAAATAGAAAGTATTCTTTCCCCACGTAAGACTTTAAAAACGGTTGCGAATGTCTATACGAAGTCCTGTCGTTAGATTCGGATGATAATATCTTAGGTCATTAACTTGATTTGAAAGTTGTCGTAACTATTAAACAGTTAAAAATAAAAATAAAAATTTACCAGACAGCGCGATCCAACATTGATCGCCGGCGCGGCAAGCGAGTCCGCCACAGACACAGCCATTTCAGTGTGCTGCCGATACATGTAAATTGAGGTGATAAAAATTATAGGATGAGACGTGTATCGACTCGTGCTACACCTTGTGTTTAAATTGCGTTGGTTTTCCTTTTCTTCTCCTGACATGTTTGTTTGATATGTTGCCTGTCATTAAGTGGCTGCTTGGTTGCCTTTTTTCCCCTCTGCTATCGATATCTGCGTTTTTGCTTCCGGGAAACTGCTATGGTGGAAGTGAGATCTTTGACCGGTGGTAACTTCGTGTTGTGGCGCGGAAGTAGGAGAGGGCACTCAGAGAGTCTGGTGGACACGGGAGGGCAGCGTGGCTCGCCAGCGCGGACCAGGCGTTGTACCGAGTCGCCACGTGATGTATGGCGGTTGTGTGTAACGAGCGGGTGGAGTTGACGGAAGAGCTCCCTGCAGGTTGGTTGTTTACAGAATCACCCCATGAGTAGTTGTTGTTCATTTCACCTTGGTGGGACGTTAACAAGCTTCTTTAAGTCCTCCGTTTAATGATTAAGTAATAAGTTTGCGTAACCAGTGTCTCTTCTGCCTTGTGGTCTCCGGCGATCGGGTTTCCTGTCCCCGGAACCGGTGTAATTGAAGACAGTGATCTTTCCTCCTCCTCTCGTTACTGTCCGATGGGAGGTGTAGTTTTGGCAGTTTAATTGTTTCGCTATTTTGTTGTGTGTTATGAGTAAATTCATGCTTCTTGTTGGTTGATCATGTGGTCGCTCATTCAGGACTGTGTGGTGTAATGTTTCCTTGCACGAGGTTAGCTCTAATTCTGTCAGCAAGTTAAGCCATCTTATTACAAGTTTTCGCTGGCTAAAAGTCGGTGCAGTGACCAGCCTGAGAGTGGCAATTGTGTTTACGGGTGTATTTAAATTGGTCAGTATTCTACCTAGCCTGAGGATCCCTGAGTGGGTGATTTGTGGCCGCCTTACACGGGTCCGTCATATCTGTTATGTTCTAACGATATTCCAGAACACTTTTGTTTAAAAACTTTTTAAATTCCTCCATCCCTTTATAGCCATTAATCGTGTGTTTGCTGAGACCCTTGATTTTTTTAATGACGGTGTTGGTAGCTTCACTACTTCACCGTACGTTATTAACAAAATTCTGTATTTACTTTAGTAGTCTGTTTACTAATGTTCTTTAAATTTTTTAAACTGTTGTATTGTTATAAATTACTTGATTGCCGTTAGCGGCATGTTTTGAAAGGCTGTTATTGCCGTACTGCTAGCTTCTGTGTGTTTTTTTAAAGAAATTTTTAAGCTGTTGCATTGCTATAAATTACTTGATTGCCGTTAGCGGCGTGTTTTGAAAGGCTGTTACTGCCGTACTGCTAGCTTATGTGTGCTTTTTTAAAGAAATTTTTAAACTGTTGCATTGCTATAAATTACTTGATTGCCGTTAGCAGCGTGTTTTGAAAGGCTGTTATTGCCGTACTGCTAGCTTCTGTGTGTTTTTTAAGAAATTTTTAAACTGTTGCATTGCTATAAATTACTTAATTGCCGTTGTAACGTTGTTGCTTTATTTGTGGTGTAAGCGGTGCTACTAGACAATAAAAGCGGTTTAAAAGCTGTGAGCTGTATGGGGAAGTTAACCTTGCATTACTGCGCAACTGTTTCACCAGGTATCCAGTCTAGCTTACCAAATTCCCAACCAGACTAACATTAATTATAATCTTTTAATAGTCATACGACAACCGGTGATATATATATAAAAGCGAATTTAAATAAAAAGAAATAAATCAGTTTATATTTGGAAATTTATTTTAACACTGATCATTGAAATTTCAGCATATTAAACTTGATTCCTAACTAAACTGGTGCCTTATTTAGGATTGTGAAAATGTGAGATTGCAATCTTACTGAACACATCAAATATGGAGCCAAGATTGGGAGACTGCATACAACACTGCATTCATAAAACAACACACAAAGAACGTTGAAACATATGCAAGAGAAAATGAACCACTACCAACCGATTCAATTTTCACCCAAAGAAGTTACGTTCGTAGCACAATCCTGTCCGTCATGTAATTACCACACACTGGTATACTAAATTCATATTAACTCTTCGTGAAATCTTCCCGAAAAGAATAGCTGAGGGCTACTTTGATGATTACACCACATGCTTCACGTGGTCAACTTGATTTACACAAAGAGTGTAACTCCGCAATAATTTTGATAATTAAAATAAATTAGATCGAAAAGCAATTTACAAAAGAAAAACCTCGAACTGGTTACTATCGTCTTACTATTAACCTGATGGGTCAAACAATTGTATAAGCACGTGGTACTGGTTTCACAAAGTACACCCCACGTGGGTTGAACATAAAGAAAAGTTGCTATATTGAAAAATATTGTCAAGACGAGACGTTATAATCTCACGCACAATCGCATTTAAGATTGATGAACTTAGAGTTACTGATCAACACGTTGTTCCACTTTACTCACAAAATAGTGACAAAGCAACTACCGGAATATATTCTGAACTTCACACGAGAATTACACTGCGCTGCAATTTAAGATAACATTAGATATTTTAGAGCTAAACCTGAAATAAAGGTGATTAAATTTTCATTTAGGCTGAACTTAAGAAATCCATTGTCCTACGGACTTAGCAGAGACGCACTTAGCCGGAGATCTTACCACTTCAGACGCTCGCCACGGACAGACTGCCCTGGTCCCTTCCTGAGGGGGGCTCACAAATACAAACGGAAGTGGCCAGAGGAGCAGCTTCCTATACCAACATGACAGGCGACGGACAGGACCATACTAAGGATAGAAACCTCTTTGCTTTTAGAAAGCGTAGCTACCTGTTCCGACGTTGGTCCTACTGTTCTCTAGCAGACAGGTTTGTCTGCTACCCTGAGGCATGCAACTAGAAATACATTTGCTCATTCATCCTCTCACACAGAAGGGAAGGGGGGTGACAGTATCTTATCATATACAGTATATAAAAGAAAGCGGATGTAGGTTCCGTATGAGACTGTGTGACATGAATTACATATAACTGTGTTTTAAAGTGTAGTACTGTGACAGATCGTTCTTGTTTGTGTGTAAAAGTAACACGTTTCACTACTCAGTCTCCTCCCAGATAGTCAGAAACGCCACAGTAAATTTAGAAAAGGAATTTATGCCGTAAATGACAACAGATTTAAGAAATTAACATGAAAGGAATCCAGCAGAGACCTTTCACCGTTAGCGGCGTGTTTTGAAAGGCTGTTATTGCCGTACTGCTAGCTTCTGTGTGTTTTTTTAAAGACATTTTTAAACTGTTGCATTGCTATAAATTACTTGATTGCCGTTAGCGGCGTGTTTAAAAGGCTGTTTATTGCCGTACTGCTAGTTTCTGTAAGATATGAATGAAACATTTGTGTGTGAAAATCTCAACCCGACAGTAAACTACTAGAAATTTGGCCCCATTTCCCAGCTTGTGGTGTGGCTTGCAGTAACCGTAACTACTGTGTGTGTCATAGGATATTTCCCAATATTGTCTCGGACTGCGTTTTGCCCTTAGTAGTGCACCCAGATTCTGACAATGGCCTTGTCAAACAAGGCGGTGAAGCGGACTAGGTCTTTGAGGTGGGCAGTTACCCTAAAAGAGCGGAGAACCAGAAATGATCAGCTCCATGAGCATGCACTACATAATGGAACCGACTGCATTAATGACATATAACTTGTATCCACTGAACATGTGGCATGTAACTGAAAAAAAAAAAAAATGGTTCAAATGGCTCTGAGCACTATGGGACTTAACATCAATGGTCATCAGTCCCCTAGAACTTAGAACTACTTAAACCTAACTAACCTAAGGACATCACACAACACCCAGCCATCACGAGGCAGAGAAAATCCCTGACCCCGCCGGGAATCGAACCCGGGAACCCGGGCGTGGGAAGCGAGAACGCTACCGCACAACCACGAGATGCGGGCGATGTAACTGAAAAACAGTATGATTATCCACTGGCGAAAGACTAGTTCCCAATTTGAATGTCTGTGAGTGGACTGCCAACGGGCAGGCGACCACGAGGAAAAGACTGAATAAACAACGAAAGGATAATGTTCTACGAGTAGGGGAGAGGAATGTCAGACGTTTGAACTTCCTAGGGAAGCTAGCATCAATGTTGGAACGCGGCTGTATAGGAATGAGTAGAATAAAGGATTACAGGAGAACGTGGGCTTGGTAGTAGGAATGAGAGAGGAGAGACTCTGATTGAGTTCTACCATAATTTTAAGATTATATAGCGAGTACTGTATTAAAGAATCATAAGAGAAGGAGGTACAATTGGAAAAGGCCGGGAGATGAGGATTTTAGTGTCATTAGATCATGATCAGGCGGAGATTCCGAAATAAGTTATTCGGCTGTAAAGCGTACCCAGAGGCAGATACAGACTCAGATCGCAATTGGGAATGATGAAGAGTGGGCTGAAATTTAAGAGACTAGTCACGAAGAAATAACATACAAGAAAAGAAGTGGCATACGGAAGTGCTAAAGAATGAAAAGATACGCTTGAAGTTCTTTGAGCTATAGATACTGCAGTAAAGAATAGGTCAGTAGGCAGTTCAGTTGCCTGGACATCTCTGGAAGGAACAACCACAAAAGTTGGAGAGAAAAGCTTAGGTACAATTAACGAAAATGCGAAGAAATCATGGGCAACAGATGAAACACTTCAATTGATCGACGAAAGAAGGAAGTACAAAAATGTTCATGGAAAATCAGGATTGCAGAAATACAGGTCACTTATGAATGAAATAAACAGGAAGGGAAGGGAAGATAAGGCAAAATGGCTGCATGAAAAATGTGAAAGAAACGAAAAAGAAATGATTGTGGAAGTGTTGACTTAGTTTATAGAGAAGTCAGAACAATCTTCGGTGAAATTAAAAGGAAGGTGGGAGCGTTAAGAGTGCGATGGGAATTTCACAGTTAAATGCAGGAGAGAGAGAGCAGACGTGGAAAGAGTGCACTGAAGACGTCTATGAGATGGAAGAATTGTCTACCTGATGTGATAGAAGAAGTACCAGGAGTCGACTTAGAGGAGATAGGTGATCCAGTATCAGAATGAGAATTAAAAAGAGAATTTGAAGATTTAAGACCAAGTATGGGATAAGAGAATACTCCACCGGAACTTCTAAAGTCATTGGGGAGGGGGGGGGGGCGGAGCTAAAATCATTGGGGGAAGTGGCAACAAAACGCTATTCACGTTGGTGTGTAGAATGTATGAGAATGGCAGTACACAATCAGACTTCCGGAAAACCATCATATACACGGTTCTGGAAATAACAAGAGCCAACAAGTGCGAGAATTATTGCAATATCAGCTTGACATGTGACGTATCCAAGATGCTGACAAGAGTAATATACAGAAGAATGGAAAATAAAACTGAGGATCTATTAGATGACGATCAGTTTGGCGTCAGGAAAGGTAAAGGCGCCAGAAAGGCAGTTGTGACGTTGTGGCTGATAATGGAAGTAAGATTGAAGAAAAATTAAGAAACGTTTGTAGTATTCGTCGTTCTGGAAAAGGCGTTCGCCAATGTCAAATGGTGCAAGGTGTTCGAAATAAATCTGGCCGGAGTGGCCGTGCGGTTCTAGGCGCTACAGTGTGGAACCGAGCGACCGCTACGGTCGCAGCTTCGAATCCTGCCTCGGGCATGGATGTGTGTGATGTACTTAGGTTAGTTAGGTTTAATTAATTGTAAGTTCTAAGTGACTGATGACCTCAGAAGTTAAGTCGCATAGTGCTCAGAGCCATTTGAACCATTTGTTCGAAATCCTGAGGAAAACAGGAATAAGCTGTAGGGATTGAAGGGAACATACACTATGCACAAGAACCAAGAGGGAACAATAAGAGTGGATGGCCAAGAACGAAGTGAACGGATTAGAAAGGATGTAAGACATACATGTCGTCTTTCGCGCCTGCTGTTCAGCCTATACCTCGGAGAAGCCATGGCGGAAATTAAAAACAGGTTCAAGAGTGGAATTAAGATTCATCGTGAAATAATATCAGTGTTAAGATTCGCTGCTGGCATTGCTATCCTCAGTGAAAGTGAAAAAGAATTACAGGATATGTTGAATGCAATGCAATCTAATGAATACAGAATGTGGCCTGAAAATAAATTGAAGAAAGACGAAAGCAATGAGGACTTGCAGAGATGAGAGCAGCGAAAAACTTAACATCAGGATTGGTGATCACAAAGTAGATGAAGTTAAGGAATTCTGCTACCTAAGCGGCAAAATAACGCATGATGGACGGAGCAAAGAGGATATAAAAAGCAGGCTGGAATTGGCAAAACGGGCTTTCCTGGAAAACAGAAGTCCGCCAGTATCAAAGTTAGGTCTTAATTTGATGAAAAAATTTCTGAGAATGTACGTTTGAAGCACAGTACTGTATGGTAGTTAAATATGGACCCTGCGAAATCCGGAAAAGGAGAAAAACGAAGTATTTGAGACATGGTGCTACAGACGAATGTTGAAAATTAGGTGGACTGATACGGTAAGGAATGGGGAGGTTCCCCGCAGAATCGGCAAGGAAAGGAACATATGGAAAACACAAACAAGAAGAAGGAACAGGATGATAAGACGTCTGTTAAATCATCACGGAGTAGCTTCCTTGGTATTAGAGGGAACTGTAGAGGGTACAACGTGAGGAAGAAGACAGAATGTGGCGGGCCGCACCAAACCGATCAGAAGAGTGATGACACAAAAAAAAAGTACGGTACAAATTTTCGATTCGATGCCTCTTGCAACACGGAACACTGCATCCCTTGGTTAAAGAGGCAAAACAATTTTTCACATTCGAATTCATTTAGTTCCAACATACAGTGAGGTTACCTCCTAATATCATGTCGGACCTCCTTTTGCCCATCCTAGTGCAGTAGCTCGATGTGACATGGACTCAACAATTAATTGGAAGTCCACTGCAGAAATATTGAGCCGAGCTGCCTCTATGGCCGTCCATAACTGCGGAAGTGTTGCCGGTGCAGGAGTTTGAGCACGAACTGACCTCTCGATTGGGTTACATGAATGCTGAATGGGATTCATGTTCGCTCAAATTTTCGAGAATGTTCTTCAAAGCACTCGCAAACAACAGTGGCTTGTTGACATGGCACATTGTCATTTACAAAATTTCCATCGGAAATGGGAACATGAAGTCCGTGAAGAGCCACAGATGGTCCTGATACAGCCCAACATAACCAGGATCAAGTCCATTTCATGTAAATACAGCGCACACCATTATGGAGCTACCACAAGCTTTCACAGTGTCTTGTTCACAACTTAGGTCCGTGGCTCCCGTGGGGTCTGCACCGCACTCGAACCGTACCATCAGCTCTTACTGACTGATTTCGGGACTCATCTAAACAACCCACAGTTTTCTAGTCCTCTAGGTCCAAGGGATATGGCCACAAGCCCAGGAAAGGCGCTGCAGACGATGTCGTGGTGTGCTGTTAGCAAAAGCACTTGCGTTGGTCATCTGCTGCCATAGCTCTTTATTGCCAAATATCGCCACACTGTCCTAAGCGATACGTTCGTCGTACGTCCCACCGCTACTACACGCATTGTTGCTTGTTTGTTAACTCTGACAACTCTAAGCAGAAGCTACTACTCTCACTCGTTAGGTGAAGGGCGCCGTCTACTCTGTTGTCCGTGCTGAGAGGTAATGCCTGAAATTTGGTGTTCTCGGAACACTCTTGACACTGTGGATCCAGAAATTAACGATTTCCGAAACTGAATGTGCCATGCGTCTAGCTCCAACGACCATTCCGCGTATAGCGGCCATAATGAAGTCGAACACGTTTTCATGAGACACCTGAGTCCAGATGACAGTTCGGCTAGTGCACTACCCTTTTATATCTTGTGTAAATGATATTAAACAGCCATCTATATACACTCCTGGAAATGGAAAAAAGAACACATTGACACCGGTGTGTCGGACCCACCATACTTGCTCCGGACACTGCGAGAGGGCTGTACAAGCAATGATCACACGCACGGCACAGCGGACACACCAGGAACCGCGGTGTTGGCCGTCGAATGGCGCTAGCTGCGCAGCATTTGTGCACCGCCGCCGTCAGTGTCAGCCAGTTTGCCGTGGCATACGGAGCTCCATCGCAGTCTTTAACACTGGTAGCATGCCGCGACAGCGTGGACGTGAACCGTATGTGCAGTTGACGGACATTGAGCGAGGGCGTATAGTGGGCATGCGGGAGGCCGGGTGGACGTACCGCCGAATTGCTCAACACGTGGGGCGTGAGGTCTCCACAGTACATCGATGTTGTCACCAGTGGTCAGCGGAAGGTGCACGTGCCCGTCGACCTGGGACCGGACCGCAGCGACGCACGGATGCACGCCAAGACCGTAGGATCCTACGCAGTACCGTAGGGGACCGCACCGCCACTTCCCAGCAAATTAGAGACACTGTTGATCCTGGGGTATCGGCGAGGACCATTCGCAACCGTCTCCATGAAGCTGGGCTACGGTCCCGCACACCGTTAGGCCGTCTTCCGCTCACGCCCCAACATCGTGCAGCCCGCCTCCAGTGGTGTCGCGACAGGCGTGAATGGAGGGACGAATGGAGACGTGTCATCTTCAGCGATGAGAGTCGCTTCTGCTTCGGTGCCAATGATGGTCGTATGCGTGTTTGGCGCCGTGCAGGTGAGCGCCACAATCAGGACTGCATACGACCGAGGCACACAGGGCCAACACCCGGCATCATGGTGTGGGGAGCGATCTCCTACACTGGCCGTACACCACTGGTGATCGTCGAGGGGACACTGAATAGTGCGCGGTACATCCAAACCGTCATCGAACCCATCGTTCTACCATTCCTAGACAGGCAAGGGAACTTGCTGTTCCAACAGGACAATGCACGTCCGCATGTATCCCGTGCCACCCAACGTGCTCTAGAAGGTGTAAGTCAACTACCCTGGCCAGCAAGATCTCCGGATCTGTCCCCCATTGAGCATGTTTGGGACTGGATGAAGCGTCGTCTCACGCGGTCTGCACGTCCAGCACGAACGCTGGTCCAACTGAGGCGCCAGGTGGAAATGGCATGGCAAGCCGTTCCACAGGACTACATCCAGCATCTCTACGATCGTCTCCATGGGAGAATAGCAGCCTGCATTGCTGCGAAAGGTGGATATACACTGTACTAGTGCCGACATTGTGCATGCTCTGTTGCCTGTGGCTATGTGCCTGTGGTTCTGTCAGTGTGATCATGTGATGTATCTGACCCCAGGAATGTGTCAATAAAGTTTCTCCTTCCTGGGACAATGAATTCACGGTGTTCTTATTTCAGTTTCCAGGAGTGTACATGTAGGTATCGCTATCGCAAGACTTTTGTCACCTCAGTGTAAATTGACCTGTAGATGAGCTGTACGCTTTTTATGGGTGGACATCCTTAACGTATACTATTAAGCCGCGAAATCTTATCCCGAACTGAATTTCCGAGACCGTGCGGTCCCCTTGTGACTCCAACGTCACCGCCGACATTCTGCGAGCACGCTGATCGTATGCAACTAGAGGGCAGAGTGCAGCTGCCGACCACAGGGACAGTCCGCCTCTGGCAGGAGAGTTTCCGTCCGGCCATCGGTGCCAAGCCTGAGTTGGAGCGCCCGATCAGCCGAGGTCGAGTGGGCAGCAGCTCTCGGAGGAGGGAACCAATGGCTGTGAAGGTGCGGCCACCACCGGCAGGCCGCTGGCAAAACATATACCTGGTGAGAGTGTTTTAGAACTGATTTAAATCTCGGCCGCTCGGCTGTTTTGTGAGACCCGTAATGAAATAATTATGGCATGGCGTCTAGTTGTGGCGGGAATGTTGTGAGAATGACATTTAGTAATTTTTCTGAATTGCAACTTCGTGTCAGCCACCTTAAACTGCACTAAGTGTTTTTGACTAAACCTGTATTAACGGTAAGGCATCAAGAGGTTCAGTGTTTTGATGTGTAGTACGGCTCAGGCGCTCCTAGTACATATTTGTTAGTAGGTTTATCTTGTTTTTAGCGGTTAATAATTGTTTCTGAGGGTCATTTGGAGTGTATTATTGTTATATGCCAAAGTTTAATTTGACCTTTCTTACGTAACATTGCTTCCGGGTCTAGAATAGTTTGTGTGCTGTTAATAATCTGTTTTGCAAGTTATGTTTTTCTGCTTGGTCAGCAAACTGTGGCTATATTGAGAAGTTTTTCTTCAGTTTCAAATTTTCCCAGACGTTAATAACTGTCACTGTTCATACATGTTACTGTAGAGGTCGGGTGTAATGTTGCAAACTTGGCACCTGGCTATTACTTGAAATTTATTGATTAGTTTTATTTTAAGGAAGGGCTTTGATTTTTGTGTAAACCATCGCCTCACTACTGAGATTTTCTTTTTTTCCATTTTTTAAAGATGCGCATCTCATCTCTTTCTTAAATTATTTGATTTGTTAAGTCTCTATTGTCCCTTGTATTTGCCTTTGTTATATGTGTCTTAAGATATTTTCGCCTATGTGTTGAAGTGTTCAGTGCTTGCGTTATCCGACCAGTGTCTGTTGCTGCGCGTCTAGACTAGTGGGCAACAGCAGGGTTTTAATAGTGTCTCCGACGTGTCACTGCTGAATAGGCTTACTGTATCGATGTTGCTGGTCTTTGTAATTGTTTAGTCAAAACTTTTGTCATATTATCTACATATCGAAGCACCGGGAAACTGAATCAACTGTGCAAAATATTTGAGCAGGTGAAGTGAACATCCACAACTAACGACAGTTATAGAATAAAAATCCGCAGGTGTTTACTCTATAAATTAAAAAAAATTGTTATTGTTAGCAATAATATCCATATTCACCATTGCCTGGTCCTTATACTCCTCAAGCAACCACCGACTGCTGGCCGTGTATTAACACCTGAGATTAAATTCGTCTGTAAAACATGGCTGCGAAAGCAAATGCCTTTCAAGCCTTAGTATCCCAATCTGTTCTTGCATTAACCAAGATTTGTAATTCTTTTCTCCACAAAATAACAATTTTATACAACTGCTTTCTTCACCTGAGGTCCGTAATCATCCAATGAAAGTTGCCACACAAATCATAGTACGGAAAGCGGTCCTTAATGCACGCAAAAATTCAAAAATATAATCAACTTTTTGTTTTTTTCAGCTGCCTGTTCGTATTGTTAGCTTGTAAATCTTGAGGATTCTGCAAGTGAAGATAATGTGCCTAAGCGCACTTCCGGTGACTGGAATGGCACAAGTTACCATTAGCTGACCTATAATTCCAGTAAAAGGTCGAGAAATGTTGTAGACCTTTTCCTCAGCTAAAGGAACTTGTTGCTGAGTCGATTTGGCCTGAGGTTCAATGACTTGTCTTCGTCATAAAGAAGTTTTGCTGACAAAATTTGAATCTCCCCAAAAATCGTGGTGCAATCCTGCCGTACGAAATGTACAGCTACGCTCCCGCCGCCTGTGTGCGGACATGCTTGCTGACATCGGCAATGGTCGGGTGTCTTACTATTACTAGTATTTTGACAGTTCAGAGGCAGGAGATTGCAAAAGATGAAAGTAATGGAGCAATATTCGGACACACCATTAAACATGGAGTTAAGACCTGTACGAATAACAGATTACCCGCTAATCAACATGACAATCTGGGGAACCAGAGTGCAAAATACTTGAATCAACCTTAAAGATGGATGGAATACACTGCCAGAGAAAAATTAGCACATCCGTTTAAAGGTCTCTAATTCACTATAGATTTGTTGTTGTGACAGTGCTTATGGATTGCATGAAATGATTACATTTACAGATCAAAAAGACAAGCGGTTCTGAAATACCAAGCTGAACACCCATACAAATATGCGGTATACCCTCCATGGGCGGCAATGCACGCATCCAGTCGATAGTACAGATGGAGAATATTGTCCTGGAATACGTTTTCCCACGACTGCTCGACCTGTTCTCTAAGAGACATTGGTTGGCGTGTCGCACGAGTCACTTCTCGTCCCATCAAATACCACACGTGATCGATTGGAGACAAGTACGGAGATCGTGTTGGCCGGGGAAGTTGTTGCACGTCTTACAGAGTACGGTGAGTTTCACTGGCAGTGTGTTTGCGAGCACTACGCTGTTGGAGCAACATACCACGTCCCTGTTGCAAGAACGGCAGATGAATGGGTCTAACAAGACTCTGCACACACCGAGCGCTGGTTCCCCCCCCCCCTCCCCCCCCAGAATCACGATAGTTGAAAGAGGTTTGTAGCTTATCGCACTTCGACTATAGTCCTGGTGGGCGGGGGAGGGGGGAGGGGGGGGGCAGTGTGTCTTTGACGAATGCAATTGTAAGTAGGCTGTTTATGTGTTTGTATGTTGGCAGCGCTATGTAGCGCTCTGCATTAATAACTATGCAAGAGACTGTCTGTGGCTGGTTGGACTCGCACTTGGAGGTGAAGTGATGGGTGTGAGTAGTCAGCAGTGATGGAGGTTAGAAGTTAATAATAGCAGTGTTGGAGTTTTGCAATATTAGCGCGAGCGGGCGGTCTGAATTTGTATCCGTCATGGAGATTTATTACTGATGATGATACAATTTTTTTTGAACTGGTTGTCACTTGATTAAGGTAAAATCTGGTAAATACATTGTTTGCTCTGCAACAAAATCTTTCCTTTGCTGACCACATGCCTAGTAGTAGTTAGAGCCTTCAGTAGTTAGTATCTTCTATTTATCTGGCAGTATTGGTGTTTACTGCATTGCTGTAGTTCGTGTAATGAAGATTTTCTGTGAGGTAAGTGACTTACGATATGTATGGTTTATTGCTAGGATTTCTTCTTATTCACGGCCATTTAAGGGGCTCCGGAAAGGCTCAAAATCATGAAAAGTTCAATTTTTAGTTTTTTGCGTTTTCTGAATCTGCAGACTATTACCTTTTAATAGATATATAATTTATTCGATTCCGAAGACTACAACTATTTTTAATTTTTTTTTGAAATGTGTTCTACATGGGCGTGACCCACTGTGGCGCTGTTAAACTGCTGTCAAATGGTGTTATTATTAACGCCCTTGTTTATCTCACATCACTAAAATGTACCTGATAAAGTATGTGTTGTGGCTAACCTGTGATGGTTCAATATATATCGCTGGTGTGATTGTCGATTGTTTCATGTTTATTTACTCTGTCGTTATCTCGAAAATATTCGTAATTAATTCTGTTTCTTGAGTCTCTGTTTTGTTGAAGTATAATAATGAGTAAAAGTAAAGTTGCTGTTGCGACTTTCAATGATGGCAACATTGTAAGGTGCAAGGTATTTAGAAATATGGGAATGAAGATAGGTTCTAACATGGTACGAGCGATGCTTGCTTTAGACAAGGAACGCCTTCGGACTGGAGACAGGGCTGTAAAGAGTCTAGAAATACAAGCAAGAGTAAACAGGAGGAGGAACAAGAGGAAGCTGGAGGAGGAGTTTGCAGAGGATGAAGATAATCCATCCTATGGACCTGGAATGCACTAAAAAGTTAATCCAATCTTTGTCGCTCGATTCCCGAAACTTTTATTTTCTCATACTAATTACATGTTCTCTAAGGATCTTCCAAACATATTTGTTTCAAACTTTCAGTAAATGTTACACAGTAACTTCTGCATAATTTAACACAGCCTTTTCCCAAAAAACTGTATATTTTTGAATATATAAATAAAAAATTGCAAAAAAATTGTTGTGAATTTTCATTACAATTGAAAAAAATCATCTTTAATAACTGAACTAAAATTTTGTAAAATCCCTGTGTTAAGTTGTAGCCCATATTCCAATAAATTATCTGTAAAAAGTTCAACTTCCTACCTCAAATACTTTGTGAGGAAAGATGTAATTTATAAGCGTTATTTTAACATTGCAAGTATAGGGCGTTCCGGAGCCCCTTAAAGTCAGGTTATCATTTCTGGGCCGTCAGATTGCGTTGCGCTAGGATATTGTGGGCCAGTGTTCAAATGATAAGAATAAGTAAAGAGAAAGTAGGCCCAGTACGTTCAGTTTCACTGAGCAGTTTCAGAATTAAATAAATGAAGAAGTTTCATCTTCTCAGTTATTTCAGTCCAAGTAAGCAAAACATAAATAAAGGAGTTTCACACTCTACGAGGCAGCGCTCCCAAGATCTACGTCGTACCCGCATCACTTGCATCACTTGCATGCAGGCAGAATCTTCTCTCATCACTGAAGACCACGGCGCAAGTGATCCTCTGAGGGAACTAGTCGAGCTGTGCACACCGATGCTGTAGCGTGAGTGGAAGACTGGCTAGAGGTGTGCTTACCCATAGTCCCACTGCTAAGAACCGTTTCGCAACAATTGGTATTGACACGTCTGGGCTCACAAGCCCTTTTTATCTCTTCTGTGGCAGCTGTACGATCTGCCACTGCAGCCCTTACATTAGATCTTGGCGGGAGCCTGTGCCGCATGGACGTCCCCAGAGTGTGGGAATGTTCACTTGAACATTGATATCAGCATAGTTGCACAGCTGACGTAGCGCCACTTAGAAGGCCACAGTTTGTTCCGTTTCAAACTCGTTCAGTTCGCTGTAGGAAGCACGAATGTGTCTCAATGGCATAGTTGCATACTTGCTTCACACGTTTGCACCACACTGAGCCTTCTGTATGTGAGCATTCCCTATTACAGGGTAGACGCAGAAGGCACTCTGGTAGCTATTTGATGGCGAACGACGTTGAAATCATTTTCTGTATATCTAAGATCTCCCAAGTGGCATATTCCATCAAGGATCAAAGTCGACGTTGTTCTTCCAGGTGTACTATCCTTTCTCCGGCAGTGTATAATGAGTACAAGAACCAACGGGAAAGAATGACAATGTAAGACCAAAATGATACCGCTCGGATGAAAAAGGTGGTAGGCAGGGACACATTATTTCTGCTATACTGTTTAAACTCTATCTCAAAGAAACACCAAAGGAAATAAAATGAAGGCTAGGTAGTGTGTGCTGGAACAGGTTCTTAAGTTCTGTTGCACCTCAGCCCACCTGACTCGGTACGCTTCTCATTATCTGCCTCTTTCACTCTGCGTTAGTAGATACTGGTTCATCGGACAAAAGCAACGTTGAAGAATTATTTATTTCAAGTTTCTGCTACCAATCACTTTTTATTTTATGCTTAATCTAACATAATGCAACGCGTTTCGAACATGTTCTGTTCATCTTCAGGCGTTTATTCATACATACAGAGAAATGTTACTTAAAAATAAACAGTCTTAATCTAGATTAATCTAGAACTCTTTGTCCATTGTTTTTTACTGTAGCTGCTGGTGTGGCATTTGGGGAGGAAGGAGGGGGCAGTGTATCGCTAGAAATCGAAATCAGTGATGTCTTCTGCTGGAAGCCATACACTGCCCCCCTCCTTCCTCCCCAAATGCCACACCAGCAGCTACAGTAAAAAACAATGGACAAAGAGTTCTAGATTAATCTAGATAAAGACTGTTTATTTTTAAGTAACATTTCTCTGTATGTATGAATAAACGCCTGAAGATGAACAGAACATGTTCGAAACGCATTGCATTATGTTAGATTGAGCATAAAATAAAAAGCGACTGGTATCAGAAACTTGAAATAAATAATTATCCCACACAGTCACGGTTCACAAACATATCCATTATGACTGAAAATAATAGCGTTGAAGAAAATTCGACTAAACACCAAACGAACAAAGGCCGCATGACTCCAGCTTGGAGGTAGAAACAGCAAGTTCGTAAGACTTTCGGGCGTTCTGGTTTCTAAATAATTTACTTGAAAGCTTTTTAAAGTTCAACTAATTAGGCTTTATTGCCTCCAAAACATGGTGTAAACGGCTAACCAGTCTGTATTTACTGTTAAACTAATATTGATGCAAGTTAATGACTGTTTTTACCTGAAGTTCTCCACACGAAAGCAGCCGGAAGTTCACCAGTCTGACCCGAATGATTTTCACGTCCCATACAGTCACTGACCTATAGTTACTCACGAATTACTGCGTCAGGTCGTTCAGTGGGCTTCCTGAGAAGAAGTGCTTGCCGTAATCCCTCGTGATATTCACGGAACACGCCACGCGGAATTTATAAGAACGATAAGAAAGTTCATACGCAGTTAAGGTCCAAACAAAACCACTTAAAACTTCTGGACTTCCACTAGAATGTTCAAAACTAAAATCGATTTACAATTTTGATAACAGAGGTGGCAGAAGATAAAATTCCTTTCATATTAACAAAAACTCGCTTGCAGCGGTTCCACATTTATCTCTACAATAAACCGATTCACGAGCGACTTCCAGAAATTGTAGCACGAAGCTTAATTTCTATTGGCACTCAATCTGAGTAGCTCCAGCCTTCAAATACTCGCGATAATCCCAAAGTCAAACGATAAAATCACAGAAAGATAAAAGAAATTCTGAATACACGAAACAAAATTTAAATGAAACAATGTATAAATTATCCCCAGAAAGCAAGTACTGACTGATTTAACACGTAACATTTTTTCTGGCCGCTTTTGTACAAAATCATGCACATTAGGACATACGTCACATGATTCATGACTGTGCATGAACCTTCCCAGGCATACATTTTACATAGTTTTTAACGAAACGGTTTATGAACAGCTTACGTATGCCCTCCATACTCATTCAGTCTCTCCACAACACTTGTATAATAGAACAAAATATAATAATAGTCTTTGAGCCCTGAGGGGCTCAGCATTGGTTCTCTGGGTACGGGCTTGGCGACCCCGGCTCGGCTTTGCTGAGCTGGGGTCTGCTAAGGGCCGCCAGTCCGCTGTCACCGTAAGCTCTGGCGGTGCTTCAGCGAACATCGTGCGGAGCGGCGGTGGAACGTTGTGTGTCGCAGGGAACGGGGGTGTTCACTTGATCGCTCGGATCGCGAGGATGGAATAAACCTCTGTAAAAAATCCCTCAGTCTCAAGGTTAACTGCACGCTGCTGAGATGCATGGCTCTTGAGGTCAAACTGTCGTTAGCGAGCAACCTCTGAGGAACCTTGGCTCAAATGGCTCTGAGCACTATGGGACTCAACATCTTAGGTCATAAGTCCCCTAGAACTTAGAACTACTTAAACCTAACTAACCTAAGGACATCACACACACCCATGCCCGAGGCAGGATTCGAACCTGCGACCGTAGCAGTCCCGCGGTTCCGGACTGCAGCGCCAGAACCGCTAGACCACCGCGGCCGGGCTCCAGGGAACCTGCTGCATCTCAGTTGTATAAGGCTTACTTAGGCACGCTGGGCTCTGAGTGGACCCTCATTTCCCTAGTTGCTAGTGGGAGTGAAATGTATCCTCCGAAAATTTCTTTTCCTACTCCCAGCGGAAAGGGTGAGCCGCTGGAAGATACTAACATTCAGGAGTTCATTCCAAAAGTACAGTCTCTGCTAACAGAATGCGTACTTGTCTTCAGAATGTGTTTTTATTACTGAATCTAAAGGAGGGTAGTTTTGAGAAGGTTTCGCACTTCTGTATACACTGGTGCCAGAAGTTAAACCAATAAACCGTTACTTCCCTATCCTGTGTCTAATTCACGATATAATCATACAAACTGTCAACCAGATGTCCGTACGATGTTATTCTGCATGGAAGATGGAATTCCGGTCAACGGACATCCATACCACCGATGACGTCAGGGCGCCTATGAAACGAGGTAGTGTTTGTCAGGTAGTCCCACATCCACAATCGCTGTGTGCACAGCTACAGACAGTGAAGTGTGGCACAAAGAAGATGCCTGTCAGACTCTCTGCGTTGAAGGACCATAGAAAGAACGGAAGTAGGACAGCCGCAAACTAATGTGGCCCGATGGCTTTGTGTGAATCGTTCTGCTGGTTTGGATATGGCGACAAGTTTATAGAGAGCGAACCTGTATGTCGAAGACCAGGGGAGAGCTGATCACGTGTGACTTCAGAAGAGATGACCGTCATTTGGCTGTAAGGACACGGCATTACCGCCTTCGTACTGCACGGCACTGGCATGTGAGCTCGCAGCATCCACCGGACGTGTTCTATAGAGGAATTCGGTATGCAGAAGGCTTTCGCAGAGTGGCCTTTACTGTCAGAGACCTGCTGTATATCTACCTCTGACGGGCCTTCACAGAAGGGAACGTCTAGAGTGGCGTCATCACAAAGCCACCTGGGCGATGGAAGAGCAGGCCAATGTTGTTTTCAAAGATGAGTCCCAATTTAGTGAGAGTGATTCTCGATGGTTTTGCATCTGGAGGGACCCAAACATTGTGGAAAGACACAGATATTGAGGAAGATCCATAATGGTGTGGGCAGGGATTATGTGTACCACTCGAACCGATATTCGTGAAATTGTGTGGGTGAATCGGCAAGGTTTAACTGCTGTCAGGCATCGTAACCAGATCTTGGGACATCATTTGCGGTTGTTGCGCGTTGCTGTGGGCCCGGAATTCGTATTGATGGACGATAATTCTCGACCTTATAGACCACGGGTGCTTCATGTTTTCTTGGAAACGGAAGACATTGAACGCATGACATGGCCTACTTGCTCTCGCGGTTTGAATCCCATAGAGCATGTCTGGGACGCACTAGGGAGATGGCTTGCGTCACGTCAGCATCCACCAACCACTCTCCAAGAGTGCGAGAGCTCTGCAGGAAAAATGTGCGTTATTGCTTCAACATAAGATTGATGATGTCATTCACAGCATGTCCCATCGTTGTCCGGCGTGCATTTCCTGCCAGAGGGGGCCATACCCCATATTGATCATGTTAACCAGTTGCCAGAATGTGCATGCAAATCAGTTTATAACGTTGTTGCTTTATTTTGTGGTGTAAGCGTAGCTGCTAGATTATAAAAGCGGTTTAAAAGCTGTGAGCTGTCTGGGGAAGTTGACCTTGCATTACTGCGCAACTGTTTCACCAGGTATCCAGTTTAGCTGACCAAATTCCCAACCAGACTAACATTAATTATAATCTTTTAATAGTCATACGACAACCGGTGATATATATATAAAAGAGAATTTAAATAAAAAGAAATAAATCAGTTTATATTTGGAAATTTATTTTAACATTGACCATTGAAATTTCAGCATATTAAACTTGAGTCGTAATTAAGCTGGTGCCTTATTTAGGATTGTGAAAATGTGAGATTGTAATCCTACGGAACACATCAAATATGGAGCCAAGATTGGGAGACTCCATACGACACTGCATTCATAAAATAACACACGAAGAACATTGAAACATATGCAAGAGGAAATTAACCACAACTAACCGATTCAATTTTCACCCAAAGAAATTACGTTCGTAGCACAATCCTGTCCGTCATATAATTACCACACACTGGTATACTAAATTCATACTAACTCTCTGTGAAATCTTCCCAAAAAGAATAGCTGGGGGCTACTTTGATGATTACACCAACTTGGTTTACACAAAGCGTGTAACTCCACAATAATTTTGATAATTAAAATAAATTAGATCGTAAAGCAATTTACAAAAGAAAAACCTCGAACTGGTTACTAATGTCTTACTATTAACCTGATGGGTCAAACAATTATATAAGCACATGGTAGTGGTCTCACAAAGTACACCCCACGTGGGTTGAACATAAAGAAAAGTTGCTTTATTGAAAAATACTGTCAAGACGAGACGTTATAATCTCACGCACATTCGCATTTAAGATTGATGATCTTAGTTAGAGTTACTGATCAACACGTGATTCCACTTTACTCACAAAGTAGTGACAAAGCAACTACCGGAAAATAATCTGAACTTCACACGCGAATTACACTGTGTTGCAATTTAAGATAACATTAGATATTTTAGAGCTAAACCTGAAATAAAGGTGATTAAATTTTCAGTTAGGCTGAACTTATGAAATCCATTGTCCTACGGACTTAGCAGACACGCGCTTAGCCGGAGATCTTACCACTTCAGACGCCTGCCACGGACAGACTGACTCGGTCCCTTCCTGAGGGTGGCTCCCCACTAAAAACGGAAGTGGCCAGAGGGGCAGCTTCCTATACCAACACGACAAGGGACAGACAGGACCATACTAAGGATAGAAACCTCTTTGCTTTTAGAAAGCGTAGCTACCTGTTCCGACGTTGGTCCTACTGTTCTCTAGCAGACAGGCTTGTCTGCTACCCTGAGGCATGCAACTAGAAATACATTTGCTCATTCATCCTCTCACACAGAAGGGAAGGGGGAGGACAGTATCTTATCATATACAGTATATAAAAGAAAGCGGATGTAGGTTCCGTATGAGACTGTGTGACATGAATTACATATAAACTGTGTTTTAAAGTGTAGTAGTGTGACAGATCGTTCTTGTTTATGTGTAAAAGTAACACGTTCCACTACTCAGTCTCTTCCCAGATAGTCAGCAACACCACAGTAAATTTAGAAGAAGAATTTATGCCGTAAATGACAACAGATTTAAGAAATTAACATGAAAGGAATCCAACAGAGACCTTTCAAGTTAAATTGGAAAAAAACGAAGAATATTTTTCTCTACTGTTATGCATGTTTCAGTTGATTTATGTTCTTAATTCTTTGCATTGTTTCTACTTTACTATCACCTGTTTATACTGTCTTGTGACAAAATGAAAACAACCTTGCAAAATTACCGTTTGTTGCTTTCATTTTTACAAAAGGGTTTAGAGGGAATCTGTGGCTTCTTAAAATCACTAAATCGTTTCCGAAATGGGACACTGCGAGTGGAAACTTCAAATTCGCGGCAAGCCAGTAACCTACAAAAATCTAAATGCCTCAAGGAGTACGCAGTAGATACTAAACTGCGAAGCACCTTTAATTTTAGCAAAGGTGTTGTGACATGCAGGGGTCTAGTTCACATTCCCTGGAAGGAATTGCAACGTGAGTGGGTTCCATAAGGTATCGTCGACGTGCAAAACATCACGAAGAGGGTAGATGGGGATTTTATCAAATCGGACTCCTTTATCGTGACGTTCAATAGCACGGATCTTCCTGAGCATGTTAAGACGGGTCTCCTTCGTCTCAACGAGCAGCCTTATGTCCCCAAGCCAATGTGCTGTTTCAAATGTTAGCGCTTTGGGCGTACTTCTCTTGGGTGTAAGGGAGAAGCCACTTGTGTCAAGTGTGCTGAGACCGCCCATGACTGTGTTGCTTGTTCATCTCCTTTCAAGTGTGTGAACTGCTGTGGAGTCGGGACTGCAGCGTGTATCTAGAAGAAAGAAAGATACAAGAGCTTACGACTACGAAGCGCATCACAAATAATGAGGCCAAAAAAATGTATGAAGCCATGCTGCCCTCAACGTTTGCTACCTCCTTCGCTTTCGTTGTTAAACAGCCAGTGCAGAAAGCAGATGCTGCTAAACGTGTGCGCTTGTGGTGCTGCAGTTACTTCGAAGCATGTCCCTCCTCCCCACAACTTCAGAAAAACCCATGTTTGCCGACATCGTGGAGCTACCTGGCCCTCCAAAGGACCAGTCTGGTCCAGTGATGCCACAATCACAGCCGTGGCTGAGGCTGCAAAACCTTCCCAGGGAAAAATCGAACGCAAAACGTCCGCCACAGACGAAATCGGGAAGCAAACAGCGCGACGGTATTGACCTCATTTTCTCTGACATCTCTCTCGATCCCTCTTTAGAAGCGACGGAGCTTGATGTCGACATTCACCCACTGCAAGCTCACCTCCGCGGCAGAAAGTCAGAATGAAAGTGCTACCCCCGTGACAGATATTTCCTCTACATCTACATATACATACATACTCAGCAATCCATCATACGGTGCGTGGCGGAGGGTACCTCGTACCATAACTAGCATCTTCTCTCCCAGTCCCAAACAGAACGAGGGAAAAATGACTGCCTATATGCCTCTGTACGAGCCCTAACCTCTCTTATCTTATCTTTGTGGTCTTTCCGCGAAATATAAGTTGGCGGCAGTAAAATTGTACTGCAGTCAGTCTCAAATGCTGGTTCTCTAAATTTCCTCAGTAGCGATTCACGAAAAGAACGCCTCCTTTCCTCTAGAGACTCCCACCCGAGTTCCTGAAGCAGTTCCGTAACAGTCGCGTGATGATCAAACCTACCAGTAACAAATCTAGCAGCCCGCCTCTGAATTGTATCTATGTCCTCCCTCAATCCGACTTGATAAGGATCCCAAACACTCGAGCAGTACTCAAGAATAGGTCGTATTAGTGTTTTATAAGCGGTCTCCTTTACAGATGAACCACATCTTCCCAAAATTCTACCAATGAACCGAAGACGACTATCCGCCTTCCCCACAACTGCAATGACATGCTCTTCCCACTTCATATCGCTCTGCAATGTTACGCCCAAATATTTAATCGACGTGACTGTGTCAAGCGCTACACTACTAATGGAGTATTCAAACATTACAGGATTCTTTTTCCTATTCATCTGCATTAATTTACGTTTATCTATATTTAGAGTTGGCTACCATTCTTTACACCAATCACCAATTCTGTCCAAGTCATCTTGTATCCTCCTACAGTCACTCAACGACGACACCTTCCCGTACACCACAGCATTATCAGCAAACAGCCGCACATTGCTATCCACCCTATCCAAAAGATCATTTATGTAGATAGAAAACAACAGCGGACCTACCACACTTCCCTGGGGCACTCCAGATGATACCCTCACCTCCGATGAACACTCACCATCGAGGACAACGTACTGGGTTCTATTACTTAAGAAGTCACCCACCCTCCAATGGAACGTTAATGGGTTCAGGAGACATATAGAGGAACTGAAGCTCCTAGCACAGGAGCGCCCCCTGTGCATGTGTTTGCAGGAAACATATTTGAAAGCATCTGATGCTCCTATCCTACAGGGCTACACACTCTATTGCATGGATGACCTAACGGGGAAAAAGCCAAGGGAGGTGTTGCTGTGTTTGACAATAACACACACCACTCCTCTGCTCTCTCCTTGGTTACTGACCTACAAGCAGTATCTGTTGCAGTTCACGTGGGCATAAGATAACTTTCTGCTCCCTGTATTTACTTATGCAACATGCAAGAGGCTCTGTGGCTCTCGCAGACATTATTGAATAAGAATGAAATTTTCCCTCTGCAGCGGAGTGTGCGCTGATGTGAAATTTTCTAGCAGATTAAAACTGTTTGCCGGACCGGAGCGAAAGGCAGAGGTCCCGAGTTCGAGTCTCGGTCCAGCAGACAGTTTTAATCTGCCAGGAAGTTTCATTAATAAACAACTCCCCCATCCCAATGGGTGATTTCAATGTCCATAATGTATTTTGGTTCAAATTATACTTGCGCTAGGAGTCGATTCTAGAAGAACCTCACGATGTCTCAGGAGCTGTGCATATTCAACACTTATTTCTCGGTTGCTACTGGGTCGTCCTCAGCCGTCGACCTTTCCTTCTACACTCCATCCCTTGCAGACTCAGCACAGTGGAAAGTAACTAATACCTTGATTCCAGTGAACACTTCCCCTGTGGATCCATGTAATGAATAGAGGATTGACTGAACAAAAGCCACGGAAACTGATGATCAGCGAGGCTAACTGAGCGCTGTTCAGCCAGTTGGCTGTTGACATATCCATCTCGAAGTCATCTTAGGAGAAGACCTGTACCTTGGTGGACAGATGAGCGTCATCAATGAAAGCAAGCGTTCCTGAACTCCATCAACTGTTTCATGTGTCCCAGAGGATTTACAGGAAACACAATCGTTTATGAATAGCAGCAGTGCTGAAACAGAGGTGTCTCCAGAGAACGCCTGGAGACATCGCTCAGATGCTGGTTGAGCATATTGCCAAAACTACTACCATTGCATGCCAGGATTAGACGCTTCATCACTACCATTCCATGCCAGGAGTAGACGTTTCATCACTACCATGCGACTTTAGAGAGGGGCAAGTTAGACTTTAGATGCAACTGTTCTGAGGCCTACAACTCCCCTTCCTCCATGAAGGAGTTGGAATTGACACTGTCTGAGGCTTGTGACACTGCAACCGGTCGCGACGAAATTCAATATTTGCCAGGAAATCCTCCTCGAATGCTTTAATATGGCAGACATGCAACTTCCCAGACTCGTGGAGGGAGATAATTCTGATATCCTTGTCACGGCAGGAAAGGACTGCAGGTGTCTCAGTAGTTACAGGAATATCACCTTAACGAGCTGTATAGGAAAGACTCTGGAGCGAATGGTTAACTGTCACCTGGTCGTTAGAGACCAGGCAACTCCTTAGCGCTCTCAGTGTGGAATTCAGTCCACTGTCGACAACCTCATCCTGCTATAGGAGGCTATTCACCAGGCTTTCCTACGTAAACATCACTGTATCGGCAAATCGGCACATTCTTCGATATCAGTAAGGCATATGACACTACGTGGAGACACAGTATTCTCATGTAACTGCATCAATGGGGCTTTCGTGGCCATCTCCCCATCTTCATACGTTCTTTCCTGTCTCAGCTATTTTTTAGCATCTGAGTTGGTGACACGCTGTCCGATGGTTTTTAGCAGGATAATTCTGTCCCTTAGGGTAGTGTTTTAAGCGTTACCATCTTTGCCACAGCCATAAGCATACCACGTCTACGGAAAGAAGTCGTGTACAGTGCTCCTTACTTATGGACGATTATGCTGTTTTCTGTTCCTCCTCCAGTGTTGCAATGGTGAGCCGCCTGTTGGAACTTATTTTTTAAATGCTAGAGGAGTGAGGTGCAAATATGGCTTTTCAGTTTTCTGCAGATAAGTTCATTTTAATCGCTCTCGTCGTATTTCAGTTTACCTGACTTGCATATGAGGAACACCATAATACATTTCTGAAAGTCAGTGAGGCTTCTGTGCCTCATTTTTGTCTCTAAATTGTCGTGGTTGCCGTACATGACTGCCAGAACTCTCAAGGCACTGAACATCATCAAGTGTCCTAGCCGCAGGTCTTGCGGAACGGACAGGGTGCGTCTGCTCCAGTTTTAACGGGCTTTCGTGCGTTCGCGACTGGACTATGGTTGGTCCATGGTGTATGGATCGGCGAGGCCTTCTTATTTGAAGATCACTGATGCTCTGCTCTGCCCGCATCTCGTGGTCGTGCGGTAGCGTTCTCGCTTCCCACGCCCGGGTTCCCGGGTTCGATTCCCGGCGGGGTCAGGGATTTTCTCTGCCTCGTGATGGCTGGGTGTTGTGTGCTGTCCTTAGTTAGTTAGGTTTAAGTAGTTCTAAGTTCTAGGGGACTGATGACCATAGATGTTGAGTCCCATAGTGCTCAGAGCCATTTGAACCACTGATGCTCTGCACCATGAGGGGATTCGGCTGGCCATGGGTGCTTATAGGATCAGTGCCATATCCAGTCTCTGTGCTGAGGCCGGAGAATCGCGACTTACCATCCGGCGGAAGCTCCTCGTGGTATGTCAGGCATGTAGGTTCCTCGCAGTTCAGACTTCACCCGCTTTCCGCACTGTGGGTCGTCCGCCTCTGAAACACCTTTTCTCCAACCGTCCATGAGCCACCATGTCGTTTGGGATCCGTATACAGCATGTTATGGAGTCACTCGGTGTGCAGCCAGTACAACCGCAAATCGTCTGCTGCCCTGGTTACTGCTGAGGCCCAGAGTAATTTTAGATTTGGTGCAGTACAGGAGAGACTGCACTCCAACTTCTATTTATAATGCGATATTTTCTTAGGGTTTATATGAGCACCACAACTATGTAGCTTTCTTTACAGATGGATCCAAACAGATGGCGTCAGTTGGTTGCTCTGTTATTTTCCTGGGTCATGACCTCAAGGTTCGATTGCCTGAGGACTACTTTCTTCGACGCAGACATTAAATGCGATCTTGCGGGAAATGGAGCAAATGGAACGTTCTTCCAATGCTCAATTTTTGTCTGTTCCAAATCTCTGAGTGTCTCTCTCTTCAACGTTTGTACCCAGCATATAAAGTAGTTCAGAATATCCAGGATGCACTCCTCCAACTACAACTGCAAAGGAGGTACCTTTTTGGTAGGTACCTGGGCACATGGGTACTGCGGAAAACGAAAGGCGAGTCTAGCAGCCAAGGAGGCGTGTCGTGATCCTAAGTTATTTAAGTGTACCATCCCCCCTGCATGCTGTAGCCTCGCTGTCGGGATCCAGAATCTTGCGTCGATGGGAGGCTGAGTGGCTGGAAGAGGCAGACAATAAGCTTCGTCCGGTAAAGCAAATAACGTGGCCGTGGCGTACCTCCTTCCAGCCACGTCGACGGGATGGAGTCCTTCTCACTCGTCTCCACATGGGCCAGACTCCCATGATGCATAGCTTCTCGTTCCGGCGAGAGGACTCTCCAATGTGTGGTGCTTCCGGCGTACCGATTACTGTGTACCACATTTTATTGGACTGTGTCTGATTTTCCGACGAGCCTGCCGGGACGGATTTTCCGACTGATCTGCCCTCTGTTTTAAATAACGTTCAAACGAATGTGATTCGAGTTTTAAAGTTTTGTGAACTGTTCAATATTTTTCACATGATTTTAGGGAAATAGTTTTAATGTGTTAACAGGGTGACTGGATTACCCATGTTTTGTAAGTGATAAGCCGGTTAAGTTCCCCTGTGTTTCGTTTTAGTTCCTTTGTCTTTTTACTGATGTTTTAAACTCATATATAGCTACTTTCACTCTTTCTCAATTGTTTTAGCTCTTGTGAGATGCAGTGATTGTGTGGACAATTTGAGTGCATGAGATTTCATTCACTTTCGCTTTGCCTTAAAGAGAGTTAGGACGCTGATAACATCGTCGTTGAGCACCTATAAGCTGCGACCACAAACGCACTCACACACACGCACACGCACACACACACACACACACATACACACACACACACACACACACACACACACAAATAATGTTTGAACTAAACTCATTCTCATAAATTAAGGATAATGCTGATACATGGTGAAACAACGCTCTGGTGGGCGGTTTGCGGGTTTAAATTTGCGGGTTTAAATCACCTCGGGGTATGACCATGCGGTGCATTTGACCTGCGGTCGTCGTACGGTCGAGCTGGCAGCAGTCCACATACACAGAGGTGTGTTGGTGCATGTCAGAGTACGGTGCAGTGAGTAAGTGTGCAGACGTTTTCAGACGTGCTAATTGTGACTGTGTGGTGAAAATGGCTCAAAGAACACATATTGATGACGTTATGAGGGGTAGAATACTAGGGCGACTGGAGGCTGGTCAAATATAGCAGGTCGCAGCACGGGCCTTCCGTGTGCCACAAAGTGTGATCTCAAGAATATGGCAACGATTCCAGCAGACAGAAAACGTGTCCAGACGCTACAGCACGGGACGTCTACCGTGTACAATACCACAAGAAATTCGATATCTCACCATCAGTGCCCGCAGACGGCCACGGAGTACTGCAGGTAGCCTTGCTTACCGCAGCCACTGGAACAGTTGCCTCCAGACACATAGTCAACAGACGACTGGACAGACACCGTTTATTCACACGGAGACCTGCAAGGTGCGTTCCACTGACGCCTGGTCACAGGAGAGCCCGTAAAGCCTGGTGTCAAGAACACAGTACACGGTCATTCGAACAGTGGTTCCAGGTTATGTACACGGACGAGTCCAGGTATAGTGTAAACAGTGATTCTCGCCGGGTTTTCACCTGGCGTGAACCACGAACCAGATACCAACCCCTTAATGTCCTTGAAAGGGACCTATATGGAGGTCGAGGTTTGATGGTGGGGTTATGATTGGTGCACGTACACCCCTGAATGTCTTTGACAGAGGAACAGGTCAAGTGTATCGGGACGTCATTTTGCACCAGTATGTCCGCCTTTTCAGGGGTGGAGTGGGTCCCACCTTCCTCATGATGGATGATATCTCACGGCCCCACCGAGCTGCTATCGTGGGGGAGTACCTTGAAACAGAAGATATTGGGCGAATGGAGTGGCCTGCCTGTTCTCCAGACCTAAACCCCATCGAGCACATCTGGGATGCTCTCGGTCGACGTATCGCTGCACGTCTTCAAATCCCTAGGACACTTCAGGCACTGGTGCAAGAATGGGAGGCTATACCCCAGCACCTGCTCGACCGCCTGATCCAGAGTATGCTAACCAGTTGTACGGCCTGTGTACGTGATCATATCCCAATTTGGTGTCTAGGTACATGCGCAGGAAACAGTGGCGTTTTGTAGCACATGTTTTTCGGGACCGATTCTCAACTTATCACCAATACCGTGGTCGTGTGTGTTCCCTATGTGGCTATGCTATTAGCGCCAGTTTTATGTAGTGCCACGTTGTGTGGCACCACATTTACCCATTAACCTTTATTTATGAGCATGAGTGTCGTTACTATTATGTCAGCAAGCTACTGTAATAAAACTAATGAAAATTTTAGAAAAATAGCTTAACTGGATTTCTTAGTTATAGTTTTAACTGACATTATAAACAAATACTTTACAATCCCCAGCTTCGAATAAAATTTAATATTTTTTCTTTCATAGGCAGTGGACTGGATATAATTAATAAGACTGTCTACCGGCATTGCTATCCCCTGTGAAAGGGGCAAGTAATTACATGATCTATGACATGGAATAAGCAGTCTTCTGGTTGGAGAATGTGAATCAAGAGCTAACCAAAGAAAAACGAGTGTATTGATGTCTCGGCCAAAGAAGTTTGTTACTGTCAAACATAGGCTAATCTGAGAAAGAAATTCTCAGAAGGTAGATCTAGAGCGTACTATGCTGTTGGAAATTTGAAAATGAAGAGAACTGAAGCGTTTGAGATGTTTTGTTGCCAAACGACGCTGGAAGATTTGTAATTGAGTTTATTGTCTTTTAGCTTATACCCACAACCACTTAGTGCTTGGAGAAAATGTACAAGTATTGATAGGCCATACATAGTTACAGAGCCGGCTGGGGTGGCCGAGCGGTTCTAGGCGCTACAGTCTGGAACCGCGCTACCGCTACGGGGTCGCAGGTTCGAATCCTGCCTCGGGCATGGATGTGTGTGATGTCCTTAGGTTAGTTACGTTTAAGTAGTTGTAAGTTCTAGGGGACTGATGACTTCAGAAGTTAAGTCCCATAGTGCTCAGAGCCATTTGCACCATACAGACAGACCAATACCTTAAAACCAGTGTAAAAAGAAAATGACCATGATGGTCATAGTTGTGGATACCTGCTGCGACAGTGAAACTTTATGTCGCCTAACAAAGGCGTCACGCCGGATGGCAACGAATGACCAAGTTTCGCAAGTTCTTGTGGAAGGATTACAGTTTTTCCGTGTAGTCAGGGACGTATAGAGGAAAGGTGATCTGTGTCTTCTTCTCCACAAGCGCAGAAAGGTGTGTAGCCTGTGCAGATGTTTACGAAATATCCGAGGTTAAATCTGAGTCTGGCTGTTAGAGAGCCGAGGTACATAGGTATTGAATTTCTATAACGTTTCGGGGAACAGGGGACCGACGAGTCAACTGTTGCGTAGTTCTTGCTTTCGTGTCTTGTGCTTCGCTTCCTATTCCCGGTGCCAGTCTTTTAACGCTGGAAGTTACGTGGACTGGTGAGATTAGAAAAACGGAGATCCCCTGCAAAAGGTGGCGAGAAAGGTAAAAGCGGAAAACATTCACTAGACTTAGCGACAGGGTTACAGCACGTATGTGAAGACATCAGGGACTAATTGCCTTGGTGGCAAAACTTGCAGGAGAAACAAAGATTGCTGGAAGTAAAACCTACTTTCTGAAGTGCAAGGAAACCGTGTTTAGCTGTTTCAAGTCGATGACTCGTGAAACAAATAAATAATTGACTGGCAATTATTTATTTGTTTCACGAGTCATCGACTTGAAACAGCTAAACACGGTTTCCTTGCACTTCAGAAAGTAGGTTTTACTAAGAGTGCAAGTTTAGATTCATATCACTATCTATCTGTCGTTAAATTCAAAACTAGACCAATATATAAAAGAAAGAGCGAATATCAACCTAAAAAGTTTGACACTCAGAAATTAACCAAGGAACACAATTTCAGGACACTTTTGGAAAATAAAACACCTAAAACATGGGAACAACTTCAAAAAGATATAGTACAGACAGCAGAAGAAACCATTCTCCTTACCAAAAAATGGAAACATGCCTGGTGGAATGATGAGTGTGACAAACTAATCCTAACAAGACAACGAGTTTGGAACATTTGGAATGCCAACAAAAATGATAAAAATAGGAACTCCCTAAAAGAAGCCCGGAAGCAAGCTTCAAAAGGCCTTAAAAAGATCCAAGTTCAATACATAAAAGACCAACTAGCATCAGTAGACTCCAACTTCAAACAGAACAATGCTAGGGACTTTTACAAAACTTTCAAAAGCAACTTAAAGAAATACTACCCTCCTAGTCTATTTTTCAAGGACCCAAAAACGCAGAAAACTGCATACAATAGCATAGAGAACTGTAGAACACTTGCTGAATATTTTGAAGAGCTACATAACTGTTATCCACCGAAAGAAAAATTTAATTTCAATATTGTAAACCCAACACCACCAGACTCCAAGCCGCCAACCAGAACTATGGAAGTACTCTAGTGACAACATGATACAGTGTATCAGAAATACTAAAAGAAATCTGGACAACACAGAGATTACCACCAGACTGGACATCTGCATTAATACATCCACTACATAAAAAAGGGAAGAAAACAGATCCTAGCAATTATAGGGGAATCTCCCTCTTACCAGTGACCTATAAGATCTTGTCTAAGGCGCTTTTAAAAAGAGCAGAAGAGATACTTGACAAACAGCTAGGAGAGTATCAGGCTGGATTTAGGAAGGGAACGTCATGTGCAGAACAAATACTAAATTTAAAGAACATAATAGAAATGAGGAAAATCAGGAACTTAAAATATGTAATTACCTTTGTGGATTTTAAAAAAGCCTATGATTCAATTGACAGAAATACACTGCTTGATATCTTAAAAGAATTGGGACTCGATGCTAAAACAACTGCAATAATTAAAGGTACTTTGACAAATACAAAATCGAAAGTAAAATTTAGGGGAGAGCTCTCAAAATCGTTTGAAATAAAGTCAGGTGTTCGACAGGGAGATGGTCTGTCACCTCTGCTTTTCAATTGTGTCTTGGAGAAGGTAGTTCGAGAATGGAGGAAGGCCATCAATACTAAAGGGATTCAACTAGGGAGAAATCCAAACAAGATCACTGTCGACTGTTTAGCCTTCGCAGATGACATGGCATTGATTACAGATTCACTAGACAATGCCCAAGAACAAATAAGAGAACTACAAAAACAAGCAGCCAAAGTAGGACTACAAATATCCTATGAAAAAACAAAGTTTATGACAAACATCTGTGATGCTCCTCAAAATATTGCAGTTGACAACAACACAATACACAAAACAGATTCCTTTAAATATCTAGGAGAGTGGATTACATACAATGCCAAAGAAAAGATAGCTATAGAAACTAGAGTGCACAAAATGGAAAGAGTGTTTCATATGACTAAAAACGTTTATAATAAAAAATCCTTGTCCTGGAACACGAAATTAAGACACTACCAAACAGTGGCCAGACCTGAAGCTCTCTATGCGGCAGAAACACTTAAACTAACGAGAAATGGAGATCTTGAGAAACTAGAGAAGGTCGAAAGAAGAATTTTAAGGAAAATACTGGGAGCTAAAAGAAACGATAATGCTGAATACAGGTTAAGACCAAACAGAGAGCTATATCTGAAAACGGAGAAACTAACTGATGTAATGAGGAAGAGGAGACTACAGTTTTTTTGGACATATATTCAGAATGGATAACAACAGACTAACCAAGCGGATATTCACATTACTCAATAGCTACAAATCCAAGCCAGCATGGTTCATAGAGACTGAAAAGGACATTGAAAATGCTGGAGTTACAATAGACACAATAGAAAACAGAACACATTTCAGAAAGGCAGTTCAAAAGGCAGAATTTCAGGAGAGAAAGAAAAGAACTAGACGAAAGTGGACTCAAGAAGAAAGGGAACAACACTCTAAAAGGATGAAGGAAATATGGAAACTGAAGAAATCTAATACAATGAAGAGTAGCCAAAGTTGATTCATCGTACCCTCCAAATGGGTTATTCGGAAGAAAAAAAATTGACTGGCAGTAATACCCTAAAAGTAAGATATTCATGAATGTTAAGAACGTGTTTGACAAACTAAGACTATATTTCATAAGTTCCTCTTTAGTATCCTTATAATAGAGCAGTGAAAAGCACATTGTTGTAGTCGCCTCTTAATTAAACCTAAATCAATAAAATCTTGATACAAAATTAAAACACTTCGTCCAACGATCGCCGGACTACCTTGGTCATACAGTAAGGCATGACGTCCAAAACACTAACAGGAGAATCTCCGCACAGTTTTATTTCCACTGCTGGTGAAAACAGTTAGTATGTACCAGTGTTCGCCCTAGCCACTCCAACGTTTGAAGATATTTACGCTTAACACACTGAAATCAGGCGGTAAAATAGCTGTTTCGGATTGTTGTGATGACCTCACTGCACTACTTCTTCATCTACATCTACAAAAACACCCCATAATCTACATCGGAGTGCATAACAAAGTGTATTTTATGACACTGAAAGACTCCCCGTTCCCTGTTCCTTTCGCAAATCGAATGAGGAAAAAATGATTGTGTGTATACTACTGTACGAGTCCCAATCTCTGTTACAGTGACATTAATGTCCTCATGAGAGTTGTACTTTACAGGCACAAGAATAAATCCTCATTATGTCGACAATATTGGTTCCCGAGGCATTCTGAATTGAGTTTCGTTAGAAGGGCATCTTCTTCCGTTCAGGATTCCCGCTGAAGTTCTCGGAGCATTTTCATAACTCTTGTGTGTCTTCCAAACTCAAGAAAGGTGTCCGGGCATAGATTTTGAACGGAATTCCGCCGTCCCATCAGATCCACCGTAGCAGAGCACTGTTTAGAAATTGGTCACGTCATAGAATATCAAAAAACGGAGGTACTGTGATTGTGTCATTGAAGAAACCGTAGAAATCCGAGTCGACCAGAACTTGACAATCGAAACAGTGGCCTCCGTCTTAGCATGACCCGTCACAGACGGTACATGTAAAGCTGGATACCAACCACGCCTAAGCGCGACAGCATCGGAGTCGCCACAGCCCTATCTGCACCCCTTTTCTCCACCGTGATGGTTCTTGACAGGGAGAGGGGGTACCAGTATTACTGAGAACCATCAGTGGACCAACTGAGATAGTAACAAGTATTGTTGCCGAAAATTTATACAGTGCCAGTGACCCGCCTGGAAACTTGAGAAGATTTTGTGCCTTGTTTAATTGTGTTATCCCACAAATGCTTCACTTAAAATAAGCATTATGCGAATTTAGAATTGATATTTATATGTAAAATGATTCATTTTTTGCTTCTGAAGGTGCTGAGTCACCCTGTTAAGTGCCGTAAAAATGATGGTGCTCCCGCCCTAGGCAAGTTTGTGTTTATTTTGTTTACAATTTAGTTTGTTTATGATGTTCTCATTGGTTTAAAGAACTGTATTTTGCAAAGTACTCTTGCAAATGCTGGGCCCCTACTTTAGATGTATTTGTGTAAGTTGACATATTGTAGTTATATATTTTTCTTTAATTGTCATTTGCTCGAAATTCTCGAGGAACCATGCTATGGAACACAATTTCTCAGAGAATGGTAGGGAAGACAACATGAAAAAAAAAATTAAAATAATAAGGTATGTTTGAGAAAATCATTTGATTAAGAAATGAATGAAAAGCAGTCGTGTTTATTTAATAATTACTGAAAAATTGATGAGCTCATTTTACGACGACTGAAAGGACTAACTTCATTTAGCCACGTCAGTATGCTTCTGAAGAAGTGTAGCATTATATTAAACGTTTCTGTTCAGTAATCATCCCACAATCAAGCACTTAAGAGGTTAACTTACATGTACTGTGAATTACAACGAAACATTTACATAATATAAATTTTGCCTTGCAATGTGTCTAGTGTTTCTTCAGTCAAACGAATAAAATCTCGTCACCTTGAAACACTGCATTCTTAACCACCATTGACGCAACCTCTTTCTTTCTTCCTCCGTATTATTCATTTTTTCCCTTTACTTCGTCCTCTTCCTCTAAGTTACAGTAGCGTGATGATAGTGTTTAATCAGGCGCAAATGCTTCTTCGTAGTTCTTATGGAATGTTATGTTTTAATGTTTTATTTGTGTGAACGAGCAATAATAGTAGATAACGGCTGATGAATTGTAAATTATGTAAGTAGCATTGTGTCTTATCATACAAATTGCTGCGTTGCTTTTGGACCGCGGGTATCTCAGCTTTTGCAGCCTTATCATTTCCATTATGTCAGTACAATTTGGGATTGTATGGTATATAATTGCAAATTGGTCTAAGTCTTAGTGGTTAATAAACTTGTGGCTACTCAGTAGTTTCTCCGACACTTCGAAACTTCCTAATAAATATTTCACTTAAACTGCTGAGTGCTTTTTGAATATTCTTAAACTGCTGAGTGAAATTAACATACTGTCTCTTTGCTTGTCTTTATCATTTCAACACTGATCTACAGAATTTGCCCTGACTAACAGAACTCAAACTTTTCCATTTCATTAATTACTCACAATATTAAACGATAATGCGATCTGACGGCTTTAAAATTAGCTAAAAAGAATGGCCCCAACTAAGAAGAAATCCTAACAATAACCTATACAATTCATAAGTCACTTACCTCACAAAAATTTATTACCGTAATACAGCAAGCGCCAATACAGCCAGCTTCATAAAAGCTTCGAACTACTGTAGGCTCTAACTACAAATAGCCATATGGTTAGCAAAGGAAAGATTTTATTGCAGAGCAAACAATATATTTTTTACCCTAATAATGTGACAACCAGTTCAAAAATTATATAATCGTGCATGACATCCAGTTACAAAAATTATATAATCCTGAATAATATTCAATCTCCAATCCGGACCCGTCCATATCGTCCGCTCACGCTAATAGTGCAAACCTCCAACGCTGCTAATTATTAACCTCTAACCTCCATCACTGCTGACTACTGACACCCAACTTCCATTACTGCTGGCTGTTCACCTCCAACTGCAAGTCCGACCATCCACACGGTCTCTCAGAGATTTAATACAGAGCGCTACATAGCGCTGCCAGCATACAAACGCATAAACAGCCTATTTACAACTTGTTTCACTTCGTAAGTACGTAAACTACCAAACTTATCCACTATATAGTGTTGATGTCTACTGTAATACGCTGACAGAAACAAAATCGCAACACCAAAAAATAATTACTATACAGTAGTTAAATTTAGGGGATTCAGTTGTCTACATAAAACATGTAAATGATTAACATTTCAATAGGCCATTGCAGATGTGAAATTCTGGTAGATTAATGACCGGTGAAACCGCCAGGATGTCTAATACAAGCATACAAACGTACAAACATCTTGTTATACAGGTGCTGAATGCCAGTTTTTGGAACGGAGCTCCATGTCTGTTACACTTGGTGGATCTATAAAGGGACAATGAATACCGGTTGTGGCCGACGCTGTAGTTGTTGTCCGATGGGGCACAACGTATGCACTCGATTGGAGACAGACCTGATGATCGAGCAGGTCAAGGAAACATGTCGACTCTCTGTAGAGCATGTGGGTTACAACAGCGGTTTGCGGGTGAGCGTTATCCTGTTGGAAAACGCCCCCTGGAATGCTTTTCGTGGAAGACAGCACGACAGGTCGAATCATCAGACTGACGTACAAATCTGCAGTCAGTGGGATAACCACCAGAGTGCTCATGTTGTCATACGAAATGGCTCCCTAGAACGTAACTCCAGATGTAGGTCGCGTGTGTCTCGCACGCACCCAGATTGTTTGGGGGCCCTCATCCGGTGTCCTTTAACCAACTCACTGCCATGAATGGCACCGAGGCAGAACCAGCTTTCATCAGGAGACACAACAGACCTCGCCCTGCCTCCCAATGAGCTCTCACTTGACACCATTGACGTCGCACGTGGAGTTGGTTTGTGGTCAGTGGAACGCGCGTTACAAGGCGTCTGGCTTAGGGCTGTCCTTGAAGTAACAGATTTTTAAATGTTCGTTGTGTCACTGAGGTGTCAAATGCTGCTCATCTTCCTGCTGCAGATACAATACGATGCAGCAGAGCCACAGACCGAACGCGATGGTCTTCCCTTTCGGTAGCACCACGTGGCCGTCCGGAGCGACTTCTTGCGACCGCGTGTTCTCGTGACCACCGCTGCCAGCAACCATTTACGAGGTGCATTCAAGTTCTAAGGCCTCCGATTTTTTTTTCTAATTAACTACTCACCCGAAATTGATGAAACTGGCGTTACTTCTCGACGTAATCGACCTGCAGACGTACACATTTTTCACAACGCTGACGCCATGATTCCATGGCAGCGGCGAAGGCTTCTTTAGGAGTCTGTTTTGTCCACTGGAAAATCGCTGAGGCAATAGCAGCACGGCTGGTGAATGTGCGGCCACTGAGAGTGTCTTTCATTGTTGGAAAAAGCCAAAAGTCACTAAGAGCCAGGTCAGGTGAGTAGGGAGCATGAGGAATCACTTCAAAGTTGTTATCACGAAGAAACTGTTGCGTAACGTTAGCTCGATGTGCGGGTGTGTTGTCTTGGTGAAACAGCACACGCGCAGCCCTTCCCGGACGTTTTTGTTGCAGTGCAGGAAGTAATTTGTTCTTCAAAACATTTTAGTAGGATGCACCCGTTACCGTAGTGCCCTTTGGAACGCAATGGGTAAGGATTACGCCCTCGCTGTCCCAGAACATGGACACCATCATTTTTTCAGCACTGGCGGTTACCCGAAATTTTTTTGGTGGCGGTGAATCTGTGTGCTTCCATTGAGCTAACTGGCGCTTTGTTTCTGGATTGAAAAATGGCATCCACGTCTCATCCATTGTCACAACCGACGAAAAGAAAGTCCCATTCATGCTGTTGTTGCGCGTCAACATTGCTTGGCAACATGCGACGCGGGCAGCCATGTGGTCGTCCGTCAGCATTCGTGGCACCCACCTGGATGACACTTTTCGCATTTTCAGGTCGTCATGCAGGATTGTGTGCACAGAACCCACAGAAATGCCAACCCTGGAGGCGATCTGTTCAACAGTCATTCGGCGATCCCCCAAAACAATTCTCTCCACTTTCTCGATCATGTCGTCAGACCGGCTTGTGCGAGCCCGAGGTTGTTTCGGTTTGTTGTCACACGATGTTCTGCCTTCATTAAACTGTTGCACCCACGAACGCACTTTCGACACATCCATAACTCCATCACCACATGTCGATTGATTTCAATTCGTTTCACACCATGCAAATTCAGAAAAAGAATGATTGCACACTGTTCAAGTAAGGAAAACGTCGCCATTTTAAGTGTTTAAAACAGTTCTCATTCTCGCCGCTGGCGGTAAAATTCCATCTGCCGTACAGCGCTGCCATCTCTGGGACGTATTGAAAATGAACGCGGCCTCATTTTAAAACAATGCGCATGTTTCTATCTCTTTCCAGCGGGAGAAAAAAAATCGGAGGCCTTATAACTTGAATGCATCTCGTACAGTGCTTGTTTTACTGCCAAGGCTTTCTGCAGTGTCGCAGAAGGAACATGCCTCTTCTCGTCACCCTATTAGGTGACCTCTTTGAAACTCAGCGAGGTATTGGTAATAGCGTCTTTGTCGCCTTAATAGCATTCCTGACTAACATCAACATACAACGTATAATTTCAAAGGTAACTAACGCTCGCGACTGTTACAGCATATATTTAAATCAGACCTGTTTTGCGTCCTCAAACTGGTGCACAAATCGAATAGCCGTCATCTTTCAGATGTAGAAACACGACTGCGAACTTCCGTTTATGTCGCACAACTGTGCCTTGGTGCTGTGATTCTTTTTCTCTCAGTGTATGTGTAACTGTTAAATAGTCTACTTAATTCCTAAATAATTTATAGTGACGAGGTGAGAGGTACTAGCTAATCTATGATTCCCAATCATTTGTGACCGAGCGAGGTGGCGCAGTGGCTAGCACACTGGACTCGCATTCGGGAACATGACGGTTCAATCCCGCGTTGGGCCATCCTGATTTAGGTTTTCCGTGTTTTCCCTAAATCAGTCCAGGCAAATGCCAGGATGGTTCCTTTGAAAGGGCACTGCCGACTTCCTTCCCCATCCTTCCTAATCCGATGGGACCGATGACCTCGCTGTCTGGTCTCCTCCCCTAAACAACCCAACCCAAAGTTTTGTGAAATAGGCAGGAAGAAAACAAATGCAGTCAAAGCAGCAAGTTGTTGTTCACTTTATTTGATTGTAGAGGTGTGATTGCTCCCATTTGCCTATTTCATATGTATGTCGTATCCGTTTTGCGGAAAAATTAACATTTTAGGAATATCCAAAAGAACGTTACTGCAAATTCGGACGGAAAATATTTATTTGCCATTGTATCAACTTCCTCATTGCTTAATAGGATTAATCTGACAACCGTTCTTTCTTTGTCATTAAAACCGATTCAGGTAGCATTACGAAAGTTCTCTCGCCCTTACGTCAGAGGTAAAGGAATAGCAGAAACCGCTGCGCCAAGCCCTTTCTTACTTTTTGAATGGAGTGGTCAAAATTAATTTGATGTTTCATTTTAATTCGAAGTAGTCAAGATCCTAAATACTTAAAAATTGATCGCACAAGCACTCAGTACTCGGTCTCCTTAATAGTTCCTTAACATTTTATGCCAACACTCACAGTGGGTTATTTGCCGTTCATACAACTGAGCCCAGTGTGTTTCATTTCTTGTCGTTTGGCAACGTTCCTTCTGTGTAAGTAACTGAAGTAACTGCCTTAGAATATAAAGGGAAATTTATTCTTGCCCCTTCTAGATTAACTACATTTTCGTATTTAAAAGAAGTTTCCATTCGTTACACCAAATATTCTACCCTGAACTCTCTTTGTAATTCCTTGACGACATTCTGGCGTACACAACAGTGTCATAAGAACACAGTCTCTGATAACTGCTGACTTAATCTGGCGGATTATTAATGTCTTTGGCTAAGAAGAATGGTCCTATTACATTTCCCTGGCTGCATTCACTAAGTTCTTTGTCCATTATACCAATGAAACAGTCTATGGTCCACTAAATAATAATATTAATTCTTACACAATGTTCTTTGGAAAAATGTGGTTTAAAACAAGAACACAGCTTTAGTTTTGGAACTTAATTAGCGGCTGAATGCGCAGTACAATCGCATGTCTCAAGAGCAAGACCACTTTAATTCAAAAACAGCTGAAAGCCGATAACTTGAAACTGAACAAAAATCACGAATTTAAAAGGTAAAGCCTTATCTTAAAACAGTTGCTTGATTAGTTGAAGGCCCAAAGAATCTCACACTTTAAGAGCAAACATCTTAAATTCAAAATCGGCTGAAGGCCCACCACTTAAGTCTCAATAACATTAAGTTTAAAAATGCCAAGGGTTTACGTAAAACAGTTCTTAAATTAGGCAAAACAACCTTAATCTAAAAATCGGCTAGAGGCCATACAAGTACAAGCAACATCGACAAACAAGAAAAGGCGGTACACTCAAGGACTCTCAGAAGTTCTAAGGGTCGGCCTGAAATTCAAACACTAACGCTCGCTTAGGTGAGACAGGCAGTCGGACCAACCATTGTCGATCCGACGACAACGCAACCGACAGACAGTCAACGGACCCACCGACAAGGTAACCTCCGCTTTACTCAACCAGCACACAAAAGGAAGTTCAATGGAACAACGTAGAAGGTATTGGCGCCCACAGTTAATTATTCATTGAGATGTTAAACTACACGTTGAGCTGGACTGCGAAACAACCGGTGAGGAAAATACACTGCCTGATTTTACGTCAAGGGCCTGGGCAGGTAACCAGAACGTTAACTGTCACAAGGCAGAAGATTCCGCTGGTGCACTTCAGCTCAAATAACCAAGTACAGTTAAACTCCACCGGAGGGTGGCTAAAATTTGACAACTTGAAAACACACGTTGTTGCTCGTCGGAATATCCCTACAGCCGACAACGAACTCCAAACGACACAATGTGAACAGTCGTGACTTGCTGGTAGATTAAGTCAGAACTCAACTTTCATGTCCAGGATCGGTGAGCCACGGACCTCGTAGCAGTGGGAACAGCCCCACACACTCCGACACCGCATAGAGGCCGCCAGCAGGCCCAGCCCAACTACACGTCGCGGAGATTTCCTCGCTACTCCACACCAACTGATCAACTGCCCACACACAGCCTAGCCGGAAACCATAAGCGTCAGGCCAAAGATAGTGCGAGGTGCGAATATCGATACACCCCGCTGCTGCCACCCGTGGAAAGAGAGGGTAACATCATAATCGCGATAACTGCTGGAGACTAAACACAGAATAGCAACCAAGGTTTAATACAACGCATAGCATGAGCCAGCCACAGCTCAGAATGCGGAAAAGTGTCGTAAGAACAATGGATATGGCACATCACACAACAGCTGTCGACCTTTCTTCCGCCGTCCGGTTCTAGGCGCTTCAGTCTGGATCCGGGCGACCGCTACGGTCGCAGGTTCGAATCCTGCCTCGGGCATGGATGTGTGTGATGTCCCTAGGTTAGTTAGGTTTAAGTAGTTCTACGTTCTAGGGGACTGATGACCTCAGATGTTAAGTCTCATAGTGCTCAGAGCCATTTGAACCTTTCTTCCAATAACAAGTAGTGTTTGCATGGAAGAATAGTGGAAACTACTCAACTGTCATGTTGACCGTTATTTAGTTAATATAACAATAATTCACAACAACCTCCAATGAACATTTTCACATTTACTAAGTTGTGCCTTTAAACTGCATTCACGTTGAAATATAAGTCCTATGCTTCAAACAAAAGAGTAGAAGTGCCCCGAAAAAAAAAAATCATGATCAAGATTGGTATTGTTCGGAAAGGGAGCGCGACTGCAAGATACGAGGTGCATTCAAGTTCTAAGACCTCCAATTTTTTTTCTAATTAACTACTCACCCGAAATCGATGAAACTGGCGTTACTTCTCGACGTAATCGCCCTGCAGACGTACACATTTTTCACAACGCTGACGCCATGACTCCATGGCAGCGGCGAAGGCTTCTTTAGGAGTCTTTTTTGACCACTGGAAAATCGCTGAGGCAATAGCAGTGCGGCTGGTGAATGTGCGGCCACAGAGAGTGTCTTTCATTGTTGGAAAAAGCCAAAAGTCACTAGGAGCCAGGTCAGGTGAGTAGGAAGCATGAGGAATCACTTCATAGTTGTTATTACGAAGAAACTGTTGTGTAACGTTAGCTCGATGTGCGGGTGCGTTGTCTTGGTGAAACAGCACACGTGCAGCCCTTCCCGGACTTTTTTGTTGCAGTGTAGGAAGGAATGCCAACTCTGGAGGCGATCTGTTCAACAGTCATTCGGCGATCCCCCAAAACAATTCTCTCCACTTTCTCGATCATGTCGTCAGACCGGCTTGTGCGAGCCCGAGGTTGTTTTGGTTTGTTGTCACACGATGTTCTGCCTTCATTGAACTGTCGCACCCACGAACGCACTTTCGACACATCCATAACTCCATCGCCACATGTCTCCTTCAACTGTCGATGAATTTCAATTGGTTTCACACCAAGCAAATTCAGAAAACGAATGATTGCACGCTGTTTAAGTAAGGAGAACGTCGCCATTTTAAGTATTTAAATCAGTTCTCATTCTCGCCGTTGGCGGTAAAATTCCATCTGCCGTACGGTGCTGCCATCTCTGGGACGTATTGACAATGAACGCGGCCTCATTTTAAAACAATGCGCATGTTTCTATCTCTTTCCAGCCCGGAGAAAAAAAATCAGAGGCCTTAGAACTTGAATGCACCTCGTAAATACTGACGGTAAAAATAACTTCGTAAAAATGGATTACTCTGATGGCAAAAACAGTGTAGAATCTTAAAATAGCGGCAGTGATTGGTGGGGTTTACTGTAGTGCAGTCTGTTTGTGCCCTTTCAGCGAGAGTGAACGTGTCTATGTGTGGCAGACAAAAGACGAGCGCTTTCAAGGAAGAGGGCGCCCGAGGATACACTCGACTGTTGTCAGGGTTGTCGGCGCTTCCGAAGAACAAAGGGAAACCGATGTCACTCGCAGGCCGTCGGCTTCCTCTACGAGGCCGAGTGCATTATTACTTCACTTGTCCTCTTCTGTCCACTGTGACAGATACGTACTCAGACAAGGGCGAACGAGCCTAACGTTGTGGTGATGGACGGAAAGCACTTCAAGCTTAAACATATACATGCCTTCGTAAAGCAACTGTGAACAGAACTTAGCCGTTACACACTGAGAACACTCCGTGATGCGAATGGTGTTATATCTACCATTTATGTTTATGGGACGCAAAACCACAAAAAGTAGTTGAATATCGTAATTATGAAATAATCTATTGGTGTGTAGGTGGCTTGTGTTGGAGGACATAGGACACTACCAGTAACACCAGAAACGTTGTTCCTATCTTGCTAGATTTTCAAAAGACGTTCCACAACCACAATGTTCAGTCGTAACAAAGGTACACTGGTAATGGCATGTTATATTGTGCGGCAGATGTTCATCAGATATGGTAATGACGTTCATTGTGCTAGAAGTAAAAGTGATTTATTAGAAAACGTTCTCCATAGCATAAATGATGCAATAGGATCAGCTTCAGTCTTATTTGTTGATGATTATTTTGTCAATAGAAGTCATATGGCTCACTAAGGACTGACGTGGATGTTTCCGTTTTACTGTCATGGACAGAGGGCAGTTGCGCTATGTCCTCCTGTATCACTAATAATTAGATACTATTCGATTACAAAGGCATTGGTAAGTTTGCGGAACTTTTCGTTTCATTTAAAAACCTAGCGTTGATATTATCAAGCGATATGAAATGATACCTTTAATCTTTAGCGAGAAATCGAATGAAAGAGTTACATTCGCTTGGATAATTCTGAGCACTGTGTTGGATCTATAAAGGAAACCACATTGTGACCAACTTTGGACTAATGGTAAGTGTTTGTATTCCGTATCGGTTAAAAATGGTTCAAATGGCTCTGAGCACTAAGGGACTTAACTTCTGAGGTCATTAGTCCCCTAGAACTTAGAACTACTAACCTAAGGACTTCACACACATCCATGCCCGAGGCAGGATTCGAATCTGCGACCGTAGCGGTCGCGCAGCTCCAGACTGTAGCGCCTAGAACCGCTCGGCCACTCCGGCCGGCCGTATCGGTTAAGCCACTGTTACTGGCAGGATAGTAACAGGGTAGTATAGCCAAATGGATCAGGGTGTCCAATGAAGTTAAATGCAACTGACTAGTCACATACTCACTAACCCGTCCATCCTTCGTTACTGGACTAGGACTGATCGTACATAACATTGACCAAAACAATTCTCGACTATGCACAGTGAATTGGGAACATATATGTAGCAGTAGACGCAGCGTCGCAAATAGTGGTACGAAGTCCTAAATTGTTGAATCATTGATTATTACTACACCTACAGGAATTTGGCAAAAGTTTGGATACACCGCGAGAAAAGCATGCATGAACGTAACTGTGGATGCTTGTCAAGTCTGCAGGTTGCGCTTCTATAACTGACTACGAACGATACCACAGAATTTGAAACTTTGCAAATTTTTGATGCTCGTATCTTGGGTGCTTCGCTGACCAAGACAGCCGAAGTGTTCGTCGTTTGCAAGAGGCAATGTATCGAAGATATACACCTCACACAGGTAAAGCGGATAAACATCATCCGCTAAGTCTCAAAGCGGTACAGATTGTGTGTTGAGTGATCGTGACAGACGGTCGTTGCAGAGGACTGTAATGAAGGGGACGACAGCTGCAAAAGTCACTACAGAACTGAATGTCAAACTCACGAAACCTGCAAGAAGCAAAACGACATGTAGAGAGCTACAGAACCAGGCAAATGCATGGCGATCTGGAATTCCAAAACCAGTGATGCAAATGCCCATAACAGGAAAACGTGGCGTCGAAGTCATAAAACCTGAACTAGTTATAGTGGAAGAGAATCAGTTTCTCGGGTTAGTCTTATATCAGAAATGTTCAAATGTGTGTGAAATCTTATGGGACTTAACTGCTAAGGTCATCAGTCCCTAAGCTTACACACTACTTAACCTAAATTATCCTAACGACAAGCACACACACCCATGCCGGAGGGAGGACTCGAACCTCCGCCGGGACCAGCCGCATATCAGACTGTTTCCAACTTCTCGACGAGTTTACGTCCATAGAGGGAAACACTTGTGGAGCTCGGTGAAGATTTGGGTACCTATGTAGTGGTATTCCATGGGCCTCGTACAGTAGTTGCTCTGTAGGGTGACTTTACTCTGAAGGATTATGTGGCCATTTTGGTTTGTCAGCTCCATCCTACGGTACAGTGTTTGTTTCCAGATGGTAATGCCGTGTTTCAAGACGACATAATCCCTGTTCACACAGCTCGCGTCGTTCAGGATTAATTTTGTGAGTACGAAGACGAACCGTTGCGTCTCTGCTGTCCCCCAGCCACAAGGTTTGTTGTCTACTGTGGATCGCTATTCATCTCCCTCAACGTTATCTGTACTTGGTACTGGTATGCAGGATTATTAGTATAAGATTCCCTTGAAAACCTTACTAGACCTGTATTTATCAACTCCGAGACGGCTGGGAGCTGTTTCACATACCAGGAAGTTTTCTACACCGTACGAATCTTTATGTGTTGTGTTTCTGGTGTTTTCATACTTTTTCCTACCTCTGCACTTACGGCTCTCTTCCTTTTTATGAGTAACACAATACGTACAAGAGATATATTTTTTCTTTTGATGAAAAGATATTGAAATAAAGTTTGACACTTTTTAAGGTTTTATCATAGGGACACGATGTAAATACTGGTTTCAGTAAGTGATTACCGTATTATTATCTGTGATATTAAAATCAAAACACCATTAACAGTAGCTGCTAAACATGCTGTCACAGGAAATATATTTGCAGTTTCATAGATTCTAAAGATTTTAAACTTTAACTTTCAATTTGCCCTCATTCAGATTGGGTTTACTTACTTACTGTGCCTTGTAACGGGTAATAAAATATAGTGAAATAACTTATTTTTAACAGCCTCACCATTTGTAACAGCAGTCTGACTGAGGCTAAGAAAACTTGCCGATAAGTAATTTTCTCTTGTTTCTTCTTTTACTGCGTTGTTTTTGTTTTTTTAGTGGGTTTTGATATGTTTCCACTTTCACGCGTGACAAAACATCACGAAAGTAGCTTTAGTTAATTTTTGTAAATAGAATAAGTTATTAAAAACAAACAGATACACAACCACACAGTATAAATTATATGTCGTGTCAGATCAATGATCATCATTATTTTAAAAATCACATGTTTCACAGTATTTGATGCTGTTCTCCACCTTGTCTTATAATGTGCTAGTTCTTCCATTTGTACGTAAGACTTATACCCAGATCGTTAGTAATCTGTTTTGCGTGTTCTAGTCTTTGATTCTGCAATGGAACAATGTTAGTAAACCAAAGGTAGCCAGTTTAACGTCGAATGCTGTGAGATGTTCATATCGGCGAGAGGAAGGAACTCAAGATGTGACATACATTCGTGCATGGGGTATATGCGAACATGATGTAAACCTGACAGAACTTATTTCACTGCTGAAGGGGAAATGAACCAGTCACTTGTGGTCAAAAATGGGAGCAGCTCAACTTCAGAAAGTCAAAGAGAATAGCCGTCATTCAAAATATACTGACGGAAACAAATCGCAACACCCAAAAATGATTAATTAAGAGTAATGAAATTTCGGAAATACGTTTGTATAGGTAACACAGTTAAGTGATTAAAACTGCAAGATCATAGATTATGTAAGCGAGAGTTAAGCCATTGCAAATGTTAAAGCTGGTCCCATATTGACCGATGTAAACGCCAGAATGATGAAAGCAAGATGCAAACGTATATGTGTTGAGTGGTGCAGATTCAGGATGTCAGTTAGTAGGATGGAGTTCCATATCTGTTACACTTCGTCTGACGATAAAGGGTTAGTTAATGCTGTTTGCGGATGATGCTGGTGTTGTCGTCCGATGATATCCCATATGTGGTCTATTGGAGACAGATAGATGATCCAAGAGGCCAAGGTAACATGTGGACACTCTGTAGAGCACGTTGGGTTCTAACAGCGGTAAATAAGCTAGCGTTATCCAGCTGGAAAATACTCACTGGAAGCTGTTCACCAGACTGAAGTACAAATATGCCAACAGGATGCGTGGGATAATCACGAGAGTGACCCTACTGTCGCACGAAGTCGCACCCCAGTCCATAACTCCCTGCCGCCGTTGGATAAGCAGCTGCCAGCAGAAAGTCGTATACTCCTAGCTCACTTATTTGTTACATAGTTTAATTCTTAATTTCTTTCCGTGTTTTTGGTACTTGCACTGTTTAATTCATAAATTTCGGGCGTATTATAGTATTTGAGGGTTGTTGCATCGCGTTTTAGTACCTGAATAGTGTAAAATGGCGTAGTCTCCTTCCGCCGCCGAACAATATGTCAGCAGTGCGCAAGTAGCAGCATCACTGCATTTACTAGGCAATCTTGTATTTTAATAACCGTTTAAATTTTGTGTCGAATTGTTTGTGCTCTCTCTAGATTAGTTCAGACGTTCATTGCACAACAGTTTTTAGCATGGATAGGGACTGCAACTGCTGTGTTCGGATGCAGGCTGAGTTGGCATCCCTTCGCCCCCAGCTTCAGGCAGTGTTGGCTTCGGTCACACAGTTTGAGGCTGTTGCCAATGGGCATCACTGTGGGGGTCCGGATGGGGGCTTGTCGGGGACGGCCAGCTCGTCCCACGCATCCCCCGATCGGACTACGACTGTGGCTGCCCAGTATACTGCCAACTTGGCTGATCGCTCACCTGCGGTAGAGTGGGAGGTCTTCTCGAGGTGTGGCAGGGGGCGAAAGACATTCTGGAGGGCTGAAGGGAAGGACTCTCCAGTTTGTCTGACGAACTGGTTTCAGGCTCTGTCTCAGGCTGATACTGATCTTCGGCCGGACATGGCTGCTTGTCCTGTTCCAGAGGTTGCCCCTCACTCTGCAAGATCCAGGCGGTCGCAGAGGGTGGGCTTACTAGTAATTGGGAGCTCCAACGCCAGGCTTGTATGGGGCCCCTTAGGGATATGGCAGCAAGAGAGGGGAAGAAAACCAATTTGCACTCCGTGTGCATACCGGGGGGAGGTCATTCCAGATGTGGAAAGGGTCCTTCCGGATGCCATGAAGGGTACAGGGTGCACCCATCTGCAGGTGGTCGCTCACGTCCGCACCAATGATGTGTGTCGCTATGGATCGGAGGAAATCCTCTCTGGCTTCCGGCGGCTATCTGATTTGGTGAAGACTGCCAGCCTCGCTAGCGGGATGAAAGCAGAGCTCACCATCTGCAGCATCGTCGACAGGACTGACTGCGGACCTTTGGTACAGAGCCGAGTGGAGGGTCTGAATCAGAGGCTGAGACGGTTCTGCGACCGTGTGGGCTGCAGATTCCTCGACTTGCGCCATAGGGTGGTGGGGGTTTCCGGTTCCGCTGGATAGGTCAGGAGTCCACTACACGCAGCAAGCGGCTACACGGGTAGCAGGGGTTGTGTGGCGTGGACTGAGCGGCTTTTTAAGTTAGATGGCCTCGGGCAAGTACAGAAAGGGCAACAGCCTCAAAGGGTGTGGGGCAAAGTCAGGGCATGCGGGGACCAAGCAGCAATCGGTATTGTAATTGTAAACTGTCGAAGCTGCATTGGTAAAGTACCGGAACCTCAAGCGCTGATAGAAAGCACCGAAGCTGAAATCGTTATAGGTACAGAAAGCTGGCTGAAGCCAGAGATAAGTTCTGCCGAAATTTTTACAAAGGCACAGACGGTGTTCAGAAAGGATAGATTGAATGCAACCGGTGGTGGCGTGTTTGTCGCTGTTAGTAGTAGTTTATCCTGTAGTGAAGTAGAAGTGATTAGTTCCTATGAATTATTATGGGTGGAGGTTACGCTCAACAACCGAGCTAGGTTAATAATTGGGTCCTTTTACCGACCTCCCGACTCAGCAGCATTATTGGCAGAACAACAGAGAGAAAATTTGGAATACATTTCACATAAATTTTCTCAGCATGTTGTAGTCTTAGGTGCAGATTTCAATTTACCAGATATAGACTGGGACACTCAGATGTTTAGGACGGGTGGTAGGGACAGAGCATCGAGTGACATTATACTGAGTGCACTATCCGAAAATTACCTCGAGCAATTAAACAGAGAACCGACTCGTGGAGATAACATCTTGGACCTACTGATAACAAACAGACCCGAACTTTTCGACTCTGTAAGTACAGAACAGGGAATCAGTGATCATAAGGCCGTTGCAGCATCCCTGAATATGGAAGTTAATAGGAATATAAAAAATGGGAGGAAGGTTTATCTGTTTAGCAAGAGTAATAGAAGGTAGATTTCAGACTACGTAACAGATCAAAACGAAAATTTCTGTTTCGACACTGACAATATTGAGTGTTTATGGAAAAAGTTCAGGGCAATCGTAAAATGCATTTTAGACAGGTACGTGCCGAGTAAAACTGCGAGGGACGAGAAAAACCCACCGTGGTTCAACAACAAAGTTAGGAAACTACTGCGAAAGCAAAGAGAGCTTCACTGCAAGTTTAAACGCAGCCAACACCTCACAGAAAAACAGAAGCTAAACGATGTCAAAGTTAGCGTAAGGAGGGCTATGCGTAAAGCGTTCAGTGAATTCGAAAGTAAAATTCTATGTACCAACTTGACAGAAAATCCTAGGAAGTTCTGGTCTTACGTTAAATCAGTAAGTGGCTCTAAACAGCATATCCAGACACTCCGGGATGATGATGGCATTGAAACAGAGGATGACACACGCAAAGCTGAAATGCTAAACACTTTTTTCCAAAGCTGTTTCACAGAGGAAGACCGCACTGCAGTTCCTTCTCTAAATCCTCGCACAAACGAAAAAATGGCTGACATCGAAATAAGTGTCAGAGGAATAGAAAAGCAACTGGAGTCACTTAACAGAGGAAAGTCCACTGGACGTGACGGGATACCAATTCGATTCTACACAGAGTACGTGAAAGAACTTGCCTCCCTTATAACAGCCGTGTACCGCAAGTCTCTAGAGGAACGGAAGGTTCCAAATGATTGGAAAAGAGCACAGGTAGTCCCAGTCTTCAAGAAGGGTCGTCGAGCAGATGCGCAAAACTATAGACCAATATCTCTGACGTCGATCTGTTGTACAATTTTAGAGCATGTTTTTTGTTCTAGTATCATGTCGTTTTTGGAAACCCAGAATCTACGCTGTAGGAATCAACATGGATTCCGGAAACAGCGATCGTGTGAGACCCAACTCGCTTTATTTGTTCATGAGACCCAGAAAATATTAGATACAGGCTCCCAGGTAGTCGCTATTTTCCTTGACTTCCGGAAGGCGTTCGATACAGTTCCGCATTGTCGCCTGATAAAGTAAGAGCCTACGGAATATCAGACCAACTGTGTGGCTGGATTGAAGAGTTTTTAACAAACAGAACACAGCATGTTGTTATCAATGGAGAGACGTCTACAGACGTTGAAGTAACCTCTGGCGTGCCACAGGGGAGTGTTGTGGGGCCATTGCTTTTCACAATATATATAAATGACCTAGTAGATAGTGTCGGAAGTTCCATGCGGTTTTTCGCGGATGATGCTGTAGTATACAGAGAAGTTGCAGCATTAGAAAATTGTAGCGAAATGCAGGACGATCTGCAGCGGATAGGCACTTGGTGCAGGGAGTGGCAACTGACGCTTAACATAGACAAATGTAACGTATTGCGAATACATAGAAAGAAGGATCCTTTATTGTATGATTATATGGTAGCGGAATAAACACTGATAGCAGTTACTTCTGTAAATATCTGGGAGTATGCGTGCGGAACGATTTGAAGTGGAATGATCGTATAAAATTAATTGTTGGTAAGGCGGGTACCAGGTTGAGATTCATTGCGAGAGTCCTTAGAAAATATAGTCCATCAACAAAGGAGGTGGCTTACAAAACACTCATTCGACCTATACTTGAGTATTGCTCATCAGTGTGGGATTCGTACCAGATCGGGTTGACGGAAGAGATAGAGAAGATCCAAAGAAGGGCGGCGCATTTCGTCGCAGGCTTATTTGGTAACCGTGATAGCGTTACGGAGATGTTTAGCAAACTCAGGTGGCAGACTCTGCAAGAGAGGCGCTCTGCACCGCGGTGTAGCTTGCTTGCCAGGTTTCGAGAGGGTGCGTTTCTGGATGAGGTATCGAATATATTGCTTCCCCCTACTTATACCTCCCGAGGAGATCACGAATCTAAAATTAGAGAGATTCGAGTGCGCACGGAGGCTTTCAGACAGTCGTTCTTCCCGCGAACCATACGCGACTCGAACAGAAAAGGGAGGTAATGACAGTGGCACGTAAAGTGCCCTCCGCCACACACCGTTGGGTGGCTTGCGGAGTATAAATGTAGATGTAAATGTGTAGGTCCATTGCGTCTAGTACACAGACAGGTTGGTTGCAGATCCTTAACTGGCCTCCTCCTAACCAACATGGGGCCAGAATCAGCTTTCATCAGAAAACACAACAGACCTCCTGCCTGTCCTCCAATCAACTCTCGCTTGACACCACTGAAGTCGCAAATAGCGGTGGTTTGGGGTCAGTAGAATTCACGCTACAGGGCTTCTGGCTCGGAGCTGTCCTTGAAGTAACCGATTTGTAGCAGTTCGTTGTGTCACTCTGGTGCCAGCTGCTGCTCAACTTGGTGCTGCAGATGCAGTACTATGAGCAAGACGCATACGGCGAAGACGCTGGTCTCTCGCTCATTAGTGCCACCTGGCCGCCCGGAGACCGGTCTTCTTGCGACGGAACATTCTGGTGCCTACCGCTACGAGCAGTCACGTGCAGTGGCTGCCAAGTCTTTCTGCAATATCGCAGAAGTAACAGCCACATTCTCCTAGCCCCATTATACGACCCAATTCAGACTCAGTGAAGTTTTGATAATGGCGTCTCTGCCGCCTTAAAAGTACTCTTGAATAACATCAACGTCTAACGTCCAGTCTCAAAATTAACTAATGACCACGATCGTTACAGCGTGTATTTAACGGGAGGTTTACTATCTTTTTGATCAAAAGAGAGATTTTTAAAAAAATGCATTTTTGGATCCAAAAACTGCGTTTAGAATCCACTCCTGAAACGGTTTGTCCGAATGAAACGGAAATGTTTGTTACTCGAGGTTGAAGAAAAGAATGCACCTGCCTGAAATCGGCCTTTTTCACGCACCAGTTTTTTTTTTTTTTTTTTTTTTTTTGGAGACTTTCGTCTTTGTAGCCGCGAAATACACTCCTGGAAATGGAAAAAAGAACACATTGACACCGGTGTGTCAGACCCACCATACTTGCTCCGGACACTGCGAGAGGGCTGTACAAGCAATGATCACACGCACGGCACAGCGGACACACCAGGAACCGCGGTGTTGGCCGTCGAATGGCGCCAGCTGCGCAGCATTTGTGCACCGCCGCCGTCAGTGTCTGCCAGTTTGCCGTGGCATACGGAGCTCCATCGCAGTCTTTAACACTGGTAGCATGCCGCGACAGCGTGGACGTGAACCGTATGTGCAGTTGACGGACTTTGAGCGAGGGCGTATAGTGGGCATGCGGGAGGCCGGGTGGACGTACCGCCGAATTGCTCAACACGTGGGGCGTGAGGTCTCCACAGTACATCGATGTTGTCGCCAGTGGTCGGCGGAAGGTGCACGTGCCCGTCGACCTGGGACCGGACCGCAGCGACGCACGGATGCATGCCAAGACCGTAGGATCCTACGCAGTACCGTAGGGGACCGCACCGCCACTTCCCAGCAAATTAGGGACACCGTTGCTCCTGGGGTATCAGCGAGGACCATTCGCAACCGTCTCCATGAAGCTGGGCTACGATCCCGCACACCGTTAGGCCGTCTTCCGCTCACGCCCCAACATCGTGCAGCCCGCCTCCAGTGGTGACGCGACAGGCGTGAATGGAGGGACGAATGGAGACGTGTCGTCTTCAGCGATGAGAGTCGCTTCTGCCTTGGTGCCAATGATGGTCGTATGCGTGTTTGGCGCCGTGCAGGTGAGCGCCACAATCAGGACTGCATACGACCGAGGCACACAGGGCCAACACCCGGCATCATGGTGTGGGGAGGGATCTCCTACACTGGCCGTACACCACTGGTGATCGTCGAGGGGACACTGAACAGTGCACGGTACATCCAAACCGTCATCGAACCCATCGTTCTACCATTAATAGACCCGCAAGGGAACTTGCTGTTCCAACAGGACAATGCACGTCCGCATGTATCCCGTGCCACCCAACGTGCTCTAGAAGGTGTAAGTCAACTACCCTGGCCAGCAATATCTCCGGATCTGTCCCCCATTGAGCATGTTTGGGACTGGATGAAGCGTCGTCTCACGCAGTCTGCGCGTCCAGCACGAACGCTGGTCCAACTGAGGCGCCAGGTGGAAATGGCATGGCAAGCCGTTCCACAGGACTACATCCAGCATCTCTACGATCGTCTCCATGGGAGAATAGCAGCCTGCATTGCTGCGAAAGGTGGATATACACTGTACTAGTGCCGACATTGTGCATGCTCTGTTGCCTGTGTCTATGTGCCTGTGGTTCTGTCAGTGTGATCATGTGATGTATCTGACCACAGGAATGTGTCAATAAAGTTTCCCCTTCCTGGGACAATGAATTCACGGTGTTCTTATTTTAATTTCCAGGAGTGTATTATTCTATGTGCTTGCCCATGACTAAAACTGATAAAGTGATCAAGGAGCTCACGACGTACTAAGACTTGGCAATCCGACGTCATTCCAATTCGGTGGAACGGATGAAGAAGGAAATTTGGGCAACGTATTTCCACAAGTGTTCGACGGATGACCACCCACAACATCAAAATTGTCCGAACTAGTTGGTGCAAGTGGCGCATTGCAGAGGCTACCGGACATGCCGCTCTCCAAAGAAGTGTGATCCATCCGATCTACGAGTCCCTTTCAGAGGACGAGTTATTGTACCGGTGCTTGGGAGAAACACACAAAATTCTAATGAAAGTTTGAACGCGTGTGTTTGGAAGTTAGTCCCCAAGTATTTGCATTCTGGTGCGAAGACAGTGGAGATAGCGACTTTTCTGGCAGTGACCAACTTGAACGAAGGGTATTCAGCAATTATGAAGACTATGACAACGATGGACGTCACTCTGGGCCTCTTTTCGACGCAGTTCGCCAAGCATTCGGACGACCACCGAATTCGAGCGGCCGAAATCCGCTTGTCACCGGCCGTACGAACGACTCTGGAGCAGCGCAGGATGGCCCAGATCGAGCAGAACGCCCTCTATGAGGAAGAGGAAGGATTAGGTTATGGACCTGGAATAGCAGACTGAACGTACTTTTTTTTTTATCGCGTGGTATGGTAACTTCAAATCTACTGAACCGATTGGCATCATTTAGTGTTTCCAACGAATCTACCTAAATTGTCTAGCAGTTGTACCACTTTTATTCCTATCCATCAACTATAAATATTTTTACTTGGCCGACAAGTCGAAAAATCGATGAAAAAATCCTATTTTTTCAAATGGCCGCCGTTTTATTTCCTATGTTCCAAATAACTTAAGCGAGGTACAACTCCTAAAGAATCTTATACACTTCCCTAACATCAACTCAATTTTGATTTCAGACGAGCCGGCTGACCTGTGACATACCGCGCGTGGCGGTCTACATAGAAATTTTGTTTTGTTCTGACAGCATTTCCGCCTGTGTTCTTCGACATTTCCTGTCAAAAAAGTTCAGTTTGCAGAGGAAATATAAATAAACATTTTGACCTAATTTGACATTGATATCTGTAACATATCCCGAGAAAAAAAATTCTCAAAGATCATGCTTTTTCCGGGCGAAAAATAGTAAACCTCCCCTTGGTAAAGCTGATCTGCGTTCTCATAGCGCCGCTATTAGCGCCACTATTACGCAACTGGAGCGAAACGTACCTTGATGTTGCATAACGCCTTTTTGGTGTTGCGATTTTTTTTCAGTCAGTGTGTGTCGTGACATGCGACCACCTCCAACACTGATGATGAGGACGAGCACATGTGACTATTATGTTTGACATTCAGGGCAAGGGTTGCGTACGAAACGCGTCGACATAAATTTTTTGGAAATACAACTGACCAGTTCACTTATAACGAATCCGTTTAGCACTGACACAAGTGCTCTGTAGAGGAAACAGACCAATAGAAAACGGGGCTGCAGGGACAACAGTCCTTTGTATATGTTCGGGCCATGGCCACCCTACCTCTAGCCCGCTCAAAAAGCTGTGAACGGCTGACCCACGGAATTGACTAATCAAAACCTAGCGTTTGAATTGTGTATGTCCTCCTTACTACAAAGAATAATTATTACATTCAGTACATATAAACAAAGAGGGTCTATCAGCCATTGTCTGGGCATGATTTATTACACTTACAAAGCAGCAGTTAAATTAAACGCCAAAACAGAATGAAAGGCGTTACCAGTTCATCACTGGCTTACACAAACAAAGATTGTGCTAGATTGGAGAGCGACACTTGTTCCTAGACCATTTTGAACGGCAGACGCGCCAGACGCTGCCATCAGTAGGTTTGAGCGTAGTGATGCACAACAGTGATGAGATGATCACTACTGGATTTAACTTGCGCTTCATGAAAATTCAGGCTGTGTTGTAAGTGGAGAATGATCATAGTACTAAAAACTGTACTTGACTTCGGTTTATTTATTTCGGTTTGGAGTCCAGCGGCGACGTTGGCTTTTTAATAATTACTGCTGATGTAATAGACTTGCCGTATGCGGAGTGTTGAGTGTATCCGTATCGCGAGAGAGAACGGAGAAGAAAGTGTGCCTGGAACAGTTACACTAGACCATTATGAAACAGATCTTGGTCCGCTGGTTTCCGAGGTTGACGAAATCCGCAGGCACTAGCATAGCTTGGTAATGGCATCACACATCCTTTAATGCTAAACACAACTTATACTATCGCAAGAGCAACTGCTATTTTTGGCTTCTACTGCTTCTTCCAGCTCCCAGCTAAACCGCATAATTTGCCACAGAAGAGGTCCCACTATCCAGTTGTTTCTACTGATTGCTGTCCTCCTTAGCAGTTCTTTATTTTGTATATTATGTATTCACTAAATTTTTTAATTTTCTGTGATAGTCTCACATTTCAGATGCTTCTAGTTTCTTATTCTGGGTGGCCCAACCATTTGCTGTATCAGTCCAAAATATTCTTCAAACCAATCGCGATCAGTTGTGAGCTGGTGACACGGCACTTTGTCATCCGTAATAATTCCATCGTTGTTTGGGAACAAGACGTCCATGATTCGCTGCTCGTGTTCTCCAAGAAGCCTGAGATCCAGAGAATCGAGTCCATTTTATGTAAACACAGGTCGCACCATTAAGGACCCACCACCAGGTTGCACAGTACTTTGTTGACAACTTGGCTCCATGGCTTCGTGGGGCCTGCGCCACACTTTACCATCACCTTTTACCAACTAAAATTGGGCTCGTATGCCCAGGTCACGGTTCTCCTGTCGTTTCTCCTGTCGTCTAGCGTCCAATATACAGGGTGTTACAAAAAGGTACGGCCAAACTTTCAGGAAACATTCCTCACACACAAATAAAGAAAAGGTGTTATGTGGACATGTGTCCGGAAACGCTTAATTTCCATGTTAGAGCTCATTTTAGTTTCGTCAGTATGTACTGTACTTCCTCGATTCACCGCCATGATTTCATACGGGATACTCTACCTGTGCTGCTAGAACATTCGAGATGTTCGTACGCTTCTCAACAACAGATTCAGTGACCGATGGATTTTTAGAGGCGGACCAATTCCATCGCCTCCACGCTCTCCTGACCTCAACCCTCTTGACTTTCATTTATGGGGGCATTTGAAAGCTCTTGTCTACGCAATCCCGGTACCAAATGTAGAGACTCTTCGTGCTCGTATTGTGGACGACTGTGATACAATACGCCATTCTCCAGGGCTGCATCATCGTATCAGGGATTCCATGCGACGGAGGGTGGATGCATGTATCCTCGCTAACGGAGGACATTTTGAACACTTCCTGTAACAAAGTGTTTGAAGTCTCGCTGGTACGTTCTGTTGCTGTGTGTTTCCATTCCATGATTAATGTGATTTGAAGAGAAGTAACAAAATGAGCTCTAACGTGGAAAGTAAGCATTTCCGACACGTGTCCACATAACATATTTTGTTTCTTAGTGTGAGGAATGGTTTCTGAAAGTTTGGCCGCACCTTTTTGTAACACACTGTAAATGGCGTCAACCTGAGAAGAAGAGCTGCAGGTGATTTCGTCCTTTTAGCAAAGGCACCCGTGTCTGTCGTCTGTCGCCGTAGCCTATTAACGGCAAATTTCGCCACACTGTCCAAATGGATACGTTTGTCGTACGTCACACATTAATTTCTGAGGCTATTTTACGCGTTGTTGCTGACAACTCTAAGCAAAGGGCGCTGCTATCGGTCGTTAAGTGAATACCGCCAGGTTCTGCAGAGTCCGCGGTGAGAGGCAGTGCCTGAAATTTACTATTCTCGGCACACTCTTGACAACGTGGACCGCGGAATACTGAATTCCCTAACGATTTCCGAAATGGAATGTTCCATGCTTCTAGCTCCAACTACCACGACATTCAAAGTCTGTTATTCCCGTAGTGCGGTTATTACCACGCCGGAAATCTTTCCACATGAATGATCTAAGTACAAAGGACAGCTGTGTCAACGCACTGCTCTTTTTACACCTCGTGTACGCAATACTGCCGCCATCTGTATATGTGCATATCGGTATCCCATGACTTTTGGTACCTCACTGTATGCGCACAGGCGGAAGGCAAGATTTCAAAATTTTGCATTACATTACGCTGAGGTTAGTGAACCTCAATTTTTTATGTAACAAAGTTTCAGTAACAGTCAGTAATTTATCTAACCAGCAACTTCATTTAACTTTACTTTCAAAATTGAGTATTTTAGAATAGTGCTTCTTGATTTATTTATTTTCTCGTGAACTGTTGTTTTGTGGAAAAGTGCGACAACCTTCTATTGCCACGCCAGTGATTATTTGCTTACTTTTTTGCCATTACCTTTCTTAGGATTTTGGAATTCATTCCCTAGTGGGTTGGTGACAGTTTAATTATAATTTTTTGCATTAAGTATTACGTTGTATCCTTTTAGCCCTGTGTGGTTCTTGACCGACTGCACTAAATTCCACGCCTTTCAAAATTATTATCGGTATTTAGATTACGTTCAGAATAGATTCTTCTTTCAGCAGGGTCCGTTGTACACTTTCCTCCTACTAATCGATGTTATTTTCCTTCCGTAATGATAACCTTAATCATTATAAAATTTCATCAGGCATACCCGATCACGGTCATTTATATCGCAGTCTAATAGGACGATTAGAAAGAGGGAGGTTACAATAGATTTAACTAATTTTTGGACACATGTAAAGAACATATAGAATCTTAGTTTTAGTGGTAATGCGTAGCATACAGAATAGACTGTTAACAATTGTCATAATGACATTCCACATACGGAAGATTTCTACGAGACTTCAAATGGACGTATGAGTAGTCAGTCGAAAATCAATTTCCTGAATTTGCTCATACTTGATTCCACATTTAATTCCAATCCCCTGAGCCTTGTCACTGACGGACAATCAATTGCCTTACCGAGTTTACCTCTGATATGACTCCGCCAATGCCTCAAGAGATGCGTCATGATTGTGCTAATTGCATTCCTTTTCTCAGCCACAGGATTAATAACAAGAGACATAAACAGAACCTTCATTGGTGCTAAGTGAGGCAACATTTTACCTTCAGTTGCACTCCAGTGCTAGCCATAGCATAGCTTCGGTGGTTACATGTGATGCAATATTTAATACAGTGTACAGAACACATAATGTGTGTGCTCCGTCCCCGTGCAAAGATTATCTTCACATGTAAAACACAAATCAGAGCATTCAGATTTTTTAAGTTCGTCATAACAACTTTAATGTTACTCATACACTCCTGGAAATTGAAATAAGAACACCGTGAATTCATTGTCGCAGGAAGGGGAAACTTTATTGACGCATTCCTGGGGTCAGATACGTCACATGATCACACTGACAGAACCACAGGCACATAGACACAGGCAACAGAGCATGCACAATGTCGGCACTAGTACAGTGTATATCCACCTTTCGCAGCAATGCAGGCTGCTATTCTCCCATGGAGACGATCGTAGAGATGCTGGATGTAGTCCTGTGGAACGGCTTGCCATGCCATTTCCACCTGGCGCCTCAGTTGGACCAGCGTTCGTGCTGGACGTGCAGACCGCGTGAGACGACGCTTCATCCAGTCCCAAACATGCTCAATGGGGGACAGATCCGGAGATCTTGCTGGCCGGGGTAGTTGACTTACACCTTCTAGAGCACGTTGGGTGGCACGGGATACATGCGGACGTGCATTGTCCTGTTGGAACAGCAAGTTCCCTTGCCGGTCTAGGAATGGTAGAACGATGGGTTCGATGACGGTTTGGATGTACCGTGCACTATTCAGTGTCCCCTCGACGATCACCAGTGGTGTACGGGCAGTGTAGGAGATCGCTCCCCACACCATGATGCCGGGTGTTGGCCCTGTGTGCCTCGGTCGTATGCAGTCCTGATTGTGGCGCTCACCTGCACGGCGCCAAACACGCATACGACCATCATTGGCACCAAGGCAGAAGCGACTCTCATCGCTGAAGACGACACGTGTCCATTCGTCCCTCCATTCACGCCTGTCGCGACACCACTGGAGGCGGGCTGCACGATGTTGGGGCGTGAGCGGAAGACGGCCTAACGGTGTGCGGGACCCGTAGCCCAGCTTCATGGAGACGGTTGCGAATGGTCCTCGCCGATACCCCAGGAGCAACAGTGTCCCTAATTTGCTGGGAAGTGGCGGTGCGGTCCCCTACGGCACTGCGTAGGATCCTACGGTCTTGGCGTGCATCCGTGCGCCGCTGCGGTCCGGTCCCAGGTCGACGGGCACATGCACCTTCCGCCGACCACTGGCGACAACATCGATGTACTGTGGAGACCTCACGCCCCACGTGTTGAGCAATTCGGCGGTACGTCCACCCGACCTCCCGCATGCCCACTATACGCCCTCGCTCAAAGTCCGTCAACTGCACATACGGTTCACGTCCACGCTGTCGCGGCATGCTACCAGTGTTAAAGACTGCGATGGAGCTCCGTATGCCACGGCAAACTGGCTGACACTGACGGCGGCGGTGCACAAATGCTGCGCAGCTAGCGCCATTCGACGGCCAACACCGCGGTTCCTGGTGTGTCCGCTGTGCCGTGCGTGTGATCATTGCTTGTACAGCCCTCTCGCAGTGTCCGGAGCAAGTATGGTGGGTCTGACACACCGGTGTCAATGTGTTCTTTTTTCCATTTCCAGGAGTGTAATTCTAATTTACTCACTTCTTTGTATTTTTTATGTTTCAGATTTCATTCTCCTTGTCTTACCACAGCTAAGACAATCCGTATGAAATTTTTTCTCTCTCTCTGTGTGTGTGTGTGGGGGGGGGGGGGGGGGGGGAAGGAGTCAAAGGATAATGTGAGATTTTCATATTGAACCGTGAATTTACTTTCAAAACCTTTTCTTGAGAATGTACTTTATTTACTAGAGAGTCATCAACAACATCACACTATGTGAGCGTGGAGGTAGTTCACAGTGGGTAACTGATGAACATATTAAAATTTTTTTCAATAAATGGAAATTTTATTCCTAAAAGCCCTTTTTTTAACAGATTTAAAATTATAATGAGAAAGCACCCTGTAAATATCAAGTTACAATTTATTCAGAGACAGAATAACAATTTTTTCTTTTTGATAATATGAGCTTTCGGGCTGAGAACTTTGCTGCTCCCTTTTAACACGGCCGTAGTCACGACCGCTCACAACAACCTCTGAAAGACTACACTGGTGCAAATCTGCAACACACCAGATTACTTTAAACCAAAAATTTTAACAACTGACACAAACACGTAAACTATGCACCCCATAAGAGGGATGGAAATGGTACAAAACACTCACATTAAAATTATTTGCCACCGAAAGTGCAACTTGTTTTTAAAAGACCTCTTACGGTGGAAGGGTGGCAACTTTATATACTAAAAGACGATTTAAATAAAATCCATGAAATTCAGTTTTACATAAAATTTACCAACATGCTCTACATTACACATATACCACCTCTCAAGATGATAGGCAAGATAAAAACATATTTCAGGAATTCCGCCTTTACACCTTAAATAATAAATTCGTTAACACCGAAACCGACAAACATGACAGAGGCAGCTATTAACGTACGGCAGACCAACAGACAGACAGACAGACACTATCTGCCTAACAAATGCGGATGGGAGACAGACAAACAGGCTGGGAACGAGAGACTGACCAAGAAAACAAGTAGAATTTAACAAATGAATGAAACAACATATCACGGAGCACCTAACTTGAAAAAAACTGCGATGTCTGGCGAAGACCTGGCGCAGCACCCCCAAAACACTCTCCCGAACCTTCCGCTGGCAGCCGCTTCAACGGACGCAGGAAGGCGCGCCGATCTCCCGTCTCACGGCGTCGCAGCTCGCACTGGCTAGACCGATGTCGTGGGTTGGCTCCTGTTGCTCTCATGTCGGCCGCGAAAGCACTACCCCTCGCTATACGACGCGGCCCACTGGCCGGACGTGGCGACCTCACATGCGCCGACGCTCAAGACGGACCAGTCATCTTGTGTCCCAGTGCGCGACCGACCAACCCATCGGTCCGACCGCCAATGCCCATCGCCTGAACAAACTCGAGCAGACTGGCGGCCTAACACATACTAGGACTCCGGACGACAGACAGACACTAACTGCCTCACCAATGCGGACGAGAGACAGACCCAGACTGACTTGGCTGACCACCTGACCGACACACCTCACTCAGACTGACAAACTGACCAGACTCGCCGAGTTTTTTTCATTTATTGTTATTTAACACCTTACATAAGGTGGGCTGGCAGCAGCACAGTACGCTGATCTTCAGCCACAGGTTTTACAAAAGAAAAACAGTGGAGACACAGAATATACAGAACACAGTGGGGGACAAAAAAGACACAGTAACGAAAAAACACGAAGCCGTTCACACTCGAAGACAACCAAAGAAACTGTTAGCGCTGAACACGGACACTGATGATGGAGACGACACGTGAACGATGGAGCGTGGGCAGCGAAAAACACTGAGGCACAAACACGATGGCACACACGCTATACCGATGGCGATGATCACCGGCTCGCGAATGTCCACTTAACATGTGCGAGTCCGGGGACCTGCCAAGAGGGGGAGAAGGTGGTGGGGGAGGGAGAGGGGAGAGCAGAGATGCCAATGGAAGGGGAGATGGGGGGAGGAATGAAGGTGTGGGGTGGGTAGCGAAGCCCAGTGAGTAGGGGGGAGGAAGGGAGGAGGGAAGGAAGGGAGAGAGAAGGGAGAGGAATGTTCTGAGGAAAAAAACACAGGAAGTGGGAGGGGAGGATCAAAGTTGATAGGAGGGGTAGATGTAGGGGAGGAGGGCATCATCAGAGAGGGGGAGCTGGCGGAAGCCACCTTGGCAGAGGGTAAGGAGGGTGGAGAGGTGGAGAACAGGTGGGACGTGGAAATACAGGTGCGGCAGCGGTTGGGGGAGGGAGAAGATGTGAGAAACAAGCGGGTGAGGAGGATCGAGTTTACGGGAGGTGTAGAGGATCCGTATCCGTTCGAGGAAAAGGAGGAGGTGGGGGAATGAAATAAGGTTGTACAGGATCCGCGTGGAGGAGGGGAGACGGATGCGATAGGCTAGGCGAAGAGCGTGGCGTTCGAGGATTTGAAGGGATTTGTAAAAGGTTGGAGGGGTGGAGATCCAGGCAGGATGGGCGTAGCACAGGATAGGGCGGATGAGGGATTTATAGGTGTGGAGGATGATGGAGGGGTCCAGACCCCATGTACCGCCTCCCGAGCTCATAGCGCCCCTTAAATGCACGTGAACCGGCAACTTTTTCCCTTTCCCACCAGAGAGACACCAAAGCTGCGATTGTCACAGCGGCGCCACCGCCAGAAATGGAGGGCGACTGCTTCACTCTACGCGCTGCAGCGCGCTCTTCAAAACAGCAATTTTTACCACGGCTCACATATGTTTTCTCCCTTTGTAAAAAATTCTTCATTGTGGTACTGGTACAAAGATTCATGAGCACACTGCACGAGTAGTGGATAAGATCCTTGAGTCTATGTATAATGTAACCTGTCATGCACTTGGTCGACAGTCAGTTGTGCAGCTCTGGGGCATTCTTATCAGAGTCATAGTAGCGAGCAGTTGAGTTTTAGAAAAGGAAATCTGATATTTGAGAATCTGGGATAACTTGTCTTGAATACTTCATTATGGGGATGACATTTATAAAGTTATTTTATCGATTGTATTGATGAAGCAGCTTTTTGGAAGAATATCTCAAGGTAACTCAAGCACACACAAGGATGAAATGTTTGTTTGTCGTACCTATTAAGTGAAGGAAATCTTTGTCCATAACTTAAGTAATGTTCATGATTAACTGATGTATTAGTTAATTTCTTTTCTTTCATTATGTTACAAGTCCCACAATCGGTTGAAACGTCTGTAATTTTTACAATGAGAGAATTTGGTAATCGTTTAGAGTCTTCGTGTACTGTACAGTCTATTTGACAATGATCAGAGTTTGATTTTTCAAGAACGATTTTCTTTAAAGTAAATCTCTCTTCCATCCGTCTTAAAAAAATTTTGAATATTTTGTCGTGCGTACATTGCATGTTACGCCAAACGCATTCACAGATTGTTTCTGAAAAGCAAAGAAAAACTTAGAGCAGACAGTTTTTCTTTAGCTACTGCGTTTGCTGATTTAAAATTGAATTCGAGAGCGTCAGTACACCACACACAAAACAGTAAACTAAGGATAAGGAAAGTTACTTTTATTTCAGGGCAAATCTCACTTTGCATTTTTGTGAGTAAGTAGTACGTAGGAAAAACTTCCAAGTGTTGTGCTAAGTAAGCGGATTATTCTTTCATGTTGAGCAGCATTTTATTCTGTGAATATTTCAAGTCAGAGGTATCTCTTCATGTAACGTAACTTTTACAATGTATTAAATAGTTATCACTGAGCATAAAATTAGTTCCTTTTGGCATTTAATTAGATTCATTTCAATTATCTTAAATTCAGCATTTCATTAAGATTTAAGTTTTGCTTCATGACATTGTTCACATGCGCAACACAGGGCCAACCATCAGTCAGTTTTGCTCAGCACGTGAATACGGTATCTAAAGCACACATTAGACGAGGAGAGAGTTTTTGAAAAAAAAAGGATATTCAGCATTTCATATAAAGTTAAATTAGATAGAAAGCTTACAAAGTTGCACTTATGCCATGCTACGAACTCAACTGATAATGCGAAAGGAATGATAAAATAATGGCACACAGTTTTAATCTTCCAGAAAGTTTCATATCAGCCCACACTCCGCTACAGAGTGAAAATCTCATTCTGGATAATGGAACATACTTTAAATAATAAGTTAACTACAACTGTAGACCCACCAACGAGGCACTACAGGATAGAAGAGAAACGGGATTCGAGAATTTCGGCTGAAAAGCGAAGTTTTCTGTCAGTGTTCGTAAAATAGTTATTTGCTGAGCACAAAAGTGTCACTTGCATTTTTTCTTCCCCCTACGAAATATTTCCTTTCCCGCTCCGCTAGCGTGACAAAACTTATTTCAGTGGGGTGGAGACTTCTATCAGCGGCCCCTGCGCTGACGTCGCTCAGCTGTCAGAATCTCCGCCCCCCCCGTCTCCCCCTCTCAGTTTCCCATCACGGTGTGACGGAAAACTACCACCTGGCAAGACGCCCGCTGCGGACACGAAGTCCAATCAGCTGAGGGCCTGCTGCTCATTTTTCTTTCCGTTTGACTGATAACGTCCAACGGAGATAAAGGAATTCTTTCTCGCGTGCTGGATCATCTTTTTGCTGAGTGAGATTTCACACACGTCACTACCGTCGTGCTGCTGATACCTTACCGAAATGATTCATTTTGCAGATAGATTTTTAACATTTGGCCGACAATAATGGCAGGCGAACGAAATTCTCTATGTTACCTTTCATAGAGAACAATTGAAAAGTTCCGTCCACTATGCAATTTCCTTGTCGCAGACAATGTCACGAAGATACAGTAGTTTTCGAATTAGTTGGGACAAGACCATTAAAATTCAACTGAGTACATTTATCACTCTAGGGGCGTTCAATAAGTAAATCAACACATATTTTTCAGAAAGTAGATTGGTTTTGTTCAGGATTCCAATACACCACATTATTTCCCACTCCATTAGCTACAAACTCCTGTTTTTCAAATATAATCTCCTTTCAATGGGACAGTCTTGCGCTGCCTTATTGGGAGAGCCTGTACGCCCGCATAGTACCACTCTACGGATCGAAGTCGCAGCGAACGTCTTGCTGCATCAATAACCTCCACATCATACAGGCATTGGTTCCTGCGGAGTGAGTCCTCTAGTCCGCAGCTCGTGGTCGTGCGGTAGCGCTCTCGCTTCCCGCGCCCGGATTCCCAGGTTCGATTCCCGGCTGGGTCAGGGATTTTTTCTGTCTCGTGATGACGTGATGACTGGGTGTTGTGTGATGTCCTTAGGTTAGTTAGGTTTAAGTAGTTCTAGGGGACTGATGACCTTAGATGTTAAGTCCCATAGTGCTCAGAGCCATTTGAACCATTTTTTGCGTCCTCCATTGGGACAAACAGATGGAATTCGGAAGGTGCCAGATCCGAGCTGTAGGGTGGATGCGGAAGAAAAGTCCGCTGAAGTATTGTGAGGCCCCCTCGAGTGCCCAGGCTTGTGTGAGGCCTTGCGTTGTCATAGAGAAGAAGGAGTTTCCTTGAATTTTTGTGTCCATGATCACGCTGAAGTCATTTCATCAATTTCGTGAGAGTAGCTCAATACATTTCGGTGTTGACCGTTGCATCACGAGAAAGGACACCTAACAGAATAAGCTCTTCAGAGTCCCAGAAGACGGTCGCCATTTTACTGGCTGACGGTGCAGCTTTGAACTTTTACTTCGGAGGAGAAGTGGTATGGCGCCACTCCATGGAATGCTGTTTTGTTTCCGGTTCAAAGTGATGAACCCCTGTTTCAACGCCTGTTCGACAAAATATTGTCGCTGTCAGGCTCGTAACTCGAAAGCAGTTCCGCACAGATGGTCCTTCGTCCCTGTTTGGGGTCTTGTGTTGGGCGTCCATGAACCCAGAGGCCACACTCCTCTGAGTACCCCAACTGGCGGGCGAATATGTCATCACTACCATCAGACACGTCCAGTTGTGCAGCCAGGTGTTTGATTGTGATCCGTCGATCACCTCGAATGAGAATGTCCGTGTGTTCCTACATTGCAGGAGTCACAAGTGTGTTCAGCGGACGGCGCGGGGGTGTTAGGACAGATTTGCACGACCTTGTTGCGATGACGACAGACGCCTAGCCCAACGACTCACCGGGCTTTTGTTCACTGTCAGGTCTCTGCAGATACTCTGCAAGAACCTATGAATGTCTACGATGCTCTGATTTTCCACATTAAAAAACCAGTGACAGCTCTCTGCTTCAAAAGCACCTCAGTTACAAATGCCGTTTTGAAGACTCGTACAGAGCTGCCATCTATGGAACTTCATGAAACTATAAGGGTTCAAGCGAAAATATTCCACAATATCCCAGAACGAATTCCACGTATTTTGAACCTAAACTGTCCGAGAAAAAACTTTTGTATTACGTTTTGTATACCTCTCGTATATGTACAATTAAGTAAGTAGCTTACTGAACATTAATAAGTATGTGTTCTCCTTTTGCTCTAATGACCTTCTGAACACTTTGTGGCATAAATTCGACCACGTTAGAGGAAACTTTTCGATGTTCGTTGTTATGAACTCACATTTTTATCCAATTTATTGACATGAGTTCTTTTAGAATGAGATTTTCACTCTGCAGCGGAGTGTGCGCTGATATGAAACTTCCTGGCAGATTAAAACTGTGTGCCGGACCGAGACTCGAACTCAGGACCTTTGCCTTTCGCGGGCAAGTGCTCTACCTACTGAGCTACCCGAGCACGACTGACGACCCGTCCTCACAGCTTTAGTTCTGCCAATACCTCGTCTCCTACCTTCCAAACTTTGCAGAAGCTCTCCTGCGAACCTTGTAAAACTAGCACTCCTGAAAGAAAGGATATTGCGGAGACATGGCTTAGCCACAGCCTGGAGGATGTTTCCAGAATGAGATTTTCACTCTGCAGCGGAGTGTGCGCTGATATGAAACTTCCTGGCTGATTAAAACTGTGTGCCGGACCGAGACTCGAACTGGGGGCCTTTGCCGTTCGCGGGCAAGTGCTCTACCTACAGAGCTACCCGAGCACGACTGACGACCCATCCTCACAGCTTTACTTCTGCCAGAACCTCGTCTCCTACCTTCCAAACTTGCTGCGGTTAAGCCATGTCTCCGCAATATCCTTTCTTTCAGGAGTGCTAGTTCTGCAAGGTTCGCAGCCGAGTTTCTGTAAAGTTTGGAAGGTGGGAGACGAGGTACTGGCAGAAGTAAAGCTGTGAGGACGGGTCGTCAGTCGTGCTCGAGTAGCTCAGTAGGTAGAGCACTTGCCCGCGAAAGGCATATGTCCCGAGTTCGAGTCTCGGTCCGGCACACAGTTTTAATCTGCCAGGATGTTTCATGAGTTCTTTCGTTGAACAGTCCATTTTACCAAGATGCTTTTTCACAATCACAAATTCTCGAAGGGATTTAGGTGTTGTGAATTTCCATGCCACTGAAGCAAATTAATAATGTATTCATCGGTGAAAGTCTTGTCTGCTTTAGCAGTGTGACACTGGACCAGATCATATTGGAATGTTGCTCCACCATCTGCAGAAGTCTGTAAGAATGACAGAATCTTATGCAGATTGATTTGCGTGTATTTGGTTGAATACACTATGTCATGAACTAGTGCCCCAGGGCCACTTGCAGTGAACAAACACCAAACCATTATTTTTTCAAGATATTCCACAGTCTGTTCAAAATGTTCGTCTCTCAGTGCCTCGTGGTTTCTTCGTTTGACAACCCTTCTTCTGTATCCCTGAACGATAAAAGGTGACTCGTCACTGAAAATTACACGTTTCCTGTCATTTTAGGCCCAAGATTTATATATTTTGGTCCATGCCAACCACTTTTTCCTCCTGGTTGGTGTTAAAACCTGCTTCTTTATTGGCTTTCGTGTCTTCTTGCATCAAACAAGATGCCTACACCGCACCGTTGAATAGCCAATAAATCTCTGAAGGTCCTTACTTGTCTTGTGAGGATGAAGTATACTGTTTCTAAGTTCTGTTAGTTCTAGGGGTGGTTTATGGTTTTCGTACACATCTGCCTTTTCCCTTTGGAGAGAATGAGACAGTATCACTACGCTCTAATATGTCCTAATAAGTCTTGAAACATCAGATTTTGCCATACCAACAACACAGGTAGTGTTATCACTCGCTAACGATATTGCATGTCCATACTCATCAAGTCAGTATCTACACTCCTGGAAATGGAAAAAAGAACACATTGACACCGGTGTGTCAGACCCACCATACTTGCTCCGGACACTGCGAGAGGGCTGTACAAGCAATGACCACACGCACGGCACAGCGGACACACCAGGAACCGCGGTGTTGGCCGTCGAATGGCGCTAGCTGCGCAGCATTTGTGCACCGCCGCCGTCAGTGTCAGCCAGTTCGCCGTGGCATACGGAGCTCCATCGCAGTCTTTAACACTGGTAGCATGCCGCGACAGCGTGGACGTGAACCGTATGTGCAGTTGACGGACTTTGAGCGAGGGCGTATAGTGGGCATGCGGGAGGTCGGGTGGACGTACCGCCGAATTGCTCAACACGTGGGGCGTGAGGTCTCCACAGTACATCGATGTTGTCGCCAGTGGTCGGCGGAAGGTGCACGTGCCCGTCGACCTGGGACTGGACCGCAGCGACGCACGGATGCACGCCAAGACCGTAGGATCCTACGCAGTGCCGTACGGGACCGCACCGCCACTTCCCAGCAAATTAGGGACACTGTTGCTCCTGGGGTATCGGCGAGGACCATTCGCAACCGTCTCCATGAAGCTGGGCTACGATCCCGCACACCGTTAGGCCGTCTTCCGCTCACGCCCCAACATCGTGCAGCCCGCCTCCAGTGGTGTCGCGACAGGCGTGAATGGAGGGACGAATGGAGACTTGTCGTCTTCAGCGATGAGAGTCGCTTCTGCCTTGGTGCCAATGATGGTCGTATGCGTGTTTGGCGCCGTGCAGGTGAGCGCCACAATCAGGACTGCATACGACCGAGGCACACAGGGCCAACACCCGGCATCATGGTGTGGGGAGCGATCTCCTACACTGGCCGTACACCACTGGTGATCGTCGAGGGGACACTGAATAGTGCACGGTACATCCAAACCGTCATCGAACCCATCGTTCTACCATTCCTAGACCGGCAAGGGAACTTGCTGTTCCAACAGGACAATGCACGTCCGCATGTATCCCGAGCCACCCAACGTGCTCTAGAAGGTGTAAGTCAACTACCCGGGCCAGCAAGATCTCCGGATCTGTCCCCCATTGAGCATGTTTGGGACTGGATGAAGCGTCGTCTCACGCGGTCTGCACGTCCAGCACGAACGCTGGTCCAACTGAGGCGCCAGGTGGAAATGGCATGGCAAGCCGTTCCACAGGACTACATCCAGCATCTCTACGATCGTCTCCATGGGAGAATAGCAGCCTGTATTGCTGCGAAAGGTGGATATACACTGTACTAGTGCCGACATTGTGCATGCTCTGTTGCCTGTGTCTATGTGCCTGTGGTTCTGTCAGTGTGATCATGTGATGTATCTGACCCCAGGAATGTGTCAATAAAGTTTCCTCTTCCTGGGACAATGAATTCACGGTGTTCTTATTTCAATTTCCAGGAGTGTATATCAGACTAGCACCACTAAGGACAGCATTCCTCGTTAAAAGATGTCAACTACTTCCAAACACAGCCCACGCTGAGAAGATTGAAGAATCTGCTGACCACAGAATATAGACTGATAGAAAACTGCAGAAAGACGAAAGCAAATAGGACCAGCAAAAATAAGAATAGGGATAAACTTAACATGAAAATTGGGAACTACGTAGAACACGGAGGGTAGATGAAGAAGTGAAAGAATTGAGCGTCCTTGGAAGCATAATAAAGCGTAACGGACGAAGGAAGAAGAATATAAGAAACAAATAAGCACTGACACAGAAGGCATTCTTCACTAAAATAAGTCTCCTGGTAACGGATATCGATTTATTTGATAATGTTTCTGAGAAAGTACGTGTGGAACACTCCATTGTACGGAATAGATCATGGGAAGAGGAAAAATCGCAAAGGAACAGAATCGAAACATTTGAGATGTGCTGTTGCCGAAAGCTGTTGCCAGTTAAGTGTTAACGAGACGGGGCATGAACTTCTCCACAGAATAGGCGAGAAAAGGAAATCGCGGAAATCACTGATGAAGCGAGAATGGATGCTACGTCATAATTAAATACATCAAGGAATAACAACCATGGCATTAGCTGGGAAAAAAGCAAAAGCTCTCCTTCTTCGGTCCACAAGTGGCCCATCTGGATCATCTGACCGCCGTCTCATCCCCAGCTGAGGATGCAGATAGGAGGGGCATGTGCTCAGCACAGCAATCTCCCAGTCGTTACGATGTTTTCCTGTGGCCGGAGCCTCTACTATTCGGTCGAGTAGCTCCTCAATTGGCATCACGAGGCTGAGTGCACCCCGAAAAACGGCAAAAAGGCATGACTGCCCGAACGGTCATCCATCCAAGTGCCGACCGCACCCAACAGCGCTTAACTTCGGTGATCTGGCGGGAACCTGTGTATCCACTACGGCAAGGCCGTTGTCCCTTAGCTGAGAAAAGCTGTAGCAAATGTATCCAAGAAATAACTGTGGACGTTGAGTGTGACACCGAAATGAAGACATTAGCACAGGGAAGAATTCATCAGAAGACTGACGAACAACGAGGAGTGATCAATAAGTAATTCAGTACTTTTTTTTCGGCCAGTTTTCATTGAAAAAATGCGGAATTTGTTGTGGGAGATAGTGTTGTGGACTGACAAGACAGCCAGTCCACAGTGACGGGTAACCGAAAGGCACGCGTTAACTCACGCCGCCTTGCGTGAGGTCTGAAACAGGATACTTAATGAATGCTATAAAGAAAAGTACGTAGCTCCAGGAATACTTATCTTTAATCCATCATTGTGGTACATCGCTCTTGACGATACAAATGAGACTCTTTAAATACACTCCTGGAAATGGAAAAAAGAACACATTGACACCGGTGTGTCAGACCCACTATAATTGCTCCGGACACTGCGAGAGGGCTGTACAAGCAATGATCACACGCACGGCACAGCGGACACACCAGGAACCGCGGTGTTGGCCGACGAATGGCGCTAGCTGCGCAGCATTTGTGCACCGCCGCCGTCAGTGTCAGCCAGTTTGCCGTGGCATACGGAGCTCCATCGCAGTCTTTAACACTGGTAGCATGCCGCGACAGCGTGGACGTGAACCGTATGTGCAGTTGACGGACTTTGAGCGAGGGCGTATAGTGGGCATGCGGGAGGTCGGGTGGACGTACCGCCGAATTGCTCAACACGTGGGGCGTGAGGTCTCCACAGTACATCGATGTTGTCGCCAGTGGTCGGCGGAATGAGCGCGTGCCCGTCGACCTGGGACCGGACCGCAGCGACGCACGGATGCACGCCAAGACCGTAGGATCCTACGCAGTGCCGTAGGGGACCGCACCGCCACTTCCCAGCAAATTAGGGACACTGTTGCTCCTGGGGTATCGGCGAGGACCATTCGCAACCGTCTCCATGAAGCTGGGCTACGGTCCCGCACACCGTTAGACCGTCTTCCGCTCACGCCCCAACATCGTGCAGCCCGCCTCCAGTGGTGTCGCGACAGGCGTGAATGGAGGGACGAATGGAGACGTGTCGTCTTCAGCGATGAGAGTCGCTTCTGCCTTGGTGCCAATGATGGTCGTATGCGTGTTTGGCGCCGTGCAGGTGAGCGCCACAATCAGGACTGCATACGACCGAGGCACACAGGGCCAACACCCGGCATCATGGTGTGGGGAGCGATCTCCTACACTGGCCGTACACCACTGGTGATCGTCGAGGGGACACTGAATAGTGCACGGTACATCCAAACCGTCATCGAACCCATCGTTCTACCATTCCTAGACCGGCAAGGGAACTTGCTGTTCCAACAGGACAATGCATGTCCGCATGTATCCCGTGCCACCCAACGTGCTCTAGAAGGTGTAAGTCAACTACCTTGGACAGCAAGATCTCCGGATCTGTCCCCCATTGAGCATGTTTGGGACTGGATGAAGCGTCGTCTCACGCGGTCTGCACGTCCAGCACGAACGCTGGTCCAACTGAGGCGCCAGGTGGAAATGGCATGGCAAGTCGTTCCACAGGACTACATCCAGCATCTCTACGATCGTCTCCATGGGAGAATAGCAGCCTGCATTGCTGCGAAAGGTGGATATACACTGTACTAGTGCCGACATTGTGCATGCTCTGTTGCCTGTGTCTATGTGCCTGTGGTTCTGTCAGTGTGATCATATGATGTATCTGACCCCAGGAATGTGTCAATAAAGTTTCCCCTTCCTGGGACAATGAATTCACGGTGTTCTTATTTCAATTTCCAGGAGTGTACAAGCACTGTAAGGCTAATGGCGCCTTGCTAGGTCGTAGCCATGGACTTAGCTGAAGGCTATTCTAACTATCTCTCGGCAAATGAGAGAAAGGCTTCGTCAGTGTAGTCGCTAGCAAAGTCGTCGTACAACTGGGGCGAGTGCTAGTACGTCTCTCTAGACCTGCCGTGTGGTGGCGCTCGGTCTGCAATTACTGACAGTGGCGACACGCGGGTCCGACATGTACTAAAGGACCGCGGCCGATTTAAAGCTACCACCTAGCAAGTGTGGTGTCTGGCGGTGACACCACAGATAGTGTAACATTCCCGATTCAGCCCCTATAGTTTCACGAAGGTCCGACTGGTGGAGGCGTTATACGCAGCCTTCAAAATGACATCTGTAACGGAGGTGCGTTGTAAGCAGAGAGCTGTCATTGAGTCTCTTATGGCTGAAAATCAGAGCATCGCAGATATCCATAGGCTCCAGTAGATGGTCTACAAAGACATGACAGCGAACAAAAAAGCACGGTGAGTCGTCGGGCGAGGCGTCTTTCACCATCGCAACAAGATCGCACAAACCTGTCCATCTGCCGCCTGCCGGCCGGCCGCACACAGTTGTGATTCCTGCAGTGTTGGATCGTGCGGACACTCTCATTCGACGTGATCGGTGGATCACAAACAAACAAACCCGCTGCTCACCGGACGTCGCTATTAGTAGTGTGGACACACTTGCTCACCACATTTGTGCGCGCTCGGTCCCTCGCCGTCTAACAGGCCATAAAGAACAGCGACTGACGATCTGTGTGAAACTGCTTGTGCTTACCAGGCTACAGCGACGATATTTTGTCGAAAATCGTCACAGGCGATGAAATATGGGTTAATAACTTCGAACCAGAAGAGAAGCGGAAATCCATGGAATGGTGGTACACCCCATCTCCTCAAAAAAAAAAAAAGTTTCAAAGCCGCACTCTCAGAGGGTAAAGTCATGACATCGGTCCTCTATGACTCTGAAGGGGCTATTACTTATTATTATTATTATTTTGTCGAACATCGTCACAGGCTATGAAACGTTGGTTCATCACTTCGAACAGGAAAGAAAAAGGCACTCCATGGAGTGATGCCAAACCACCTCTATTCAGAAAAAAAAAATTCATAGCTGCGCCCTCAGCCAGTAAAATCATGGCGGCGGTCTTCTGGGATGTTGAAGGAGTTATGTTTTTATGTCCTCCTTCACGTTGCAACGACCAGGTCCGTAGTGTATTGTTCTACTCTCAGGAAATTGAAGAAACAATTTCATCATGTTCGTCGCCACAAAAATGCTAACGAGCTTCTCTATTTCTATGACAACGCACCGTCTCACACAAGTCTGACACCCGAAAGGAGCCCACAAGACTTTGTTGGATAGATCTGCCTCATCCACCCTACAGCCGGATCTCGCACCTTCCGACTTCCATCTGTTTGGATCAATGAAGGATGCAACAAGATGTTGGCTCCGAGGTCGACCTGTAGAGTGGTATCATGCAGGTATACAGGATCTTCCAGCAAGGTGACCAAAGGCTGTCGAACTGAATGGAAAAAATAGGGCTCTGTAGCCAGGCGCATTGAAATCCTGAATAAAACCAACCTGCTTTCAGAAAAAAAGTGTTACAGTACGTGTTGTGACTGACAATTCACAATTTTTCACAAACACAAGATTTATTTATGTAAGTTTATAAGGTCGATGACTGTACAACAAAAGAAAGGTAACAATAACTATACCAGTAAAAGTCACCAAACTGAGGCAAACGAAAGTTCACTTCTGATTTTCCACAAAGGTTCGTGGTGACACACACACACACACACACACACACACACATAAACACACACACACACACACACACACACACACACACGAGGTTTAACAATGAGAGGCCTTCTGCGGGAGGGGCTGAATGTTTGCAGCAGTTTGTGCTTTAGTAGCGTATATTTACGCAGTAACCATTCCAATACGTCCCTGAAACACTCTGGTAAAGTCAGCTTACATCAGTACTCAGGCCAGTCGCCTGACACTCGCAACAGTGGTAAAAATAAAACTCGCTACAAGCCAGCTATACTGCGATGACCATATGCACTCATATGGCGCCTTGTACCTGTCGTCGTTCTAAGTGATTGTCCACTGAACGTAGTAATGTCGAACTCATTTCTTCCGTCTTCAACAGTCTCCGGGTGACACTGAATATCGCTGCAAGGAGTGAGTATTGAAAGCTCTGCTGCATGTACAGTGTCGACCCGAGCAAGATGGTTCTACCTCTAAATCGTTGCTCCTCAGAAGAGATGTTATTGGTGTAACAGCGTCAGCCAGCCGCAGCTAAGGAATGTGTGGTGACTAGATCATTTGTGTTTAGGAGTGGTCGTCTCAGTGCCACTTCGAACTTTCAACTGCTCTAGTTGTCTTTAAATTCTGAGCACATCCAAGAATATTTGCATAAAATTGTCTCGATTAAAATATCCTCTTAGGAACTGTGAAAATTTTATTTTAATGCTACTTGATTTTACTTTAAGAACAGAAAACACAGGGACCACTTACTTTGTGCAACAATTAATCAACGTACTTCAATGAATATTTAAAAGCATCTTACTGATCCAGTTCCTTATTAATGAAGCCATCATTTGACTTAAAGTATGCTCCATCTTATAGACAAAAAATGTAGTATTAGTGTGCTCGGTCCCCATTTGTGACTTACAGCACTGGCCATTAAAACTGCTACACCAAGAAGAAATGCAGATGATAAACGGGTATTCCTTGGACAAATATATTATACTAGAACTGACATGTGATTACATTTTCACGCAATTTGGGTGCATAGATCCTGAGAAATCAGTACCCAGAACAACCACCTCTGGCCGTAATAACGGCCTTGATACGCCTGGCCATTGAGTCAAACAGAGCTTGAAAGGCGTGTACAGGTATAGCTGCCGATGCAGCTTCAACACGATACCACAGTTCACCAAGAATAGTGACTGGCGTACTATGACGAACCAGTTGCTCCGCCACCATTGACCAGACGTTTTCAATTGGTGAGAGATCTAGAGAA